>NC_050069.1:10653940-11335313 GCF_009764565.3 Dermochelys coriacea
CAATTATGAGTTCAGTGTCAGCTATAACTTTGAATTTCTTGCCTTATTTGTACTAAATATTAACACTACTGAAACACAGAGAGACTACAGAGGCTAATAAAAATGCTGCTATTCAAAGGTGCAAAACAAAACCAGCAAAGATAATAAAATATTCAATGGAATCCATTTTTTAAAAAAGCTAGATACAAAACTACTATTGGGCTCTGTTATGCCTTTTTAGGTACTTCTGGTGTTTGGGCTGATGGAGGGTTACACTGACTTAGTGGGATTGCTCAGAGTCACAAAGCCTTCTGGAGCACCTGGGAAAACTGTTGAATCACCCTTTAAGAGGTTGTGCTCTGCTAGCAGTTGTTGGTGAGGGATGGAGTTATGCTTCTGTGTTCTCCCCTCTGCCCTCTTTGGGTTAACTGTTTGAGGTAGTCCTTGCACTTTCCCTTCCCCTCCTGCTTTGCCCTAGCCCACGTGTAGGTGCATATTTGTCAGTTTGCATTACTATACATAGTTTGACTTGATCCAGACTAAAATACTTTCACGCCAGTAATTAAATATTTTCTTGACTATGGCATAGATCATTGGAATAGTTGGTAATCTATGTTCCAAAATCTTTTCATATTGACTTGCATATTTCTAGAACTGTCTTGAGAAAAACCTTCAGGTGGCTTTTGTCAATTGCCCAAGTCACAAGGAGGTGTTGTGTGATAATCTGCTAGAGTCTACTTGCAAATTTTACAGGTAATTATGCTGAAAGAAATTTCCATTGTGTAAATGTGTGTGGGGGGGTGTTATTGACCCCATTCCCCTCTTTCTTGTACTCTCAAACACATCTTTCACAATTATTTAACCCAAAATTTGTCTAACATATGTTTAGTTTTTACATTTGATTAACTTATTTCAGTAAATGTTGTGGCCTTTATGTAGATTTAAATGAGTAGTCCGATCCAAACAAGGCTTGATAAAAAGTGATATATTTATTAGTAAATCACTTTTTTTTTATTAAGATTAAGGGTGAAATTTTCAAAAAGGTTTAAATCACTTTTGAAAATGGCACTGAAACCCATGTTTTTAAAGGTATTTAGGCATTGTGATGCTGAGCACAGCAACATCTAAATAATTTTTTAAACATCAGGGCTCTAGTCAGTTAGGTTCCAAAGTGCCTACATCATTTTTGAAAATGTAATTTAAGCTCTGACATCATTCTGGCTTTTTTGAAAATTTTATCCAAATTTTGTCTGGTTTGTATGTGCACTCAGGATCAAATTGTAATCACAAGTGCATTGCACTTTGCTGGATAACTCAGATTTTCTTTTGCGCTTATGGATTGCAGCAGTAAATTCCTCGAGTTAAATGTGTACCACACATTATTGGAGACCCGATTCTTCTCACAGTAAGTCATTAGCAAACATCTCACTGACTACAATGAGAGTGAGAGCAGGAAAAGGCCCTTCATTAAAATCTGCCTTTTTGTCTTGAAAATTTCAGTTAGATGCTGTAGGTTACAGTGCGTGTTTAATGGATTACCTTCTTTCTGACTAAGAAGGCTGACATTTTAAGATGCAGGACTGGCCTATTCTAGTCTTTTCTCATGCAAAGCTCACACTAAAGTCCATCAGTTGTGCACAAATTATAAATGCAGAATTGGGACCTTTACTGGGGGATATAGATGGAAAGGTTGGTTCATTTGATGTAGTCCAGAGAACACTTCTGGTGGCATAGATAAGCCATAAGATTTTTTATAATGTAAGAGATTTCTTACACATGAGAAAAGGAATGTAAATAAGTTCTCTCTCCAGGTTTTTACACTCAATGCCAGTTGTAATCAGATTATAAATAGCTTTCTTAATTGTTTTTTCTATTTTGAAAATTTCTCCAAAAGTAACATCTCCTTTTGGTTTAATCGTCACTGTGGTTGTTAGACCCGGTGTGACTTTCTCAGTTTTTAACACAGGACAGTATATTTTTGATTTTTATATTCTATTTAGTAACTTGCTTCTAAATGCATACCTACAATCTTTTCTAAGGAAAATTTCAATTTAAACAGAAAATAATTGCACTGATTTTTTGAAAACTTCCCTTTTACTGTAACAGACCTTTTTGCATCTGCTGTAGCTGGTTGAAAATACTGTAAATAGTAGTATGAATAGCAAAACATTGAAATGTTCTGAATACCATTCATTGTTGTACTTGCATTTTTAGAGATACTGCCCACTTTACAGTATTAAGATATGAGCTGTATATGTTTTTTTTTAATTTTATTACACTTTCTCATTTTGCATGTGGTAGATACATCCATAAAGGGTACAGTTTCTCATTTGCTTTCTGTAATATGGAGTCAGGTTTTTTTGTCTTTATTTACATAACAATTCTTCCCTAACCGTCTCCCTTCTACCCATGTTTTCCACACCACATTGCACAAAATATAAAAACATTGTGAAGTTACCAAAATTCAGATTGTAAAGCATTTAAATGTCTCTCTTTAATATCACTGGTAGATAATTAATAGCGCTAATATCTGTGCTAATAACCATAGCTCTGTAATGCATTTTTTTTCCTAGCTCCTTCCAGCACTTGATTCTGGCATCAGATTCTAAAGGACTAGTCTGTGAGGCAGTGTTAATAGAATCATAGAAGTTAGAGATGGAAAAGCCTAATGTAGCATCTAGGCTATTCCTCTGCTTATGCAGAATTGTTCCCTATAGTATTTTTTAGAGCTGTGTCTTAGGAAACAGGGCTACCAAGTTGCCTTCTTGGTCACCCACATTAGAAAGCCACCAGTCTAGTGATTTGCATTAACTGATTTTTTGCTTCTTTAATTCTTAGAGGCTGGGGAGACCAAAACTACAGCACTGCTACTGTTTTATACACAGTACGTTGGTAAATCTCTCCTCTCAGCTCTAAGGCTTAATGGCTGTAGTGTATAGCACCTTGGAAAGTCTCAGTGAGTCATTTTTAATCCAAAAGTTTGTGTTTAATGGTGTAAAGTGTAATCCATGATATAACATTTAAAGTTCTTCAGCTGTTTTCCCCCCCTGTTTCTTTGTTTGAAGTGTTAAAGTAAATGTAATGGCTTGGCCAGATCACTACAGAAGGTGATTTCCTATTGTTCTTTGGTTTGCAACCAGGTGCAGTTAAAAGCTACCTCCTATACTCTTCCACAGATTAATATTTGCTTTTGAAATGCAACTATCGTTTGTTGTAAACAGCCAAAATATTCCCAAATGAGCTGAATTGTTTGCTTCTGGCTTGAGAACTTATGTGCCATACTGTGATTCTTGATATCTGCTTGCCACTTATTATTTTTATGTAGGGCAGGTTGGTTTTATATAGGGATGGTGTTAATAGAATGCTGTCTGTCAAAATTTTGGAAATAGTGAGGCAACTGATTTCACAAGTCTGGCATGTTCATTTTCATTCATGTTTACTTTTGTTAATAGGGATACCACCTTAAAATAGTCTGCTCTTGTAGTAGTTGTGTTTTCACGCTGCTGTTTCCAAGCAAAAATTGTTTTCATGTGTTAGCTCTATGATTTGCTGAAAAATATATCATGTTTTAATTGAAGGTGACATTGAAGGTGCTTGAAACATATTTTGAAGCTGAGGCAAAAATTATGTATTAGAATATTTTTTTAAAATACCTTTTAGGTAATTTTGAGATTGTAACCTTGAAGATACTATATTCCAAGTGATAAGGATATAAATTTTAAACACAGAAAATGTCTTGAATATGTTTGTATTGTGAAAATGTTCTCTCAATAACGTGCAAGGCCTTGGCCACACCTCAGATCTTAAAATAAGTGCACATACACAAACGGTGCTTTGAATGATCTGAAACTGAACTGTAGAAAACTCTGTTAATACATCATATTTTGTTTACAAAGAATCCAGACAAGCTTCCTTATTTTGTATTTAACCACTTTGTTGTCAGAAATTTTATCAACTTATGCACAGTACATTAGCTTGGTATTATAGGAATTTTCTAAATTTAATGTTTAAAAATCATTTGGTTCTTTAAGCCACAGAAGTTGGCGAGTGAGAAGTAATCATATTTTTTGTTGTTTTTCCTCACTGAAATGCTTGGGCATGGCACCCCTGGACACTAGTGTAAATTGTGTGTATGAAAGGGAGAGCTAGACTACTATTTGTCTACAAATTAAAAACAGTCTAGTATATTGACTGACTGCTCATAGATTCACATCCCAAAAAGAAGGCTTACCAAGTAGCAGCTATTCATGGGCAGAATCCTTGAGACTGCTCAGATTTTACTCTGCCCTTACTCAGGCAAAATGCCCAGAGTGTGGCGCACAGGATTTGGCCCCATGTACAATAGCTACTTTTCAGAAGACAGTTCACGACATCTGGTGTTATGGATTCTTGTGCCATCTTTATGTCATACTGGTTCTAGAAGAAGTGCAACTGAGTGTTCCACTGTGTAGATTTATTAAGCATAACACACCATGAGCCCATCTTCATAACACAACAATAGCATTATTTGTTTCCTTTTGGATAATTGGCTGTCATTCCCAAACCCAGGCCCAGATCCTCCTGGGAATCTGTGGAAAGAGGGAGCCTTTTATAGACAGATCTGTATGAGAGAGAGTATGCAAGCTCTACTGCATTATCTGCCCCATTCTCCAAGGACGATAGGTATGGGGACTGGCTGTGGAGACTGTGTTCTCCAGAGCACTGCTTATCCTGCATTTATTCAAATGAGAATTAATGTTGCTCCCTTTATGTTCTCTTTGTAGCTTCTATTGACCAGCTACAAGGTGCCAACCCAAAAGCAACACAGCTCTTGGGGTAGGTGGGCAATAAATCAGTCTGGAAGCAAAACTCAAACATTCAAACTGCTCCTGCTGGCACAGATTGCTGAGTTATCGACCCTATGAATTTCACAAGAAGGGGAGGCTTGGCAGGCAACTCCACAAGAATGTCAGGTTTCAAAGTAGCAGCCGTGTTAGTCTGTATTCGCAAAAAGAAAAGGAGTACTTGTGGCACCTTAGAGACTAACAAATTTATTTGAGCATAAGCTTTCGTGAGCTACAGCTCACTTCATCGGATGCATTCAGTGGAAAATACAGTGGGGAGATTTATATACACACACAGAGAACATGAAACAATGGGTATTACCATATACACAGTAAGGAAAGTGATCACTTACAGTGTGTATGGTAATACCCATTGTTTCATGTTCTCTGTGTGTGTATATAAATCTCCCCACTGTATTTTCCACTGAATGCATCCGATGAAGTGAGCTGTAGCTCACGAAAGCTTATGCTCAAATAAATTTGTTAGTCTCTAAGGTGCCACAAGTCCTCCTTTTCTTTTTACAAGAACGTCAGAATTTTATCCATCTGGCTTCCTCCCAGACTGCCAAAGACTAATTCTGATTGGCTTGGGATGGCTGCTATTGCAAGGTCATTGGCATGGGCACTGGCTTAAGTATAGGGATTTGGGGAGAACTGGACTTGAAGATTTGTAAGGATACAAGAATCCTACTACCCCACCCCACCCAAAATGGATCCATAACACAAGATGCAGACTTTTGTTAATATCTGTTCCCAGGATACATCTTAATATCTTCAAAGGAGGGATTACTCTTTAATTGGACCGCTTATTGTATTTATAGATGGACCTTAAAGTGAATGGCTATATTTTATTTTAAAAAAAAAAATTAAATTTTTGTTTTGCCTAATTAAATTAGACATATTAAAACAAAGTGGCATTCTTTGTACACTTATGTTTTAAAAGAAAGTCTGTTTGTTTAAAACATTTGATTTTCCTTACCACAGTTTTCCCCATTCTTTGCATGCACTCTATGTTGTACTAGACTCCAACTTGTTTCTTTTTCTTAAACCCTGCTGAAGCACTTGGGGCCAAGTCATCAGTGTAAGTTGCACACATGATCAACATGACGATCAGGACATTACATTTGTTTGCTTTTTAAATATATACTTACCTCACATTTTATGTTTTCTGAGAGCTTTGAAGCTTTAACTACTTAAACATCCCAAAAGCCCAGCTCGGTACACAGAGGAAGGATTTGAGGCACAGAACAAGATTAGGAACTTAGGAGATCCTGGTTCCCAGGCCCATATCTGTTCCATTAGGCTATGCTGCCACTCAGAAAGTAATGTTTACTTGGACTTGGTTCATTCTGTGCCTACCAACTTTTCCTCTCCCAAACTCCTAAAATTGAAGAAAATCAAAGTTAAAAGTTGAAATATTATATAGTACTTTGGCCTGGCACCCACGCTGCCCCTAAATCTTGCAGCTGTTTGTAAAATTGCACGTTAATGCTTGTCATGTCTGAATATCATTGGTTTGGGACTTTTTTTATTTATTTTATTATTTTTTTAAGGCTGCCATGTCTTCTCCTCCATTCATTCTGGCTTATAGTGGTTTAATAACTTGTGAGTAGGTCTAACTACAGAGGGCCTGTTCCTACACTTCTTGTGTACCCAAAATGCCCATTTACTTAGTGGGAGTTTTGGGGTGTGCAAAAATGGCAGGATGAAGCTCCTAGTGCGAGAACATACCATGCAATAAAGATAATTTTAAAAATTGTGTCCAGCTCCCATTGAAGTTGATGACAATATTCACATTTACTTCAGTTGTCACAGGGTCAAGTCCTTAATACTTTGTTTTTGGTTTTTTTATGCAAACATTGGCCATATTTTTGTGACCCCATATTTACATTCAAGCAATCATTAAACTATTTAGGACTACTCATGTACATTGAAAGATTGGGCTTTTTTTTTTTCCCCCCTTCTGGTATATTTTATTATTTTGTTTTTATTTTATTTTTGCAATAAAGTAAAATAACATGTCACTAACCACTTGATGAACTTAAGTCTTTTGATAGATCCAACTAACATATATTATCTTGTCAGGAATGTTTAACCTCAGGAATGCCTCTATTAAAATCAGATTCAATTAAATTAGCCCAACTTCTGCATTTCTTTTTGTGTGATAGAACTTGGGCAACTTCAAATAATTTATGTATGTTTGATTTTTGCTTTTTTAGATACTGATTCCATGTGTTAAACTAGTTGTTGTAGGGAAGATAGTGTACACTTATATAGGCAGGAAAATATTTAACTCATTTTAAAAAGGATCTGTAATAAATATTTTTCCTTTACTAAATCAGGGCCTTTATTGTTAAAATGTAAACTAGTTATAATGGAGCACTGTAGCTGGCAACTTTCTCCTGTGTTCTGTTCTGAAAAATGTTACCATTTATATTGGACAAATAGCTATCTTATTCTGATGCAAAAATACTTTTTTTTGTTTGGGGTTTTGGCTTGTTTGTTTGTTTTTGGTTAAAAGAAGAGGCTGCTTCCATATAAAAGATTTAGGGACAAATTTTCTGCTGGGGCAAATAGACGCAGCTCTATTGACTTCAGTGGAGTTTCATCAGTTGACCCCAGCAGAATATTTGGCCTTTAGAATTTACAGTAAGTCAAGTTCACAAACTGAGACCAGTTGCAAATTTCTGTGCAACAAAGTGGTTAACTGATCATGGGGGAGGTGGGATGGAAAAGAGAATGTATTGTTTAAATCCAGATATTTCCTACCTTTGGTACACTTCAGATTTAACTGACACCTACTGAGGGTTTTAACCCTTAATTTTAAACAGTTTTTTTCTTATTTTTGTAAAATAACTGAAAAAGAACCAAAAAGTACTCAAAAGTTTGATTGTACATGCTCCCTTTTTATTTCTTGATTATAAAAAAAATGACATTTTGAATCAAAATGTTTTTATGACCATTTAAAGTTTACTATTTTTTTAAGAAGTTGAGCAGTTAAGGGCCTCGTTTCAAGCGGTACTAAATGTATATTAACCAGTTTATACCTGTGTATTGCATCTGTGTGAAGAAGTCTTGTGCTTGCAATATATATAAACCATCTGGTGCTGTTTTGTTAAAATTGGCACTTCTTGTAAAAACGTATTTATACACATTAGATGCATTGTATAATTTCCATTTACTACACTGATGTAAACTTCATTCTACACATTCATATATAAATTGAGGCTTCCATGTAGATATTGTTTAGTTTAAATACATTGTATGTATCTTGAATACTTAATTAAATGCTTGCATGATGCTATGTGGTGATGCCACTTTAAGCCTTAACAAGTTGTTAAATTTGTTGATTGTCAGAGTATGCAAAAACATTAATTTAACAGGATAGGTTGTTCTGTAAAGTTGAGATGGTAAAGAAGAAAAAAAGGTTTCTCACCTAAGAAATAAAGGGAATCTTGTAGTGATTGATATATACCGTGACTGACCTTTCAAGGCACTGGCTGTCACTGTTGCTCTACAGAAACTGGGTTATTGTGCATTTCTATGGCAGTATACAGAAAGCGAATATCCTAAAATCTTGGGTTTTTTGTTTCTAAGATTTGTATGACCATAATCTTTTTTCCCAATTTGAAATGTATTTATGTTGGAAAGGGGATTATTATTCAATATTTAAATTTATGTTTATAAACCTGCTCTCAAGTTCTGTGCTTTCTTCAGAGCATGCCAGCATTTTTCACTTCTTATGACTGACATTTAATCCTTACAACATTTTTAATTAGAGGCAAAAAAAGTGTTGGGGGCCCAGCTTTCTTTACAATTTGGATCTACCTCATTTAAACAGTTGGGTGCTATTTACTCAAATTGTAGATGAGATTGGGTAAAAAGTGACCAAACATTAAGTGATGACAAACCTCTTAAGAGGCAGTACTCTGCAAACCAAATCTTTGTGCTTTATTGTTTAGAAACAACAAATATTTGAATTTTATTCTTTGTGCCTTTTTGTGTTGAGTCCCATTGCATAACAATCAAACATCAGGCTCCTAACTAAAAATAGCAAATTAAATAATTTTAACAGCAAATTTAAAAAAAAAGTGGAAACGTTTTTAAAAAGTGAAAATATATTTTTCAGTGTATCAAATCATAAAATGTACAGTGTCACAGCAGAATTCTTGTAATGTGAACAGAAATAAAAATCCAATAACTTGATGTTTTTTCAAAATATATACATCCCAAACTCCTCTATGCATCCATCTCCATCTATATATGTATGTACATACTGTGCACAAGATTCTGTGTGTGTATTTCTGTGTGTGAGTATATATATAGAAAATGAAAGGGTGTGTGTGTGTGTGTATGATAGGTAAGGGAATAAAATGTCAAAGTGAGTTTTCCGCACAGTTTTGTATCTTAACAGTTTACAATTATGTACACGTTTTTTCTACTACGTAAACCTTTTTTACTTAAGAAAAATCCTTTTTGGAGAAATTTTAAGTTGTGATACTATCATTTTTGAAATTTGAAGAATTAAACTTTAATACCAGTAACCAATACAGAATGGGAATCTTTACTGTAAATTGTATTTAGTTTTAATAATGAAAAAAAAAAGTTCTATGTGGAAGTTGTAAGAGTACCAACATTCCTTAGTGGCAGGACTTCATAACTGTTTCCTAAGGCTTTTTGCTGCAGAGAGACTCAAACAATGGGAAAATGCCTCTATTAAATGTTTTTTATAAAATTGCTCCGTCAGGTCTACACTTTAAGCTATATTTTATAAAGCGTAATCATCCTTTAATATGCTGCATATAAATTATCAGCATTGTTGCACTTTCTCAGTAATAATGTATGCCCTGCAATTAGCTCATGATAAAGACTTCAGTTTTTTAACAAGATAGTAGTACTTTGGGCAGAAGGTAAGATTTATATAGGTACCTCAAGGAAAAAAAAAAAAGCCTGAATATGCTGCATTTTGTTCCTTTAACTTTTTTCATGTAGTGTATTGTTTGCTTTTTATTATTTGTTTTGTATATTATTACTAGCTACCTGTTTTGCTTTTTGGGACCCCAATAGAGTTTAGAAAGTTGGTCTGTATTCATTTTGTAGGATATAGTATCCTTTCTTGTTTCTAATGCAGTAGTTGATGTAAGGTTTTCCCTGCATTCAACAATAGAGGGTGTGGGGAAGTAGGCTTTACATAGTAGATTTCGGGGGAAAGATACTACGTTTCTAAAACAGACAATATATGTTCTTAATCCTTTTTTTAATGTTTTTATTTTTTGGTTTTTTTTTGCTAGTGTTGCTTTCTTGACTCTTTTCTCAAACATGAATGAGAAGATGGGTAGCTTGTTAAGTCAGGGAAAAACCCTGCCCTTTTGGTCTTTAAATACAGGCCAATTAATAAGCAGTATTACCTAATTAATAAGGCTGGGCCAAATTGTACTCTGTCAAACAAATGCAAATCTCAGAGGGAATTGCACCCATGTGACTCAAAGCAAAATGTATCCTGACTTGAATTTGTAGGCTGAGTATGATTATTCAGATTAATGAGTTTTTTCTAGTTCTTTTTCCAAGTAAATTAAAATATAAAACGTGCACATATGGGAATTATCTTGGTTGAGAAAAGAAACTGTTGAAGGAAGCTTCTAACGCTGTGAAATTGAGCATTTATTGTCATGTTTTAAGCTTAGGTGGGTCCTTTCTCAAGTTTGTTTGTAGCTTGCTAGGTAAAATAGTTTGCACTAATTTTGCAATAAACTCAAGAAAAACTAACCGTTATTTTCTGTTTTGGTTTCTTACTGTGTATATATAAACTAATACTAAAGACTTAGCATAGTGTTTTTCACCTCCATCAGACTTGTAACAAGCGCAAAATGCTGTAAATCTTGACAAAATATGATGTGAATGATATTTTATAAAGTTATTTTGTATGGTGTCAATTTTGTTTTGCCTCATAGTATGTCAGAAAAAAAAAACCATAAAATTCCTCATCTTTAAAATTGTCTGTTCAGAGTCTTATTTAATACAAACATATTGGTTACACTTTATTACCATAATAGGAGGTTCGGGTTTTGAGTTTCAGGTTATGAGAGATGAATAACAGTGGGACTTTTCAGCTTGGAAAAGAGACGAGTAAGGAGGGATATGATTGAGGTCTGTAAAATCATGACTGGTGTGGAGAAAGTAAATATGGAAGTGTTATTTACGCCTCATAACACAAGAAGTGGGGTTCACCCAATGAAATTAATAGGCAGCAGGTTTAAAACAAAAGGAAGTATTTCTTCACACAATGCAATGTCAATCTGTGGAAGTCTTTGCCAGATGGTGTTATGAAGACCAAGATTAACAAGTTTCAAAAAAGAACTAGATAAATTCATGGAGGATCGGTCCATCAAAGCCTATTAGCCAGGATGGGTGAGGATGGTGTCCCTAGTCTCTGTTTGCCAGAAGCTGGGAATGGGCGACAGGATGGATCACTTGATGATTACCTGTTTGGTTCATTCCCCCTGAAGCACCTGGCATTGGCCACTGTCAGACAACAGGATACTGGGCTAGCCGGACCTTTGGTCTGACCCAGTATGGCCGTTCTTATGTCCTTATGGTTGCCTTCTTACAAAAATATACTTTTGTCATTAAATCCAATCAAGGAATCAAAGTGCTTTACAAATACCAATTAATTAAACCTTAAACCACGTTACCTTGTGGGACAGGTACTATATTATTCTCATTATCAGAGTTCAGAATAGAACCCAGAATAATTGACAGCCCTGTCCTGTGCTTTTACCATTAGGCCACCTTCTCTCCCTAAAACAATTGATACAGTTAACAGTCAAACAAGACTGAATTAAAGAGTTCATTGGCCTCTTATGATCTCATAGAATCATAGAATATCAGGGTTGGAAGGGACCTCAGGAGGTCATCTAGTCCAACCTTTAAAAATTTAAACCTTATTTCTAGTCTGACTCTGACTAGCTTCAACTTCCAGCCATTTAATTATGTTAGACCTTTCTCTGCTAGACAGAAGAGCCCATTATCAAATATTTGTTCCCCATGTAGGTAATAATTACAAATTGTGACCAAGTTATTCCGTAACCTCTTGGTTAAGCTAAATAGATTTCCTCATATATCTCCTAAATAGAGCTCTTTTTTGTGTTGTCCCTCCTGCATTCCATGCTGTACTCACAAATTAGTAGTTACATTCAAACCAGTAATTCAAAATCCAGTAAAACCTTACTGACCAGAAAGTACAGGTTCAACATAGGATGGCCTCTCTAGACTATGTTTTAATTATTAAATACTTCTTATTGCATGACTACCACTGGTACTGTTTCTGCACCTTGTCTATCAGGCAACTGGTGTCCAAGCAGGACACAGGAATTTCTATGGACCACTCCACTTCCTTCTGGGCTTGATGCAGACAGACTTTGTCATGCCAAAGAAGCACCTAGTGCTTCATCCTGAGATGTCAGCTTTAGTGCATTATAGACTTGTCTTCATGTACAGCATCATAGAAAAGAAGCTGGGGAGGGGAACCAGTCACTAAAAATTATGCTGGCTTCTGTTATGGACCCTGTACCCATATCACCAGGTGCCCTCTCCAGGCAACTTCTGGCAGATATAGGCGCAGATCTGAGCTGTAGGCTATTTCTGAACAGAACAGGCTATGGCTACACTACAGAGCTTACAGCGGCTCAGCTGCACCACTGCTAGTGCAAACGCTCTAAGCTGACGGGAGAGCACTCTTCTCTTGACTTCATTATACTAGCTCCCGCAAGTCGGTAGGAGAAGCTCCCCCACCAACATAGCGCTGTCACGCCGGCACTTAGGCCGGTGTAATTTATGTTCCCCAGGGGGGCTTATTCACACCCCTGAGCAACATAACTTATACCGACATAAACTGTAGTGTGTACGTAGCCCTAATCTTTCCGTATCTCCTCCTAGCGGGAGAAAGAAAAAGCAGTTTTGAGGACTATGTCCAGATGGAGGTAATCGCCTTAAACTGCTATTCTCAGGGGCAGGAGCCCAGTGCTGATTTGCTAGGTTTTCCTTTTCTCCTCCTGGCTCCTGTTCCCACCACAGTCAGGCCTTTAGCTCTTTTTCCCTGGCTTTGGGTACTTATAGTTAGACACATTCCATGGGAGCTTTGACATGTAAAGCACTATATAATGCAAAGTATTCTGAAAAATCAAGTCTTAGACATCTAAAATTGGTCACTCAAAATTAGTGTATGCGTTTCACTTTCATGGCTCTGTGCCTCAGTTCCCAATCTATAAAATGAGGATAATAAGCCTGCATCTCACAGAGGTATATTATAGTGATAAATGCCATAGAAAAGCCCATGAGATTAATAATGGTCAGAGTCTAAATAGTATGCAGTAAATAAAGCATAATACAAATATAAACTTAAATACTGACTAGCTGCTTATTAAATGAGCACTGACCATCTTGTGCACTGAATGAGGCAGGGGTCCTGTTGGAAAAAAGAACTTAAACGCTAGCGTCAGCTCTAGCTACGGTATGAGAAGTCAGCTGTTAAGGGTAACACACTCCAAAAGAATGCCAAAATCGCATGCCTGTGCTACAATATTGTGCCATCATTAACTGTTTGTTCCCTCCTCAACACTCTTAACTGTTGGCTTGCCTCCTAGCCCTCTTGAGCCTAGTTCGCAGGATCTCTTCTCCTTCCGCATGATATTTTTTCTTTAACCGGGCAGATGGGGACCCTGTCTGAACTTTAGTAAAACCTCAGGACTGGGATTTAATTCAGAATTAATGGACATCTAGTTACTTGATTCCAGTGACAGAGAATCAGGCCCCAAGTACCCAGCTCTGGGCATGTACAGTCACAACAGGAAAGAGGTGTAGAAAAGAAACTTGGGAAAGTGGGTAGGAGGGTAATCCAGGGAAGGGAGGGAGCAAAACAGAGCAAGGAGAAAAGAAAGGAAAGGAGATAGAGTTTTTTTAAAAAGTGAAGAAAAGGAGGGTGAAGTGGCAAGAGACCTCCTTTGAAGGATGAAGGAAAGTGAAATGCACGCCAGGGTGACATTCTGTGAAGAAGGGAAAGAAATGGGGGAAAAAAGCTGGATGAGAAAACTAGAAATACAGAGGCAAAGGAAAAGAAAACTAGAGGGAAATATTTGCAAGGTTAGCTTAGTAGGATGGACAGAGAGGCCTGAAAGGAGAGTGTACTTTAAACTTAAGAGTTCATGGATTCAGTGGAACACACTATGCCAATCCTGTTGTCTAAGACCATGCAGTATGTCTGTCTCTCCTCTCTTTCTTCCCACCTACAGATAGTTCACTCAGAAGCCAAGCTGCTGCTATGTCATCCTCTGTAACTGGGTGCTTGTTGCCTCTTGGAGGCAGTCAGAAGCCTCTGAAAGGGAGCTAGTGCTGCAAAGAGCACCATTAGCTTTGGCATGGATATCCACCTGAAAAGCCACTCTATTTTTATTGTTTAACAGTGGCTGCTTCCTGGCTTTATCACACCTAAGGCACGTTGTGCTCACAGAGCAAAATCTGTGGCATGTAGTCATATTCTCAAGTCCAATGTGTCAGAGGCAAGCAGGTTGTAGATGTTCATGAAGATGTTTGTAGAGGGGTAAAGGGCAGAAAAAATAGACACACTCTCTTTTGTTGTTTTAGACCTAGGGTGTATTGGCTACTATTCATTATCAGGGTTAGAGAATGAAACTAACATTAGTCCTATAAGAAATATTCTGCCTGTGTGGTTCATTTAATGGTTGAATGTTCCTAAGTCATGCTGGGGTCAGATTAAGAAAAATCATTGTAACTGTCATGTTTTATTGTTTGAGCACTATAATAGACCCTGAATCAGAAGCGTGATTTAATGCAAAGAGTAAAGCTGACCTGTTCATGCACTGAGTACTGGTGCTTTAAATCTTTTCATAGGAATGAAAATGAAGGTTACTTATTTTTAACTGAGGTTCTTCAGGATGGACTCTACATATTCACACTCTGGGGATATGCACTGACTTGTGCTGCTGAACGGTGCAGTCTTCTACTAGTAGTGCCTATTAAAGCATTCACATGCCCTTTCCCACCCCTCTTCTCAACATTTGAGTATGAGGGTAGGTCAATAAATGGGAGTATCACAACAGTTGCTGCTCCAGTTTCTTCTGCACTAATGCAGAGCCATGAGTAGTTAGGTTTCAGAGTAGCAGCTGTGTTAGTCTGTATTTGCAAAAAGAAAAGGAGGACTCGTGGCACCTTAGAGACTAACAAATTTATTTGAGCATAAGCTTTCGTGAGCTACAGCTCACTTCATCGGATGCATCACGAAAGCTTATGCTTTCATCAGCTCACGAAAGCTTATGCTCAAATAAATTTGTTAGTCTCTAAGGTGCCACAAGTACTCCTTTTCTTTTTGTGAATATACAGAGTCCATCTCAAATTACAAGCAGATAACCTTTGTTGTTTCTTCCAGCGTCATCTGCATATTTCCACTCTTTGGACAGTTTAGTCATCCACATGTACTGAAAAAAACAGAGGGCAGGTAAGGAGTCCTTATTAAACAAGGACTGCAGAACCTAGCTACCAAACCGGGCATCCGATTTAGTTGTGATAGCTAATGCATAGTGCTTATTAAACATATATATTGAGTTCCATGTGGCTGTGTTACACATTTCAATTAGGGGAACATGCTTTAAACATGCTGCAGAAGCAGCCATCATGCTAGTGGAGTGTAAGGTATTTTTATAACTTTCTACTTTATATAGTATGATCCATCAAGATAACATTTGTGTGGTTCTATTTAAATAGAAAGATATAGTCTGTATGCTAAAAGAATATTGTAATTTTGACTTTGCCTTACTTGAATGTGGTCTGAGAAAAAACACTGGTTGCATAATGGATTGAGTGACATGGAAATCGTATATTACTTTTGGTAAAAATTTTGAGAGGACAAAGAACTACTTTATCTTCATTAAAAATTGTAATGGATAGGCAGCCATTAAGCCATGAAGTTCTAATCCTCCTGGCTGACATTGCTATTATAAACACAGTTTTAATTAACAGACGGAATAAGGAACAACATGATAAAGGGCTGAAGAATGGAGACCTAAGCTGTGATAATATGAAGTTTGAATTCTATGGGGGAAGAGGCTGTCTCACAGGGGGTTAACGATTTAGTAAATCTTTCAGAAATCGCTTAACAATATCATGTAAGACTATAGATTTACCATCTATCGGTATTGTGAAAAGTCACAATTGCAGCTAAATGTATCTTGAGTGAGTGTGACATACCGGGGCACAATCCAGACTAGTGGGGGTGGGGCTGTCACCCCTGCCCTGTAACCCAGGATGCCTTACAATGCCTTGTTGCAGTAGCGCCCTGCTAGGAAAATCACAAACAGCCTTCCACTATGCAAGCCACACCCTGAATGTCTGTGTGTAATTGTAGCCTGCCAGCTACACCCTGACTCTCACCAGCCTTGGTTATTCTGCAGGGTGACCACTATGTAGTGAGGGATTTTTGCCTTGAATGTTCTGAATAGAGGTTTGCAGAAAAACCTCAGAAGGGGTTTCAAATGTGTAAAATTATATTTCTTTTAATTATGCATAAAAGAGTGGTGATAGTATCAGGACACTTTAGTGTGCATAAAACAGTAATTAGTTTTAAAATTGAGGCTTATATAAGTACAAATTAATAATAGTTTAAATTTAAAAAATCCAATATGGTGGACCAAAATGGTGGCTATAGGGAAGGATCCACCTAGACCTTTCTGGGAACTGGTAGAACCCAAGATTGTGGGGGGTGGGGAGACAGTCACTTGTAGGTGCACAAGAGTTAGCCAATCAGCTGCCAGCTGATTGGCTAAGAGAATGTCACCCCATTGAAAGAGCAACCAATCAGAGACTGAGAACATGACATTTCCCCCCCCCCACTGAAAGGCAACCAATCAGAGATGAGTGAGGTAGGCTGAAAAGTGTATATAAAGGTGACAGCCAGCGGGTTGAACTCCTAGTGGTTCAAGATCTTCAAGAAGAACAGAAGCTGTAAGAATCCTACCTGGAAAGAAGAGGGTTCCTAGGCAGCTTTGGGTGGAGTCTTGTGAGGCTTTGGGTGGGGGTTGCTTTGGGGTTCTGAAGAGCCACTGCCTACAAGAGGCAACAAGACTCAGCAAGCAAGACTAGCTATGTCTGGGGTGGAGTCTTGTGAGGCTTTGGCAGGGGGTTGCTTCGGGCTTCCAGAAAGACACTGCCTGCAAGAAGCCTCAAGGAGCAGCAGCAAGAGAACCCTGAGGTTGCCCTGGAGACGGCTGCTGTAGCAACCAAGCCAACGACCTCAGCGGCCCGCCAGAACCAGCTTTGGCGTTGTGTATCGACTGAGAGGAACAGCAGTGAGACGGAGCAGAAGGACCTTAAATACTGAAGAAAAATAAAGTGTGGAACTCTCCACTTATTATTAAGGAATGTATGGGTGTGCCTGTCAAGAAAGCCAGCTGCAAATATTAATGTAAACAGTTAATGTTAGGTATTAAATGATCAATGATAAGTGTTAGTATCACATGTTAAATGTTACTGTTAGTATTCTGTGAATGATTACATTGTTATACAATAAAGTCGGTGTCTTTTTTTGATATGCTGTTTTATTTTAAACCGTAACTCCGTTATATCTCATCATACTTGACTTGTTTTCTTCTTGCGTTTCTATAACTACTTAACTCCTTTAATAAACGATTATTTCTGTTTTAGAAGAAACGCTGCTTGTGTGTGTCAATCCTTGAGCATAGGGTGGTGTGTCCTTTCAGGGGTCAGCAAGACTAGCTTGCTCTAGGGAGCTCTCTGCAGGTCAGAGACAAGACCCCTGGGAAATCCCTTTAGGGCCGACTACAACCTTGTTTACCCGTTGTCAGACAAATATGTAGGTAATTTAATTGGCATCTAAAATCTTAGGGTAACACCAACACATCCCTAGTTCTGGATCTTCCCCCAGAAATGTATATGTCCGGTACTGCCTCGCCCTCTCCTGGACATTATTAAATCCGTTATTCCCTTAAAAGAATAATATGCCAGATTATTCTCAAGACACTTCAATTTAAACATATTGGATTAGATAAAACAGTAAATCAAGTTTATTCACTGCAAAGAGAGAGATTTTCAGAGAGTATAAGTAATGAGGCATAAAAGTCAGAAATAGTTACCAGAACAATAAAGATAAAACATGCCATTGTATTATTTAGGGTGGGCTACAATACAAACTTAGTTTGATGGAAGCCGCCTTATGTCTACACTACTGGGTCCCTTCCAAACTTGCCTGTAACATTGACTTAATTACTCCACCTCTGTGAGAGACATCGCTCTTAATTTGAAGGTGATGGGTCGACAGAGAGGCAGTGTAGATGCAGCATTGTGTAGGTCAACTGAACTGGCCTCCAGGAAATGTCACACAATGCTCCGCTGCGACTGCTTTGGAGATGGTTTTTCAATTCTGCCGCACAGTAGCAAGGTATGCAGGAAACAGCCCCTCACCTCTTAAAGTCCTGGGAACTTTTGACTTCTCATTTCCTGTCTGAGCAGCATTGAGAGTTTGCCAGACCAGCTGATCACGGTGCCTCAATGCCCCAAACGCGCTCCAGTATGGAATAGGCAGGAAGTGGTGGATCTTCTTGGTCTGTGGGGAGAAGAGTCTGCACTGGCACAGCTCTCATCCCGCCAAAGAAACGTAGACATCTACGAAAAGATCATGGGGGACAAGAACTACCCAGGGACACACAGCAGTGCCACATGAAACTTCGGCAGGCGTACCAGAAGACAAGGGAGGCTGGTTCTGCAGCACAGAAATGCTGCTTCTACAATCAACTGCATGCGATTCTCATTGGTAACCCAACCACTAAACACAGCAGGGATACCTCACAGGCGTCTGTGTCCCAGACCACCTCAGGCAACAGTGAGGAGGACATTGACCTCACCATCTGCAAGCCTAAGGTGACTGCTACCAGCAGCAGTACAAAAAGGGGGTGGTGGGTTTCCTGTGTTCTCTCATGGTTGCAACCCCCGCCCCCAGTAAGCCGCTTCGGACAAAGGCCACAATTTGGGAAGCTTAATGGTCCTGGTCTCAAAGCAATGTCCACGTTGCTAGGCGGAGAGGAATTGTTCACCTGACCACCTATGCTCCCGACACAGGTTTTCCACAAATTGTAGCACATTGCTTTTGCCTCCAGCACATCCTCCACACCGGTGGAGAGGCTTTTGCAGATTAGAAAGCAGAAAATGAGAACACATGATGATAATGATTGCCTCTGTGACAGCAGATACAGAGCTCAGAGCCTGGAGTTCATAGGTTGAAAAATTGGACATGGAGAGCATCTGAGGAGCATGAATGTGCCATGCAGGATGAGATGCTGCAGATTATGAAGGACCTGAGGTATCTGGTTGCGCTTCAAGAAAAACAGCTTGATCTTAGACTCCCTCTGCAGCCCCTGCACAATGGCCTGCAAACATCAAACTGTTCCCAATCCCCCATACCCAAAGGCTCCAGGAGGCGGGGGTGCATTATCCCAGCCACTCAATACCCGGGGAGGGTAGTAAGAACAAAAGGCAGCCATTCAAAAAAAATGTTTTGATGGACAATCTTTCCATGCTTTCACAAACAGCCTGACCTGGTTTCTCCCCTCCCAATTTTATCACACCATTTGCCCAAAGTTAAATTATTTCCTGTTCTTTCAGTTTCTTTATGTTTGTGCAATAAAAGACAATGTTTCAAGAATGAAATACTCTTTATTTATTCCAAGCATGGACATCTGGTGGGGGTGGGGGGGAAGGAAGAGCAGCGCAGGGAAACTGATGCAACGGCAGGGATGGTATCTAAGTACATATTAGTGTGGATCATTACTGAAATGGGTTTTCAAAGACTCCCAGAGATGCAGAGCTCCTCACAGGGCTCTTCTTATTGCCCTGGTATCTGGCTGCTCAAAACTAACTGCCAACCTATTCACCTCCGCAGCTCAACCCTGCAGAAATTTCTCTCCCTTTGCCTCACAGATATTATGGAGCGCACAGCGCTAACAGTGGGGATGTTGCTTTCACTCAGGTCTAACCAAATAAGCAAACTGCACCAACAACCATCCAAAGGCACATTCTACCACCATTCTGTACTTGCTCAGCCTATTGTTGAACCGAGCCTTACTGCTGTCCAAGTGGCCGGTGTATGGATTCATGAGCCATTGGAGCAAGGGGTAGGCTGGGTCTCACAGAATTACTATTGGCATTTCAACATCATCAAAGGTTATTTTGCGACCTGGAAAGTCGCCTCTTGCAGCTTTCTGAACAGACCTGTGTACCTAAAGATACGTGTGTCATGCACCTTTCCTGACTGTCTCAGGTTGATGTCAGTGAAACACCCCATGTGATCCACCAGCGCTTGCAACATCATTGAAAAGTATCCCTCATCTTTTATGTATTCTTTGGCAAGGTGTTCTGGTGCCAAGATAGGATTATGCATGCCATCTATCGTCCCACTGCAATTAAGGAACCCCATTGTGGCAAAACCATCTACTATGTTCTGCACATTGTCCAGAGCCACTACCCTGTTTAGCAGGAATTGATTAATGGCCCTGCACACTTGGCTCACAACTGCTGACATGGTGGCTTTACCAACTCCAAATTGATTCCCCAGACCAGTAGCAGTCTGGCAGTGCAAGCTTCCACAGAGCGAGCGCCCCTTGCTTCTCCCGTCGGAGCAGGTCTCATTTAGTGTTGCTGCACTTCAGGGCTGGGGGAAGCTCTGCACAAAGTTTTGGAAAATGGACTTTCACATGCAAAAGTTCTGCAGCCACATCTTGTCATCCCATACAATGCAATCCCAGCAGTCAGTGCTGTTTCCCAGGACCGGAAATGGCGCTGCACCGTGTTGAGTGGTTGCACAACTGCCAGCAGCAATTGTTTCATTTTATGGCTTGCAGCAGGGCTGCTTGAATGATATTGCAATGATCCACTGGCAGCCCGTCCTGGATCTGGAAATACTACAGGATAAGGCATGAGAGGTTTGTAATGTTCACGACAAGCATGCAGTTGAGGGGGGTCCATGTTTCTTGGGCTATGGTGTTTCCAGCTGCTAAGCCAGGCTTTGCCTTTGATATCTGGGAAGGGATGCAGGGAGGCAACTGCATCATGGGAGATCAAAGCTATCTTCCCATTCCCCCCATGACAATGTTCTGGTACTATGAGGCATTGCAAACCTGTCCCAAAAACCCCTGGGGGTTAATTGCATTGTGGGATAGCTACCCGCAGTGCACTGCTCTATACATCATGCAAGTGCTTCTAGAGAGGATGCACTCCACCAACACAATGAATGGGGTGTGGATACTCTGGACCAACTTAATTATACTGAGGCATCCAGCTGTCAACTTAACTGTGAAGTGTAGATATGCCCTTAGTGTATTTGTACTATTGATCTGTTAAAAAACATACTTTCTTTATCATAAGACCTGGTGTTAATTACTTTTTGGAGATGGGTAAAGAAAGTTTTCATGGCTGTTATAATTAAAATGTAGCAATACATTTCCAGTAAAAGGAGAAAAATCACAGATTAAACTAAAGCATCATTATAGAAAGTAGGAAGGGGCTTTTGGGACAAGAATGTTGGGGACCCAAATATCTGAATTGAAAAACTGATGACACTAAACAGAAAGGTGCTGAATTAAGCAGCATTCATCTACCCATTCTTCTACATGCCCTTTTGAGTTTTTTTAAAAACAGGTTGGAATCAAACCTCTGCTTGCACATTTTCCTTCATTCCTCTTTTCTTGCCCTTCTTTATTCCTCTGAACTGATGCTAGGCAGGCCTCTAACATGTGCTGGTTCCCCCTCCCTCAGTCTCCTCCATCTCTCTCTTTCTCCTGTTGTTACCCTTTCATTTCTGCAGGTGGGGCTGTCACCAATCAGGATCCTCCATTTGTTGTGTGGGGGGGTCATGAGTGGCTTAACACCCTAATCTCTTTTCCTGAATAGAGATCTAAATCAATCTGATCTATTACTTGTGAAGTAGCTTGTGTAAACTGAAAAGAGACATCTCTCTCAAAATGCTCTCAGAGCAGTTGTGAAGTAGCCTTCCAGTCTCTCTCAGATATATGTTACAGCTAATGTTCATTCAGAGACATCGTGACTAACACAGGCTCAATTTCCCCTGCACATACTAAAGTCAGCACCCAGGGGACATTGGGATTAGGGATCTGTCACATTTCTAGTGGGTGGCAGATCACCACTCATCCCCTATTTGCTAGCTAGGACAATCCACATTTATAAATACATAGTGGGCACGTTTGGCCCAACAACATGGTAACCCTGTACAAAGCGTAAGTTAAAAGCCTTTATAAAAAGAATGCTGTCAAGGGTCTCTGCATTAATTTCCACATTTTTAAAAAATATTTATTGTAAAAAAGTGTACTTTTTAAAAAAATACACACAGGACATTTTCCATTTTTATAGTAGTAAAAATATGCCAGCTCTACCACTCAAATGGTAAAAACTGTTCATTTTCTTGCCATAGAGCAATCTATATTTAATAAACTTCAAACAACAAGTGTTGGTAGGTAGAGTACTATAGACAGTAAACTACAAAGGTAGAATCCTCCCTGGGTGAAAAAAAAAAATCTAGATATACATATTTACATCATTAGCCAACGCTTCTACTTCTTAACACCAATGCAGCTGCAGAGCAACACCAGGGATTGCAAAAGGTCTATCCCTGTATCCAGATTCTTTGCAGACTTGGTTATTTAGACTGT
The DNA here is from genome assembly GCF_009764565.3 of Dermochelys coriacea. Taxonomy (NCBI): domain Eukaryota; kingdom Metazoa; phylum Chordata; order Testudines; family Dermochelyidae; genus Dermochelys; species Dermochelys coriacea. Next base: position 10,676,487 of record NC_050069.1, read on the forward strand.
ATTACAACAGTAGCCACATTATAGCTTCTGTGGGGTTGGTCCATGGGTATCGCTCCTACAGAATGCTAGAAAACAGGTGGAGATTCTATCTCGGGTACTTGGTTCATTGGCTGCCACAGAGTAAGAACTGTATATAAGTATGTGCCACACCCCTACTGGTTAAGCAGAAGTATTAGCTACAAGAGGAGTCCCATCTAACCAGATGGAGCCAGGGCCTTTGGAATTGATGCTGAAAGTTGCCTACCAGGCTTCTATTTGGATAATGATTGTCTGAAGACATTTTAAAATAATTTTTGAGCTGATTCTGTCTCACGATCTGCATGTACAGTTCCCCTGGCTTTCCATATCCAAGGGCAGAATTCCTTCCTTCAAGCAGGCTAATATCCAGTTGTTTCAATTTAAAGTAAACAAGACAGCAACTCTCAAACAGACAGGAATCCAGCAGCTAGCTTCCCAAGTTACAACCCCTTTCCCCCCTGCAAAAAACTCAACAGTGTGGGTTAGCTTGGAAAAAATCAGGGAGCCAATCCAATATGTTATACTGCAGGAAAGAGACTAGCTATAAAGCTAGCTGTTTGACACCCTTAAGATTCAGCATCTTCCTCCTCACTCTCTTCCTCTTGGTCATCATCATCATCATCATCATCATCTTCCTCCACCTTTCCATCCCTCTTCTCCCTTTCAAGCATTTTCAGGTATTTGCTAGCGAGAATCTTCTTTGGTAAGATATCTGAAAGGCACAATTCCTTCTTTTGTAATCATTTTTGACAATTACAAAAAAAATTTAGAATAATTTATTACTGTACCATCAAGATCATAGCAACTAATAGCCTCACAGTCTATGGGATAGTCAGGTTATTCTAATCTAACTGATATCCGTGGATTAGGAATGTAGCCAATGTGATATTACAGATGTATTGTGATATTAGAGAGATTATCAGATTAAAAGGTATTAGTAATCCATGAGGGAATTTGTTTAAATGATTCTTATGCCGATTTAATAATGTCTCAAGTCTTACTCACTTATGCTGGTTTCAGAGTAACAGCCATGTTAGTCTGTATTCGCAAAAAGAAAAGGAGTACTTGTGGCACCTTAGAGACTAACAAATTTATTTGAGCGTAAGCTTTCGTGAGCTACAGAAGTGAGCTGTAGCTCATGAAAGCTTATGCTCAAATAAATTTGTTAGTCTCTAAGGTGCCACAAGTACTCCTTTTCTTTTCACTTATGCTGCTTTGCTTTTTACTTGCACTGATCAAGTAGATCTTAAGTGTATTACTTAATTATATCTACTCTATTTATACTCCTTACAAGCTATTTCCCAATACTCAGTGGAGGCTGCCCGTTCAGGATAATGATATCGTGATGAGCCCAAGAATGGTAAGGAAATACTGCTACAAGGTGCCACAAGTGGGGCTGATGCACTAGTAAAATCTTATTAACAAGGAGATCTCACTCCTTAGGCCAAAGAATTTATTTGAAGAGTTGAAGAGGGTAAGCATTATTCTAAATGCCCAATCAATGTATAGGATTTAAGAAGACAGGGATTGTGGCATAAACCAATGTCTGAAAGGACATTTGTAAATTTAAAAATTCACCAGTATCGAGTTCTGGGCACATCTGATGTTTCATAAAATCCTTCTTCTGCTTCCCCAAACACTACAAAGTTTTAAGGGAGTGTTGTCTATTGGTTAAAGCAGAAGATGGGAATCACATACCTCCTTGATTTTATTCCTAGCTCTTAAAACTGACTTTAAAGTCACTTTAATCAATCTGAACCTGAGCTTTCCCATTTTTAAATTAGGGACACTATTCACCACCCAGGGATACTATTAAAAGGTGTTAGAAAAAAGTAGTTTGAAGTTATTGGAATGTCAAGTATGACTGTTACAATAACTGGAGGTGCAATTATTTTGTCCCATGACTTTGAGTACTTTGCATCAATGAAAAAAGCAGGTCATTCATTCACACAGAATGCCTGTCAATTATTTGGACCATGAGTAAATTAAATGCAACAGAGGTTAACAAAAAGAATTTAATAGCAATAATAATGACTGCTATAGTAAGAGCTGCATCTTATTTTCCAGTTGCCCATATCGATTTGCCACAACTGCTATACCTACCAGCAAGGAACTGAAATGTTTCAGATTCCTCTGCTGTATGGGATAAGTCACTGTAGGTTAGGGCTCTCTTCTCTTTCCCACGGCCATGTTTGTAAGAGTAAGTGGCTAAATACTGGACAAAGAGCTCCTATAAAAAACAACCAACAGAAAGAAATCTGTCAAATTATTAATTCCTGTGTGTACAGCTGACTGCAATGGTTCTTCAAGCCCTTGTTTATCTGCTGCCCTGCACCTACACAGAGTCCCACTAATTTCGATATGGCTCTGTGTGAGCAGAAGACGTGAACCTCTGTGAGTAGCCAACTGCAAAACTGAGGTCTTAGACTAACCCTTAATTTGTGCGACTATCAAGTTAGTCACCACTGCAGCAGGCTTTACTAGGAACAGAAGACAGCAAGAAATTATTTCTGCAGGTATGTGATTAAATATTGCAAAAAAAAAAAAAAAAAAAAAGCTTGCCGCTTTCTGCTACTTATAATGATAAAAACCTTCCTCCCCCATTAAAAGAAACAGACAGCCAGGTTGATCTGTACTAAATTTAAGTCCATCACTCACTGAGAGGCCACTTCCACTGAACGTCAAAGCCTTACCCCTATTCACAGAGCTTTATCTTAGGGCATTTCTACCCTATAAACTTTAAGTCAACCCATGTTAAGTCAACTTGAACCACCACAGTAATTACTATAGTGATTCATATTCACACTGCCCTTCTTCTATCAGTGGTATGTGTCCTCACCAGGAGCACTTCCACCGACTTAAGAGGGGCAGCGTGGGAAGCTGAGAGCCAGGGCTCTCAGTTCTGCATGTAGCTCCCTGCCAGCTGCCCTCCCCTGTGAACGGGGCAGTTCCCTGTTGTGAATGGGGCAGCCAGCCAGACTCTGGGGAACAGAGCTTCCCGCCATGCACTGCTGTGCTCCCAGCAGGGACCCAGGAAGCCTGGTGCTGCTGCCCAGCTGGGAAGCCCGCTTTCTTGTCAATTTCATGGCTTCAGCAGAGCCGTGAAATTGACAAGAATGACAGCCAGTAGATTTAAGTGCCTAAGCTACAGGGACACTGCACCACTCTAACTACATGGACATAAGCCCTATGCCTCTTGTAGGGATGGAGTTATGTCAGTGTATTAGGACACTTCTATTGGCAAGAATAAGGCTGTACTGTATAGACTGAAATAAATTAGATGGACATAAATTGTCTTACGTTGATCTAACACTGTAGTATAGACCAGGCCTCAGTGGGAGAGGAAAGTTTAATGCTGTATTCCATGGCTATAACATTATGGATCATGTGCCAGTTTTATTAGAGCAGGGGTGGCCAATCTGTGGCTCTAGAGTCACATGCAGCTCTTCAGAAGTTAATATGGGGCTCCTTGTATAGGTACTGACGCCAGGGATGGAGCTACAGGCACTAACTTTCCAGTGTCCTGGGGTTGCTCACTGCTCTACCCTGGGCTCTGCCCCCACTCCACCCCTTCTCACCCCCTCCCCTGAGCCTGCCATGCCCTCGTTCCTCCCCTTCTCCCCCACCCCAGAAACTCCTGCATGCCACAAAGCCACCGATTGGCAGGGCTTCGGGTGGGTGGGAGGCGCTAGAAGCAGTGGGGAGCTGCTGAGGGGCTGCTGCCATATTACGGTGGCTCTTTGGCAGTGTACATTGGTAAATTCTGGCTCCTGCTCAGATCACATCGGCCACTCCTGTATCAGAGCTCTTCAATTTTTTAACAAATTTCAAGAACTGAAACCGTGTCCAAATTCAGACATTAAATATGTGATGCAGGCTCCTTGCAGTTCAGTTACTAAGCAGATAATTCCATTTGTGCAGCTTCTACGCATGCTGCTTTCACTGGCTGTGCTCACAGGAGGTGCATGGTGATTTTAAACTAAAACTCCGGTGCCTCGTCAGTTTTACTTTGCTGAAGGGGGTTGGAAAAGCATCACATGCAGCAGCCAAAAGTGCAAGCGATTCCCCCTGGGGGGATGCTTCTGGAAGGCCCGATCAAGACACAAAATCTGAGGGACTCGGGAAGGAGCGGGCGATCTAAGCTCAGCACGTGGGCGATTCCTCACGAAGCAGGGGCGCAGCTAGGCCTCAAGCCTGTATGGACAGGATACTCCGTGTTCAATAGGAGCAGGAGAGGGGATGGCAGAGGGCCGCCCCCCCCACACACACACAAGAGGCGGATTTTTGCCACGTGACAGGCTGCAACACGCCAAAATAAATAAATAAAAATCTAAAAAAAAAAAAGGGGGGGGGTGGGTGGGGGTCAGGACAATTCACCTTTCTTTGGAGAAGCGGCGTGAACTACTTCCTTTACGCCCTCCTGCCCCCACCCTCCGGGGCTGGCAAGGGCAGAGGTTTGCAAAGCCCTTGTCTAAAGCAGGGTAGCCCCCGCCCCCGCCGCCTGCCTCGTGCCCTGCGGGCAGGAGCGCGTGGGCGGAGGGCGGGGCACAGAACAAAGAGCACGAATCGCGCCCTGGACTCGGGCCCAGCCCACCCCTGGCGTCTCGGCAACAGCCCCAGCCCCCGCCCCCGGGGGCGGAGAGCCGCTCGGCCCCGGGCTGCTCCCCACCCGCCGCCGAGGCAGGGACGGCGGCAGGTCCGAGCCGGGTACCGTGGCCTTCGCGGTGAGGAACAGCGCGTCCTGGTTGATGCTGGAGACCTCCGGCGAGCTCTTCATGATCACCCGGATCCGCGACAGGGGCAGCGACACCAGACGGTTCTCGCCACAGCCACCGCTCAGCCGCGCCGCCGCCGCCGCCGCCATTTTCCGACCCAGCCAGCCGCCGCCGCCTCTCCAAGCCCGGGCCTCAAACCGTCGTTACAACGCGCCAGGCCGGGGAGCAGAGCCCTTCGGGAGGTGTAGTTTTCTGCCGCAAGGCTGCTCGGGCACTCTGGGAGGAAGGCAGGCGGAGGACTACAACTCCCATGATGCACCTCTCCTCAGCTTGCCTCACCCACCCCGCTCTCCTGGCGCACGGGAAACAGAAGGCCGGCTACGACTCCCGTCATGCATCTGTCCCCCTCTTTCGCCCGGTGCCTCGCCCGGCTCCAGCTCCGCCCAGCTCTGTTGACTCTAAGGCAGTCACACGCAGACAGGGTGCTTTGAATGCCCTCTAGTGGTAGGTTCCAGAGTAGCAGCCGTGTTAGTCTGCATTCGCAAAAAGGAAAAGGAGGACTTGTGGCACCTTAGAGACTAACAAATTTATTTGAGCATAAGCTTTCCTGAGCGACAGCTCACTTCATCGGATGCATTCAGTGGTCGTCCTAATTACAGAGCTGCTTAGAGCAGGACCTTTGTGCTTTCAGAGTGAATATACAACAGGACGGCTTGTGAGGAAGAAAACTCAAGAGCTCCGTCTTTCATTATTATAGATATAATGCCCATATATTGCCCATTATATTGCATATAATGTTTGTCTTATCTGTCTACCTACTTACACAATCAGGTGAAATCCTGGTCCCATGCAAATCCATGTGTGCTAAATGAGAGCCATAGTTTTCCCTATAGTATTTGAGCACCTGTAAGTGTGCACATTGTTATAGGCTTGCTTGAATTACAGCTCAGAATCATATTAGCCAAACTAATGTAACATTAGTTACATGTAATGATGGATACTTTGCATTTCTATAGCACCTTCAGTCAGAAGACCTCAAAGTATTCTACAAACAGCAGGTAAGACACTGAAAGTGAGCCCTTAACTAACCTATCACTGCTCATATCTAGGGTGAAACATGGCAGCTTTCAACAGTATATAATAATGTTAAAATTATATAATGCATAGGTTAAGGAAAGACTGTCTGTACATCTGGGTGTAGTGCTTCAACTATCCAAAAGTACAAAATCTGGTTTAAAAGTCAGAAGATACTTTTAGTACATAATCTGCAATAACCCAAATTTAGGTGAATACATTTAATGGTACAATTTAGATATGAGAATCTGAATACTCAGGAAAAGTTATACAGAGAGTTGGTTGTAGCGAGCAAATATAGGAATGAATGTAGATTGTCTCTCAGCAATTGAGCATTTAGGATAGGTTGTCCCTTAGAAGACATAATCCACCAGAGAAGTATTTCTGTTACTTTCTGATTTTGTTTCTCATTGGCACTCCAGCTCATCTCTCCTGGTATTGCTGATGTTCAGTGATGTGTTCTAGATAGATGTCCCTCAACCACCCGATGGCATCTGACCCCCATGAAGTGTTGCATCAGCCAAGCGTAGCATTCACCGATTCCACATTCTTAACACTCGCTCCTTACCGGGGTCCCAGGCTCACAGGGCTCCACCGATCAGAGTGTGAGTTAGAACCTGGTAACCCCTAGCTGTCAAGGTATCTGCCTCAGGGGTGTATTTCTCCACCTTTCAACCTCGAGCTTCATGGAAAGCCACGGTCCTATTCTCTAAAGGGCACTGTGACAACCACCATGATGATCTTTCGGTCCTCATTGATGATGATTATGTCCGGTCACAGTTGGCTGTCCGTTCTGGGGATGGCAGAGTTCATGGTCACCTTCCTCACAGGTGGCAGTATGGCTCTGACTAGTCAATCTTGGATGGTGTTGTGGCGCAGCTGCTAGGCTCTGGAATGGGGCTTGTAGCTACATAGGACATGGGGTAGCGTCTCGTTAGCATAGCCGCACTTTCTGCATTGCTTGTCCCAATTCCCGTGGCGGACTGCTCCGTTCAGCGGGACACAGTTGATGAACCTAGGACTGGAATGGAAGACAGACATATCCAATTAAAAATGCAGTTAGAAGTTTATTGGTAAACTAGTAAAAGTGTCGGGGTATTGAACCCAAATAATTATCTAAACTGAAAGAAGACATCTGCAGCCCTACCCTACACCCTAACGCCGTGCTGGGGCACGGCTTAAGTACTGCCTCACTAGCATCATCTCCAGTAGCATTATATTTGGAGGTCTCCTATTCAATTAGTAACCATGTGTAAACTAAAGCTTATGGGTTACAAATTCCATTTAGATTGTAACCTTTTTAGGACAGGGATTGGTTTGTTTACTTGGTATAAAATATTATGTTTGATGTAAAACATCATTCATCATGGTCCTATATGACAGGTTTCAGAGTAGCAGCTGTGTCAGTCTGTATTCGCAAAAAGAAAAGGAGTACTTGTGGCACCTTAGAGACTAACAAATTTATTTGAGCATAAGCTTTCGTGAGCTACAGCCCACTTCATCGGATGCATATTTATCCTTGTGTCTAACTATTCTTTGATCTTACCTTGTAATGACCTCTTGTGGTAGTAGTTAGTATTACTATCTCAATGAAAGGTTTCAGAGTAGCAGCCGTGTTAGTCTGTATTTGCAAAAAGAAAAGGAGTACTTGTGGCACCTTAGAGACTAACAAATTTATTAGAGCATAAGCTTTCGTGAGCTACAGCTCACTTCATCGGATGCATTTGGTGGAAAAAGCAGAGGAGAGATTTATACACACACACACACACACACACACACACACACACACACACACACACACACACACACACACACACACACACACACACACACACACACACACACACACACACACACACACACACAGAGAACATGAAACAATGGGTTTATCATACACACTGCAAGGAGAGTGATCACTTAAGATAAGCCATCACCAACAGCAGGGGGGGGAAGGAGGAAAACCTTTCATGGTGACAAGCAGGTAGTCTAATTCCAGCAGTTAACAAGAATATCAGAGGAACAGTAGGGGGTGGGGTGGGAGGGAGAAATACCATGGGGAAATAGTTTTACTTTGTGTAATGACTCATCCATTCCCAGTCTCTATTCAAGCCTAAGTTAATTGTATCCAGTTTGCAAATTAATTCCAATTCAGCAGTCTCTCGTTGGAGTCTGTTTTTGAAGCTTTTTTGTTGAAGTATAGCCACTCTTAGGTCTGTGATCGAGTGACCAGAGAGATTGAAGTGTTCTCCAACTGGTTTTTGAATGTTATAATTCTTGACGTCTGATTTGTGTCCATTCATTCTTTTACGTAGAGACTGTCCAGTTTGGCCAATGTACATGGCAGAGGGGCATTGCTGGCACATGATGGCATATATCACATTGGTAGATGCGCAGGTGAATGACCTTCTGATAGTGTGGCTGATGTGATTAGGCCCTATGATGGTATCCCCTGAATAGATATGTGGACAGAGTTGGCAACGGGCTTTGTTGCAAGGATAGGTTCCTGGGTTAGTGGTTCTGTTGTGTGGTGTGTGGTTGCTGGTGAGTATTTGCTTCAGATTGGGGGGCTGTCTGTAAGCAAGGACTGGTCTGTCTCCCAAGATCTGAGAGAGCGATGGCTCGTCCTTCAGGATAGGTTGTAGATCCTTGATGATGCGTTGGAGAGGTTTTAGTTGGGGGCTGAAGGTGATGGCTAGTGGCGTTCTGTTGTTTTCTTTGTTGGGCCTGTCCTGTAGTAGGTGACTTCTGGGTACTCTTCTGGCTCTGTCAATCTGTTTCTTCACTTCAGCAGGTGGGTATTGTAGTTGTAAGAATGCTTGATAGAGATCAATTAACTTAGGCTTGAATAGAGACTGGGAATGGATGAGTCATTACACAAAGTAAAACTATTTCCCCATGGTATTTCTCCCTCCCACCCCACCCCCCACTGTTGCTCTGATATTCTTGTTAACTGCTGGAAATAGCCTACCTTGCTTGTCACCATGAAAGGTTTTCCTCCTTTCCCCCCCCCCCCCCCCCGCTGCTGGTGATGGCTTATCTTAAGTGATCACTCTCCTTGCAGTGTGTATGATAAACCCATTGTTTCATGTTCTCTGTGTGTGTGTATATAAATCTCTCCTCTGCTTTTTCCACCAAATGCATCCGATGAAGTGAGCTGTAGCTCACGAAAGCTTATGCTCTAATAAATTTGTTAGTCTCTAAGGTGCCACAAGTACTCCTTTTCTTTTTATCTCAATGAAATAATTTATACTGTCAATAAACCGGAGCTAAGATCAAGTCACTGGTTCTTCTGGGTGAAATCAGAACTACTCCACTGTCATTAACCCTCCTGCTCAATGGAAGGTGTACTAGGCTGGATTTGGTTAATACTCCTGTCATGTGGCAGGGGTATTAATTTTTTGCAACTCTCACCCATGTTTGGTGAGTGGTGACTGAAGCCAGGAAATAAGGGTTAGTGTCTTAGCAGCATTCATGTGTCATACCTTTATCATAGAATCATAGACTTTAAGGTCAGACGGGACCAGTATGATCGTCTAGTCTGACCTCCTGCACAATGCAGGCCACAGAATACCACCCACCCACTCCTGTAATAAACCCCTAACCTATGTCTGAGCTGTTGAAGTCCTCAAGTCATGGTTGAAAGACTTCAAGGTGCAGAGAATCCTCCAGCAAGTGACCCGTGCCCCATACTGCAGAGGAAGGCAAAAACCCCCAGGGCCTCTGCCCATCTGCCCTGGAGGAAAATTCCTGCCCGACCCCAAATATGGCGATCAGCTAAACCCTGAGCATGTGGGCAAGACTCACCAGCCAGACACCCAGGAAAGAATTCTCTATAGTAACTCAGATCCCACCCCATTTAAGATCCCATCACAGGCCACTGGGCATATTTACCGCTAATAATCAAAGATCAATTCATTGCCAAAATTAGGCTATCCCATCATACCATCCCCTCCATAAACTTATCAAGCTTATTCTTGAAGTCAGATATGTCTTTTGGCCCCACTGCTCCCCTTGGAAGGCTGTTCCAGAACTTCACTCCTCTGACGGTTAGAAACTTTCATCTAATTTCAAGTCTAAACTTCCTGGTGGCCAGTTTATATCCATTTGTTCTTGTGTCCGCATTGGTACTGATCTTAAATAATTCCTCTCCCTCCATGGTATTTATCCCTCTGATATATTTATAGAGAGCAATCATATCTCCCCTCAGCCTTCTTTTGGTTAGGCTGTACAAGCCAAGCTCTTTGTGTCTCCTTTCATAAGACAGGTTTTCCATTCCTCGGATCATCCTAGTAGCCCTTCTCTGTACCTGTTCCAGTTTGAATTCATCCTTCTTAAACATGTGAGACCAGAACTGCACACAATATTCCAGATCAGGTTTCACCAGTGCATTGTATAATGGTACTAGCACCTCCTTATCACTAATGGAAATACCTCACCTGATGCATCCCAAGATCACATTAGCTTTTTTCATGGCCATATCACATTGGCGGCTCACAGTCATTCTGTGATCAACCAATACGCTGAGGTCTTTCTCCTCCCCTGTTACTTCCAAGTGATGTATCCCCAGCTTATAACCAAAATTCTTGTTATTAATCCCTAAATGCATGACCTTACACTTCTCACTATTAAATTTCATCCTATTATTATTACTCTAGTTTACAAGGTCATCCAGATCTTCCTGTATGATATCCTGGTCCTTCTCTGTATTGGCAATACTTCCCAGCTTTGTGTCATCTGCAAACTTTATTAGCACATTCCCACTTTTTGAGCCAAGGTCAGTAATAAAAAGATTAAATAAGATTGATCCCAAAACCAATCCCTGAGAAATTCCACTAGTAACCTCCTTCTAGCCTGACAGTTCACCTTTCAGTGTGACCTGTTGTAGTCTCCCCTTTAACCAGTTCTTTATCCACCTTTCAATTTCCATGTTGATCCCCATCTTTTCCAATTTAGCTAATAATTCCCCATGTGGAATTATATCAAATGCCTTACTGAAATCGAGGTAAATTAGATCAACTGTGTTTCCTCTGTCTAAAAAAATTTGTTGCCTTCTCAAAGAAGGAGATCAGGTTGGTTTGGCATGATCTACCTTTTGTAAAATCATGTTGTATTTTGTCCCAATTACCATTGACCTCAATGTCCTTAACTATTTTCTCCTTCAAAATTTTTTCCAAGACCTTGCATACTACAGATGTCAAACTAACAGGCCTGTAGTTTCCCAGATAACTTTTTGTTCCTTTCTTAAAAATAGGAACTATGTTAGCAATTCTCCAGTTATACGGTAAAAAAGAAAAGGAGTACTTGTGGCACCTTAGAGACTAACAAATTTATTAGAGCATAAGCTTTCGTGAGCTACAGCTCACTTCATCGGATGCATTTGGTGGAAAAAACAGAGGAGAGATTTATATACACACACACACAGAGAACATGAAACAATGGGTTTATCATACACACTGTAAGGAGAGGTTTCAGAGTAGCAGCCGTGTTAGTCTGTATTCGCAAAAAGAAAAGGAGTACTTGTGGCACCTTAGAGACTAACAAATTTATTAGAGCATAAGCTTTCGTGAGCTACAGCTCACTTCATCAGATGCAAATGCATCCGATGAAGTGAGCTGTAGCTCACGAAAGCTTATGCTCTAATAAATTTGTTAGTCTCTAAGGTGCCACAAGTACTCCTTTACTATAAGGAGAGTGATCACTTAAGATAAGCCATCACCCACAGCAGGGGGGGGAAAGGAGGAAAACCTTCCATGGTGACAAGCAGGTAGGCTAATTCCAGCAGTTAACAAGAATATCAGAGGAACAGTGGGGGGTGGGGTGGGGGGGAGAAATACCATGGGGAAATAGTTTTACTTTGTGTAATGACCCAGAAGTCACCTACTACAGGACAGGCCCAACAAAGAAAACAACAGAACGCCACTAGCCATCACCTTCAGCCCCCAACTAAAACCTCTCCAACGCATCATCAAGGATCTACAACCTATCCTGAAGGACGAGCCATCGCTCTCTCAGATCTTGGGAGATAGACCAGTCCTTGCTTACAGACAGCCCCCCAATCTGAAGCAAATACTCACCAGCAACCACACAACAGAACCACTAATCCAGGAACCTATCCTTGCAACAAAGCCCGTTGCCAACTCTGTCCACATATCTATTCAGGGGATACCATCATAGGGCCTAATCACATCAGCCACACTATCAGAGGCTCGTTCACCTGCGCATCTACCAATGTGATATATGCCATCATGTGCCAGCAATGCCCCTCTGCCATGTACATTGGCCAAACTGGACAGTCTCTACGTAAAAGAATGAATGGACACAAATCAGACGTCAAGAATTATAACATTCAAAAACCAGTTGGAGAACACTTCAATCTCTCTGGTCACTCGATCACAGACCTAAGAGTGGCTATACTTCAACAAAAAAGCTTCAAAAACAGACTCCAACGAGAGACTGCTGAATTGGAATTAATTTGCAAACTGGATACAATTAACTTAGGCTTGAATAGAGACTGGGAATGGATGAGTCATTACACAAAGTAAAACTATTTCCCCATGGTATTTCTCCCTCCCACCCCACCCCCCACTGTTCCTCTGATATTCTTGTTAACTGCTGGAATTAGCCTACCTGCTTGTCACCATGAAAGGTTTTCCTCCTTCCCCCCCTTGCTGTTGGTGATGGCTTATCTTAAGTGATCACTCTCCTTACAGTGTGTATGATAAACCCATTGTTTCATGTTCTCTGTGTGTGTGTGTATATAAATCTCTCCTCTGTTTTTTCCACCAAATGCATCCGATGAAGTGAGCTGTAGCTCACGAAAGTTTATGCTCTAATAAATTTGTTAGTCTCTAAGGTGCCACCAGTACTCCTTTTCTTTTTATAAAGAACCATGGATATTTCCAGGGCTAGTGAACACTGTGCTTCCTAAATTGCTTGTTAACAAGTAGTGAAAGAACTGAAGAGCATCTAATTAAAGATCCAGGCAAGGCATAAACAAATGGCAGACTAAATATATTTGCAAGGGAATGCAAAGGTATCATAAAAGTACTAAAACAGCACAAGAGGTACAGTGTCTTGGAAGTACTAAAACAGCTATTTTGTAATTGTGTTCTCTAAACACAAACACGATGCACAAAAGCAAAATCCATTCATGAATGTTCAGTTGGAGGACTATACAAGTTCATGATGAAAAATAGGGTTCTTGTTTCAGAGAGTGAATTATAAGGAGCCCAAGTGGCACAGCTCCACTTGATTATAAAGACACATACTTTTCAGTAGAGTTTGGAGTAGTGGAACAGGAAGGAACCTATGTCTACTTTAGGTGAATAGCAGTGTACAAATGCAGATAATCAAAAAGGTGTATTCCTTATCTATTGGACAGGAGAGAAAAGCTATTCATAAAGGATTTGATGAGTAGCTAATGGATTGGGATACATAAAGAATGTAAGACATTACTGTGACACACTGTACCCCCATAACACCCTGTATCCCATATGCAGCACTTTTATTCGATTATGTTGTATTTTGTGTAAAAATTTGCCTTGAGCTGTCATTTGAAAACTCATAATCTGCTGAGCATCGTTTTACCGTTATAATGTGTGTACCAACATTGTATATGGAATTATAAGATTTTACTGTATGATTGTTACTGAAATGTATTGTAATTCTGGGTACACCCCCTAGCCAATTTCTCAGAGACAAAGGCACACTGGCTCACCAGCAAGGTGTTGGAGCCGTTACCTTTTAATCGGACATTCAGTGGAAGGGGGGAAGGTATAAACAAAAGAATTTACAATTTATCTGAAGGACTGACTGCAGAGCATATATGCCATGGACCTGCCTAACCCCATGACCAATGTTTTTTACATCCATGTGTGGAATTAATTTTGTTATGTGCACCAATATGGAGGTGATGTGTGGTGGGAGCGAGGGTTTCAGAGTGTGGGAAGGGGCTCCAGGCTGGGGCAGAAGGTTGGGGTGCGGGCCCTACCACTTGAATTCAAGTGGTTTGCTTGTGAAATGCTGAGTCGGCATATCTTGGTTTTGTAGAGTGGGATATTTTTCAAAAGCAGTCAGCATTGGCTTAACTCTGCTCCCACTGACGTTATCCCATTGACTCCAGTGAAGGAGGGGTAAGCAAACAACAAGCGCTTCTGGAAATCCCATCAAGAAACTTTAATCCTTACTTCCTCAAATGCAGGTTTATTAACACAAATGGGAGTAGTTGTAATTTTAAAAGAACTTTGGTGTATCTTCCACACTGAAGCTGATGATTTAAAAAAATAGTAATAACCCACACAACAACACTGGTGTTTGCCTTTTAAGTCTTTAAAGATATCTTTATAGAAGTTTATATATTTGCTGTTATTTTAAACTAGATAATTCTCCCAATTTTTTCTTCTTGCCAGTGGAGGGCAACAAGAATGATCAAGGGGCTGGGGCACATGACTTATGAGCCCCAATGGGGGAGGTTTAGATTGGATATTAGGAAAAACTTTTTCACTAAGAGGGTGGTGAAACACTGGAATGCGTTACCTAGGGAGGTGGTAGAATCTCCTTCCTTAGAGGTTTTTAAGGTCAGGCTTGACAAAGCCCTGGCTAGGATGATTTAACTGGGACTTGGTCCTGCTTTGAGCAGGGGTTTGGACTAGATGACCTTCTGGGGTCCCTTCCAACCCTGATATTCTATGATTCTATGAGTCACTTATGAGTCAAGGTAGGCTATTTCCAGCAGTTAACAAGAACATCTGAGGAACAGAGGGGGGTGGGGTGGGGGGGAGAAATAACATGGGGAAATAGTTTTATTTTGTGTAATGAGTCATCCATTCCCAGTCTCTGTTCAAGCCTAAGTTAATTGTATCCAGTTTGCAAATTAATTCCAATTCGGCAGTCTGTTTTTGAAGTTTTTTTGTTGAGGGATAGCCACCCTCAGGTCTGTAATCGAGTGACTGGAGAGATTGAAGTGTTCTCCAACTGGTTTTTGAATGTTTGAATGTTATAATTCTTGACGTCTGATTTGTGTCCATTTATTCTTTTACGTAGAGACTGTCCAGTTTGACCAATGTACATGGCAGAGGGGCATTGCTGGCACATGATGGCATATATCACATTGGTAGATGTGCAGGTGAACGAGCCTCTGATAGTGTGGCTGATGTGATTAGGCCCTATGATGGTGTCCCCGAATAGATATGTGGACAGAGTTGGCAACGGGCTTTTTTGCAAGGATAGATTCCTGGGTTAGTGGTTCTGTTGTGTGGTGTGTGGTTGCTGGTGAGTATTTGCTTCAGGTTGGGGGGCTGTCTGTAAGCCTGTCTCCCAAGATCTGTGAGAGTGATGGGTCGTCCTTCAGGATAGGTTGTAGATCCTTGATGATGCGTTGGAGAGGTTTTAGTTGGGGGCTGAAGGTGATGGCTAGTGGCGTTCTGTTATTTTCTTTGTTGGGCCTTTACACATTGTACATTACACAAAGTAAAACTATTTGCCCATGTTATTTCTCTCTCCCACCCCACCCCCCACTGTTCCTCAGATGTTCTTGTTAACTGCTGGAAATAGCCTACCTTGCTTGTCACCATGACAGGTTTTCCTCCCCCCCCCCCCCCCCCCCCCCCCCCCCGCTGCTGGTGATGGCTCATCTTAAGTGATCACTCTCCTTACAGTGTGTATGATAAAACCCATTGTCTCATGTTCTTTGTGTGTGTATATAAATCTCCCCCCTGTATTTTCCACCAAATGCATCCGATGAAGTGAGCTGTAGCTCACGAAAGCTTATGCTCAAATAAATTTGTTAGTCTCTAAGGTGCCACAAGTATTCCTTTTCTTTTTGCGAATACAGACTAACACGACTACTACTCTGAAACCTGACTTCTGAGACAAACTCAGAGTAGTACTTCAGCTTGGCTGCATGGTATTGTAGAGCCCAAACCCAGGAATTCCAATGAGTAATTACTGGCTCTGGGGAAAGTGCAATTTTTTGTTTCCCAATTTTAGTCATTTTAGTAAGGTTTGCAATGTGCTGCCTGTTTCGAAGTTTGCAGCTAGGGCAGTGTTAAAGTTCTTTTTAATGTAGCTGACCAGTTTATCAGCTTTACCAAACTCACATCTCCACAGCTCACTGACAAAAGAAATTATATGTGCATTACATGTAATATGGACAGCATTTGGCATTAGACCTTAGAGAACCAATTTGAAAGATTTCGTCATGTAAGTTGCATTGTCACTAAAGAAAGCAGATACTTTGTCAAAGTTTGCACTGTATTTTGAAACAGTTTTAATTATCCCTTGAGAAACTGTACCATAGTTAACAGCATCCAAATAAATGCAGTCAGCGAGCATTGTTGTTAGCTTTCCTGTCAGTACATCTTCGGCCTTGCCAGAAATAAAATCAAACAGAACATGCAGTACCTAGTTGTCTTGCTCATCTGTGGACTCATCCAAAATAATTGCAAAAGACTCACATGAGTTAATTTCAGGGTGGATTTGATTTAAATCAAATTGATTTAAATCATGATTTAAATTACGAGTCGGAAAGACTCAATTTAATCATGGATTTCTACATAAAAGTGCATTCTTGTTGGTTGTTATAACCTTAATACATATTCTTCACAACTCAGAGATAGATGTAGGTTTCATTTTTAGAAGGTACCCACTATATATATTTTTAAGTGACTTATTTTGAAAACTTTTCCAACGAGTTTTACAGCTATATCAGAAAATGAATGATTGTTTGATTATTTCATTTACCAAAGGTAATTGAACTAGATATTTATGAAGTCATTGGTAGGTGAACTATCTCCAATTCGACAGGTTAATCATTAATATTTGGAGGATTTTCTTGCCATGCTGTATTAGGAGGAGAACATCACCAGACAGATATTTAAATTATTTTATTTAACTAAAACAACATTATGTATTCTGGATTTTTTTATTCAACGGCAAACATATAATATTTTAACAAAACAAGCATATGAATTTTTGAATTTAGTTAAACATTCAAGTTTTTTAAAATCAGGTTTGTTTTTGTTAAAATTGTTTTTAACTAAAATAGTTAAATTAAATATTTTTTTAAAAACCCCAAATTAAATCTACTATGTCAACCAAGTCAACATGAGAAACTTAAAATACTGGCTTCTGCAATTAACTCAGTCATCTTCACCTTCATTTTCCTGATTGTTCATAATCAGGAAAAGAAAAACAAGCTTTCCTGCTTTTTCAGGTCCCAAATGATTTCTCAATTTGGAATAAATTAATCCAATGGAAGAAAATATTCTCTTTCTTCACCGGCAGAAGAGGCTACTGCTGTTAAAAGCGAGATTATCACTTCAACAGTCTCTGAATCCAAGTGCTTAAGTGACTTCCACCAGTTCATCCGTGTGACTTACTTTAAAACATCATCAGCAAACATATTTCTTGACTGGTTCTTATTCCCAAACTGGGTCTCTTTTACACTCTGCTGCCATGATAGGTTTTCCCTTCTAGTGAGAGAATGGTATGGTAGATCTCAAATCAATGAAGGCTACACTCAGAAAGACCTCAAGACTTCTGGAATATGCTGCTCAAACAGTTTCACTTTTGTTTCTATTGCCTGTCCCTCCCTTCTCACATTTATCTCCAGACTTCTTCTCTTTGTCCAGATCTATTTCACCCTCAACAATCTTCTATTCACTGAACTTTTTAAAACTTTGCACTTTTAGAGAGAGGTAAGGGATTGACTCTATGTACCTAAATTAAGCACCATAGAGTAACAACTATATTTTTTGCTCAAACATGAGAATTCAAGAATAGTCCAGAAGGAAGATAGGCAAGATAAGAAAGAAGTATGAAATAAAAAAGTTTACCAACCTGAAGATCCTGCATGTTCAGACATGTTCCTTTAACCATTTTCAACACAGCTTCTTCCTGAGAAGAACACTTCTCATGATGTTGTTTCATTCAGGAAACCAGGCCTTGCATTTCTTTGTTGCACTGTTTGCATTTTGCACACATGCCTGTCTTACCCACAGGTTGAGGAACTTCATTAAAATATTACCAAACTAGGTCTCTTTTACATTCTGCTGCCATGATAGATTTTCCCTTTTAATGAGAGTGGTATGGTAGATCTCAAATCAATGAAGACTACCCTCAGAAAGTTTCACTTTTGTTTCTATTGCTTCTGGAATATGCTGCTCAAACAGTTCACTTTTGTTTCTACTGCCTGTCCCTTCCTTCTCACATTTATCTCCAGACTTCTCCTCCTTGTCCAGATCTATTCTGCCACCAACAATCTTCTGAACTTTTTGAAACTTTGCACTTTTAGAGAGAGATAAGGGATTGACTGTGTACACAAATTTGCAGAGGGACAGTAGGGTTGAGGCTGTTATTTCTCACCTCTCTATATTATATTATTTATTTATTTAAAATATTTTTGTTGTTAACAGGCATATCATCTCTGGAGACACAAATCCACAGTTTGAGAACTGGAAAACTAAGCATCTCTGCTGGTATCTTCTAGACTGAGCACTGAGTCCCATTGGGTAGATAGAAAGATTAACCTAAATAATCTATACAGAAGCCCCTGGAACCCCATAAGATTGGGTCCCTAAACCATGAACTATTGGGACTCATTTACAAAACTTTTCTTAAACATTGCATGACTATATTGTCTCATACTATAGAATTAGAATTTATAATCTATATTCCATGATGAGATATCTTTGAGCTATAATGTACCTTAATTAAAACTATCTTTAGATAGGTTTTTTTCTCAAAAAGCACTTTACCAAAAACATCCGATTTAAATAAGAAAAATCAATTTTTAATTTTTTTTTTTTTGAAAAAGTCATTGATTTTTATCCACCCTGGTTAATTTGAGATTTCATCGCCTCAAAATGTGTAGCAAAAACCTTTGGAAGGTAGTCCTGTTGTAGCTTATTCGGACTTGGTAAGCAACCGGCATTTTGCACATTCCATTGCACAACTCGTGCAGCTTTGGGTGATCAAGTTTTTCCAACGGTATATTAGCATTTGCAAATGCATCCACAAATTCCATTCTAGCTGAATGACAGGTCTCAAGAGCTCTCTGTCATCTTCTGAAAAAGAGAAGACATTGTTTTTTGCTTTTTTAACTTTTCATTTACCAACAGTGCACTATCTGCAGCCGTCTTTCTGCTTTGATGTATTTCTGAGTCTAAGTGGCACTCAACCATTGTCCAACATGTGTGAGACAATGAAACATTGCAGTTTGTACAACATGCTTTGTCACCATCAGCATGTAGAATTTGGCTTCCAAATTCTTTCACATGATCCACTGCTGTAATCATTTTTGAGGTTTTTAATTTACTTTGGACACTCTTTTACAGTAATTGTATGTGTCTTCTGGTAGGCAGTCAATTGAGATCACTGCACTACAAAACCTCCCCAATGTCCATATCTACCAAGTGCCCTGAGTGTGATTTGCCACTGTAAAGTGTCAATCAAAAAATTTTGTCAAGTGCGTCACCTTTCTTTTTATTTTTAATTTAAATAAGTTAATAATTGCACGTGGAAGGGTGAGGAGCAGTTCCCTGTACAATGTCCCCGCCCCAGGCAGCTGCAAAGGGAGGGGGACAGGAAGTGAGTGGGGAAGAAGGGTTGCACTGCTATTTGCAGCCGGGAGAGAAATCCAAGCAAGAGTAGCCGTGCAGGGAAAGAGCAATTCCTGTCTTGCCCCAGCCCTGCCTGGATTAGCAGGTAGGAGCCCCCTGCTGGTGTGCTCCCAGCAACACAGGAAAAATCAGACACAACTCCATAAGTCTTCTCTAGCTGCTGGAACCTCTGGGGCTGCTGCCCGGTCCCAGAGAGCATCCTGCAGCAGGGGGAGGCACCCAAAGGTGGGTCTGGTCTCCCCCGCCCCCCGAGCAGCTGTGCAGGAGATGGAGAAGTCCTGTCCCGCCCCAACCCAGCTGGAGCAAGGAGCCTCCTTTGCTTGGGCACTCCTAGGAGTGGATTGGATTTCACGGGGAAGGGCTTATTTCACGATCCGTGTCACATTTTTCATGGCTGTGAAATTGGTAGGGCCATAAGCTATAAGTAATTATATAAGCTTTGTTTGATAACTTTGAAACTGTTTGCTCTGAACTTGTGAACCCAGGCATAGGAATTGTTCCCTCACCATTGCCCATTAAGAAAGCCTCTCAAGACTAAACAGGCTATTAAGGAGCATCCTATGTATCCAGGAGGTGTGGCCTCCCTCACAGGCATGGAGGGAATGCCACAAGCCACCTGGTAGGTGGAGCCAGGAGAACCATGCTCCATATGCCGGAAGCAGAGGGGCAGGACAGGAAGAAGGAATATAAAAGGCTGACCTGGCACCTCTATTGGGAGGAGCTGCTGAGGGAGACAAATGCGTCTTCCCTGCTGCTGGAGCGGGACGCCGAGGAGAATTGTGGCTGCGCCGAGAGCCTGTATGAGCTTCTAGAGAGCCCTGCCACTCCCGACACTGAGAAGCTGCTACCCTTACCCTTGGAGGTATATCCTGGGAGATTGAGGTTGACCCCTGGACACAGGTACACCCTACGGGAAAAGTAGGAAGCCAGTATTTTCCCTAGGAATTGAAATTTGGGAAGTGTTGGAATATTCAGGGCGGGAGGTGAGGGCCAATGAAGATTGAGACTGTGAGGGCAAAGGTGAGCTGTATGGCACCATAGTAAAAACTGAAAAATGTTTCACGACCATTTTATTAGATTTAACTCATGTTTTAAAATCATCACAAACATTAAAGTTGGCTACTCAAGCCTACTATGAAGCACTACATCTACATCCTTCCTGATTTCTTGTTGTAATTTTGCCCTCTTTGGTGTTTTCTTTTGTGTCTGTTACTTCCAGTCCTTCATGATATGCTCATGATCAGGCAGAAGATGACTTCTTTCAGAACAAAAAATTCTATTCAGTGAGGAAAAAGAATGCTCAACTGTAGCTGTTGTGATTGGGAGTATCAAGATATGAATTCCTACTTCTTTCATCCCAAAAAACATAGTACAAAGATTGGGTTGAACCACTAGTGATGATAAAGAAGTTGAATTTAAATCTTCATTTGTTTGTCGTATGATATTCCTCTCTGTGTTCAAAATTTTCTATTCTGTCCTCATCACATAGCAGCCCCATTGCTGGTAGTGCCTCAATCCCCTCAACTGTAGGTGTTTTATAAGACAGGCATTTGTAAAATCTATGTAGAGGTTGAGTAGAATCCAGAAATCACTATTGTAGATTTGTAAAAATCAAGTCTGTGTACTTTTTCAGCGCTCTTAACAAATACTTCTTGTCCTCTTCACTTAAAGAGTCAATATAAGTACCTTCATTAGTCAACTTCTGGACTGAAGTCTTTGCTTCTTCCAGTACATTTTCAATGGATATCTCTGATTGATCCAAGGGTAGCTTCTATTGCTGAACAAAGATCTCCTACTGTTGTAGCAGATGCCTGGATGACATTGTTTAATGACCCAAGTGATTTCAACAGTAGACTTACAAGAGAGAGAATGGCGATAGTCTTCTCTGAACTCAGTAATAAAAGTAGTCCACCAGCCTCACTACTTAGATCTGTCCTATCTTAGTGGATACTTTCCAAAGCCAGTAATAATGATTGCAGTAATTTTAAGACAACAGCCAAGAATCGCTCATGGAGAAGGCCAGCAG
The DNA here is from genome assembly GCF_009764565.3 of Dermochelys coriacea. NCBI lineage: Eukaryota > Metazoa > Chordata > Testudines > Dermochelyidae > Dermochelys > Dermochelys coriacea. The sequence continues at coordinate 10,697,939 of NC_050069.1, forward strand.
GTTTTCCCTGGTTGGACTAATTTGAACTTCAATCCCAATATATCTTCTATTTGTTTCCAAGATGTTCAGTCCTTTTGGACTTTTGCTGAAAAAAAAGTATGAAAAAGCCGTTACATTTATGGCTTTTAAATGTCTTGAAGATTCTGCAGCTTACACTAACGCTAGCTTGAGTAGATGGCCTCTGCAGTGTGTATAGGAGAGATTAGGGTTACACTTTTCTCTGAGCAAAGCTTGTACTCCACTATGTTTTCCAGAGAAGTTTATAGCTCCATCAAATATACAAGCAGCCATCTATTTGGGGTTCAATTTACAAGCATATAATTCTTCTAAGATGTCACAGATGCAGCTGATGTGTCTTCTATAACCTGAACATCTAGAATGCATCTACTGGCCTATCATGGACATCAAGATAACATATGCAATGACTTAATACTTGATGCCTGTTTGCACTGATACATTCATCAGCCATGTATGCACATTTTTTGAATATGGTGAGAGAGTTCTTCATTTTTTCAACTGCTGAATCTTTCACAGTTGCACCCTATGCTTCTAGAGAGTCAGCTGAGTTTTTTCAGGAAGATAGCGAGCATTTGCCAGTCTTGTTCAAAACCAGTGCCCAACTTCAGGATTAACAAATGACAATGCTCTTAACATTGATCTCCAGTTTGTAGTGTGTGGTATCTCTTGCTTAAATAGAAAGTATGATGCAACAGCCATGTGGATTCACATAAACTGAGTTGTGTCTCCAGCATTCTTCTAAAATTGGCTTTGACAGTGACTGGCTTATAAGGCTTTCAGCATGTTGTACAGTCTAGAAGTGTTTTGCAGCCTTTTCATATAGGTTGTCAGTACTGGCTTAATTAATAAAATGTTCCCAGACCATTTAAAACTCAGAGCAATGGAGCTGACGCAATATAATACATAGAGTACTTGTAAAAACATACAGACACACAAGTGAATTTCTCCCAGACAGAGAATATAGAGGCAGTTTGCCTAACTGCACGTTGCCAAGTTTTGTACATGTGCCAAGCTGGTGCTGTTAAGTGTGTTCTGCAAAGTAGATTGTATACAGAACCTTTATACTTAAGCATCTTTATTAACAAGCTTCTTGGTGACGTTGACCCTGATCCTGCAAGGTGCTTAGCACCTCCTGCTAGATAGTTGGTGTCCTTGGTTCCCATTGAAAACAATGGTCTAACAATGTTCTGCAGGATCAGTCCTATTATCAGCAGTATGATTCATAAGAGTTGTAGTAAACTGTAGGTAATAAGCTGTATTTTCTTGAAAACCTATGTGAAATTTGTTTAATAGGCAACTGAATGGTTGTATAAGGTTTTCTTTAGGTTATCAAAACTTATTGTAGTTTATAGACATCTCATGAGCTCATTTTAGCAGAGGATGTGGAACTTGATTACTTTTGTGATCTAAAACACAGTAATATTTTAACCTGTGAATGCAGTTTATGAACTATGGGTAAACCTCCTGACCCCACACACATTCTGAATGTATAAGAAATGGATTGAGTGATAGATCCCTCCTCAAACTGGGAAGGGCTGTGTGGGGGCAGCATAACTTCTCATAGGCTGCAATTCCAGCCAATGAGATGGACTATTGTAGCTTATGTAACTCTTCTGCTAGTCAGAGATGGCAGCAACAAGGGCCAGGTTCAGTATCTAGGGCTTCCTTTTCAACAATACAACACAAAACTGGCTTGAGCCCACACCCAGTGACCTGGGACAATTACACACCACTCCCTGGGTGCCTCTAAGAGGCAATGCTTCCCTTCTCACAAGCACACAGTCTGAGAGGAGCCAAAAAATTTTGATAAAAGGAGGGAAGTAACTTGCGGCATTAATTTTGGGGAAACACTGCAAACAGGGTTCATAAACATAAACCATGAGCAAAAGACCCACCCCTCAAGTAAGTTGGGCAGTGTCCTTTTCCCCTCAGGTTCTTAAGTACAGCAACCCAAAGTCCCTTTATCGTGCATGTCCCTTTTCTGTGCCCCACTCACAATTGCTGTCCTTGGACAGTACAGACCCAGAATTCAGAGGTGCATCTGTAGAGTTCACTTCTCACCCTGGATAAGGAAGCATCTTACTCACTCCACTGCTCAGGCAGTCATTTGCTGCCCCTCTTTGTGGGGCTCTGCTCTGACCCTCTCCATCAGCCACCGTGCTGGCTGCTCACCAAGATGTCTTCAGGGCCCACCAGTTAACACAGTTCTCAGTGATTTCAGCTTTTAGTGGGAGAGCCTCGCTTTGGGTGCACACTGGGCAGTCTCTTGCATCAGAGATGCTGTTCCAAAGCAGGTTTAATACTTAAACCTAGATATCAATGATTTCAGCAGCATGTAACAAGACTCTCAATTGAATCTAAATTAGCTGTTATTACACAGTGGCGAAAGGAAGGGTCAAATGATGTCTGATACCCTCAAGCAGAACCCACACCACCAGGTCCTGGGTTTTTGGAACCCATGTTCCCTGCCTAGCAAATGCTTGTGACATTATTGACATGAACTTTGACCGTATAGCCCATTGTTGCAACCAAGGTTCTATAGTGGCGCCAAATCTTGTACAAAGGAGGTCACGTAAGGTGTCCATGAAAAAGATTATCATTTGCTGGTTATGATTATGCTATCTGTATGCATGTATCATTTTTGTGTTTAAAGTTGTAAGTATTGGCTCTGTACTGTCTGTATTTCAAACTTGTGCTATGCTTAAGAACATAAGACCATAAAAATGACCATACTGGGTCAGACCAAAGGGCCATCCAGCCCAGTATCTTGTATACCAACAGTGGCCAATGTTAGGTGCCCCAGAGGGAGTGAACCTAACAGGTAATGATCTAGTGATCTCTCTCCTGCCATCCATCTCCACCCTCTGACAAACAGAGGCTAGGGACACCATTCCTTACGCATCCTGGCTAATAGCCCTTGATGGACTTAACCTCCATGAATTTATCCAGTTCTCTTTTAAACCATGTTATAGTCCTAGCCTTCACAACCTCCTCAGGCAAGGAGTTCCACAGGTTGACCGTGCGCTGAGTGAAGAAGAACTTCCTTTTATTTGTTTTAAACCTGCTACCCATTGATTTCATTTGGTGGCCCCTAGTTCTTATATTATGGGAACAAGTAAATAACTTTTCCTTATTCACTTTCTCCACACCACTCATGATGTTATATACCTCTTATCATATCCCCCCTTAGTCTCCTCTTTTCCAAGCTGGAAAGTCCTAGTCTCTTTAATCTCTCCTCATATGGGACCTGTTCCAAACCCCTAATCATTTTAGTTACCCTTTTCTGAACCTTTTCTAATGCCAGTAGATCTTTTTTGAGATGAGAGGACCACATCTGTACGCAGTATTCAAGATGTGGACATCCCATGGATTTATATAAGGGCAATAAGATATTCTCCATCTTATTCTCTATCCCTTTTTTAATGATTTCTAACATCCCGTTTGCTTTTTTGACAGCCACTGCACACTGCATGGATGTCTTCAGAGAACTATCCACGATGACTCCAAGATGTTTCTCCTAATTAGTTGTAGCTAAATTAGCCCCCATCATATTATATGTGTAGTTGGGGTTATTTTTTCCAATGCGCATTACTTTACATGTATCTACATTAAATTTCATTTGCCATTTTGTTGCCCAGTCACTTAGTTTTGTGAGATCTTTTTGAAGTTCTTCAGTCTGCTTTGGTCTTAACTGTCTTGAGCAGTTTAGTATCATCTGCAAACTTTGCCACCTCACTGTTTACCCCTTTCTCCAGATCATTTAGGAATAAGTTGAATAGGATTGGTCTTAGGACTGACCTTTGGGAAACACCACTAGTTACCCCTTTCCATTCTGAAAATTTACCATTTATTCCTTCCCTTTGTTCCTTATCTTTTAACCAGTTCTCAGTCCATGAAAGGATCTTCCCTCTTATCCCACCACCAGGGGTGGCGAGTTATATCTCCACGTGGTGCCTTAGCAGCAGCAATATTCAGAGCCCAGGGGCCCAGCTCCACCAATATTTGGGGCTGGGTGTCCCTCCTGGCCCCACCTGCCCCCGCACCTCCCCCAAGTGTCCCCCGGCCCCATCTTGCTGCCCCTGCCACGTGCCTCCCTGGGCCCTGGAGCAGAGCATCCCTGCCTCTGCCTGTTCTGTGCAGCTCCATGCTGCCTCCCTGCAGCAACTTCTGCCACAGGGTCCTAGTGACCCCCATCTCGACTGCCAGGGCAAACTGACTCTGAGCCCGCCCTTCCACCTCAGATCCTTCCCTTTTCTGGCGGGACCCTCCACCAGCACAGGGGGCCCCCCCGCCCGCAGTCACTGCTCCTGCCCCATGATGGCAAGAAGACAGCCCCATCACTCACCGCCAGTGAGGCTACAGTCAGGGGCAACAGCAGGGGAGGAGGCGCACGCAGCTCCCCCCGGCACCCACCACAGGGGAGATGAGGGAGATTTCTGGACCTGAGAGCACATGCAGTGACAGTGGTGGGGGTGAGTGTGCTGCTGGGGGAGGCGGGAAAGGGGGACTCCTCCCCCAGAGCTAGCTGCTGCCGGCAGGGAAAGGGCTGGGGTGAGTCCTCCTCTCTGGCCCCTGTCCTGGAGCAGCCTGCCTGCACCCCAAACTCATCCCCAGCCCTGCCCCACTCCACAGCCCACACCCCCCACCAGAGTCCTCACCCCTCCTGCACCCCAACCCTCTGCCCCAGCCCTGAGCCTCTCCAACACCACAAACCCCTCATCTCCAGCCCCAGCCAGAGCCCTCATCCCCCACACCCCAACCCTCTGCCCCAGCCCTGAGCCCCCACCAACACCACAAACTCCTCATCTCCAGCCCCAGGCAGAGCCCTCATCCCCCACACCCCAACCCTCTGCCCCAGCCCTGAGCCCCCTCCAACACCACAAACCCCTCATCTCCAGCCCCAGCCAGAGCCCTCATCCCTCACACCCCAACCCTCTGCCCCAGCCCTGAGCCCCCTCCAACACCACAAACCCCTCATCTCCAGCCCCAGCCAGAGCCCTCATCCCTCACACCCCAACCCTCTGCCCCAGCCCTGAGCCCCCTCCAACACCACAAACCCATCTCCAGCCCCAGACAGAGCCCACATCTCCCGCACCCTAACCCTCTGCCCCAGCCCTGAGCCTCTCTAACCCCTGAAGCCCCCTAGCCCCAGACAGAGCCCTCACCCCCCACACTCCTACTTTCACCCTGAGCCCCTCCCACACCCCAAACCCCTCATTCCCAGCCCCAGACAGAGCCCTCACCCCCTACATCCCTACTCTTGCCCTGAGTCCCTCCCATACCCCAAACCCCTCATCTGCAACCATACCCCACCGCCCTAACCCTTTCACCCCCTCGCTCTGCACCCCCTCCCATCCCCAAACTCCCTCCCAGAACCTGCACCCCCTCCTCCACACCCCTTTCCATCCCCAAACTCCCTCCCAGAGCCTTCACCCTGCACCCCAATCCCCTGCCCCAGGTTAGGGCCTGTACCCTAGACCTTCTCCCCCACCCAAACTCTCTCCCAGAGCCTTGGGCAGGTGGGGGGGGCGGAGTTTGGGCACCACCAAAATTTCTACAAAGCTGCCACCCCTGCCCATGACAACTTAATTTACGTAAGAGGCCTTTGGTGAGGGACCTTGTCAAAGGCTTTCTGGAAATCTAAGTACACTATGTCCACTGGATCCCCCTTGTCCACATGTTTGTTGACCACCTCAAGGAACTCTAATAGATTAGTAAGATATGATCTCCCTTTACAGAAACCATGTTGACTTTTGTGCAACAATTTATGTTCTTCTATGTGTCTGACAATTTTATTCTTTACAATTGTTTCAACTAATTTGCTTGGTACTCATGTTAGACTTACCGGTCTGTAATTGCCAGGATCATCTCTAGAGCCCTTCTTAAATATTGGCGTTACATTAGCATCTTCCAGTCATAGGGTACAGTAGCTGAATTAAAGGACAGGTTACAAACCATACTTAATAGTTCCACAATTTCAAATTTGAGTTCTTTCAGAACTCTTGGGTTAATGCTATCTGGTCCCAGTGACTTGTTACTGTTAAATTTCTCAATTAATTCCAAAACCTCCTCTAGTGATACTTCAATCTGTGGCAATTCCTTAGATTTGTCACCTACAAAAGACAGCTCAGGCTTGGGAGTCTCCCTAACATCCTCAGTCATGAAGACCAAAGTAAATAATTCATTTAGTTTCTCTGCGATGACTTTATCAAATTTAAGTGCTCCTTTTGTATTTCGATCAACCAGGGGCCCCACTGGTTGTTTAGCAGGCTTCCTGCTTCTGAGGTACTTAAAAAAATTTGTTATCACCTTTTGAGTTTTTGGCTAGCTGTTCTTCAAATTCCTTTTTGGCTTTTCTTATTACATTTTTACATTTAATTTGACAGTGTTTATGCTCCTTTCTATTTACCTCACTAGGATTTGACTTCCAGATGCCTTTTAAAAAGGTGCTTCTGGGTGACACCCCATACAATTTGGTGTCAGCATTGCCTAGCCTGCTTGATGGCCCATTAAGGACCATCAGCTGTACAACTAACCCATTGAGAGAAGGCAGATACACCTTGAGACTGAGCAACGCATGCAGAGACATGCCTATGGACAGATTTCTAAGGTTTTTCCATGCAATGTGCTGGGTAGCTTGTTTTTGGAACAAAGGAAGCACAGGCCACATGGCAAGAGGATATAAAAGGCCCTGGAACCCCCTCCATTTTATCTTCAGTCCTGCTTCTTACCTCTGGAGGAACTTTGCTACAAAATGAAGCTCTGAAAAAAGGACTGAATGACCCATCCAAGCTGTGGATGTACTCCAGAGACTTGATTTGAGCCTGCAGTTTATTCCATCACTGCTACAAGCCTGAACCAAGAACTTTGCCATTACTGTAGATAATTGATTCCATTTAACCAATTCTAGCTCTCATCTATATTTATTTCTTTTTATGAATAAACCTTTAGATTTTAGATTCTAAAGGATTGGCAACAGTGTGATTTGTGGGTAAAATCTGACTTGAAATATTGAGCTAGGTATGGAGCTTGGTCCTTTGGGATCAGGAGAACCTTTTTTCTTTTATTGGGGTATAGGTTTTCATAACCAGTCATCCCCATAAGGAGTAGCACTGGTGGTGATACTAGGAAACCGGAGCATTAAAGGGAATTGCTTGTGTGATTTATGGTTAGCCAGTACAGTAAAACCAAAGTCCTCTGTGCTTGTCTGTTTTGATGTGCTTTAGAAATAGAGAAACCCCTGCCTTAGACTACAACTACCCTACTCTAATATGTCATGAAATGATACATTTGGTTGTGTCTCACCAGAGGCAGCATCGTTACAGTGCTATTTAGTTGAGGGTGAGTTCCTCCATAGGGCTATGCCAAGTACAGTTCTGCTGCCCTTGATTCACACAATGAGGATAAGAATGCTTTATTACTCCTGCGCCAATAACAAGGAGACTGGGGATCCAACACCAACCAAAAGTGATCATTTGGGCAAGCAATTCCATCATGCTGAGCCTATAGGCAGGGTGGGTGTGCCCATGCAAATGAATCAGCTCCTGAAGTCCTCTTCCAAAGCTCATCACTAGATGTCAGCGGAGAGCTCATTCAGACTCTGCTTACACTTATATGAGGTTTCTAAGCCACCAAATCTTAATGTGGATTTGCTAGCCCTCTGTTTGGTTCCTGCCAAGCAACCATATCTGCTCCAGCTTGTTCAGTGCAGTGTTGTTGTTGCTGTGTTGGCTCACCTTGTCTCTCTAATAACCAGCCTATTAAGGCCTGACACAAAGTCCCTTTCCAGAATGCAGAGCGTACAGAAATCCCTTTGTGCTCCTAACCACTTTGAGGGCTTAAATGGTGCAGAGTGCCCTGTAATGAATAGTTCTCTGCATTTACCTCCTATAACTTTAAAGAGCTAGGTAAATTTTTTTATCCTAAGTTATGGAAAATAAAAAACAAAAAATGTCTTGGATAAATAGGAGAAGAAAAATTATGTTAATCATAAAATAGAGAACAGGATATTTAACATAAGATTGCTGAGTGTACTTTAATGTTCTGTTTTCCTGATGTTTTAGAAATCGAGCCCAGATTATGTTGGTGAAGCGGCTTAAATTATGAATTTTGGTAATCACTTTTCACTGCCAATGTTTTTGTAACTTTCTTTCACATATTTTGTTGTATTACTCAGCTTATTGAATACACAATACAACTTGCAGAGATTCTTGAATATTTACCCACAAAGTACATGTATTAATGTGGCTTGTTGGATTGTTTAAAACAAAGCAAATCAGAGGTAACCTGCTGTTTCTGTGTTGATTACACATATTAATTTATTAATTTTTTATTATCCCTAAAGACTAAATCCCTACTATCCCTAAATATTTTTGTAAATCCAGCATTTCTGAAGATTAAGTACTTGTCTCAAATCAACTTTAAATTTTCAAGGATACGTACAACATTTTGAATTTGTCCATAATCCCACCTGCCACTCCATGCCTGGGGGTCTGATGCCAGCCCTCCTGGATGGATTATATGTAAGAAGAGTCTGGATGAGCTCTCCCCTGACATTTAGTGGGGAGCTGTAGAAAAATACTTCAGAAGCTGATCTCATTTGCATGGAAACACCCACCCTGCCTAGGTGCCCAGCATGATGGGATTGCTTACCCAAATGATCACTTGTTGCTGGTGTTGGATCCTGAGTCTCCTTGTTATTGGGGCAGGATAATAAAGGGTTGTTATACTTGTGTGTGAACCGAGGACCTGGCACAACCCAATGGAGGGACTCACCCTCAACTGAACAGCACTCGTTAGGCAGGGGATATGGGTTCCAAAGCCTAGTGTGTTGAGAGGATGAGGACAGGTTGTCTTTGTTTAGGCTCCCACCATCATTTGAGTTTTTCCTCTCTTGATGGTATAACAAAAAAGACTCAATTGAGAGTTTTGTTTCATGCTCTAGAGTTGAAATTGCTGATATCTAGATCTAAGTATTAGACCTACTTTAGGATAGTGTCTTTATTGCTAAGAGATTACCCAATATCTGCTAGCACTGGGGCTCCCCCACTAACAGGTGAAATCACTGAGAGCTGTGTTAAGGGGGTGAGGGGGCTGGAAGACATCTTGGTGAGTGGGCAGCTGCCAGAGAAGTATGGTAAATGGTCAGCAGGTTATCTGGTGGAGAGGTGTGGCAAGCAGCCAGCAGGGAGGCTGGCAGAGAGATATGGCAAGTGGCCAGAAGAGAAGCTGGTGGAGAGGGCTGGAGCCTTGCCCCGCAGAGGTGTGGCAATTGACCGTTGGGGTGATGAGTGAGTCCCTGAGCAGGGTAGCAGTAAGGTACCTCCTTACACACGCCCCCTCCCCTTCCTTCCATGCAGAGTGGGAGGTGAACTCTGTGGATGAACCTCTGAACTTTGGGGCTGAATTGGCCAAGGACAGCAACTGTGAGTGGGGTACAGAGAAGGGATGGGCACGTTAAAGAGACTTTTGGGTTGCTGGACTTAAGACTCTGAGGGGAAAAGGACACTGCCCAACTTACTTGGGGGTGAGTCTGTTGCTCATGGTTTGTGTTTATGAACCCTAGTTGTGGTGTTTTTCCAAATTAATGCTGAGTTAATTCCTTCCTTTTATTAAAAGTTTTTGCTCCACTCAGACTCTGTGCTTGCAAGAGGGGAAGTATTGCCTCTTAGAGGCGCTCAGGGGGTGGTGTGTAATTGTCTCAGGTCACTACTTGGAGGCTTGAGCTGGTTTTGTGTTGTACTGTTGAAAAGGAACCCCTAGATACTGAACCCGGCCCTTGTTGCTGCTGGCTCCACCTGGCAGAAGGGTTACATATATATTGTCAGTTCAGATATATTACTTATTGGTGAAGTTTATGGGATCCTATCTTGCAGGGTTTTTAGAGAAACTAAGAAGCACAAATGACCAGAGTCTTCATCTTGTAATGGAAAGAAATTGATCTTGTGATCTCTGATTAATCTTTTTTTGGAAGGTCAAAATACTCCAAAGGTCCTACCAATATGGCCTTGTTTTCCTGACCCAAATACAGCAAGGCGTTAATACTATGGATGTGAGGAAGAATTACTGCAATTAATCATCTAACCCTGTGCTCCCTTCCCCAGTAGTGGCCCAACCTCTGCTCCCCTACTCCTGACCATGTCCCCCCTCCCGGACACATGGTCCTGCTCTCAGCCTGAGCCCAAGGGGAATGGACAGGGGTAAAGGGGCTGGCTTTCAGCACCCCCACTATTGAAAATGTTCCCTTGCCACTGGTTCACAATGAATCTACTGCACATATATATTATCTTTGTCAAGTGTCTTTATTAACAACAAAAACAGACAGTCTTATGTGTAAAACCCATTTTTTTTTAAATTTTTTACATAATATCCCTGAGCTGTCCAAAAACATAAAATGTCCAATTAGAATTTCAACTCTACTGTTGATTTTTGTTAAGAAAATTTAACATGTTTACATGCTCTGGTATCAGTCTTGTGCACAGCTGATTAATAGTAAGGCCAGCATTGGAAAACACAAGTTCTGCAGGCACAGATGCTTCTGGAATACAAAGGTAACTGCCAGTTTTCCAAGCTTTGGAAAACTCTATGCATTGACCTTCCACCACTCAAATGGACTGCATACCAATGAAGGATGAGGCTCCCTGAAGTAATTTTCCAGTTCATTTTCTACTGCATTCTCCTCATTCTCCTTTTTGGTGTAATCTTCACCTAAAAGCATCACTACAGTATAGCACTTTTCTCAGTTTAATGGATTTTTTTCGGCGCTGGCTCTATCCGCTCATCCGGTTCAGTACTTCTTGGTTCAGCCCCAGTATGTGGAGGTTCTTCTATTTCTAACATGGACGCAAGTCGCAGGAGCTTTGATTAAGCAGCAATCTGGACAACAGGCAAAAGAAACCGTATGTGTTTATGGCATGGATCTAACAAGGAGACAATAAGTGCAGGTTTGGCAGTTATGACAGGATCGTTGGGTTTCAAGCGATGCTCCAGAGAGCAATGAACAGCAGGCTTGAAATCAGCAACTTTTCCATTTTTGATAGGAACTTCGCTTCTCAGGTGAGTTTGGAGAAGATGGTTGCAAATTGGATAAATATTTCAAATTGACACTGACTGTTCAGCAGACGAGGCAGTTGTATGCATTTTAAAGTGGAAAGTAGTGGTAAGATATCCTGTATTAATTGCCAATGCTCATATTGCAGCTGAAGTGTTTGGGATGAGATTGTTTTGTTACAGAGCTATCTGAAAGCACAGTTGTCATAGCCCACCTTCATTCACTGAGTTTTTTGAACATGTCATATACTGAATTCCAGCGAGTTTTACATGACTAGATCACATGGTGTTGCTTAACCTAAAGCTGTGTTTGTTTTGAGTGCTTTTGCAGCCACGGTGCTGTAGTGGAAGTGTGCAACTAGACTACTTGCAGCTGCAACAGCACGATCCACACTATTTGAAGAAAACTCATAATTTATGGCTAGCTGAAAAGTATGGGCAAAACAATTGACAGATTCCCATGTAACATACTTTGATGTGTTGGCGAGCGCAATGTTGTTTGCATTATCGTATATGCACACCAAGACAGGGTCTTCCAGACCCCATCTTTCCACTGTAGCATTTAATTTTTCAGCAAGGTTTTCTGTGGTATGTCATTCTGCCATACTTTCGGTTTGTACAACTGTGGATCGAAGTTCCCAATTTTCAATATAATGGCAAGTGACAGTCATGAAGCTTTCTGTAGTTAATGCTGTCCAGTATTCAGTGGTGAAAGCTACTTTAACGGTGTTTTCCAATTTTTCCCAAACAGACTTCACACAGTCTTCATAGCACTTCTCTAGTCGAGAGGTTATTTTCTGTCTCACAGGCACACAGCATTCATGTTCTACAAAACGCTTCAACTCATCCATGAAAATCTGTACCCTCAACGACACTTACAGGCAGCATATCTGTAGTGATCATGGCGCACAACAACTCTGTTAGTTTTTCCTCACGTTGTGTGTTGCGTTTTCTTGAACTGCCAGAAACAAACGCGGTTAGCATTGTTCGATTTTTGCTTTCTTTTTCACGTGAAACAGAGCCATGTTTCATCTTCAAATGGTTCAGCCTTGCTCTGGCGCTATTTGCATACCTCAGCTCTGTATTACACAGTTTACATTTAACGGTGTCTTCTGCTATTTTTGTGAAGTAATTCCAGGCATAACTCCTTTTTGATCGCGCCATCTTCACTATATAGAACAGTAGTCACCAAAAATCGTGATCACTTACTTGACACTACCAAAGCGTGACAGGGGGAGCGGGGGCCCGGACACGGACAGGGGTAACGAGGCGGGCCGGGGCCAGGAGCACAGTCACAGAGCTTTTCCAGTGGCCCCAAGCGAGCGCTCAGCCTCCCCCTGCCCTGGCTGGGGCCATAGGGGAGCTGAGAGCAGCGAGCATGGGCACGGTCTTGTCCCGAAGAGATGGGGCTGGAGACTCGTTTCCCCAAGGGGAAGCGTCACCTGTGGCCCATGGTAACGCCCTGGTAAGCTCTCCGAGGCAGGGACTGTCTTTGTTTTGTGTTTGTACAGCACCAAGCACCGTGGGTTCCGGGTCTGTTTAGTGGGGCTCAGGACACAAACCACAACCACCCCGGAACAACCCCTCAGTCTCAACCGGGCCACCAGGGTAACCCAGCAGCCTCGGAGTCCCCCCGCCCACCTCCCTCAGCCCCCGGGACGGCTCTGCCCCCGCCTCCCCTGCCCCCGCCTCGTTCTCAGGCGCAACGGCCGGGGGAAGACCGCGAAAGAGTCGGGGCCGGCAGGCGCATGCGCCGTTTTGCCGCTCTCCTGGGCCGGTCGAGGCTCTGGGCGGCTGTTGACGTCAGTTCCGCCCCTCCCCCATTTCTGTGAGCCGGGCTGGAGGCGGAGTCGGCGTCGGTTCCTGCTGGGGCTGTGAGTGTCCCCGACCCGCGTCGCCTAACCCGCCCTCTTCCTCCCCATCCCGGGCGGGGGGATTTGAATTGACGCCGGGTCCCGCGGCGGAGCCTGCGCTGTGAGTGTGGACGGGACTGGGCGAGGGTGTGTGCGCCCGGGTGGGCTACTGCTGAGGGCGCCAAGCGGCAGCTGCCCTCCGCCCATACCTAGGGAGTCTTGGCCCCCGGGATCGCCCCTCACCGGGCCCCTGGCCTTTTCCTTGCGCCCCCCTTCCTCGGCGCCCTGTTCCCCGGGATCGCCCCTCACCGGGCCCCTGCCCTTTTCCTTGTGCCCCCTTTCCTTGGTGCACAGTCCCCTGGATCCCCCCAACTGGGTTCTTTGCCCTTTTCCTGTTGTCCCCCTTCCTTGATGCCCTGTCCCCTGGGATCCCCCCCTAACTGGGCCCCTGCCCTTTTCCTTGTGCCCCCTTTCCTTGGTGCACAGTCCCCTGGGTCCCCCCCTGCAACTGCGTTCTTTGCCCTTTTCCTGTTGCCTCCCTTCCTCAGCGCTATGTTCCCCGCCAGCTGTGATCCCTGCCCTTTCCCTGGTGCCCCCCACCCTTGGTGCCCTGTTCCCTGGGGTCGTTCCTAGCCAGAGCCCCTGACCTTTCTTGGGTGTCCTCCTTCTCCCAACTTAAACAGCCTGCCTTTTCACTGGTGCCCTGCCCCCCCAGGTGCCTGGGCCCTGCCCTTTCCCGCATTGTACCTCTCTTCCCGTTGCTCCTCCTTGCCCGGCCCTTAGTTACTTCTTGTGGGACTTCCATCATCCCCCACTCCTCCCACCACAGTTTCCCTGGACAGCAGTGGTTCTGGTCCCCTGGGGTTTGTCTGGTAGAGCGTTGTACAGTGGGAACAGCCTTTTCAGACAGCTGTAGTCCCTCCTGAATCTGAGCCACTGTGAAAAAGTGAAATTGGCTGGTCTATTTTGTTGCCCAAGCTGAAGGCAAATGTGGGAAGTAAAGAGCATAAAGGGTGAAAACCAAACTACAGATGTAAACATTTCCCAGACAGAATAACTCAAGGAAACCCCGCCCAGCCTGTCGGTTGTTTCAAACTTAGTTTGAGTACTGGTTTATAGAATAAATAAATCATCTTTTCTTACACCACTTGTACTTTTGAGCTGCATGTTGGTATCGGTTATTAGCTTGTCCTGGCCCCCCTTCTAAAAATTCACAGGTGGATGACAACTTCTGCTTGGTTTGAACTTAAAACCCAACAAGAATGGGGGTGTCAATGTTAGACAGTTCACCTGAGAGAGAAGTTGAAGTGTTTAAGTAAAAAGGAAAAAGTAATAATAGGTCTTGCCCACCTAACAAAATGTATAAACTATCATAAAGGTCAAATGACTCCTGCGTCTAAATCGCTGCTGTTCTGCACCTTGTGGAACCATTTATCGCTGTGCAAAGTAGGTGTAAAATTCTGTCATTCTGATTTGGAAATGTTGTACACCCTCTTTGCACAGTGATAAATGGTTCCACAAGGTGCACCACCGAGACGGAATGGCAAATCTAAGGGTAAGCTGTTGCGCTTCAGTGTAGACACCGTCTACCCTGACGGGACACACATGGCTGTCTGCACCTGGTGTTAGGTCTGTATAGCTACATCTCTCAGGGGTGTGTATTTTTCACACTCCTTACAAATGTAGCCATACCAGTGTAAACTCCTAGCATAGACCAGGCTTAGGGCATGGATACACTGTAAACTTAAAAGCGCTTCTGCAGGAATGCTCTCGTGGCAGCGCTTTGAAGTGTGAGTGTGGTCATGCGGGAGCACTGGGAGAGAGATCCACCTGGTAATCCACCTCCACGAGGGGATTAGCTCTGTGGCTCCCAGCGCTCGGAGCCTGTCTACACTAGTGCTTTAAAGTGCTCAGATTTGCTGCGCTCGGGGGTGATTTTTCATACCCCTGAGCCAGCAAGGTAAAATGTAAGTGTAGACAAGCTCTTAGTTGTCAAGCGAGGAGTACTATACCAGATTTGTATAACTATGTCGCTCAGGGGTATGAAAAAGCCACACCCCTGAACGATGAGGTTAAACCAACCTAACCACCAGTGTAGGCGGTGCTAGGTCCATGGGAAAATTTTCCCATCAACCAAATTACTGCCTCTCGGGAAGGTGGGTTATCTACATGGATGGTAGAAGCTCTCCGCGTCAACGTAGGTAGTGTCTTCACTGAAGTGCTATAGTGGCACAGGTGTAGTGTTTTAAGTGCAGACAAGCCCTTAAAACTCTGCTTTGAGTGGGGATATACTGTCATAAGGGACAGTATTAATGCTGTCCAGTAACAGTTAATATAAGCTGACCTCACATAATGATATTTAATAGAGAGCCAGTATAACTTTCTCAAAATAGAATAATTTGCTTGAGTACATAAACTTAACATTTGGGTGTTTTATTAGGTAATAATACAAAGATTTTTTTTTTTCTTGAGTGTATGTTGTGGTTGCAACCCCAGGTCCTACCTGGATTTGGAATAAGGAAGAATAGCCATACTAGGTCAGACCAATGGTCTGTCTAGCCAAGTATCTTGTCTCTAACAGTCAATAGTACTAGAACTTCATGGAGAGTGTACAGAACAGGGCAAATTTGGAGAGCTCCATCCCTATCTTTCCCTGCTGGCTTCTGGCAGTTAGAAATTTAGGGTTGCTGTGAGCATCTGGTTGTATTCCTGACCACCTTGGCTAATAGCCATTGATGGACCTTTCCTCCATGAGCTTACCTAGTATTTTTCTGAACCCAGTAAAACTTTTGGTCATCACAGCATTCCATGGCAATGAGTTCCAGAGGTTAATTGTGCATAGTATGAAAAAGTACTTCCTTTTGTTTGAATTAAATCTGCTGCCTATTAATTTAATGGGGTGACCCCTGCTTTTTGTATTATAGGAAAGGGTAAATGACACTTCTCTATTCACTTTTTCAACACCATTCATGATTTTTATAGACCTCTAGATCATATCATATAATGATTGAAAATAATTGCTGTGGGCACTACTTCGTTCTCTCATATCATTTGTGAGCATGAGTCTCCCCTCCACTTGCCCCCTTTCCAAGTTTTTAGGGCATGAACTTGTGAGGTCCTTCAGATCATCATCTCCTCTTGTGGGTGCTTAGTATTTGTCAGGAGATGCTGAGCACCTTTCAGGTTCAAGAATTGAGTTTAGTAGTGACCAAATTAAATCCCCTTCCCCCCCTGCAAAACAAAGAAACAAACCCAGAGTGTTGCAGAAGTAACTAGATTAAAGTTAGAGGGCAGTAATTTTCCACTTTTTCACCCAAATGAATTTTTAGGGTAACATAACTGTAGTCTCTAAAGGCATAGCTCTCTAAACAATGTTATTGTTTGTAAAATCTGTTGACTGGAAATTTTGTAATCTGTATGATAAATTTCAGGATTAGGCTTCAGAGTGAGAGTGGCAGAGTGTCTGAGTCAATGTGAAGCGATGGAAATGGCTACAAATATGGTTGAGAGCTCTTTTGGTTTAGAATATCACCAGGTTCAATCATCTTTGGGATTCGTGGGCTTTTATTGTCCAATTTTTAAGTTCTCAGTCATTTTGAGAACTTGTGCACTGTACAGCTGCAGTGAGGCATGCATATATTCCAGGCCAAGTGTCATAGACAATTGTGATATCAGAGCTAACTCCATCAATCGTTACCCTTACTCTACAGCAAACTTTCATGCAACAGCCACATTGGTTGTCTGAGGGAGACTGCACATATGGTGGATTACTTGGCCTAACTGCTACCCTTGTGTCACATCATGGACTTTCAGTAGTTGAGTAAAATATCAAAACTAAAACGTAATGTTTGAGTTCTAGAATAGTCTTTGTCATGTACTTGTGCACTACTGTAACAGTGTGCAGGAGAACCCAACTTTTTAATTTTTCTATGCATACATGATTGCTGCCTCTTTTTGCTGGACTTTGACACTTGTAAGCTTTTTAGGCCAAGCCTGTGTCTTTGTATGTGTTTCAGTAGTACTTAGCCCAAGTGGCTCTAATCCTGGTGGGGGAAAGTAATATGAATATTAAATATAAAATCAGTATTTCTCTTTAATTATTGCAGTGTTTCAACATGTCTTAAGGATACAGTTACATAAATTAAATATTAACAATGTTACGTAGGATTTGCTTTGTAAATAAATTTAAGGGGCATTTTAGCCCTCATAGCTCCAAAAAGGAAGGTCTTTTATTGAAACTTTATGAATTCTTGAATGGTTATTTTCTTCCTACTCTGGTATTCATCAACTTCTATCTTGCCTCTTAATTTCTACATTGCCTTGCTTTATTTGTGAGCTCTTCAAGTCTCGTTTTTTATATTAAGTTTTTTAAAACTGACATGCTGGTGCAGCGACTGCACTAAGATTACCCCTTTTGTGTGTTTGTTTTATCTTTGGCAATAGACAGCATGAGATTGCTGCAGAATTAGTAAAAAGAGGAAAGTAAAGCAGAGTATGGTCCCTCCTATAGTGGTGGTTTAATTTGTAGTGATGTGGAGGTAAAACAGCAATATCTGGAATGACTTTGAGAGAGTTTGTAACATACATATGTGATCTGGAAGTGTTCAGCATTAAAGTTCGTATTGGAGTCAGCCTGCACTCAGATAACAGAAAATGTGTGTGGCATAAAATAGGGACAGAAAGAAATAAAATTATGTCAGATGGCGAGTATTATTAGGGTTAGAGTTTGCATTATTAAACTATTTTGCAGGGTTTAGTATCTTTACCATTTCAAATTATGTTGGAATGAAACTTGTAAAGGAGGAGTACTTGTGGCACCTTAGAGACTAACAAATTTATTTGAGCATAAGCTTTCGTGAGCTACAGCTCCGATGAAGTGAGCTGTAGCTCACGAAAGCTTATGCTCTAATAAATTTGTTAGTCTCTAAGGTGCCACAAGTACTCCTTTTTCTTTTTGCGAATACAGACTAACACGGCTGCTACTCTGAAACTTGTAAAGGAGGTGCTAAGTCAGGATACCAACTTTTTTTTTTATTGCTCTAGGTTAATTTATCTTGCTTTTACCTATGTTGAAATGTCTAAAACTCTGATTATATCTTGTTGTATAATAAACAGTAAGATTTCTTCTTTGGAAAGAAGGTTGACAGTACTGGATATCATTCTTTTTCAAACCCCTGGAGCCATTTGTAACACATGACAGATCCTTTACCCTTTTTTTCCTTTACCTTTATCCCTTTCTCTACAGTTCTTTCAATTATTTCCTCAGAAATATAAAACTGTAATGGCAGGATGGGAGAATGCAAAACATGTTTAGGTAGCACCATTCTTTTGCAGCAGATACAGCATTTTAGGAAAATCTGCTTTTAGAAATATTTCTGCATGTATTTTTGTCATTCTTGAAGTTGAGTTTAAAAATTTGTTTAATATTGTCCATAGCTGACCTCTACTAACTTCTTTCCAATCTTTGCTCCCTCAAACAACTAGCATAGTAGTTTACGGAATGGAAAACAGTTTTGAATAATGTATGTAATTGTTGCCAGTGGTAGTACTTCCATAGATAACGCTAATTTAGGCCCAGAGCCTGCAATCATTAATGCATATGCCTTGTTTTATGTGAGTAATCTCTCACAGTAGTTTAGTCAGTGGAACTACTGATATGCTTAATGTCAAGCAAGTGCATACGTGTTTGCAAGATTAGGCTCTAAATTAAACATAGCCCATTAAGGGATAACAAACCAGGCAAGTGAGGTATAGGAAGGACAAGGATAGCAACGAAGTTCATAGGTTATACTTTAGCCTCATCTTATTTATGGATTTTTATTTCTGAATGGGGGTTTTAGCTCTGCTTTGTGTGGCAAAGAGTTTTAGGGTTGAGCCCACAGGGTGCAGACTCGTTAGGGGAGGGACCTGACTTTTTTTTTTTCTTCAAGTGCCATCCACTCCTCTGTGAAAATAATTAATATTTTTTCTTTTTATTAGACTATAATTGATGCAAAATGAGTGTTCCTGACTACATGCAGTGTGCTGAGGACCATCAAACTCTCCTGGTTGTGGTCCAGCCAATTGGGATTGTCCCTGAAGAAAACTTTTTTAGGATCTACAAACGAATTTCAACCGTGAGTCAGATTAATGTTCGTGACTCCCAGCGTGTGCTATATATCCGCTATAGACATCACTACCCTCCGGAAAACAATGAATGGGGGGATTTTCAGACTCATCGGAAAGTTGTGGGGCTCATAATCATAACAGACTGTTCCTCTGCAAAGGATTGGCCTCAAACTTTTGAAAAATTCCACCTTCAGAAGGAAATATATGGTTCTACACTCTATGATTCCCGATTGTTTGTCTTTGGGCTTCAAGGAGAGGTTGCAGAGCAGCCCCGCACAGATGTGGCATTTTACCCTAGTTACAATGAGTGTGAAACTGTGGAGAAGAGAATAGAAGATTTTATTGAATCTCTCTTCATTGTACTGGAATCCAAACGTCTTGACAGGGCCACTGATAAATCTGGTGACAAGATTCCACTTCTGTGTGTCCCTTTTGAAAAAAAGGACTTTGTAGGTCTGGACACTGATAGTAGGTAAGTAGTTTATTTACAACCTAACAGGGCTTGAAAAATGTACCTGATGCTAGCTCAAGGACTAAGCCTATTAGCCTGGGTAAAAAAAATGACTGTGGCACCAATGCCACTTCTACCTCAAGGCAGTATCTTCTGTAATGTAAGGGAACTTATTTTATTTACTAGTGGACTATATTTAATTTTATTACCTTGTTAATTAACTTTATATTCATATTTTTAAATTTAATTTGTAGGACTTGTCAAATAGTTTATTAAAAAAGTAATTGAATAGGTTTGACAGATTCTACCTCTAGTTATATTTTTGCTGAATGAAATTTGACTAGCTATAGAACTGGATGAATATTACAAATTAATGTATTGTATTTGATCAATAAATTGTAGTAAAATTAATTTTACATATTTTGCTGTGTAGACTAACCCTATTTACTGCATTCCTTGCTTTTGTCTTTTATCTTCCTGTCCTTGCTGTCTTCCCTCCACTTCTTTTGCATTCCTGTAATAGAACTATGGTCTATCTTTGTGAACTGTCTTCAGTATTCGTTTCCTCCTTCTCTTTCTCTCCTCTCATTTCTTTCTCTTTCTTACTTTGTGTTCTGTTCCCTATTCTCATATTTTCTCACTGTTCCTTTCTTCTTCCACCCCAGCCCTGAAACCTTTCTCTATATTATACATTTCTAATATCCCATCAGTATTTCCCAGCCATCTCTATCTATGCCTTCCAGCCATAGGGTTTGGAAGTTTTTACCAGACACCTGTTAGCTAGAGAAATAAACCAGCTAGCCAGAGACAGGTGTGAAAGAGCTTGGGTGTTTCCCTGCTCAGGGGCAAAACCTAAATGCGATGCTAACCCCCACTCCTTCCAGCTGCTGGGGAAGGAGAGAGTGCTGAAACTCTTAACAGGGTACTTTAGCTGTTTAGGGACTCTGTTGGTTACATCAACATTGTGCAATTAGGGATCTGATTAAATTTTTAGGCCACCACTAAACCTACTTTGGTGTACATGCTACAGATTGCTACCTAGGGCGTGTGTGTCTCTGCTGCTTAGTTACTCTGCATCTCCCTCAACTTTCTGGCTGGTCCTAGAAGGGTTTAACTGTCTGATACTGAATGTGATTTGTCATGGTCAATATTGTCATGTAACTCAATTCTTCATACTGTGTACAGGTAGTAAAATTCTGTAAAGTAGACAAACCCATATAGGTGATGCATTACTCAGCTGTAGACTGTTGGTCTAGGCCAGTGGCTCCCAAACTGGGGTTTGTAAAATGTTACAGGGAGTTCTTGGGGGGGGGGGGGGGGGTCGTGGGGGAATTCCCAAATGGCAGACAGAGCTGTCCCTAGGAACCCCGTGCAGCATGGGGCCAGCAGCACAGAGCCCCTGGACTTCCAAGAGCTCAGCAGATCGAAACAAGCATATCTATCACACTAAGAAGATTTAAACTTCAAGAATCCTTATAAGAAATGGACAGGGAGATGGATATTTTTTGCTTCTTTTTTTTTTTTTTTTAAATTAAATCAGCAGCTAGTATTGGTTTTTAAAATTATTATTAAGAACAAGTTTAAGCTTTGTTGTAATGTGTGTTGTTTGCCTGGACTGCTTAAGACCTGAATGCTTGTGTAGGAGAAACTCTTTGCGTTGGCTTTTTAAATACCTTCATGCTGTTTCACATCTGATACTCCTTGATAAAACACAGGCTTATTCAAAGTGATACAAGCTACGAGAGTGAGCTTTTGGAAGAGTGTTGCCGTTTTCATAAAGTAATAAAAATACTATAATGATAAATAAATAGTGTGTAATAAGCCTGTCATAAAAACTAATTTTATATTTCTAAGATCACTGCTTTTATAATAGGTTTCAGAGTAGCAGCCGTGTTAGTCTGTATTCGCAAAAAGAAAAGGAGTACCGGTGGCACCTTAGAGACTAACAAATTTATTAGAGCATAAGCTTTCGTGAGCTACAGCTCACTTCATCGGATGCATTTGCAAATGCATCCGATGAAGTGAGCTGTAGCTCACGAAAGCTTATGCTCTAATAAATTTGTTAGTCTCTAAGGTGCCACCGGTACTCCTTTTCTTTTTGCTTTTATAATTTATACTCGGGTAAAGGAGAAAATCCCTGGAAATATTCATTTTTAGTAGGGGGTTTGCAAGACTTGACATTTTAGTGAAAGGGGTTCACAGGTTGTTAAAGTTTGGGAACCACTGGTCTAGGCTGAACGTAGTGACAAGGTCAGGGCAATAGAATTCCTATTTTTGAATAAAATAAAACTTCTTTAGGAGTATTGTCTTAAAAACTTTCAACAGTATTTGAGTCGTTACATCACTTTAGAGTAAAATGACATTAGATGAAAACAACAAGGAGTCTGGTGGCACCTCGAAGACTAACAGGTTTATTTGGGCATAAGCTTTCATGGGTAAAAAAGCTTATGCCCAAATAAATCTGTTAGTCTTTAAGGTGCCATCGGACTCCTTGGTGTTTTTGTGGATACAGACTAACACGGCTACCCCGCTGATATTTGACGTTAGATGAGCCCCTTTACACTGTGTGTAATGTAACAGAATACTTGTTTCCAAAAGTTGTTATGCCAAAATGGTTATTTACTAGAGGTGATTATAGTGCAGTCCCAGGGCCAAATGTGACCCATGAAATTCTAAAATAGTAGCTAACTCAAAAAGCAATCAGTGCACTTTTTTTTTTTTTTTTTTTTTTTTTTAAATCACAGGAAAGTGTAGATCCAAGCAGACTTGCATTGTTGCATTTGGTTTTCATCTGTTACATATGCTTAAAACCGAAATAGTTGTTCTTGGCAAGTTGCCAATGGGACCTTCCATCCCAACTCTGGTGTAGTACATGCTTTGGACGCATTGGCTTACAGTTTTAGTAGTATCTTAGGTGTTCCTACCGCCATGCTGAACTCTGCACTTAAAAGTCGTCCTGGTTAACATTGTGTCGTTATTAGCTTTCTGATCTATTAGAGAACATACCCGTTTAAAGTCACGCAGTTTTCCATTATAAGGTTGTTTGGCTCGCTGTGCTGGGCATACCAGTCGGGGAGCTGGGTCGGGGCGTGGGGGGCATTCCAGCTGGGGAGTGGACAAGCCCCCGACCTGGCTCCCCAGCAGGAGCCCCGGGTGGGCAGAATGGGACAAGACCCCACTCCCCAGTTGGAACACGGGGCACAGTGGGGCAACCCCCCCCAACCCCGCTCTCTGGCAGGAACACTGGGTGGGCGGAGCGGGGCAAGCCACCACGCCCTGACTCCACTACGCCCCTGCCTCAACCAAGCTTCTCAGTCATCATTGGTGAGTACAGAATTAAATTGTTTACGATTATTTAAAAATTATACTGTATATGTATATTATGTCTTTTGTGTGGCGAAAAAGATTTCCCTGGAATCTAATGCCCTCCGTTTACATTAATTCTTATGGGGAAATTGGATTCGCTTAGCATTGTTTTGCTTAAAGTAGCATTTTTCAGGAACATAACTACAATGTTAAATGAGGAGTTACTGTAGGGAATAGCTTTTAAATTGGTTCAAGCAATGGGTGCCTTTTAACTACAGTGTTTCTGCTCTTAGCATCACCATGTTGTTAAGAAGACGGTAAGTATTTCAATTTCTATCATAAATCTTCAATTTAAAAATTACACCAGAAAGACTTGATAAACCATAATTTCCAAATTTTTTTTTGTTCAGCGTTATTTTGTGCTGGTGTTTTTGATTCTGTTGTAAAACATCTGGATTATATTTAAATTGCACACGAAAGGTGTTTAAAAAATTCTGCCCAAATTAGCATTTTGGGTAATATTTTAGCAAAATAAGATATACTGAATAGCTGGAATCTGTGGTCACTTTCTGAGCAAAAATTTTTCAGTTTCTTAGTAGAGCTGAGAAAGTTATAGTCCCAGAAAAGTTCAGTTATACTCCTTTGCATTGGAACACTCCCACGCCCAGCCTCATTAATTCTTGTTTATATTTAAGTAAGATAAAGGCATTTTGTGTCTTTTTATTCTTTTGCTACTTGTGAAAGTGAAAGACTAACAGCCCTGGCTTGATCCAGAAATGATGTAATAAGTATACCCTTTGTGGGCTTCTTTGCACAGATCTTCCAAAGCACTTTGAACCTACCTTGTAATATTGCAACTCTTGTAGGCTACTGTACAGAAACTCGGGACTATCACCTATGTTTGAACTGGTCTGAAACCATAACATTAATTTACACTTTTGAGTCAGAGTATTTGAACATAGATCTTCAAAGGTGAAATGCTAGTCCAGTTTCTTCTCACTATTTATTTAGCTCACAATAGAACGTGTCTATAATGTAGCATGTTATGTTGTATAGTGCCTATTATTCACTAGCCAAATGGGAATCATTGTATAAAGCCATACATTGCAACTTTATCATTTTTTTAAACTATAGGGAAAGATTTTTTTTTTCTTTTCTCATTTTTGAGGGTATGCACACATGATAGTGGAGATTATGAATTTAAATGATGAAACACCAGACTAACTTTATTTGGATGGTGGAACAAACCATGAGACACTCTTCAGTACTTCTAGCTACTACAAACTGATGAAAGGTGGGAGGCAAAGATGGCCTCTTTACTATGGTTGGGGTTTCTCTTCCCCCAAGTTAGAATGCCTTTTCTCCACTCTCACCTCGTTTTAAGGAGACAATGAGGTGTTGTAGCTTCATATAGTTAATATACTGCTAACTGCTGCTAAGTCCTGAATATTGCCCTGGCTTGATGCAAATGACTGCATTAGAACATCACCAAATATTGCACAGAGGGATTTGATGCCTCAGTGCACCTCTGATCGTTTGGTCACAGATTGTTTAATCTGTGGGAAGTTTATCTTTCCCTGCAACTCTCAAATTTGCAATTACAGGTAAGCCCTCACAGAGGCCAACTCATCTGAAGGCTAGAGATATACCCCATATCAAATGAGCTGGGTTAGTATGTCAATATAGAAAATCTCAACTGAAATTAGTGAGTTGCACATCACCAGGATGAAACACGCCAGGGTAATTTTTGGTCATACCATAATGCCTATGTATGTTCAACTGAAAGAATAGTTTAAACCCCTCAATTCAATTAATATCCTTTTAGGCTAGTGCACTTCCTGGCAAAGACTGTGCATTATAAGCTTGGACCACATTAACCTGCTGACTAGGAATAGATGGCTAGGATCAGTGCAGTCATGTTTCACTCACATTTATTATCAAGAAGTAATATTCACTACTGAGGTAGATGATTATTGTAACCAAACTGGCTGCCTAAATGCAGTGCTTACAAACTAGGGCAAGAGTCATTTCATGCTTTGTAGTCCAGAGACGCGAGATGCCGTTGAGAGGAAGGCAGAGTTGAGATCTGTTTCTTCTGGCAGCTTACTTGTATACCTGGTAGATGATACTGTTTCCCAGGTTCTATACTGAGAGTGGTGATATCAAGGGAACATTACAAGTAGGCTTGGCAGAATTGAATTTTTTTTTTTAAATAATTTCAATGGATAAAATCTGTTTTAAAAACAAAGGGCTAAAAACTATCAATTTAAAATCTTCATAGTTGGGAAATTGTGGGGGAGTCAAATTATTTGACAGACATTGAGATTCAGAAAATTAGCTTTATAGCTGTTAAAATACAAATTGTCAACATATCAAAATATACAAAGTAAATATCCTTAAGTCATACTCTGATATTTCTCAAGCAGCCCTTTTTCTTAGTTTGCCTATTTACAAATTTAGATGATCATTGATGGAAATATTTTTTCATAGGCTTGTGTGTATGGTAAAATCGATGTTTAGTGACATTTACTGATAAAAATCTAATCCTTCTAAGCCTAATTACAGTATTTGTGTTGGAGAATTAGCTTAAATGGTAAAATGTTTGCTTAGCAGATGAGAAGTAGGAAGCGGTGTGTAGTACTCTGATTGTTTTCAAGACCTTGTATGAGACCATTTCTGTGGAAGTCATTCCCTCCTTGACCATTTCAGCCACCGCTGTTTGATAAGTTTCTAGGTTTTCCCTGTTTTAGTTTTTAAAAAAAGAATAGCTAGTGTTTCTAGTCTGTTGGGCCCAGATTATTTTAATGTTTGTTATTCACATCAACTCAGTACGGGCACTATTACATTGTTGATTTTGAACTAATAAGACATCTACTTAACATGGTTATTGGGTAATGAGAGAGCAAGATCCTATATAGATGTATTGCTTTTCTAATGTTAACATATAGTAGGTGGGATTTGTTCACTGCTCTTTGTCAAACTGTGTGAAATCTGAGTACATTTATATGTGCCTATTTAATTTTTTTCTGTTCTTGTATATTTCTAATTTTTGTTTTGTTCCTTTCTTTCTTTTTCTTTTTTTTTCTCTCATACTGCCCTGTGAGTTTGTTGTTGGGTCTGAAAAGGTAGGCTGTGATAGATTATATTTAAAATTAGTTAGTTTTTCATGTGCTGCCTTTCCATTCTGTCTTCATTACATAGTTAAGTATTGCTTGTGTATGTTTGTTTTCCAGTACAACTAAGAATTACCGCTGGACCGTTGTTATCATGGGTTCACTTCTTTTAGCATATGGCAATTCTATTTGATGGCAATGCTGGAATTTTTTTTCATAGAATACGCACAATTTGCTGAGATGGCTGCTGACCTCTGGAAGCTGCTTTATTTTGTAAACTTCAAAGACATGAAGCTACTGCCTGTGTTTGTTTTCAAAATTTAAAAGTTCTGTCAGTGATGGAAATTAAATGCTGTAGCTGGATTTTTAAAGGCTCAATAATGTTATGAACAGTGATATTTGTTGTTATGCATGCTAACCAGAATTGGGAATTGATTGAATTTGGTGGGAATTTTTTTTTTTTTTTTTTGCAGCATTTTGCATGAAAACTTTGCCAATTCATTTTGCATGGTTTCTGAACCTTCAGTTTTATTTTCTGACATTCTGAAGAATCAGAAACACCTCCAAACTTTTGCTAAATGGTTTGTGGTGAAATTTACTTCTAGTTTGAAATTTAATGATTTAACATTTTTGCCCATTCTGAATTTTGCGCATAATTATGGCAGTCACCTTGGGCAATTTTAGCTGGAGACAGTAAAATAGGGGAGGAACAGAGCAATGCATATAAAGTCAAATGCATGGCTGCAATATATATGCACCAGATGTACATGAGTCAGGTGGGGATGGAAGTGGCCAGGACTCTGCCTTCTGGTTCTATCACCAGAAGTGGCACATAGGTACGTATTGTGTCCTGCACATGCAAGTTGATGAAGTGCTTGACATTAAACCAGAAATATGGACACTCAGAATAAGGTAAGCAAGTTTGATGAAGGCGCTACAGTGGCTGTTAGTCGTAACTGTTTTATTGTGGTAGCAGACAAGCCTTCTGTTTTCCACCGGCACTCAACAGTGCTCCCAAAACAGTACTGATTCTTACTACTTAAGAGGGTTTTGTTTCTTAAAAACATAAGAGCTACTGCATAAAGATGGAACTATGTTTGAAAGCACATTGTAAGCCATCCTTGCAGTAGTCAACCACATGCAACTCTAGTGAGTGGGGAACCTTAAAAAATTCAGGTTTTGAATGGTTATGTGAATCTGTGGGGTATCCCATAAGACCATGTAGTCCTGTAAGTGACAACACCCTTGATGATTTGGGATAGGATTAGTGGACTTGCTACCACTGGCCAGTATTTTTGGTGGATGGGGTGCTTTTTCATCTGGTGTCTTCAGCAATCACTGTCCATCAAAAACCTTGGATTGCATTATGGGGGGAAAAGGAAGAGCAAGCAAGTACAATGGCTCTCTGTTTATGCCACTCCCTCTGAAAGAATGTAGAAAATGACTTCTAACCCCTGTCACTATGTGGGAATTGGCTTAGATTACAGGGAACCAGAACCCTGGTGACTCATGATTAACCAACCAATGCATCCCTTCTTCCCCCCACCCCGAAAAAAAAAGGTATAACCTCCTTATTATATTGTAAGATTTTGCACCAATTTCTTCATCTCAGGCCGCATAGCATCACTAGCTGGGACAAATAATTTATTTCATGATTTATTTACACTGGAGAAAATCACCAAAAAAGTGATTTTTATATTTTAGCAATAAACATAGTATTATACATTTGATTACAGACCAGCATTTTTTCAGTCTAGTTCTGAATTAATGTTTTTACTGACCCTTTTTGTAGCTGGGTGACTTTAAAAATAAAACCAAACA
The DNA here is from genome assembly GCF_009764565.3 of Dermochelys coriacea. NCBI lineage: Eukaryota > Metazoa > Chordata > Testudines > Dermochelyidae > Dermochelys > Dermochelys coriacea. The sequence goes on from NC_050069.1 coordinate 10,725,658, forward strand.
AAAACCCCAAGCATCTGGTGAATTAAGTTTTGTTATCTGTGCGTTGAGGGTGGATTTTGTTTACATGAACGTTCACCTTTTCACTTGGCAGAGACATTTGTATATTATTAAAGCACAAGTTGGAAAAACTGCACATTGCTGTAACCACTATAAAAATTGTTCACTTGGATGACTTAGTTCTTCATAAACAACAATGAATTATAGATAGTTATTTAAAAGTGGATGTTTTTAATGGGGATGTCAGTTACTCTATATGAACAGCATTTACTGATACCTGGGCTTTGCTGCAGGAAATGAATGTATTTACATGTTGCATATATAAAACCACATGTCCACAATGTAAATAATTTCCTAACGCAGTATATTTTGGGGAAGAAGTATGAACCAGTTGATAGGGTGCTGCACTGGAACTCTGCAGACCTTGTTCTACTCCTTCTGCTGTCAATGACTGGCTGGGTGACTTTGGGCAACTAACGTCACCTCTCTGCTTCAATTTCTCACTCTGTAAATTGGGGGTAATAATAGTTCTTTTGTAAAGAAATTTGAGATATATTCATGAGAAGTGATATTTAGCTCTTAAATATCAATCTGGAAAATATTAGTTATTGTGACTATCTTCTGATCTTTGGGGTGTAGTACGTTTTATTTAAAATACATTTTTTGGCAGCATTTATTATTTTAAAGGCAGAACTAATATAGCTGTACACTGAGTGAATCTCTTGCTCTTTATTTAATTTCATGTATAATCTTTGAAATCAAAGAACAAATAAGCAAATGGTAATATCCAATGGAGCAAAATTTTATTATTTTTTTGCATCAGACTTATAAAACAAGTGAAAAAGTCTGCTTAACGTAGTCCAGACAGCAGTAACCAGAAGCAACTTACTTTGCTTTTTCTTTTTTCATAAAACTATACAATGGAACGGAACTATCCGTTGCAATTAGTTGCATTTTTTATTTCTACTTGGTGTCTTAAAATTCATACATCTTTATTTTTAAATCATTCCTGCTAAAGTATTGATTGCTAGCACTTTGCTTTAAACTGAGAATTTGCATCTTTCGTGAAGCGTAGCTTTAATATAATTCTCTGTTAAAAGATATTTTGTCTGTCCTTCAAATTCACCAAAAGTTTGGATTCCTGGCTGTAACACCAACATTTGAAAAGAAACTATTGTCGTATTATTGGTCATGACAACTTGATATATTGGTTAATATGGGAGAGAAGTACTTGGATGAAAATTAATTAAAAAGTAAACTTTCTAATTAAGAGAAACTATAGATCATAATTTGAAAGAAAAAGTAATGCCAAGTGTCCTTCATTCTAAGGAATGTGTTACTGAGGTAGAGATAGGTTGGAGATATTACAAACAAAACTAAAATAGCAATGATTAGATAGTCATAGATTCATAGATACTAAGGTCAGAAGGGACCATTCTGATCATCTAGTCTGACCTCCTGCACAGTGCAGGCCACAGAATCTCACCCACCCACTCCTATGAAAAACCTCACCCATGTCTGAGCTATTGAAGTCCTTAAATCATGGTTTAAAGACTTCAAGGAGCAGAGAAACCTCCCTCAAGTCACCCAGGCCCCATGCTACAGAGGAAGGCGAAAAACCTCCAGGGCCTCTCCAATCTGCCCTGGAGGAAAATTCCTTCCCGACCCCAAATATGGCGATCAGCTAAACCCTGAGCATATGGGCAAGATTCACCAGCCAGATACTACAGAAAATTCTTTCCTGGGTAACTCAGATCCCATCCATCTAATATCCCATCTCAGGGGATTAGGTCTATTTACCCAAAATATTTAAAGATCAATTACTTACCAAAATCCCATTATCCCATCATACCATCTCCTCCATAAACTTATCAAGTAGAATCTTAAAACCAGATAGATCTTTTGCCCCCACTGCTTCCCTTGGAAGGCTATTCCAAAACTTCACTCCTCTGATGGTTAAAAACCTTCGTCTGATTTCAAGTCTAAACTTCCTGGTGGCCAGTTTATACCCATTTGTTCTTGTGTCCACATTGGTGCTGAGCTTAAATAATTCCTCTCCCTCTCCTGTATTTATCCCTCTGATATATTTATAGAGAGCAATCATATCTCCCCTCAACCTTCTTTTAGTTAGGCTAAACAAGCCAAGCTCCTTAAGTCTCCTTTCATAAGACAAGTTTTCCATTCCTCGGATCATCCTAGTAGCCCTTCTCTGTACCTGCTCCAGCTTGAATTCATCCTTTTTAAACATGGGAGACCAGAACTGCACACAGTATTCTAGGTGAGGTCTCACCAGTGCCTTGTATAATGGTACTAAAACCTCCTTATCCCTACTGGAAATGCCTCTCCTGATGCATCCCAAAACCTCATTAGCTTTTTTCACAGCCATATCACATTGGCAGCTCATAGTTATTCTATGATCAACCAATACTCCAAGGTCCTTCTCCTCTTCCCTTACTTCTAATTGATGCGTCCCCAGCTTATAGCTAAAATTCTTGTTATTAATCCCTAAATGCATAACCTTACACTTCTCACTATTAAATTTCATCCTATTACTATTACTCCAGTTTACAAGGTCATCCAGATCCTCCTGTATAATATCCCGATCCTTCTCCGAATTGGCAATACCTCCCAGCTTTGTATTGTCTGCAAACTTTATTAGCGCACTCCCACTTTTTGTGCCGAGGTCAGTAATAAAAAGATTAAATTAAGATTGGTCCCAAAACCGATCCCTGAGGAACTCCACTGGTAACCTCCCTCCAACCTGACAGTTCGCCTTTCAGTAGGACCCGTTGCAGTCTCCCCTTAACCACTTCCTTATCCACCTTTTGATGTTCATATTGATCCCCATCTTCTCCAATTTAACTAATAATTCCCCATGTGGCACGGTATCAAATGCCTTATTGAAATCTAGGTAAATTAGATCCACTGCATTTCCTTTATCTAAAAAAATCTGTTACCTTTTCAAAAAAGGAGATTAGGTTGGTTTGGCACGATCTACCTTTTGTAAAACAATGTTGTATTTTGTCCCAAAAATATGGGTACTAGCAAAATTCTTCTAATCTCTCCTGTCCTCTGCTCTCAGTCCCAATTATAATTTGTTTATATCACAGCAGACAATACTAAATATTAGAATGAGACCCATTTGCACAGAATCCAAAAAAATCTGAACCTGTGCTGAAATCTGGTTAAAACTTTAGAGTCTTGCACCTCATAGTGAGAGGCAGCCTTAGCTTTCACTCAGAATTTTCTTCCTGTTTCCTTTTGTTTCAGCCATCTTTATAAAGTATACATTTAATGGAAATCTAAAAAGGGTAATGCAAGTGCTGCAGTTTCGTTGACAGCTGTGGGACAAAATGGGAAAGGTTCTTGGATTCAGTCCCACTACTTGTCCCTTTCATCATCCCAATCATGGATCCGATGTGATATGTATAAGGGGCTTTTAAGAAGACTAGATAGTGGGGAGAGGTCATTTCCAGTCTTTCTGGATGGGCAATGGCAACAGAAGGCATATTTTCTTGTCTCACTGTGTGATGTCTTCTGCTGCTTCTTTTGCGACAGTAATATTAGCTTTGGTTGGTTACCTGTCTGGTTCTAAATAGACATATCTGCCACTTTCTTCCATATTGCATCTTAAAGTCCATTTCTTCCCAGATACCTGCTAAAAAATGGCAAAAATTCTGATGGTTAGGTTAAGGGGCTGTCCTTTATGCACAATTGTCAAGGTTCCTTCCCCACTCTGAACTCTAGGGTACAGATGTGGGGACCTACATGAAAGACCCCCTAAGCTTATTCTTACCAGCTTAAGTTAAACACTGCTACCACCAAAGTGTTACACACAGAACAGGGAAAATGCCCACTTGGAAACGTCTTCCCCCCCCCAAATATCCTCCCAAGCACTACACCTCCTTTCCTGGGGAAGGCTTGATAAAAATCCTAACCAATTTGCATAGGTGAACACAGACCCAAACCCTTGGATCTTAAGAACAATGAAAAAGCAATCAGGTTCTTAAAAGAAGAATTTTAATTAAAGAAAAAGTAAAAGAATCACCTCTGTAAAATCAGGATGGTAAATATCTTACAGGGTAATCAGATTCAAAACATAGAGAATCCCTCTAGGCAAAACCTTAAGTTACAAAAAGATACAAAAACAGGAATATACATTCCATCCAGCACAACTTATTTTATCAGCCATTTAAACAAAACAGAATCTAATGCATGTCTAACTAGGTTGCTTACTGAGGTTTTTACAGGAGTTCTGACCTGCATTCCTGCTCTGGTCCCGGCAAAAGCATCACACAGACAGAGAGAACCTTTTGTTTCCCCCCGCACCCACCAGCTTTGAAAGTATCTTGTCTCCTCATTGTTCATTTTGGTCAGGTGCCAGCAAGGTTATCCTAGAATCATAGAATATCAGGGTTGGAAGGGACCCCAGAAGGTCATCTAGTCCAACCCCCTGCTCAAAGCAGGACCAAGTCCCAGTTAAATCATCCTAGCCAGGGCTTTGTCAAGCCTGACCTTAAAAACCTCTAAGGAAGGAGATTCTACCACCTCCCTAGGTAACGCATTCCAGTGTTTCACCACCCTCTTAGTGAAAAAGTTTTTCCTAATATCCAATCTAAACCTCCCCCATTGCAACTTGAGACCATTACTCCTCGTTCTGTCATCTGCTACCATTGAGAACAGTCTAGAGCCATCCTCTTTGAAACCCCCTTTCAGGTAGTTGAAAGCAGCTATCAAATCCCCCCTCATTCTTCTCTTCTGCAGACTAAACAATCCCAGCTCCCTCAGCCTCTCCTCGTAAGTCATGTGCTCTAGACCCCTAATCATTTTTGTTGCCCTTCGCTGTACTCTTTCCAATTTATCCACATCCTTCTTGTAGTGTGGGGCCCAAAACTGGACACAGTACTCCAGATGAGGCCTCACCAGTGTCGAATAGAGGGGAACGATCACGTCCCTCGATCTGCTCGCTATGCCCCTACTTATACATCCCAAAATGCCATTGGCCTTCTTGGCAACAAGGGCACACTGCTGACTCATATCCAGCTTCTCGTCCACTGTCACCCCTAGGTCCTTTTCCGCAGAACTGCTGCCGAGCCATTCGGTCCCTAGTCTGTAGCGGTGCATTGGATTCTTCCATCCTAAGTGCAGGACCCTGCACTTATCCTTATTGAACCTCATTAGATTTCTTTTGGCCCAATCTTCCAATTTGTCTAGGTCCTTCTGTATCCTATCCCTCCCCTCCAGCGTATCTACCACTCCTCCCAGTTTAGTATCATCCGCAAATTTGCTGAGAGTGCAATCCACACCATCCTCCAGATCATTTATGAAGATATTGAACAAAACGGGCCCCAGGACCGACCCCTGGGGCACTCCACTTGACACCGGCTGCCAACTAGACATGGAGCCATTGATCACTACCCGTTGAGCCCGACAATCTAGCCAGCTTTCTACCCACCTTATAGTGCATTCATCCAGCCCATACTTCCTTAACTTGCTGACAAGAATGCTGTGGGAGACCGTGTCAAAAGCTTTGCTAAAGTCAAGAAACAATACATCCACTGCTTTCCCTTCATCCACAGAACCAGTAATCTCATCATAAAAGGCGATTAGATTAGTCAGGCATGACCTTCCCTTGGTGAATCCATGCTGACTGTTCCTGATCACTTTCCTCTCCTCTAAGTGCTTCAGGATTGATTCTTTGAGGACCTGCTCCATGATTTTTCCAGGGACTGAGGTGAGGCTGACCGGCCTGTAGTTCCCAGGATCCTCCTTCTTCCCTTTTTTAAAGATGGGCACTACATTAGCCTTTTTCCAGTCATCCGGGACTTCCCCCGTTCGCCACGAGTTTTCAAAGATAATGGCCAAGGGCTCTGCAATCACAGCCGCCAATTCCCTCAGCACTCTCGGATGCAATTCGTCCGGCCCCATGGACTTGTGCACGTCCAGCTTTTCTAAATAGTCCCTAACCACCTCTATCTCTACAGAGGGCTGGCCATCTCTTCCCCATTTTGTGATGCCCAGCACAGCAGTCTGGGAGCTGACCTTGTTAGTGAAAACAGAGGCAAAAAAAGCATTGAGTACATTAGCTTTTTCCACATCCTCTGTCACTAGCTTGCCTCCCTCATTCAGTAAGGGGCCCACACTTTCCTTGGCTTTCTTCTTGTTGCCAACATACCTGAAGAAACCCTTCTTGTTACTCTTGACATCTCTTGCTAGCTGCAGCTCCAGGTGCGATTTGGCCCTCCTGATATCTTTCCTACATGCCCGAGCAATATTTTTATACTCTTCCCTGGTCATATGTCCAACCTTCCACTTCTTGTAAGCTTCTTTTTTATGTTTAAGATCCGCTAGGATTTCACCATTAAGCCAAGCTGGTCGCCTGCCATATTTACTATTCTTTCGACTCATCGGGATGGTTTGTCCCTGTAACCTCAACAGGGATTCCTTGAAATACAGCCAGCTCTCCTGGACTCCCTTCCCTTTCATGTTAGTCCCCCAGGGGATCCTGGCCATCTGTTCCCTGAGGGAGTCAAAGTCTGCTTTCCTGAAGTCCAGGGTCCGTATCCTGCTGCTTACCTTTCTTCCCTGCGTCAGGATCCTGAACTCAACCAACTCATGGTCACTGCCTCCCAGATTCCCATCCACTTTTGCTTCCCCCACTAATTCTACCCGGTTTGTGAGCAGCAGGTCAAGAAAAGCGCTCCCCCTAGTTGGCTCCCCTAGCACTTGCACCAGGAAATTGTCCCCTACCCTTTCCAAAAACTTCCTGGATTGTCTATGCAACTTCCTACTAGCTTCTTAACCCTTTACAGCTTCTTCACCTTCAACTAGCTTCTTAACCCTTTACAGGTGAAAGGGTTTTTCCTCTGGCCAGGAGGGATTTAAAGGTGTTTACCCTTCCCTTTATATTTATGACAACAATGTATATATTTTTGTTAAAGTATAGCAATATACATATTCTGATCCCCTCTCCCACAACACTCAAGTTTTTCCTTACTGCAAAAAAAAAAAAAAAAGTTTCCATTTGTTTATCATTGCCCTAACCACTTAGCTTGCATATTTAGTCCCACTCCTCCTTCCCATTTATTTGTCACTTTAGATTGCATGCTCATTTTGGCAAGAAGACTGTTTGTGTAGTGCCTAGTGAAGTGGCACCCTGTACCTGAATACGGGTTTCTGGGTGCTACTGCACTAGAAAAAATTATTACATTTTACTGTTTTAGCTGTTGCACCCAGCTACCTTTGCAGGGTTTGAGACCTCTGCCTACAAAAAGGGTCAGCATTAGAAAAATGTAATGTAAATACATTTTACTTTAATAAAATAATAAAAAAAGTCAGTTCACGGGTTTAGATGTTAAGTTCTGTTTTTTAACATTTTGTCATGAATTGAATTTAGTCACAACAAATGCAATTGCTGCTGTTAGAGGCATAAATCTCTGCTATTCTCATGTTTCCACACAGTTTTACTGAGTTTTCCCATTTTTTCATAAGGAGGTGTACCAGTTCATATGAAGTGCTCTGTAAATTTCCTGAGGTCCCTATTACACTCTTTCAAATTCTTTAGGGCAGTGGTTCTCAAACTTTTTTTTTTTTTTTCTGTGGACCACTTGAAAATTGCTGAGGGTCTTGGTGGACAACTTAATGATCTTTCCAAATGTTGTTTGTACCTTTAGGTAACTATTGTAAAGCACTTTGCATAAAAGCACTATATTAAAAAAAACCTTAATAATGTTTTAATATTTAATTTTTCTACAAATAAAAGTGCACAACTCATATTTTTAATATCCGTAGTCTTACCGTTCTAATGTGATGGATGTGCCCTCTCACTGGGGCTGGGGAGGAGTGAAGGGGGCCTCCCCTGCAGCTGCAGCCCTGGAGCTGGGGAAAGTTGCCTTTTTCTCTGTTCACCACAGCCCTGCATGTCCCAAATTCCCCCCCCCAACTCCTCTTCTAACCCATCTGCCTCCTACTGCCTATTATCTCAAGGCCACTACCTCACCTTACAAGTGAGTCTTCTCCAGAGTCCAGGCACCTAATTAGTGGAGCCACACCTGCGTGGCTCCACTAATTAGGTGGGTGGCCCTTCATTCTCTCGTGTGCGGCTTTCCAGGCATGCACCTTAGAGGGAACTGTCCACGGAGCAACTGAATGGAGCTCACGGACCACAGTTTGAGAATCTCTGCTTTAGGATTAGTCCATATATACACTGTAAATTTTAACTGAAATTTATAGGATTCCTTCTAATTTAAATTGGATTCTGAAATGAAAAATTTTCCTATTTAATTTTTAGATGGTAAGGTTGGATTATTTATATGAAAGGAGATCAATTTGAATAGTTTCAATTAACTGACCTTGGGGTTGATGGTTATTTCATTTAGTTGTTAAGTAAAAGAGTGGTCTTCAGGGAAGAGAAAGGCAGACCTACAAATCGGATGTCTTTTGGGAAACATTTATATGGATCATCAAAGATTTCATAGTGCTGTATAAACCTTAATTATTTGAACATGCCTATATGGTAGGTAAATGGTGTTATCCCTGTTTAATAGTTGAAAATACTCAGCCTCTCTACCTCAGTAACTTGCCCAAGTTCTCACAGCATGTCAGTGGCAGATCTGGGATTATTATTCAGGAGTTCCATTTTTGTACTCATCCGTGCTGCCTTTCAGTGATCCAGAAAGTAGGGAATCTAACAAAAGAATAAGCAACCCTGGATTTACTACTTACTCATCGATGGAAAGGGACTGAGAATATGAATAGTGGTTACAAGATGCTTGAATTAAAAATAATAAAGAATAACAGCTTTGGATTTTAAGAAAACAAATGTATGCATATTAAGAAAAATAATGGAGGAGACAGCAATATGGAATGGGAGAATATATTAAATCCACCAGTATGGAAGAAAATTGGAGCACTATAAAGGATATGACAAAGATTAATGGGTCTGAAAAATGGAAGGAATCAGGAATAGCTGATGAGCTTTCAGGAAAGGCTGTTCGTAGATCAGAAAGTGTAAAATAAATCTCTATTGGCACTGAACATGGAGAAGTGGGAGACATCCAAAAAAAAGCTGCTCTGCAGGGTAGATAAAAATCAATGATTTTTTTAAATTTAAAAAAACTTTTTTTTTTTTTTATAAAATGCTTTTTGAGGAAAAAATCTATCTTAATTAAAACTATTAGATCTCAAAGATCTCAATGTGGATTATTAATTCTGATTCTGTAGTATGAGACAATATATTTATGTAATGTTTAAGAAAAGTTTTGTAAATGAGTCCCAATAGTTCATGGATTAGGGATACAATTTTATGGGGTTCCGGGGGCTTCTGTATAGATTATTTAAATTAATCTTTCTATCCACCCAACGGAACTCAGTGCTCAGTCTAGAAGATACCATCAGAGATACTTAGTTTTGCAGTTCTTAAACTGTGGATTTGTGTCTCCAGAGATAACATGCTTGTTAACATCAAAAATGTTTTAAATAAATATATAGAGGTGAGAAATAACTGACTTCAACCCTATTGTCCCTCTGCAAATTTACGTACATAGTCAATCCCTTACCTCTCTAAAAGTGCAAAGTTTTAAAAAGTTCAGTGAATAGAAGATTGTTGAGGGTGAAATAGATCTGGACAAAGAGAAGAAGTCTGGAGATAAATGTGAGAAGGGAGGGACAGGCAATAGAAACAAAAGTGAAACTGTTTGAGCAGCATATTCCAGAAGTCTTGAGGTCTTTCTGAGTGTAGCCTTCATTGATTTGAGATCTACCATACCATTCTCTCACTAGAAGGGAAAACCTATCATGGCAGCAGAGTGTAAAAGAGACCCAGTTTGGGAATAAGAACCAGTCAAGAAATATGTTTGCTGATGATGTTTTAAAGTAAGTCACACGAATGAACTGGTGGAAGTCACTTAAGCACTTGGATTCAGAGACTGTTGAAGTGATAATCTCGCTTTTAACAGCAGTAGCCTCTTCTGCCGGTGAAGAAAGAGAATATTTTCTTCCATTGGATTAATTTATTCCAAATTGAGAAATCATTTGGGACCTGAAAAAGCAGGAAAGCTTGTTTTTCTTTTCCTGATTATGAACAATCAGGAAAATGAAGGTGAAGATGACTGAGTTAATTGCAGAAGCCAGTATTTTAAGTTTCTCATGTTGACTTGGTTGACATAGTAGATTTAATTTGGGGTTTTTAAAAAAATATTTAATTTAACTATTTTAGTTAAAAACAAACTTTAACAAAAACAAACCTGATTTTAAAAAACTTGAATGTTTAACTAAATTCAAAAATTCATATGCTTGTTTTGTTAAAATATTATATGTTTGCTGTTGAATAAAAAAATCCAGAATACATAATGTTGTTTTAGTTAAATAAAATAATTTAAATATCTGTCTGGTGATGTTCTCCTCCTAATACAGCATGGCAAGAAAATCCTCCAAATATTAATGATTAACCTGTCGAATTGGAGATAGTTCACCTACCAATGACTTCATAAATATCTAGTTCAATTACCTTTTGGTAAATGAAATAATCAAACAATCATTCATTTTCTGATATAGCTGTAAAACTCGTTGGAAAAGTTTTCAAAATAAGTCACTTAAAAATATATATAGTGGGTACCTTCTAAAAATGAAACCTACATCTATCTCTGAGTTGTGAAGAATATGTATTAAGGTATAACAACCAACAAGAATGCACTTTTATGTAGAAATCCATGATCAAATCGAGTCTTCCTGACTAGTGATTTTAAATTATGATTTAAATTGATTTGATTTAAACCAAATCCGCCTTGCTGCTCAATAAGACATGGTCATTGAAGAAGAGTAAAGACTTGGAGAAATTTAACCTTGGAGAGAAGATACTAGAAATGCTGAGAAATGTGTCTGAATAATATATTCATATTGGAAGAATCTCTAATGTTAGAGCACTAGGATTTGTGTGTACTTACAAATTAATGTAGATGAGTGACCGTTTTATTCAATCTTTCAAATGAAAAACTTAATTACTTTTAGTGCAAATATTTTCAGTCTATAGAATATCTATATATAGGTGTGTGCGTGAAGGCAGAGCAGAATGTTTGGAGGTTTGCTGAGGACTTCTGAGAGTATGTCTATGCTGCAGTTAGACACCTGGGGCTGGTCAGTGCCAATCAACTCAGGCTCACAGGTCTTGGACTCTAAGGCTGTTTGATTGAAGTGTAGACTTCCGGGCTTGGGCTGGAGCCCAAGCTCTGGGAAACCTCGCACCTCGTAGGGTCCTAGAGCCTGGGCTCCAGCCCGAGCCTGCAAGTCTACACTGCAGTAAAACAGTCCTGCAGCCCAAGCCCTGTGAGTCAGATTCTGCTGGCACAAGCCAGCCACTGTTTTTTATTGCAGTGTATACGTATCTTGAGAGGAGAAGTCTCTTCTGAGAAAGTGAATGATTTTTCTCCTGTCTTGAAGCATGAGGAGTCTCATGTGGGGAGTATATATTTGTTACTTTGCATCTGTTCCATTCACCAACTTCTTTCTGAGAAGTTCTGGTTAAGGAAGGCTAGCATCAAAACCACATCAAGAATCCATTATCCAGATCAGTTACTTTTCTAGTAATTGACTCTATTGAAGCATATATTTAGTTTAAAATTTTCAGCAAGCTGCCTTGTTTCTTGTAGCTTCCTTATTTGTGGTGGTTGGGGAGAGAGATGGGACTGAATGCTTGTGTTGCTCAAAAGCTATTTTTCTAGCTGATCTTTTACTTAGTGGTATAGGTGGTCTTTGAAGAGAATCCCATTCAGCTCTTGGCTGAAATGATGGTGGCAGTGTTGGTCCTGGAGGCTGAAAGTGTGAGTAAAAGTGGGAAGATGCTTAGATCTGCAACAAATCCATAGATAATCCATCCCCTCACAGAAAAAAATAAGTTGTATGCTATTTTAACATGCTGTTAGTTCTACAGAGCAAATATTTAATTACTAGAACATGAAAAGAATGATCTACTTCTATCAGCATTTTCCTCTTTCATAATTTGTAAGTAAAATTATTCTCTCTGAAAGGAAGGCTTTCTATATACAGTAGTGCTATATATTCAGAATATGTTGTCTGTATATCTCAAAATTTCTTGAGGGTGTTTGGTCTTTATTTTTCATTTTGCCCAGTACACTGGTTATAGTTGATGTTGGGCTGTTTGCTCAGTGATAGAGGGTGGATTGCCATTGTGACAGGTTCGGTCACAGAGATCCCCTTGGGACTGTCACCTGTTGTGCTGAGACTACCTCTGAGCCTGTTTTCTCTTCCAGTTTAGGCCTCCAGATCCTTGCCTTGTTGAGCAAGATATGCCAGTCTGCTCCAGCATAGACCCAGGGTCTGAACCACAGCCCCAAAAGCTGCAGATTTAACTTAAAACAGCTTAGCAAGTGCTCCTGTCTCTAGCACCCAGATACCCAGCTCTCAATGGGAATCAAACCCCCAAATAACTGTTTTACTGTGTATAAAGCATATATAGGGTAAACTCATAAATTGTCTACCTTCTATAACACTGATAGAGAGGTATGCATAGCTGTTTGCTCCCCCAAGTATTAATTACTTACTGAGTTAATTAATAAGCAAAAGTGATTTTATTAAGAATAAAAAATAGTATTTAAGTGGTTCCAAGTAATAACAGACAAAACAAAGTAAGTTTATCAAACAAAATAAAAAGAAACACGCAAGTCTAAGCCTAAAAAAGTAGGAAACTGAATACAGGTAAATCTCACCCTCAAGATGTCCCAATACGCTTCTTTCACAGACTAGACTCCTTCCTAATCTGGGCCCAGTCCTTTTCAGACCAACATTGTGGTTTATGGCTGGGTCCAGCAATCACTCACACCCCCTTAGTTATAGTTCTTTGTCCCAGTTTCTTTCAGGTATCTCTTTGGGGTGGAGAGGCCATCTCTTGAGCCAGCTGAAGACAAAATGGAGAGGCTTCCAGGGCATTTTATATTCTCTCTTGTGGGCAGAAACTCCTTTGTTCTTCTGTGCAAAGTCACAGAAAGTAGATGGAGTTTGTAGCTACCTGGACAATTCACATGTCCATGAATGATTTAGCTTTTTGCAGGCCGACGCCATTGTTTACATATTGGTTTGAATATTCGCAGGAAAGCTCAGATGTGGATTGGCATCTCCCAAAGTCCATTGTCAGTTAAGTTTTTCTTGATAGGATTATTCTCAGTAAGTGCCCATTCTCAAGAAGCTGACCAAATGCGTCACTGAGGCTACTTAGAATCAAACACATTGAGATACAAGTACATAGCCAATATTCATAACTTCAAATACAAAAATGATGCACATACAGACAGCATAATCATAACCAGCAAATTACTATAGTCACCTTACTTTCTTAGGCACCTTACTTGACCTCCTTTGTACAGGATTGGTGCAACTATAGGACCTTGGTTGCAACAGTAATGTACACGATCACAGTTCACGTCAATAACATCACAGCCATGTTTAATGTCTCAGTGATATGTAAATAGTGAGGGAAGAATAAAATCAAGTAACTCAATGCTTTCTCAGCTCATGGGATGGAGGTATTGTGGGAGTAACTATACACTATCTTTTATATTGCAGACATTATAAGAAACGTTGTCAAGGTCGGATGCGGAAACATGTTGGTGATCTGTGTCTACAAGCTGGGATGTTACAAGATTCCTTGGTACATTATCATATGGCTGTGGAATTTCTGCGGTCTGTGAATGACTTTTTGTGGCTTGGAGGTAGGCTTAATTGATGCTGATAAAACACAAATACTTTAAGATTCTGGTATGAAGCAAATGATGGTAGCTTTTTGTAGCCTTCCTGCTGCAATATAAAAAGGCAGCAATTAAATGCTCTTAAAAGACACTTTAAAAAATCCAATAAAATGTGACTTGAAAATCAAGCCAAAATAATTAGGATGTGACTAAGAATGCAAGGAAAATACTGTTTGTTATAGAAAGAAGTGAGAATTTAGCATATTTGAAATATAAAATATGTGCTGCTGTAGCATAACTAAATTATGCATGACTCGTTTAATAGCTGTTTTTAAAAAGGTGATCTTAGACCTCAGGTGAATAGGTGTCGGGGAAAAATGTTTCAAATTGTGTCTGTGTATGAGGCATAGTAAAGATTGGATGAAAAAATGTATGCCCCTGTGGCTACCAAACCCACATATATTTAACTTGCATTGACCATACCTTCACCATACTTTCACCTCATGCAAATCAGTTTTGGCCCCTAGGCTTCACCTCTTTGAAGGCCTCTTTTTTTTGTTGTGGTGCTGTTGCCTTTCTCCTAGGTGCACAAGTGGTCATTGGACTCTTAGCTGCTGATTTTCATTCCTCCATAGAATCATAGAAGTGTAGGGACCTCAATCCATCATCTAGTCCAGTCGCCTGCTCTCAAGGCAGGACTATGTAATAACAAGACCATTCCTGACAGGTGTTTGTCTAACCTGTTCTTAGAAGCCTCCAATAATGGAGATTCCATAACCTCCCTAGGCAACTTGTTCCCGTGTTTAACTACCCTGACAGTTAGGAAGTTTTTCCTAATGTCCAACCTCCATTGCTGCAATTTAAGCCCATTTTTTTCTTGTCCTATCCTCAGAGGTTAACAAGAACAATTTTTCACCCTCCTCCTTGTAACAACCTTTTATGCACGTGAAAACTTTTATCATGTACTCCCTCAGTCTTCTCTTCTCCAGACTAAACAAATCCAATTTTTTCAATCTTCCCTCCTAGGTCATGCTTTCTAGATCTTTACATCATCCATGTAGGGCAATCACTAGCAGCTGCTGCTGCTCTGTTCTTTGCTTCTCCTTCAGCTCCTCTTAAGATATGTATACACTTTGACCTGGAGGTGTAAATTCTGGTGCAAGGCAATGTACCCATGCTAGATCTGATCAAGCGGTTGCGCTAAAAATAGCGTAGCTGCAATGGTACAAGTGGCAAAAGGGGCTAGCTACTTCAAGTATTTGGCTATCTAAGATTCTAGGTATGTACTTACAGTGGCTATCTGCTCACACTGCCGTACCTACAATCTATTTTTAGTGCACTAGCTTGATTGGAGCTAGCATGCGGTATATATCCTAAAGCTGGAATTTGCACCTCCAGCTAAGTGTAGACATACCCCACAGACACGTCTTTGGGTTATTTTACCTCATGGCTCCCCTCTTGCAAAAGATCTATCAGCTTCAGCCACTCTACTTCCTGTCTTTTTCCTTCCTCTCTTGAGAAAGGAATAATGGTGCTTAGAAGGTTCTGTTCTAGCACGGGAAGGAGCCAGATAAAATTTTTACTCCTGAAGTAAAATGGGTGCTGTGGTATACGTGCAGCCATACGCCTGTTACACTTGGTGCGTATCATTGACCGTGGCAAAGAGGAGCAGGGGTGGCCACCCCACCGCCCAGACAGGTGTGGCCCCTCGTTTATGACAGAGGTTGCTGAAAGCATCATGATGGAGAGATCCATGGGGCCAAAATTGAGAGAGTTGCATTGTAGCCCCTGTGCGTTGACTTTCAGCACTACTGTGGTCCCTCCATCGTGATGGAGGGGCTGCAGGGTCAAGCCTGGCTGGACACATAAGCAGTGGGGTTGATAGCACTGGTTCTCCTTGCTGCTGCTGTGGGGCTGGCTTTTGTACCAGGGCTCCCCTCTGGGGTCCTGCCTGGCTTTGCTCCATTTCCAGCAGCCCATGTTCCTTCTCAGGGATGGGGAATGAGATTGCACCTGGGCTGGACATGCTTGAAGGCAGACGGACGGAGTATGGTGTGACCTCGGTAGGCGCAGCGAGGATGGTTTTGCAGGGATTGACGATGCGTATCATGGAAAAAATTTCTGAGAGTGCCCCTGGCAGAGTGAGGTTGTTGAGGCTCTGTTTATAGGATTATAAATTATAATACTTCATGTCATGTAATGAATTGATTCTGTTAATTAAATATTTATTTATCTTTAATCTCCAGCTGCTCTTGAAGGTTTATGCTCAGCATCAGTTATCTATCACTACCCTGGTGGCACAGGAGGGAAAGCTGGGGCTCGTAGGGCACAAGGTACTTCTCTTCCTGCTGAGGCAGGCAACAGACACAGACCAGGTAAACGGGGCTTCTGTTCTGACTTTTTTCCCAGATGTTTAGTAATGGCAACCTATAATCTATAGTCTTTTTTACCCCATGTGTAATAAGAATTTCACACAAGGGTAAAAATGGTATTAAACTGAACTACATTTCTTTTTTGTTAGAAGATTTATTTTTTATTATAAAAATCCTATGGTTTTGTAGTGATATTAAGAAATAGAATTTGTTCAAAATTTCTCTGGTTGTGTGAAGACCAGGATTCTGCTTAAGATTTGGCAAAAATCATTCAGCACAGAAAAACACAGGCAATTTTCAGAAAATATATAAATGGTGTGAGAGGGATTTCTGTGTTGATAAGGATAAGAAGGGTATGTTCAATATCTAAAGGCTTTTGGTGTTCTTTATTCAAGGACTTGTTTGGAAGACCCTATCACTTTGTTAAAAACTTGGCATATATACTCTGCCAATAATGCATGTTACTTGTGTGAATTATAATACTCTAATATTGATTTGTAATTCATATCAACTTTAAACAAAGCCTATTTAGTAGGTCTTTTATTAAAATGTTGGTTGTAAAATTAAACAGTCAGGAAACTGACAACTTGCCATTGTAAGGCTTCAGTATGCTCTTTGTAAATATTTTAATTGTATAGCTTTTATGAAATGGGTTACCTTTCTTGGAGAGAGTGCCTGCTTTCTATTTAGAGTTTAAAAAAACAAAACAAAATCCCCATTCCCTTGTTCACATAAGAACGGCCATACTGGGTCAGACCAAAGGTCCATCAAGCCCAGTATCCTGTCCTCTGACAGTGGCTAATGGCAGGTGCCCCAAAGGGAATGAACTGACAGGTTTATCATCAAGTGATCCTTGCTCCGTTACCCAATCCCAGCTTCTGGCAAACAGAGGCTAGGGACACCATTCCTGCCCATCCTGTCTAATAGCTGGTCATAAATTCCTTTTTAAATTGTGATCAGAACTAATTCCATCTTGTAAAAAAAAAATAGCTTTACTTAATCGACATATCAAAAACCAGCAAACCTTTATTTTGCAGTTTCAAAGAATGAATTACAAATTATATGTATTGACATTTCAACTTTACAGTAAAAGAGCATGTTTCAAAAAATTACACCAGGTATTCGTCATTTAATTAAATAAAGTTTTGTCCAGCTGGTCCCATAACCTGTTAAAATGAGTCTTACAAGTTGGACAAGATGATATCTCACTCACCAAGCACACAGTTGTGGCTCTCGTCGCTTCTCAGCAAAGATTTAATAGCAGATGTTGCAGTGAGGTCTCGTTACTAAAACTTATTTTTACAAAACTATATTATAATTAAGTGATAGTTGTCAGAATAACTGAACAAAATACATTTAGTGATGTATTACTACTTCATTTGTTTTGTAATTTAATAATTTGCAGTGTCTTCCAGTCACTTCTGCAAGTTGTATATTTAATATACTGTTAAATATAAAACTTCTTAAATTTCTTGTTTTAAAGCTTTTCGATAAGCTACTCTCTGCATCAAGTAAAAAAGTTATTCATAGAGACAACTAGTATTTTAATTCAGTCTGTTCTCTTCACTCCATACCTTTCAGGAACACACATCTTAATCTAGAGCGGTTATTTTACAGTCCACAAGATATCATTCACTAGCTCCAGTTATTATCACTATCATTTTGGGGCCTAAATAGTTGGATTCTAATCTTTGTCGGAACAGGTATTAAATCCTGATCCCAAACCATCTCTCCAAAAATATATATAAAGGTCTGATTACAACACAATCTTTGTACCCATTTTTGTATCTACCTCCTGTAAGGTTTTCTGACTGTTTGTGCAACTCCTTTCTGTCTGAAGTATCTTACTTTTTCAGTTGCATTTCTATTTGATTTCTTGCATTTTTAAAGGTGACTAGTAAAATAGCCTTATAGAATTAGATATAGAAAATTAATTCCAGTTTTCTTGTAGCTTTTAGATCTCTAGTTTACCTGTCTGGTCTAGAGACTGAGAATCAGTTTAAGGAAGTACAAGCTATTGGATAAAGAACACCAATAATTTGGGGCTATTAAGCCCTCACTTCACATTTCAGTTACCTTCTCCAAGGTTGAGAGCAACAGGATGCTGTATCTATAAAAAATATATATTATAGTCACTTCTCTCAAATGCAGTCTCCTTTTACCATATATTTGACATAAATGGTTTGAGTTGTTGGGTAGGCCTTACACAAAACATCTCATATTAGAATCTCATGGAGTACTTGAGAGGGAGGGAGCATTTCTTTCTGCTACCCAACCTTGACTGAAGTCTACCACCAACATGCATTCACAGTTTCTGAAGAGCCATGCTCTGTGATGTTAGAGTCCATTAAAAAAATCTCAGAAAAATGGGGTAATCTTTATAAAGAAAGTCGGAAGACATGAAAATAGTATAAGGGTCCTAATGGTGGTAGTTGTGTGTTAAATACTCTACAGTTATTTAAAAGTGTGTTCCTACAAGAGCATTACATCTGTTAAATTAATAGCCCAATTAGGAAGATATCATGCTGGCAGAGTAAAACAGGATTATTTATATTCAAGCACTTACAAGGAGACTGTTTTATGGAAGCTTGCTAACCAAAAAAAAAAAAAGGGCGGGGGGAGAGACTAAAAATTAAGATCTACTAGGATTTGTCTCTAAAATATCAATAATTCAAGAAAAATATTAATTGCTTTTGGTTTGGTCTTAGAACTAATAACTTTTTTCTGAATTTTTTTAAAAAAAGAACATTTAATATAGGTACAGGATATGGTAAATATGTTGTAATGAAACAACAATTGATGTGCTGTGACTTCATTCAAGTTTTAAACAGGAATGTCTGCTGGATTTTAATAATTTTCCTGTAATTCTGCTCATGATTGATGATAGTTGTAAAATATATTGCAATAGCTTAGTTTATGTTGGCTATATTTTTAAGGCTGAAAAAAATCATTTTTTTTCCCCTCCTTCTAGGGGCACAAGAAGTTCTCATTGACCCAGGTACTTTGTCTTTTTGCTTGTTTTCTGACAGTAAGCTTTTTGTTTGTTTGTTTTTGTTTTTGTTGTTACTTGTTTTGCATCTGTGTGGATGATTACAGCTAAATTTTCAAAATTGGTTCTGACTTTGTGCCTCAGTTTTTGGTATCAGTTTGATAAAGCGTGGGCCTGATTTGACTCTTTGTTTTGTGGATGCTCAGCACTTCTGAAAATCAGGCCCAAGATATATCAAGTCACTTATCCAAAACTTGATAGGCATTTTTAAAAATTTGAACCTGTGACTTTGTCATGATCATATTAATTTTGGAGAATACTGTCTAAATAAAATCAGCATGGTTAGAAATCTGGCTTAACTTTCTCTTTCCATTTACTTACAAAAACTCCTTGATTTTTCCCTCCCCCCCGTTACATTTTTAGTAATGCTGTGAGGTAATAGTTTTAATGCTGTTTTCTAGAGCAGTAATGTTGACTTTACTCTGTTCTCGATACAGTGTCTTCCTAGCATTCTTAGTCCTGTGGGTTTTTATTTTTGTTTCAATAATTACTTTGCTCAAACTCTGAAGCAGCATTCGGTTTACCACCAAAAGGCTGTTGATGACAAAAGAGGATTTACAAATTGTAGCTTGTTTATTAAACCAAAATTATGTGATTTGGGATTCATTTATTTAGTCTATTTGCAAGGTGACACTTGAGACATCTGAGTATCAGACAATAAAAACCAAATAGAATCCATTAAGACATAGTGTCCAGGTGAGTACTGTATTTATCAAAGCATCTGGCACTATGACAAACCCAATGCTGTGGTGCAAGCCACCCAACCCATTTCAGTGGGATCTATTCCCATTTAGCAATATGAATAGAAGAACAAAAAATGAACAGGTACAAGAGTGGGTATGTGGCAAATATGGTTCAGAATAGGCCAATTGAAGAAATGAGACTTGCAGCATACCCTAAAGGCAGCTTGTTGCATAAGCACTAATGAAAAATACTTCTACCCTGGTGCTCTGTAGCAGGAGTGGTTGCACATTTTGCAACAAAAAAGTTCACTTGCTTCTTTTAAATATATGTTGTTATAATTTCCCTTGCCCCCAGTTAATGTAACATGAAACACCTTACCAATGTATATCAGTTTTTTCTGGGAACAATTGTTTTAAAATGAAGATATCTAAAATAAGCTGAAAAAGGACTGTTTTATATAGAAATGACAGTTGGAATGTTCCTTTGTTTTAAAACTAGTACAGATTATCAAGACTGTCTGTAACTTTCTTAAAAATGAACACATGATACAGTGAAACTGCTAAATGGGTCACCTTAAATTGAAACGACCATTTCTAATAGTTTCAGTCACTGTTTAGTTTTATTTTTAAGTGAAGATCACTCTTCTCTATTTTCTTGGCAGCTGCTCATAGCTCAGTTGCTTAGAATTAAATGAAGAATTGTCCAGTAGTTTTCATATGAACAGTATTGTATTTGTTCCCATATGTTAGCGGTGTTCTGTAGATGTCTAAACAATATTCACTTTTTGGTTTAGGGATTCTTCAGTAGCTTTTATTATTAAATAAGCTATCTCACAAAGGCAATTGATGTAAGAATGACAGGTTTCAGAGTAGCAGCCGTGTTAGTCTGTATTCGCAAAAAGAAAAGGAGTACTTGTGGCACCTTAGAGACTAACAAATTTATTAGAGCATAAGCTTTCGTGCATCCGATGAAGTGAGCTGTAGCTCACGAAAGCTTATGCTCTAATAAATTTGTTAGTCTCTAAGGTGCCACAAGTACTCCTTTTCTTTTTGATGTAAGAATGTAAGATTCCGATTTTCTCTTCCAATTCTGCAGTTGGAGGGGAGCCTGTGCCCAGGGATTAAGCTTGGAGGCATAAAAGGGGAGAGTGCCAACTCTGCTTTTTTTCCTCATGGCTTGTGGAAGCCGGGTTGTTTGCAGTAACTTAAGCTGTAGAACTTCTTATGGAGGATCCTACATGTTCAATTCCACCTCAGTTACTCTGTTTTGTGAAAGTGTAAATTTGACTGGAATGAAGGAAAGCAGTGTGTGATCTCTTTTGAGAGAAGAAGATAAAAATGGCTATACTGGATAAGAACAAAGGTCCATCTAGTCCCGTTCCAACAGTGGTCAATGCCAGGTGGTTCAGAGGGAATGAGCAGAACAGGAAATCATCAAGTGATCCATCCCCTGTCGCCCATTCTCAGTTTCTGGCAAACAGAGGCTAGGGACACCATCTCTGCCCATCCTGGCTAATAGCTTTTGATAGACCAGTCCTCCATGAATTACCTCGTTCTTGTTTGAACTCTGTTAGACTTGGCCTTCATAACATCTTCTGGCAAAGAGTTCCACAGGTTGACTGTGCATTGTGTGAAGAAATACTTCCTTTTCTTTGTTTTAAACTCGCTTCCTGTTAATTTCATTTGGTGACCCCTAGTTCGTGTGTTATGAGGAGGAGTAAATAACACTTCCTTACTTACTTTCTCCACATCAGTCATAATTTTATAGACCTCTATCATATCCCCCCCTCTTAGTCTCTTTTCCAAGCTGAAAAGTCCCAGTCTTATTGATCTCTCCTCATATGGAAGTTGTTTCATACGCCTAATTATTTTTGTTTCCCTTTTCTGTACTTAAACCGAATAAAGGCAGATAGAATCTCCTTATATCTTCTTGAAATGAATGACTTTGCCAGATGACTAGGTAAAGTGGGTGCATTGTCAGGAACATAAGATATGCTGCAATGGATCAGACCAATTGTTTGTCTTGTATCCTGTCGCTTCTAGTGATCAATGCTTTATTTATGATTTAGAGGAAAGCAAAAATTCTCTATAATGCATCTAAATAGTTATATGTAGTGTTTACCCTTGAAGAACAAGATTTTATTATTCTTTCTTTATATACATATATAAAAATAGAGACAGAGAGGCAAGATAAAATTATTACTTAAAACTCTAGCCCTTTAAAAATCTATCTAATTTTAGATTACTGGAAGAAAATGTGATATGTTTCTTACAGTTCTGATGATTTATTTCTTAATCTTGAAGTAGGACATATAATCCCATCAAGATTGCCTTCTGTGTCTCAGGTTTTTTTGAAAGTGAGCTCCTGAATCTCCTTCAATTCATTAACTTGAAGAAATTTCAGAGATCCTACAGATTCAGCCATTCTGTTATAAACACTACGGTATTCTGGTGATATTTTTGTGGCGGTTCATTCTTTATATTCCTAATCCTTTTCTGTTTTGATATCTCTATTGGCTTTAAGGCTTTACTCTCTTCATAACTTCATTCATAACCATCTGTGGCTGCATCTAGTAAAAGGGCTTTTTTTATTTCGGGTAATTTGGAATCTATATTTCCTTATTTTCTGATCAAAGCAGTCTTTTATTCAGAACATTATTCTCGGCTCATTCTTTAACAGCACAAATTAAACCATTGAATACAAATTGTAGAATCACAGTTATAACACAAGGAGAGAGGAATCTGACCAAATAACTGAAGACGGAGCAGAGCTTTTTAAAAAAAGTATTATTTTTGTGCTTCCCCGTGTGGTTTCTTTTAAATTTCGTGTCAGTTCAGGCTAGCCTGTCAGTGACTTGAAATCTACTGCTCACTTTTTTTCTCAGTTACTACCATAAAAGTCTGGATAAAGACTGTTTTAGCTTTAACAGCTCTATTTTTACAATATTGATTTTTCCCAAGTATATAGAATCACAGAAATATAGGAACCTTAATAGGTCATCTCGTCCAGTCCCCTGTATTGATGCAGGACTAAGTATTATCTTGTAGACCATTTCTGACCATAGCTATTATCTTCTAGACCATAGCTGTTTGTCTAACCTGTTCTTAAAAACCTCCAGTGACAGATTCTACAGGTAATTTGTTCCTCTGCTTAACTACGTGACAGTTAATTTTTTCCTACTATGTAACCTAAATCTCCCTTGCTGAAATTTAAGCCCATTGCTTCTTGTCCTAGCCTCAGAAGTTAAGAAAAACAATTTTTCTTCCTTCTTGTAACAACTTTTTACAAACTTGATAACTGTTAGGTCCCCTCTGTCTTCTCTTTTCCCGACTAAACAAACCCAAATTTTCAATCTTTCCGCATAGATCATGTTTTCTAGACCTTTAATCATTTTTGTTGCTCCCCTCTGGACTTTCTCCAATTTGTCCACATTTTTCTTAAAGTGTGGTGCCTAGAACTAGACACTGTACTCCAGTTGAGACCTTATCAGTGCGGAGTAGAGTGGAAGAATTACTTCTTGTGTCTTGCTTACAACACTCCTGCTAATGCATCCCAGAATATTTGCTTTTTTGCAACAGTACTGTATTTAGTTTGTGATCCACTATAAACCCTCATCCTTTTCTGTGCAGTACTCCTTCCTAGGCAGTCATTTCTCATTTTGTATTTACTTGATTGACAGTTGATTATTCTTTCCTAGGTTGTAATACTTTTGCATTTGTACTTATTGAATTTCATCCTCTAAAGCTCTTGCAACCTCTCACAGCTTGGTACCGTCTGAAAACTTTATAAATATACTCTGTATATCCTTATCCAAATCATTCATGAAGGTTTTGAACAGAAACAGACCCAGGATAGATCCTTGTGGGATCCCATTTGATATGCGCTTCCAGCTTGATTTTGAGCCATTAATGACTACTCTTTGAGTATGGTTTTCCAGCCAACTGTGCACCCACCCTATAGTAGGTTCGTCTAGGCTATACTTCTCTAGTTTGTGTATCAAAAGCCTTACTTAAGTTGAGATATGGCATCTATTGCTCCTTATCTCTACTGGAAATAACTCGCCTAATGCATCCCAAGACTGCATTAGCTTTTTTTCAAGGCAATATCACATTGGCGGCTTGTAGTCATCCTGTGAGCAACCAATACTCCAAGGTCCTTCTCCTCCTGATACCTGATATCACCACTGTCTGATACTAAGATTCAAAAATTTAAGACATCTACTAGCTGGAGGACTAAACCAGTTAGTCAGAGGTAGATATTGTGGGCCTCCACCAGTGATGTCCCTGGTGAGAAGCCCATTCCCCCACCTCTGGTTGTTGGCAAGGGATAGGGTGCTAGGAATTCTATTAATGGTGCCCTTGGGTTTTATTTATTGGAAGGGAGGAAGGAGTCTTTTCTTACACTCCAGGACCTTGAGACTATTCTCCATGTTGTTAGTGCTGCAGCGTGTTGCTGGTGCTGCAGAATTGTTAGTTTTGTTGTTCTTGAAGCCTCCAGTGTTAGCTGCACTGTCAGAGAGGGCAGCATGTTGATTCAGCAAACGTCAATATTATTTGTAAAGAAAGTCCACAGGCTCATTTGGTGGTAAAGATGCTTGGCCAAGTTTATTGTCAACAAAGCACAGTACTAGTGCCCTGTCCAACTGGTCACAGGGTTACTAACAGAGGTTTGCCCATGACAGGGTAAAGGCTCAGTCGGCATAACAGGATGCTGTCCCCTTGGCTGATACAAAGGTGCCCCCTTTATACATTGATATGAACAAGTTAAGTGTTAACTAACAAAATCAGGAGTGTACCACCTTTATACCTTGTACCGTCTAGTTAGAACAAAACATCCTCATCCATTATCCTGTCATCACATTCTTATCTTATGAGAGGTCAGTGTTTTCCTGTACAATCTCTTGGGGAATTTGTTTACACAGTTGCTTGAGAACTGTAGCTGTTTCTGTACCATTCTCTCTGGTAAGGAACGTGCTTACTTAGTTAGCTAATACCTCGTGTGTTGTTATACTGCCTAGGCCTACTCTGGTTCATACTCTTAGTTATGTCTAGGGCTCCAGCAAGACTGACTTACACTCTACTCCTCCATCTTTTTGAGATTTGCAAAAATGGGGAGAGGAAGAAAAAGGTTTATCTTCTCATCTCTCTTCCAGCATCTATTCTGGGGAGGATCTGCTCTTTGAATAACTTTGGTATCTATTTTCTGGTAGCTTTCCTCAGTAGTGTTATGAAACCAACATGGTCCAAGGCTGCCTTGCTTTTTTTGTCCACCGGTATCTGAAGTGTGTTTAGTGAAAATGACCAGTCATCTTAATTTTATTCTGCTGCCGTGTGGGAAAGCTTTTAGCAGCAGAGAAATATTGGAACTGTCTGCCTACAGATTCAGAAAGATGAAACTGTATCACTTATCTTTCAAATGTGAGTGAAATTTAATCTTTGCAACAGTAAGATAATTCTGCTAAAATTGATAGTTTAGGTCTTCTCCGCTCACTAGAGAAAACATCTTTCTCTCACCTAATGAGTAGATTTTTCAAACATTGATCATCTATATCAAAATAATTCTCTCATGAAACATCCCTTCAGTATAATTTTGCACAATATTTTGATATTTTATTGGTAGAATAAGTTGGAGTATAGGCCTGTAAATATTAATATCTTATCAAAATGAATCGTACTCTAAAAACTTGATGTACAATATTAAATAATTCATCAGTTCTTACATCTTTATCTACGATTGCATATCCCATTAGTAACCAGTGGACAAAGTAATCATTAGTCCTATCATTATTTGTAATGGATGGTTTTTCTGTCAGCTCAAATTTTGATTTCCATCTTTGGTCAAGTATGCAATAATATCCAGAGTGAAACGTATATAGATCCAGTATTGACTCTTATGGTGAAGGAGTTGTTACATGGAGGTCAGTAATTCATAAATGAAACATACATAATGTGTAGCAATAAAATTATTGTTTTACCTGGGAATGAAATACCAACATTATATTAGATTTTCAGAATTCTGAACAACTTATTAAAAACATAACACGATTTGTTTGATGTTCAGGATGGTTTCACATTGAGACTATATACTGGATTTTGTGTGAGGGTCTGTTCCCCATTTCAGCTTGTTAACATTTTCTTCTGGTTTTAGGCTGTTACATAAACACAGTAATTGGAATATTTGACTTGAAAAATACTCGAATGTTTTATATTATGTCAACAAAAATATCTGTTTTCTAAACTGACAATTGTGAAGGCATCCTGTTAAAAAGGACTTTACAGAAATTGTCGTTTCAGCTTTTAGATTTTCAAAATAGTAAATCTGTACCGCTTCTTATCACTGACTTCTGTATAAAATGACATTTCTAATTGACTTTGAGCTGTAAAACATTTATAAAACTCTCCAGAGCTATAGGTTCCTATTTGATAAATACATATAGTATCATATACTAGTATCATGTTGCATGAAAAAACCAAAATGTTATAAATACGTGCTAAATGGATTTGTACAGTAAAATTCTGTTGTACTTAAAGATATAACTTCTAAAATACAAACTTTGAAAATTGCTCAATATTCCAGTTATAATGATGATAGTTTCATTATTAAGGTCCATAGTTTACTCTAAATAATAGCAGGTTTCAGAGTAGCAGCCGTGTTGGTCTCTATTCGCAAAAAGAAAAGGAGTACTTGTGGCACCTTAGAGACTAACAAATTTATTAGAGCATAAGCTTTCGTGAGCTACAGCTCACTTCAGAATGCATCTGATGAAGTGAGCTGTAGCTCACGAAAGCTTATGCTTTAATAAATTTGCTAGTCTCTAAGGTGCCGCAAGTACTCGTTTACTTTTTTCTAAATAATAGGAAGAGCTTCTTTGAATTCTTAGCAAGGACAATGGTTATTGTTTGGAGGCTCCCGCAATACAAATAATACTAACAAAGGACCCAGTCAGGTTTTGGGCCCTATTGTGCTAGACTCTTAAACCCATGGGATATATGGTCCCTTTCCTTGAAGAGCTTGCAACTTAAAAAGACGAAACACAAATGGACAAGGATAAACATATAAGCAAAGGAATTAGGGTGGTAATTAGGGTGGTATGGGCACAATATCTCATTGCTTACATTTCCCCTTCTTTGACACAATCCCTTTATTTTAATTTTTTATTTTGGGAAAGAGATGAAGTGAAGGGGCAGAACAGGCGTTAGTCATTAAACAGGCTTGGAGGGGGGACCAGAGAGTTGGAGGGGGCTGGTTGCAATATGTGCTTGGTTAGGGAGTCCTCAGGATGTGAGCTTGCTTCCTGTATCCTTGGTATGACAGGCTCAGATTTGATGTCCTTTAGGACGTGCTGCGAGGCTTATTTGTTTTCCTTTGGTTTTCTGAGGTTGGGTATATGAAAGAGAGAAGTTCATTTTAAAGGATTTTCAAGTATTTTGATAGTGATTATGACCGGTAGATTTTATGAAACTTATGTAAAATTGTTCTGCACTAAACTTTTAAAAATATAAAATTTTAAAAGAAAACATAAGTCATATAAATGGAAAGCTTCTCAAAGTTAAATTGTATCATTTTGAATGGGCTATGGTTATTTAATTCTTGAAGTAAAATCCTTTTTTTAAACAAAGTCTGAACATCCAGGTAGGTATAGGAGACTATAAATTCATATATTGAATCTTCTTTCATAACCAAATAGCTATATCTCCTGTTTGCATTTTTTATGAGTGAATTATTTTTTTAGTTCATTTTAGTAAGGCATAATTATTCTCCAGTCATCTGTCACTCAGCCTGGATATGGCTTCTTTATTTATTCATTATGTACACTTCACTGAAACCTATTTTGTATTTTAGCATATTAGATATGTTTAATTTTAACTAGCTTCCTGATCATTCCTTACTCTGTTCTACTGTAGGTGCCCTTACTTCAAATGGTATAAATGCAGATACCAGTGCTGAAATAGGACGTGCCAAGAACTGTCTTGGCCCTGAAGACATCATAGATAAATATAAAGAGGCCATTTCTTACTACAGCAAGGTAACCTTATGTGCATTATGAAAAATTACCATACATGCATCAATTTCAGTGTACTGTCAATGCATTTTTAGTTGATGTTAACGATCACCTGTCTTAAAGTACATATAAATGTTGGCACATTCTTTTCATTTGTGTAAGTGTACAATAATGTTGTAAGAAACATGAGTAACTTATAACAGTACAGCACAATGAGGGAATACAGAGTCTGCTTTCTGATAGGGGATCTAGCCATTTCAGAATTCTGGTTAAGCCTTCACACTATACGGGACCAACCTCAAACTATGGGCATGGCTACATTAGAAACTTCAAAGCGCTGCTGCAGGAGCACTTTGAAGTGCAAGTGTGATCGTGCATGAGTGCTGGGAGAGAGCTGGTAATCTACCTCCATGAGGGGATTAACTCAGAGCGCTGGGAGCCTGTCCACACTAGCGCTTTGAAGTGCTCAGACTTGCTGTGCTCAAAAGGGTGATTTTTCACACCCCTTAGCCAGCAAGTTAGAGCGCTATAAATTGCAAGTGTAGACAAGCCCTATGGTGCTCTGTTGAGTTGTACTATGTACTGTACCACTTGTGCCTTTAGACTATAAGGTCTGTAGATTACTTAGTATATATTTTTAGAGGGGTGTATATGAACGTAAAGTGCTATTATTAATGCTAGTTATTTTGGGGAAGTTTTCTGTTAATTGGTGGACACAGTTATACTTTTGAATATTCATGCATATAGTTCTGTCATTGACATTGTCGAGGTTTCTTTCCCGCTCTGAACTCTAGTGTACAGATGTGGGGACCTGCATGGAAAACCCCCCTAAACTTATTTTTACCAGCTTAGGTTAAAACTTCCCCAAGGTACAAACTATTTTACCTTTTGTCCCTGGACCTTTATTGCTGCCACCACCAAGTGTCTAACAAATATAACAGGGAAAGAGCCCACTTGGAAACGTTTTCCTCCCCCCCCCCAAGCCCTACACCCCCTTTCCTGGGGAAGGCTTGATTAAAAAATCCTCACCAATTTGCATAGGTGAACACAGACCCAAACCCTTTGATCTTAATAACAATGAAAAAGCAATTGGGTTCTTAAAAGAAGAATTGTAATTGAAGGAAAAGTAAAAGAATCACCTCTGTAAAATCACGATGGTAAATACCTTACAGGGTAATCAGATTCAAAACACAGAGAATCCCTGTAGGCTAAACCTTGTTACAAAAAGATGCAAAAACAGGAATATACATTCCATTCGGCACAGCTTATTTTATCAACCATTTAAACAAAATAGAATCTAACGCATATCTAACTAGATTGCTTACTGACTTTTTACAGGAGTTCTGACCTGCATTCTTGCTCTGGTCCTGGCAGAAACAACACAGACACAGAGAGAACCCTTTTGTTCCCCCTCCTCCCGCTCCAGCTTTGAAAGTATCTTGTCTCCTTATTGGTCATTGTGGTCAGGTGCCAGTGAGGTTGTCTTAGCTTTTTAACCCTTTACAGGTGAAAGGGTTTTTCCTCTGGCCAGGAGGGATTTAAAGGTGTTTACTCTTCCCTTTTATATTTATGACAGACATGTTACTGTGTAAGCTGACTAACATACTATGTGTATGCTGGAGCAATCTCTGAGAGGTGTCTTGAGTTTATTGAAAGGTTTGTAAGTAATGGTACCTTTCCTGGAATCAAATATTTAGAACATTAGTCTCAGGAGCATGTGAAGGAGGAGGCGGGGAAAACCTGAAGAAATAGGAAAAGCAAATATTCTTTTGATTGGTCCTTAAATGGAGACTAAAAGGAACTTTAAAATCCATCAGCCATACTGGACTCTCTTTCCAGATTTCTGTGTCTAGGCTGCGTCCTCTGAGCATATGGTAAGATAACTGTAAAATTCTGTTTAGACAAAAAACCTTTGTATTATAAATTCCCTTTTGTATCAGAGTAACTGGGTATCCTCAGCTGTACAACAGATACATTTCATTGTATTACATAACAGTGCCTAGCTGTATTTTAACATTTTGTTCAGTTCTGTCACCCCTTCCTTAAAGCTTCAAAACATTTATTTTGCAGTGTTCTAAAACTGAGTTTTAAAAAGTATGGGTTTTAATGTCATGTTAGCAATGAAAGAAGAATCTCCAAACTAAGAAAACTGTTATATACAGGTAGTTAAAAGTACACCGAGAATGAAGCTGACTTTAGCAGTTCTTTAAGGATGAATTGTTATTCATTAGCGTGCATCATAGGTTGCTAATCAAACAATGTAATCATTAGTGTTCAGAGGTAATTGTATGGATTTTGGTGAAGTGAAAAGAATGAAATGTGAGTTGATGAGTTGAATGCGCAGAAACATTTTTCAAGCGTAACCAAGAGAGGCATATTAAGGCATTTCAGTTATTTTTGTTTCCTCTTTTAAAGTATAAAAATGCTGGTGTGATTGAGCTGGAAGCCTGTGTGAAGGCAGTGAGAGTCCTGGCAATTCAGAAAAGAAGCATGGAAGCTTCAGAGTTTCTTCAGAATGCAGTTTATATCAACCTTCGTCAGGTGAGTGTGTAAACTGTTGTGTGTGTTTTTTTTTTTTTTTTTTTTTTTTTTTTAAATTAAACTGAGAATGAAAAAATCATTAAGGGGTGAAAAATTCTTGAATTTAGGAACCTTGTTTTGCTATTCTGTCATAAAACAAATGCTTTACACCTCTTTAGTGCCTTACATCCCATGATTTCAAAACATGTTAGGAACACTAACAACTCCATCTAAAATGTGGAGGCTTGGTGTATGAGATTGAAGACTATTAGTGATACTCTTCAAGTGAAGAATAAATGTCTTAGGGATGCCCAGGTGTCCAAGGTCTTATTGGAAAGCTATGCTAGAGCAAATTGGCCACATTATCAGTTGTATCATACCTATTATTCCTCAGCTGCGTCTATTATGTGAGGTATGGACATTCTATGTACAATACAGTATATTTTATTATTTAAAAAAAAAATCAAACCATTGAAAACCAGACATAAGGCCCAGTATAAAAATATATCACATTACATGAATAAGTAAGTCTTTTTCATATGGTGAGGGTCTTACAGTAATCCTCAATTGGACGAATTGTCAGCTCAGACAATGTGATCCTTGAAAGAGAAATCATTCTATGAATATGTCCTGGAACTTGTGGAATACTTCATGCTTGGCACTTCCAGCCTGCAGTTTATGTGTAGAAAACGCATCCTTAATAGGTTGGTACAATGGCAATGATCACTTCATTCAACTGTCGCTTGCAGAAGGGATGCAGAGTCCTTCTCTGCAGGACAGCTGACTAGGTGAATCTCTATTACTGTACTAGTGGAGGAAGTATGTTCAGAAGTCAAAGCATGGACTCATTTTTGCTTGTCAAGTGGGCAGAGGCCAATTTGTTGTCAGAATGCTCTACATTCTGAGTCCTCTCAACTATCAAACAAGTGGCTGAATGGAAAAAGTTCTTCTGGAGAGTGATTCCCAGATTGTATGCCCTGAAGACAAAGGACTGTCTTCCTCTGTGTTTAGAAAATTTATAACAAAGATCTAAAAGTATGTACTGGAGTAAAGGTTTCTATTAGCAGAGCTCTTTAATCTAGCAAGGAAAGCATAAAAAGATCCAGTGACTGAAAGTTGAAACTAGAAATGTAGACTAAAATAAGGCAATTTTTTTAAACAGTGAGGTTTAAACAGAAGTTTGCACCACTTGCCATGGTAAGTTCTATCTCCATCACTTGAAGTCTTTTTAAATAAAAATGGATGTCTTACTTTAAGATATGCTCTAGTTCAATGAGAAGTTGTGGCATAAATCACTAGGTGAAATTCTTTGGCTTTTTGTTATATAAATCTTTTGCATTTTTTCACAAAGCTAGGAGCATCAATCTTGATTTCCTAGCCAAATTCTAATTTGGGCAACTACATTCTCTCTAGCTAAAATTCCCCTTTTATTTCAACCAGATCAGGGTATTTTCATTGTCATTAACTTCTTAGGGTTCCTTTGAAATGACAAAATGCTACGTGAAAATTTCACGTATAGTCTATTGAATTCTAAAGTGCAACTTACAATGTCATGTTTTAATACAAGTACTATGTCGGAGCTAGGTATTAGTTTCATCCATAGGTCTCAAAGCTTTACAAAGGAGATAAGTATCATTATCTCCATTTTACAGATGGGGAAACTGAGGCACAGAGGGGCAAATGACTTGCAGAGCCAGGAATAAAACCCATGTCTCCTGAGTCCCAGTCCAGTGATCTAAACTATAGGCAACATAAAGTGCAGATAATATAAAAACTAGAAAATGCAAGTCTGTAAAGTCTTGGTACAAAATTCAGAAAACTGGCATTAGAGCAGATGTAGAAACCTGCTAACGGGGTCAGGACCAGAGATTATTTGCTTGTTTGCTTACAATATGCATGACCATTGGGGTCTGTAATGCTGGCTCCTTCATTGTCTTTGATATGTTTTCTAGGTATTTTTCCGTTACAATTTTAACATTTTAGCATAGTAAAAAGTATTCTCTTTTTTTACTCCTTTTTTACATTTCAGCTTTCTGAAGAAGAAAAAATCCAGCGTTACAGCATTCTCTCTGAATTGTATGAACGTATTGGATTTCACCGAAAGTCTGCGTTCTTCAAGCGTGTAGCAGCAATGCAATGTGTAGCACCCAGCATATCAGAGC
Source organism: Dermochelys coriacea (assembly GCF_009764565.3). Lineage (NCBI taxonomy): Eukaryota > Metazoa > Chordata > Testudines > Dermochelyidae > Dermochelys > Dermochelys coriacea. The sequence goes on from NC_050069.1 coordinate 10,758,141, forward strand.
CGGGTTGGCGGGCCTGCTACAAACTGCTTTTGGAGACACTTCCTGGTTACAGTCTGTCTCTGGATCCGAAGGACTTCAGCAAAGGTAAGTTTCTGTGGCTCAGACTGCTGGTTTTTGTATTACTGTAACTAAGTTGCATCGAAAACAACTCCTGCACCCACTTCAATCTGATGCCAGCAATTCTAGAAAGAAGCATCTTTATCTTTCCTAAGACTGCTGCTGTTTGTTCAATAAATACGAAATTCTGATCATATCTAGGAATGTCAGTAGCCTGTCAAACTATTCTTAAATCTCTTAAATAAAATGTATTAGAAATGAGGAATTAGCTGAAGAAATCTTGGAGTCACTTGCAAAATTATTTGCAAACTCATGGATGACAGGAGAGGTCCTGGAAGACTGGAGAAGGGCTAATGTAATCTTTAAAAAGAGGAAAAAGGAGGAGCCAGGGAATAATAGACCAGTCAGCCTGTTCTTGATACCTGGGAAGCTACTAGAGCAATGTATAAAACATTCAGTTTGCAAATACCTGGAGGATGAAGGCGTGATTACTAGCAATCAGAATGGATTTACTGAGAACAAATGCCAAACCACCTTGATTTCCTTTTTTAACAAGGTAACTGGTTTAGTGTATGGGTGAATGCAGTGGACATAATAATACACCAGGATTTTAGCAAGACTTTTGACAATCCCACATGACATTCTCATAAGTAAGGTTTCAGAGTAGCAGCCGTGTTGTTCTGTATTCGCAAAAAGAAAAGGAGTACTTGTGGCACCTTAGAGACTAACAAATTTATTTGAGCATAAGCTTTCGTGAGCTACAGCTCACTTCATCGGATGCATTTGGTGGAAAATACAGTGGGGAGATTTATATACATAGAGAACATGAAAAAATGGGTGTTACCATACACACTGTAACGAGAGTAATGTAACACCCATTTTTAACACCTTTTATTAATGACCTGGATGTAGGCCTAGAGAGCATACTGATCAAATTTGCAGATGACACAAAGCTAGGGAGGGTTTCAGACACTGTAGGATAAAGCTAAAATTCAAAGTGATCTTGATAAATTAGAGCACTTGGCTATGTACAAGAAAATTGAATTCAACAAAGACAAATGTCAGGTGCTACGCTTTGGGAAGAAAAACAAAAGCACAAATACAGAACTAGGGAAAACTAGTTTGGCAAATAGCACTGCTGAGAAGGATCTGTGAGCGGTGGTGGGTCACAACTTCAACACGAGTCAACAATGAGATACTGTTGCAAGAAAAGCAAATGCAATTTTGGGTTGCATTAACAGAGGCATAGCGCGCAAGTCATGGGAGAAGATAATACCGCTCTATTCTGTGCTGGTTAGGCCTCAGCTAGGGTCCTGTGTCTAATTTTGTTCACTGATGTATAGAAAGGATGTAGAGAAACTAGAAAGGCTCCAGAGGAGAGTGACAAAGATGATCAAAGGCTGAAGAACTGGGTATATTTAGTTTGGAAAAGACGCGATTGAGTGGGACATGATAGTAGTCTTCAAATACTTGAAAGGCTGCCATCAAAAAGATGGAGAAAAATTGTTCTGTCTTGCCACAGAGGTCAGAACAAGAGACAATGGGTTCAAACTACATCATAACAGATTTAGATTAAATCTCAGATTATTTTATTTCTGAAATGTCCAAAAAAAACCAAGTAAAAATATTGAATGTATGATCTAAATTTAGATGAGTAACACAAAAAGTGAGGGACATACTTCATACTTATTTTATGAGTGCGTATAATTATGGTGGTTTCTATCCTGGAAATGAACCATTGTGAATATTTCATGTGATGTTGATTCATTTAATTAAAGAATCGTAAAACTGGAAGGGATCTCCAGAGGTCATCTAGTCCTGTCACCTGCACTCGTGGCAGGACTAAGTATTATCTAGACCATTCCTGACAGGTGTTTGTCTAACCTGCTCTTAAAAATCTCCAATGAGGGAGATTCCACAACCTCCCTAGGCAGTTTATTCCAGTGCTTAACCACCCTGACAGTTAGGAAGTTTTTCCTAGTGTCCAACCTAAACCCCCCTTGCTGAAATTTAAGCCCATTGCTTCTTGTCCTAGCCTCAGAAGTTAAGAAAAACAATTTTTCTTCCTCCTTCTTGTAACAACCTTTTACAAACTTGATAACTGTTATGTCCCTTCTGTCTTCTCTTTTCCTGACTAAACAAACCCATTTTTTTCAGTCTTCCCTTATAGGTCATGTTTTCTAGATGTTTAAACATTTTTGTCACTCTTCTCTGGACTCTCTCCAATTTGTCCACATCCTTCCTGAAATGTGGTGCCCAAAACTGAACACAATACTCCAGTTGAGACCTAATCAGCACGGAATAGAGCAGAAGAATTACTTCTCGTGTCTTGCTTACAACACTCCTGCTAATGCATCCCAGAAGGATGTTCACGCTTTTTTGCAACAGTGTTGCACTGTCAACTCATATTTAGCTTGTGGTCCACTATGACTCCCAGATTCCTTTCCACAGTACTCCTTCCTAGGCAGTCATTTCCCATTTTGTATGTGTGCAACTGTTTGTTCCTTCCTAAGTGAAATACTTTGCATTTGTCCTTATTGAATTTCATCCTATTTACTTCAGGCCATTTCTCCAGTTTGTTCAGATAATTTTGAATTTTAATCCTATCCTCCAAAGCACTTGCAACCCCTTCCAGCTTGGTATTATCTGCAAACTTTATAAGTGTACTCTCTATGCATTATGTAAACCATTGATGAAGATATTGAACAGAACCAGACCCAGAACTGATCTCTGCTGGACCCTACTCATTAAGCCGTTTCAGCTTGACTGTGAACCACCGATAACTACTCTCTGGGAAGGGTTTTCCAACCAGTTTTGCATCCACCTTATAGTAGCTCCCTCTAGGTTGCAGTTCCCTAGTTAGTTTGAGAAGGTCATGCGAGACCGTATCAAAAGCTTTACTAAAGTCAAAATATACCACATCTATTGCTTTCCCCCCAATCCACAAGGCTTCTTGCCCTGTCAAAGAAAGCTATCAGTTTGGTTTGACACACTTTGTTATTGACAAATCTTTGCTGATTGTTACTTATCATCTTATTATTTTCTAGGTGTTTGCAAATTGATTGCTTAAATATTTGCTCCGTTATTTTTCCAGGTACAGAAGTTAAACTGACTGGTCTGTGATTCCCTGGGTTGTCCTTATTTCCCTTTTTATAGATTGGCAGTATATTTGCCCTTTTCCAGTCTTCTGGAATCTATCACATCTTCCACGACTTTTCAAAGATAATTGCTAATGGCTCCTTGGTCAGCTCCTTGAGAATGGAATGTGGATTTTATGATTTAAGAGACTGTTCATAGTTGTAGGGTCACATTTGGCACTCTTATCTTGCAATGGTGCATACATATATGAAGCTGATGTGCTGGATGTGACTGCTATTATACCAGTTTTCAGCTTCATCATCTCAGATACTGAGTTTATAGCTGCCATAAAAATTAAAACACTGTTTCCAAGCACAGTTGTCATTATGCAGCTATAATTTTATAGTTTATCTTAAAAATATTTTTTTACCGGTGTAAGTTTTACATTAGCCTGGTCCATTTAGCACAATATCCTGTCTTCCGACACCGGCCAATGCCAGTTGATTCAGACAGAAATGAACAGAACAGGCGATCAAGTGATCCATCCCCTGTTGTCCACTGCCAGCTTCTGGCAATCAGAGGTTAGGAATGCTCAGAGCATGGTGTTGCATCCCTGCCCATCCTGGCCAATGGCTGTTGATGGACCTATCCTCCATTAACTTATCAAGTTCTTTTTTTGAACGCTGTTTATAGTTTTGGCCTTCACAACAGCCGCTGGCAAAGATGTCCACAGATTGACTGTGCATTGGGTGAAGTACTTCCTTTTGTTTGGTTTTTTTTTTAAACCTGCTGTCTATTAATTTAATTGGGTGACCCCCTAGTACGTGTGTTATGTGAAAGGAGTAAATAACGTTTCCTCATTCACTTTCTCCACACCAGTCAAGATTTTCTAGACCTCTATCATATCCCTTGGGCCTAGATCCTTCTGTTCAGTGATGTATAGGTCTGACCGATTTCTGATGAGGATGTTAGTTGCCTTAAAGCATCAAAGTGCTTCATATGCTCTGTATTTACTCTGAGAGCAAGAAAGGAGAGGTAGAACAAACATCAGGCATTTAGCAGCCATGTCGTCCCCCCCCGGTCTGACCTTTTCCAGGGATCCAGGAGTGTGCACAGATTGGCTTTGGCCACGATTACCACGAGGGGCAAGAAGCAAGAAAAATCTTTGCAGAAATTACTAGTTTTGGTTCAAAGCTCTAAAAAGTCTAAGGTTGCAAGGAAGGATTTGAGACCACTGAATCCTAAAATCAGAGATTCCTTGTTGGTGATGGCCTTTGTAAGTGGAACCAATCCACGGGTGAGATGTTCTTTGGATCAATGCACTCCCAGGCCGGCAGAAGAACTAGGGAACAAAAAAGACTATTATCGGAGCCAAGACTAAGACATTCTGGGAACTTTTTGCATCTGATATCAAAGATGGTATGTGCCCTCATCTTTTCTCAAAGATGTAATTATCTTCAATATCAAAACCTCCTTCAGGATCATCATCAACAGAGAAGGGCAAACTTTATACCCTGTAGCAGAGGTAAACTAACCTGAGCATTGTCATCTTCTGGACCACACATGAAACCTCATATTTGGCATGAGCTTCCGGAATTGTAGACCATTTCCTATCTTGCCTTTCCTAACTCCATTTGGAGATATCCTATACAGTACTATTTTTCAGCTAGCAAGCTATAACCTTGGATTGGTGAGTTTTAGAGAGATGCAGCAGATGTGCCATATAGTTTAAAACCCTTCCTCCTCCCAATCCCCTCTTCCTTCTTTTCTGGGATCTGTCTTTTATGAGACCTTGCTGAAATCAGAGGTGGTCTCCCTTCTACAAGCAGGTATAAGGAAGTACCAAACGGTTTCAGAAGAAAATAGTTTTACTCAAGGTACTATCTAATTGAGAAAAAAGTTGGAGATCTTTAACACATATTGGAGCTCAGGAAACGAAATTCATTCAGAAGAAAAGTTTCAGTTTCACATGTTCTCTCTCTGATAATCCCCTCCCTTTCCACATAGGACTGGTTTGCAGCTCTAAATTTAAAGGATACTTTTATTTCCACATCTCCATCAGACCAGTCCATTGTAAATGTCTGTCTCTTATACTAGGAGACTGTGACCCAGGGACCCCTTAATGCCACAGCAAGACAGAGCTCGATTCCAGGCTCTTACTGAAGAGGGTAAACTGGTGCCCAGAACTGCATTTCTATCAGCAATTGAAGCAATAGACACATCTAAGTGGATGTCAGTGGCCATTGTGATGTAGCCATGACTTGCAGCACATGCTTTGGGATTACCCAGGAAAGTCCAAAACACCATGGAGGACTTGCCCTTTGATGAAGCCCACTGCGTCCTTAAAAGACAGATGAATCCTAACTTATTTGTAAAGGATTTCAGGGCCAACCTTGGCTCCCTGGGAAAATGTACTTCTGCCCGAAAAAGGAAGTATTGCAGCCAGCCTTCCAAATGTAGACTGGCAACTCAACAGTTTATCACAAGTGGTCTGCATGTGGCCTTCGTAAGAAGAGTACAGAAGTCTTGTTTCCCTGCACCTCCCATATTTACATCAAGAAGATATTTTTGACAGGAGTTTGAGAGCTACAACTATTTGATACCACAACTATCTGATCTGCATGTATCCTTTGGGGGGGTCATTTAGTACACTATTCCCACAACTGGAGTGTTGACATAATGGGCAAGTGGGTATTAGATATGATCCAATCCAGCTAAGAGATTGAGTTTCCCTCCTCCAAAATTCTCATTCCTGTCCTTCTTCAGGGATCATTCTCTTGAGGGGATTATCAGGCAGGAATCCCTCCTCCAGCAAGGAGTAGTAGAGCAGTGGGTATTTCTTAAACACCAAGGAAAAGGCTGTTACTCTGTGTGCTTCCTAGTCCTGCAAAAGAAGGGAGGGTGGAAACCTATCCTCAATCTCTGCAATCTCAACTGCTTTATTCGCAAACTGAAATTTCGCATGGTCACTCTGGCATCAATAATCCCATCCCTGGAAAAAGACATTTGGTTTACAGCTGTTGATATGAAGGACACTTACTTTCACTTGGATATTCACCGCTCCCACAGACATTTTCTCAGATTCATAGTGTTTCCTGACTATTTCCAATACAGGGTGCTCCCATTCAGCTTTGTCACTGCCCCCAGGGTCTTTACCAGGGTCTTTCTGGTAATAGCAGCTCATTGCAGATGCAACGGTTTCACCATCTTCCTCATCTCAATGATTTGGCTTCTCATTGCCAGGATGTGTCAAGAAGCCTATGAATTGACCTGAATAATGCTTCAACTACTTTCTTCCCTAAATGTCAATATGGAACTTGGGAAAGTTTTATTCTCACTCTGATGCAAACTGTAGACTTCTTAGGGACCACCCTAGATTCAGTCACAGAGAGAGCTTATCTATCAAGGAACCGGCTTCTGATTTGTGAGCTAACTGACAGATCAGGTTATGCACAACTCCCAAACTCCAGTCAGAACTTGTCTTTTTCCCCTCCTGAGGCATATGGCTTCATGCGCTTACATTACCCTGTGTGCCAGACTCCACCTACGTTGCCTTTATGCATGATGCCAATGTATTCACCAACCAAACATGGCATGAATACCTTCCAGAGTAACGTTTTCTCTAATGTGGTGGAAAGATTCCTATCGGGTATATGTGGGCATCCCCTTCCCACCCTCCTTGCCAGACAAGATGATCATTACAGACTCATCTTTTATGCTGTGGAACCCACATGGACAGCCATATGGCTCAGGGCACTTGGACTCCCTGAGAGGCCAGGTTTCACATACACTTTTTGGAACTTCAGGCAGAAGCTTGCTTGGTTTTTCTGCAATTTATTCAATCCAGCCATGTCCTTGTAATATCAAACAATGTGACAGCCTTCTTTTACATTAACTAACTAACAAGGAGGCTGGAGGTCCATCCTCTGTGTGTAGAAGCGATTGCCATTAGGAGTTTGTGCATCAAGAATCGTATCACCTGGTCAACAGGTCACTTTCAGGCAGTGTTGGTAGCACCCTCAGTGGGCATTTCACCATTGATCATGAGTGGAAATTGTGCAATTCAGTAATGAATAACATCTTTGGTCAATGGGGGATTCCCCAATTGGAACCTGTTTACCTCCCAAATGTACAAGAAATGCTACATATACTGTTTCCCCAAGACCTCTATGACTATACTCTCAGGATGATGTTCTCCTTCTCCCCTGGAGAGAGCAGCTGAGCTGTGCCTTTCCTTCCTTCCTTACGTCTCCTATTTCAGGTCTTTTGGAAAATTTGTTAGGACAAGGCATGTCATTCTTATTGCCCTCAGTTAGCCCAGACAGTTTTGGTTCCTGAATCTCCTACAAATGTCAACTTGTTTTCTGATAAGCATCCAGTCCTTTCTTGATTTCTTGAAGGGCAGGATCAACCATCCAAACCCTGAGGCACTTCATCTCATGTTTTGGTATTTGATGGGCATCAACACTGGAACATTCCTGCTCTAAAGCTCTATAAACAGTCTTTATTAGCAAAAAAATAATGCTATTCAGCCGAGTGGAAGCATTTTTCCATTTGTGCACAGCAGAAGCACATCTCCTGAGTCAGCAGATAGTCCCTTTATTTTGGACAGTCATCTTTCTCTCAGAATTTCTGGCCTTTCCCTCAGTTCTGTGCAAGTCTACCTGGCAGCAATCATGTGCTATCCACCATCAGATGGTTATTCAATTTTCACTCATGCATTGGCTAATGGATATTTGAAGGACTTATCAGAATTTTCCCATGACTAAGGAAACCTGCTTCTCACTGGGACTTAAAACTTGTACTTTCATCGCTCATTAAGCCTCCCTTTGAACCATAGTTATACGTTCCATGTCTCATTTTTCACTTAGTGGCATTTCTTGTGGGCCATCACCTCAGCCAGGAGAGTAGGTGAGCTGGTACCCCCGATGACAGATCTGGAATACTCTATGTTCCGTAAGGACAGAGTCTTTCTATGACTACATCTGAACGTCACTCCAAAAGTAGTTTTGGAGTTTCATTAAACCAGCCAATCCAGTTCTCTTTTTTTTTTTCCCCAAAATTGCATACATCAAGGAGGAGGGGAGACTTCATTCCCTCAATGTTTTCACATTCCTGCCTTCAACCTGCAAAGGACAAAACCAACCAGAAAATCAGCCAATTTTTTTGCTATAGCAGAATGAGTGCCAGGTCAAGCTATATCCTCCAAGAGGATCTCTAAATGGACCTCAGGTTGTATCCTGCTCCATTACAAGTGTTGAATCTTCCTCTCCTTCATTGGATGAGATCTCATTTTACAAGAGCACAAGAAACTTCAGTGACATCACTTCTGGAAATATCTTTACTTGACATTTGCAGGGCAAGTACCTGAAATTCCAGCCACGTATTTGCGAGATGGTATGCTCTAGTGCGGAACTCCTCCGCTGACACATCCTTTGGGACAGTGATCCTCCAAATGGCTCTGCTGTCTGCATCCTTGCACCTTCCTTCTACTTGAGTACTGCTCATCATTCACCCATATCGGAATACACATAGGGACCAGCACTTGCAGAAGAAGAGGAAGTTTACTTACGTTGTGGTAACTAGAGAGTCTTTGAGGTATGTGGTCACTATCTGTATTCCACTATCCATTCTCCTTCCCCTCTGCTTTGAATCTTTATTAGATTTGTGGCAGAGAAGGAATTGGAGAGGCATTTAGTCTGCTCTGCCCTTAATGTCCTCAGTTGGAAACACAAGGGAGGGCAAGGGTGCGTGTGCTTGCAAGAATTCTCCAACTCTAGTCACATGAGCAGATGTGTACACCAACAGTAGGATACAGATAGGGACTACACATCTTGAAGAAAGTCCAGTTATTACAAGACAAGTAACTTCCTCTTCCACTACACAGTACATTTATCTCTGCAATTTTTGGAAGAGGGTATGAAATTAAATTTTAATTTTTTAAATATTTGACGAGTAAGTTCATTCTGGTACAAACCAAAGAAAAAAAACCACACCCCATCATTATATCTAGCGCTTTTTTAAAGTTAAAATCTGGGGTGTTTTTTAATTTTCAGCTTTTATATAAATACCAATAAATTGCTTATTAAGGGTCTGTAGAAGAACCACATTTAATTATATTTTAAAGCTACTTTTAGGTTTTATTAAAAATGTAAAGTGATTTTCCTGTTTATTTTATAGGAACTCATAAAGGATGGGCTGCAGTGCAAATGCGTTTGCTTCATGAGTTAGTGTATGCTTCAAGAAGAATGGGAAATCCTGCTCTTTCTGTCCGACACTTGTCCTTCCTTCTCCAAACCATGCTGGATTTTCTCTCTGATCAAGGTAGGATTTTTTTAAAAGCTAAATTACTTTTTTCTGTATAATAGTGAAGATGTGATGTGATATTAATGTTTTGAAATGTATTTAAATTAACAAGTTCTAGAGGGGATTGAGTGAAAACTTTGTCCCAAGTGCACAGAAGAAAGATGAGATGCAATGAATGTGTTTTTAATTAGGCCGTAACTTTATATGCTTAACATATCTGGGAATACTCAGCAATAAACAGTACAGGTTACCATTTCTTCCTGAATTGTTTTCACCTGTTTGGGAGGGCTGCTGAGAGCCCTTCCCACCCTGGTCCCAGTCCATTTATTGAGACCTTGTTCCCCACTCCTTATATTAGGGTTCAGGGTTGTGCTAAAAAACGGGTGTGATCACCACATTATACCTGGTGATAGGAGATTCAGTCCCCTTTTCCCAGCTTCCTTATGGGATGCCTTCGGCTAAATAGTTTTCTGATTAACAGGAGTTGGAAATGTGTCTCCTTGCTTTAACAATTACCTATACTGGACACAGAGAGGCATCAGCAATTAGTTTTGCTTCATCCCCTCAACCCCCATTTGAGTTCCTGGATAGTTAATAGTTCCCTTCCTAATGTCAGCTAAAAATATATCTGCTCTCTGGTTGAAGAGGTGTATCCCATTGTCCCTGGATAGCTCTGGTACCAGGTTTTATTTTATTTTTTATTTTATTTTTTTTATTTTATTTTTTTTATTTTATTTTTTTTATTTTATTTTTTTTATTTTATTTTTTATTTTATTTTTTATTTTATTTTATTTTGCTGTGTAATCCACCAAATTCACCAATCCTCTGAATTTCAGATGTTTCACACATCTTCTGGCCTTGTCAACCCATGGAGGCCTGGCAGCAACCCAGCATTCCCTCTACTGCAGCATTTCAGTCACGCCCAGGAAAAGGTCCTAGATCTGATTTAAATCTTTCTATGCCCTGATGATTTAATAAACCCAATAACAAAATCTAAATAGTTTTCACCCAGGTGTACTATAATACTTTCTCATGGTTTTTTTCTGGCTGCTAGAGTATAAAAAAGGGCATTAGCTGGTCCCAGAACATGCACCTTTTGCCATGCCAACTCAGATTCACCTAGTCACTGAGACCCAGCTGTGAATCTCTGGGAAACTGGCTGCTTGGATGTTTTGGCTCAATGCCAGTAGGCTCAAATGTTGACTATGACTAAGGCTATTTTTATGTCACGGAGGTCATGGAAGTCATGGAATCTGTGACTTTCAGAGACCTCTGTGACATTCTCTGCTTCAGCTCCAGGGACTGCGGGACTCTGGAGCTGGCAGCCAGCGGGGCCCTGGCAGGGTTCCAGGTATGGGTGATAGTCTCCTGAGGGGGCCCTCCTCAGGGTTCCAGCGACCGGCGATAGCCTCATGGGGAGGGGGACGTCTCGAGTGAGTGGTTCAGGGTGTCCCATTTTCTCTTTGAGAAATATGGTCACCCTGCAGTTCCCAGCTGCTGTTGGTGGAGGGGGGCCCCGCTGCAGCTTCCAGCTGTAGCGGGGAACCCCACAGCTACCAAGGTGGTGGGGGAAACCATGAAGCTGCAGCAGCAAAAGTCAGACAAGTCACTGCTTCCATGAATTTTTGTTTATTGCCTGTGACATGTCCATGACTTTTACTAAAAATACCCATGACAAAAATCTTAGGCTTAACTGTGACCTGTTAACTTGCTCCCTGTAGAGCACTCCTCTGTTCAAAGTGACTCAGGGATGCCTCACTGCTGATATCCAGCAGTGAGCTTCCAAGGGGAAGTGGCCACACTACCTGTTGGCCAGATGCACAATATTTTGCTTGCACAGCCAGTCACCAACTCCTATGACCTGTTCACGTGATCCTGAAGGAAGAGATAAACATGAAGAGTTTAGCACATACCCCTAAACTATGCTCCCCAACAGGGGCTTCCTTGTATGTAATTGGATGCCACCACTAATAAGAATAACTTTCAGGCTTCTATTCTGAGCTGTTCTGTGGATGTAACTAATGCAATCTTGAATTAATGGGATGCCATATCACCAGGAGAATCCAAACAATACATGCTCTTTGACATTGCCATAAACTGAAGTTTCCTTTCATGAAGTAACTCCCTTCCCTGTGAAGAAAGTGGCACCTACACTAAGCAAGTCTGTACTACTTTGACTGGGCAAATCCCAGCCTCCCCCATGCTTTTGTAGTATTATAACTCATCTTGATGTCCCTTAGGTGATTTTTGAGACTCTGAGAGTCCGTGTCAGATAAGTTAGATCTCTCTTGCAGATCCCTGAATTCCAAAGCCCTATCTAAATCCTTTCTTGCTGAACCTTTAATAGCCCTAATAGAGAACTAAATTCTTCCACATCCCCAATATATAGAATGTTCAAAGTGCTAGTTGCTTTGCATTAAGACAGAATTGTAAATTTAAGAACCAACCTTCCAGAGATCTAGAAGCACCTGAATGGCTGTTGCACTGGCACTAACTCTCAAATTCTGCCGATCCCATATTGAAGTGGCTGTTATCAACATGGACCGCTGCCTGAATTGCCTCTCTCATGCCTGACTTAATTCTTGCAAGTAGTCACTAGGATGGGAAAGACCTCTCATAGGGTTTATGTTCCATCCCTTTCCCGATCCATTAAGCACCCCTTGACAATGTTCAGCTGGACTCTGGTATCTCATGCCCCCCTTCAAGAAAATACTGTTGCACTGACTAAGGAATTGTCCAACCCAATGAAAAACCTCCATCTCTTAATTTTCCATCAGTATATATGGTCTGGTTTTGATTAGGGAGGCAGCTGACTGCCAAGTGTAAAATACCCATTCCAAAGCCACCACCTGGGTTGTGAAATTGAAGGTGTCCACGCTTTGTAGTTCATGAAAAGTAATCTTCCTGGATACCTTGGTCCTCCTAGCCAATTTCTGCAATCCAACCAGTTTATTAACAGTGAATAGAGATATCTGCCTGTATCTAACTAAGGGCTACACTCACAACTCTCTAGTGGAGAAACTGTAGGTAGCCTCCCAGCCCTGCTTACTTATTGGAAGCACTCATACTAGGTGCCACACTGGATTGCCCCACAATCACATGTGCTTGCTCTGCAGTGGGAAGAGAGCTTAGCCAGCCACCCTGCCCCTACAGGAATCACTTTGCTGATTAGTGATTGATGAGAGAGTTCCGTCTGGTTGGCTGGTGTATAAATATAATTCCCCTCCACTCACCGGTGTCCCTGGTGACTCAGTGCACCCTCTGGTCTGTCCTCCCTCTTTTCTCTTCCTCATATCTCAAATGCAGTAGGGCCCCTTAAAGGAGCCCATTCCCTTTATTTGGGGACAGCCAAGCAAAGACCCAGCATATTCAGTTATGATGAGCACATTTGAGGGGGAAAAACAAGAACAAGTAATTCTGTTTTCCTCTAAAATAAAATAATTTTTTAAAAAGAAATTAAGGAATACAGGTGAAGAACAAATAGTTGATTGCAAACTATCATTAACTCTTAACATATTAGAAGGATGAAATTTTGCACAAGCAAAAGATAACTGAAATTAACAAAAAAAAAAGTTGATATACCGTTTCTTAGCTTCTGTTTTGTAGTCTATGCTTCTTGTGTAACATTACAATGAAATACCTTAAAACATTTTCCATCTGCAAATAGGATTGACTGCCTTATGCTGCAGTGTTTTCTTTCTCTGTACAAATTATGCATACACACAGACATAAAGGGATTGATATGAGAGAGGATTAAAAATAAATTTGTGTTGATCAAACCATTACTAAGGATTTTTATAGCTGTATGCAAGTCTTAATAGAGGGAGAATGTGTTTTAGATGACATGACTGAAACTGAGTAATAGATGCAGTTAAGAAAACGTATACTCCTAGACTGAATATATTGGGAACACCTGTTGACAAGCACAATCTAATAATTTGTTGAATAGCCTTCTGAGGCGATGAGGCAATGATGCCATCATTAAGTTTGACACATCAAACCTTAAGCAGCTGCACATAATAGAATCACAACTCAACAAGGTTTAACTAAGAATTTATTATACTTGCTGGAAGTATTGGAGGTTGGATGCACTTCTCTGAATTTCCTTCCTTTTTTCTTTTTGTATTTCAAATTACATTTCAATGGAATTTGTTTGCCGGGTTGGTCCCAGGATATTAGAGATACAAGATGGGTGAGGAAGTATCTTTTATTGGATCAACTTTTGTTGATGAAAGAGACAAACTTTCAAGCTACCTAGAGCTGCTCTTTTTAGGTTTGTCTCTTTCATCAACAAAAGTTGGTCCAGTAAAAGATTCTACCTCACCCACTTTCTCTCTGATTGGTACCTTTGTCATTAAACAGTGGTTAAAACACCAGTGACTTGCCAGTGTGTTGTCAGCACATTTGATGCTAGTTATAGAATTAATTGGATTTAACATTGGTAGGATTTTTTGGAGTGGAAAAAGAAAAATATAAACAAGGCCCAATAGGAAAACAAAAGGGGACAACTACTGTTACTCTCCTTTTGCTAGATATATAGTTTTTAAAAAATAACACACTTTTTTCAGACAAGTTCTTGGCTCCTCATAAATTGTGTTTTTTCTTATTGCTATTGCTGCTTCTCTGTTTGAGATATAGGAGAACTAGGGGAATTGAACGAAATAATTTGACATCAAGAATTGTTTTAAGAATGACTCTTTGGCAGCTCTCCAGCAAAGAGAGCAGCTCCTTTTATCCAAATGGAGTTACTCTGTTTAGTGGTTCGAAAAAGTCATATAGAAAGGATAGCAAATAAAGACAATATTTATATGCCCAACGGACAAATGAATTCTCTTGAACTCTTAGGTAACAGTTGATATGCTGTTTTAATGATAAATTTATTTAAACAAAGTACAGAAATATAGCCTAGTCCACTTACATATGCAATTAAAAAAACAAATAACATCTGTAAATCATTTTTTTTTGTCACCTTTCATCCTTTGACAAGTAATTGTATATGGACTGAACAGAGCAGTTAACTCCCAGCATATCTATCAACAGTGATTTCTCTTTGGTTCATTTTGTCTTTATAGCAAATTACTTTATATCTGAAGCACCAAACAGAAAGAGGAAAAAATGAACATAAAAAGGGGAGGTGGGAAACATTAAAATCCATAAAAAAGTTTATAATAAAAATATTTTGGGGAACATTTTGATATTTTTTAAAACAAAAGGGATTGTCTCATCTATTTATTGCTTCATGATAGTATTTTAGTGCCAGATTTTTAATAGAATTTAGGCATATAACTCCTGTTGATTTCAATGGAAAGTAGGTGATTAAATAACTTTAAAATTTGGCTCTCAGACATGAATCAATTCATCCTTACATCTCTGTTTTAAGAACAAAAGAAAGCACACAAACTATCATGGGAAACAAAGGCACCAACAGATGAAGTGACCTGCCCAATATCCAACAGGAAGTCTGTGGCAGAGTTATGAACTGAACACAGATAACCAGAGTCACATTTCTGTGCTTTAGCCACAAGACCAACATTCCTTTCTAGGGATAGATGTCAAGGGGAAGCAAGTTCCATATCCTGGGGCCTGCTACAGCAAATACATGATTGTCTGCCAACCTAATTTGCAGTGGTGGGATCCCTACAGGCTTGTTTAGTATTTAATGTGTGGTTCTATCAGTTTAAAAAGCATCTCTGCTATTCAGCATAAATTTAGCATATATTCATGATTGGTTATAGCTAATGAATACTAGTATAAAGTGATATGTTCTGCAGTAACTGTTTAATTTAAACAAAATTAAAAGTTCCTCTGGCATAGCAAATTACTTCGCTTTTTTTTTTTAGTTCTTTCTGTCAAAGAACCAGAAAAATGTTTTCTGCGATGTTGGTATATGCATTTTAATAATGAAGTAGCTGGCTAGGTCTGAGAAGAATGAGAGAATCAGGAATACGAATGTGTAATGCATAGCATTCTCCAAGAAAACCTTTTACTGTAGAGATGGATTAAGATGCTGCTTT
This sequence comes from Dermochelys coriacea, assembly GCF_009764565.3. NCBI lineage: Eukaryota > Metazoa > Chordata > Testudines > Dermochelyidae > Dermochelys > Dermochelys coriacea. The sequence continues at coordinate 10,773,596 of NC_050069.1, forward strand.
GCAGAGTTGATGCATGAAACTAAACTGCAAAATGGCAAGCTCTTGATTCTTTTCATTTATTTGAAACAAAGCTGGAGCCCTTGATTTATATCAGAGCACCAAACTAAGGCACTAATATTCAGCTTTTTATAATTTGAATGTACAGCATTATACCACTTATTAGTGCAGTTATTACTTTAGGAGCTGCTTATTGTTTCCTTTATGCTGTAAGATGTTTTCAGAACTTCTACCTGGTGTTTTTTGTCACTCATAACTTTCTAAAAAATTCACTTATTAGGCTGAAATTTTCAGGGCCTGGTAACTGACTAAAGGTTAATTATTTTAGAAAGTTAGAACCAAAATGATATAGCTGTTTTTGAGCATATGAATAAGAACTTTCTGCTTGCTAGAATTCTTGAAATATTTTTTTTCTTACAGTAGACAAAGCTGGGGATAGAAATTTGGAGGTTGGTAATGCTCACTGAAAAATGCGTTTGGATTTTCTGATTTAAATTGATTTTGATTTGGAAGAGTTAGGAGACTGAAAATAAGACTGCACAGTACATTTTTAATAATTGCACTTTTAGAACAATTTTGCAAGGAAGGTAATCTGTTGCACATATTCACTTATTTAGCTGTATAGCGAACAAGGAATTATTCAGGAACATCTACTACTGAATAGCAACCATGTGTGAGCGCACTCGCATTCCAGAATAAGAGTGCCTTGTTCCTGTTTCGTTTAACACGTTTTTCATGGGTTAAGCAAAACAGAAATAATCAGGAACAACTGTTCCTGAATAACTCCATGTGTAGACAAGTCCTTAATTATAATTAATTAATTATTACTTGTAATTAATTATGGAGCCATACTATGACTGAGGCCCATTGGTGCCAACAGGTAATGGGGTCACTATTCTCTACAAGCAGCTCCTGTCTTAGATCTGACAAACTCACTACACCTAATACACCACTTTCTTGGTGTTTATACAGGAACAGTAGCATGTGAGATCTCTACTGGAAACTTGTAACTTACCACTACTCATAATAATTGTCAGATGTGTGTATGGGTAATATTTATGGGATAATGTAACTATATAGAAAAGTATGCCTTATGGTCTTGGATTAAAAGTTTGTCACCGAGGAATCTTATATCTTGGTGATGGCCTATTGAAGTGGGAGTGATGTAATGCAAAGTTAAATTGTCTACCGTAGCTCTACCCCAGAACAGTCCATGGAAAACTGTCAAAGATAACTTCAACCAATTGAAATCACTTTTGAGGTAAAAAGGAAGATTGTAACACAGATGGGGTTGCCCTGTAGGCAAATAAAGACAAAAGACTGATTCAGTATATTACCAAAGTGGAGAAAGACACTCTACATCCATTCACTGAGGAGACATCTTATTGAGATGGGGTGTTTCATGAAAGATTGGATCCTGGTTCCTGTCAAGCCATACAGTTCTGCAACAGACTGAACTTTGGGGGAAAAACCTACTTTATTTGACAGGAAAAGTAACTATTAGTGTAGGGCAGGGGTGGACAAACTGGCTTGTGGGCCACATCCAGCCCACCAGCTGTTTTAATCTGGCCCTTGAGCTCCCGCTTGGGAGTGGGGTATGGGGCTTGCCCTGCTCTGGCGCTCCAGCCAGGGAGCAGGGTCATGGGCCACTCTGCCCAGCTCCCAGAAGCAGCGGCATGTCCCCCACCTCCAGCACCTACGTACGGGGCAGCAGGGGGCTCCACTCCACACGCTGCTGCCACAGCTGCCATTGGCCGTACAGCCAATGGGAGCTGCAGAAGTGGTGCCTGCGACGGAGCAGCACACAGCAGAGCTGCCTGGCTGAGCCTCTGTGTAGGAGCTGGGGGGGGGGGGGGGACATGCCGATGCTTCTGGGAGCTGATTGAGGTAAGCGTCGCCCTGAGCCTGCACCCGCTGAGCTACCCTATGCCCCAACCCCCTGCCCCAGCTCTGATCTTCCCCCCCGAATCCCTTGGTCCCAGCCCGGAGCACCCTCCTGCACCCCAAACCCTTCATCCTCAGCCCCACCCCAGAGCCTGCACCCCCAGTTTTGAGCCCTCACCTCCCCGTACCCCTGCCCCAGTCCAGAGCCCCCTCTCACACCCCAACCCCAATTTCATGAGCATTCATGGCCCGCCATACAATTTTTATACCCCGATGTGGCCCTCGGGCTAAAAAGTTTGACCACCCCCTGGTATAGTGCCTAGTTTATGTGGAATTGTTTTGTGTTGTAACTATTTGTTTCCATCACTCTTATTTCTATTGGAATCTCCTATCTTTCTTAAATAAACTTTTTTTTTAATAAGTGCTGCTCATTGTACAAGAGTGGTGATATAAGGTGAAAGTGGCAAACTGGAGTACACTGCTCCTTTGGAAGCAGAGGATCCGGGATATTTGTGAATAGCCAGTGTGGACATCGCAGGAGAACCCTTAAAGAGGAATCTGGGACTGCGGTGCACCTTTTCTTAAAATGCAAGACAAAGACAGGGCTGGCATAGCCTGGAGGAGCATGTTTGAGTGGGTGAAAGTCTGGTGGTGTTAGGGAGCTAACACCAAGCTGCCACAGGCAAGACATGCCCTTTTGTTGGAGGTGGGGGGTAATTTAGTGACCCTCAGTTCTGGGTACCACAAGAACTGTGTCACATGCCTTACTAAGGCCTGGTCTACACTACATGGTGAGTTCAACACAAACAGCTTATATCAACCTAGCTGTGGACACTTGCCTTAAATTTGGCTCCCTCTGACATAAGTGCCTTTCTATGCTGAAACACCACCTCCCCACTGGTGTAGAGTCACGGTTGATAAAATTAGGTGAACACAATGTCAGTGTAGACACTGCATTGCTTATGTTGACTGGTACTGGTCTTCAGAAGCTGTCCCATACTGCTCCACGTTCACAGTACAATCAATACAATTTATGATCCGAGGAATGGAAAACTTGTCTTATGAAAGGAGACTTAAGGAGCTTTGCTTGTTTAGCCTAACTAAAAGAAGGTTGAGGGGAGATACGATTGCTCTCTATAAATATATCAGAGGGATAAATACAGAAGAGGGAGAGGAATTATTTCAGCTCAGCACCAATGTGGACACAAGAACAAATGGGTATAAACTGGCCACCAGGAAGTTTAGACTTGAAATCAGACGAAGGTTTCTAACCATCAGAGGAGTGAAGTTTTGGAATAGCCTTCCAAGGGAAGCAGTGGGTGCAAAAGATCTATCTGGCTTTAAGATTCTACTCGCTAAGTTTATGGAGGAGATGGTATGATGGGATAATGGGATTCTGGTAATTAATTGATCTTTAAATATTCAGGGTAAATAGGCCTAATCCACTGAGATGGGATATTAGATGGATGGGATCTGAGTTACCCAGGAAAGAGTTTTCTGTAGTATCTGGCTGGTGAATCTTGCCCATATGCTCAGGGTTTAGCTGATTGCCATATTTGGGGTCGGGAAGGAATTTTCCTCCAGGGCAGATTGGAGAGGCCCTGGAGGTTTTTCGCCTTCCTCTGTAGCATGGGACATGGTTGACTTGAGGGAGGCTTCTCTGCTCCTTGAAGTCTTTGAACCATGATTTAAGAACTTCAATAGCTCAGACGTGGGTGAGGTTTTTTGTAGGAGTGGGTGGGTGAGATTCTGTGGCCTGCGTTGTGCAGGAGGTCGGACTGGATGATGGGGATGGTCCCTTCTGACCTTGGTATCTATGAATACAAGCACTTCTGATGAGGATGTGCACTGCTGACGCAAGGAAACAAGTGCACACAAGCGAGTTAACTGCAGAGGCTGTATGCTGAGTGAGGTAGGTTGAGATTTTGTAGAGTAGACCTGACCTTGATTTTTCCTTTAGTAATAAATATGCATAGTTGTATGAATCGTGTTTTTCATCATAATGTCTCCTTCGGCATGGTAAGAACCTAATGTGACTTAAAATAGTGTCACATCCCTAGATTTGCTTGGGCAGACTATTAAGATTTGACCTATAAATTTTTGTTTTCCTAGATTATAGGTGTTCAGTAGTTTTGGGGATAAAATTACTTGGCACTTTATACCTTAAAAACATCCTTTTTTCCCACAGGCTGGAGAAAGAAGAGTCATGGTTTGGCCAACTCTCATGTTCATTAAGTGTTGGGATTGTCCTGTGGAAATGCCCACTCTCAAAAGAGGGGCCCCAGCTACAGCAATTCTGCAGTGATGGGAAGGGAAAATAATCCTTTCAGTTTTTCCTTAGTTATAAAGAATGGGGAAAGAAAAAGAAGCATGGTTCTATATAGAAGCAGCATTAATTTTTTTTAATTTTCACTTTAGCTAGCTAGCTGTTAGCTGTGCTTTGTTCTAAATCTGAAAATGGTTGCCACATATACACACATCATACAGGTTTTAGAGTAGCAGCCGTGTTATTCTGTATTCGCAAAAAGAAAAGGAGTACTTGTGGCACCTTAGAGACTAACAAATTTATTAGAGCATAAGCTTTCGTGAGCTACAGCTCACTTCATCGGATGCATTTGGTGGAAAAAACAGAGGGGAGATTTATATACACACACAGAGAACATGAAACAATGGGTTTATCATACACACTGTAAGGAGAGTGATCACTTAAGATAAGCCATCACCAGCAGCAGGGGGGGGAAAGGAGGAAAACCTTTCATGGTGACAAGCAAGGTAGGCTAATTCCAGCAGTTAACAAGAATATCAGAGGAACAGTGGGGGGTGGGGTGGGGGGGGGGAGAAATACCATGGGGAAATAGTTTTACTTTGTGTAATGACTCATCCATTCCCAGTCTCTATTCAAGCCTAAGTTAACTTACCTTGCTTGTCACCATGAAAGGTTTTCCTCCTTTCCCCCCCCTGCTGCTGGTGATGGCTTATCTTAAGTGATCACTCTCCTTACAGTGTGTATGATAAACCCATTGTTTCATGTTCTCTGTGTGTGTATATAAATCTCTCCTCTGTTTTTTCCACCAAATGCATCCGATGAAGTGAGCTGTAGCTCACGAAAGCTTATGCTCTAATAAATTTGTTAGTTTCTAAGGTGCCACAAGTACTCCTTTTCTTTTTACACATCATACGGTCTACTTGATCTCGATATAAGGCTGTTTGTCATCTTTTCTGCTGAAAGAATTTCCCTTTTTCTCTCTGCTATTAATGTTGAGAGCTGTTCTTTTCCAGAAACAAGCTATTAATCACCTGACAGTTTTTGAGTCCATTTAATCTCATCCCCGTCTTCATATTGTTTATACTTTTTTTTTTATATTGTTCATGATCATCTGTTTTTTGAAGTGTTTCTTATTATTCTTAACCCATCTGGTTAGCATAGATTAATTCTTCTGTTTTGTTTCTGCCTTAGAATTTTTAGGGAAAAAGTGAATCTGACTGTATATTATTTTCTTTTCCTCTGTCATATTTGTTTCAGTAGAGATTTTTTTAAACCTCTGTTCTTTGAACAGTCCATTGTGAAGCCACATTTACCAATTTTTCCTTCCATTCCTCCTTCTCAGCAAGATTGTTAAATCTACATGTGTGAGAAGCTTCAGGGGACTAGACACCAAGCGGAACTCTCTTAACCTCTTCACATTTCCTCCTCTGAGCTCTACTAACCCTTTTTAAGTTAGCCCCCCTCTTCCAGACGAGTCTAGTCAGACCTTCTGTCTGAGCCTCTGACTCCTTGTTTCCTGTGACTGCCTTACACAATTTCCAGATCTCCTTTTTTCGAGCTCCACTTTCCAGTTGTCACCTTGAGCAATCACCCCAGAGGCTCCACCCTTCTCTGATGACATCACTCCTGATGATATCACCAGTCTCAGCATTTCCTTCAGAATGGATTTTGTGGGAAGAAGATCAAAAAGATCATCTGCTGCTGGGTGCACTGAGACATAGAGGCTTAGACTCCTGGGTAGAAGTGCTACCAGACTACTCATTCAGAACTTCGGGGTGTTTAAAATTGAAGGATTGTTCGTTGCCTCCTGTGAGGAGAGGAAATAGGATCACAGAGGTAATTGGAGAGCTAGACTGTGATCAGAATGGGAAGCACTGCTGGTCTGTTATCAATTTGGCCATCCCTATTGGAGTAAGAAATAAGTTACTGAACACATTTATTATGTTATGGGTTTTTTTCAGGTTAAATAAAAGATTAACGTTTTGTCAAACCCAGACATTACAGGCGTAATTAGTCAATGGGTCTTGAAGACAAATGAAGGCCCCTCAAAAAAGAGTTGAACAAAAAAAAAAAAAAAAAAAAGGCGGCCCAGGTCGCTTGATATTGACAGGCAAACATCCTGAGAGGGATAAAAAGGCTCTACTAATGACCCAGAGACACTGGTGTTGAGTAAGATATGTGCCCAAAAAAGGGTAGCTCGTGACACCATCTTTATAGGGAGATCTGGGATAGGTCCAGCTGCTACTTCTGTGTGGCTGACTCTCACGGCACGTCTACACTGGCAAAGTTACAGCGCCAGCAGTTACAGCAGAAGGGAAACGGCTGTTGTGTGTTCACATTGACAGCTGCCTGCGCAATAGCGTGTTCATGCTTGGGGCACTTGTAGCTCTGTTTGGAGTGGTGCACTCTGAGCAGCTATCCCACAGAGCACCTCTCTCTTTTGCTGCTAAGAGTTGTGGGAAGGTAGGGGGTGGGAGTTGCGGGGCATCCTGGGTCCTGTCCCAATGCCCCGTGATGCATTGCTTTGCATCCCAGAAATCCTTGTGTGTCCATCCGCATTTGATGCCATCTTTCAATGGTTTGTGTACTGCGCGCCTTGCCTCATTCAGGCAGCAGGAATGGATCCCGAGCTGCTTGCTCTGACCAACACATCACGAGTGGCAGTGGAGTTATTCCTTAAACTACAAAGGCAAGAGAAGTGCAATGTTGACCTCACCACACATAGTAGCTACGACACAAGATTGCTTGTGGCATTCATGAAGGTGCTGACCACAGTGGAATACCGCTTTTGGGCACAGGAAATGAGCACTGAGTGGTGGGGTCTGGCTGGTGAATCTTGCCCATATGCTCAGGGTTCAGCTGATCTCCACGTTTGGGGTCGGGAAAGAATTTTCCTCTAGGGCAGATTGGAAGAGGCCCTGGAGGTTTTTTGCCTTCCTCTGTAGCATGGGGCACGGGTCCCTTGCTGGAGGATTCTCTGCTCCTTGAAGTCTTTAAACCATGATTTGAAGACTTTAATAGCTCAGACATAGGTGAGAAGTTTATCGCAGGAATGGGTGGATGAGATTCTGTGGCCTGCGTTGTGCAGGAGGTCAGACTAGATGATCATAATGGTCCCTTCTGACCTTAATATCCAGGAATCTATCCTGATGCATGCCTGGGATGATGAGCAGTGGCTGCAGAACTTTTGCATGAGGAAAACCACATTCATGGGACTGTGTGATGAGCTCACCCCAGCCCTGCGGTGCAAGGACACGAGAATGAGAGCTGCCTTGTCGATGGAGAAGCGTGTGATGATTGCACTGTGGAAGCTGGCTACTCCAGATTGCTACCGATCAGTCGTTAACCAGTTTGGGGTGGGAAAGTCGACCGTTGGAGTCATGTTGATGGAAGTGTGCAGGACCGTTAATCGCATCCTGCTCCGAAAGACCGTGATTCTGGGCAATATGTGTGACATTGTGGATGGCTTTGCACAAATGGACTTCCTTAGCTGTGGAGGGATGATAAATGGCACGCACATTCCAATTCTGGCACCAGACCATCAAGGTACCGAGTACATTAATCACAAGGGGTATTTCTCAGTGGGTTCTTCAGACGCGTGTGGATCACTGTGGGCATTTCAGACATTAACACAGGCTGGTCTGGGAAGGTGCATAACGCATGCATCTTTCAGAACACTGGCCTGTTCAAGAAGCTGCAAGCAGGGACATTCTTCCTGGACCAGAAGATCACCGTGGGGGGAGTCGAAATGCCCATTGTGATCCTCGGAGACCCTGCCTACCCCTTAGTGCTGTGGCTTATGAAGCCATACACGGGGCAACTTGACAGCAGCAAGGAGTGGTTCAACAGGCTGAGCAAGTGCAGAATGGCTGTTGAGTGTGCATTTGGCCATTTAAAGGCCTGCTGGTGATGCCTGTATGGGAAGCTGGATCTTGCCGATGACAATATTCCTATGCTTATAGCCGTGTGCTGTACGTGCCATAATATTTGTGAAGGGAAGGGTGAAAGCTTCACTTAGGGCTGGACCGCAGAGGCCAGAGCTATTGGAGGGGCACAGCACTGGGCCGTAAGGATCAGGAATGCCTTGGTAGCGATTTGAAGCTGAAAGCCACTAATATTTGTTGCCATGCTCGGAATTGCAGTGCCTGTAATGCTAGGAGGTGATTGGTGCACATGATACAAGAAGAGGGCTTAACGTTATTGTATGTTGCTTTGCAGTGCTCTTTTTGCTTTCACTTAATAGAATAAAGATTGCTTTGAAACCAACAGAATTCTTTTAATAAAAGACAACAGTTGGAGTAGAGAGTCAAATGAAAACATTCATCAGCAGGGTGGGGGATGGAGGAAAGGAAGGTCTCCAGAGGAGGAGGGGTCCCGGGACAGCTACAAATTTGTGTATGTCCAAGGATCATACCCAGCCTTCACCTTTGAAGTACAATGCAGTGGGTGCTGCACTTCAGCAGGGCCAAACGGCAGAGGGATGGGTGTTGAGTGCAGTGGGTAGCGGGAGTTCACAGTGCTGGACTGTGAGGAGGAAGGAGTGGAATGCAATGCTGTGGGTAGAGAGGGGAGCCAGGAGGTAGATAAATGTGTTGATGGTGTGTGTGGGGGGTGCATGGGAAAGAGTTTTGCGACAGCGGCTGCAGGGCAGGGCAGGCACACAGCTGCTTGGTTTGAAGAGCTAGTATCACCTGGAGCATGTCCACTTGGTACTCCATAACATTCAAGAGCTGCTTCGTGGCTTCTTTCTGGTGTGTCATGTTCTCCTTTTGGTACCTCTTCTCGTTGTCCCGCCAGTCCTTCAGTTCCTGTTTCTTGGCGCCAGAGTGCATCGTAACCTCATGGAGAAAGTCCTCCTTACTTCTTCTTGGCCGCTTTCTAATTCTGCCATTTCTTTGCCAGTAATAAAGAGGGAGGCTGGGCTCCCAAAGTCATCTCTGTGAAGTTTAAATGCAACATTTTACAGAAGCAGTATTTGTTTGCAACACAGACAACGCTGGTTCACTGCTTTAAAACACAGCCAGTATTCACACACCTGTCACTAACTGGCTGACTCCAGGCAAGCACACATGAGCCACAAGACCCACAAAATGGTGAGTAGCTGCAGGGGCAGGGTAAATCACTCTTCCCAGACCCTGCTGTACACTGGGCACATAGTTTTTGGGGAGAGCCAGCACTGTAGGGGCAGCTTGATAATCATTCCTGTCCCCATACTTTGCACAGGATGCGATCATTATGGAAAATATCTTGCTGCTGAGGGTGAGCAGGAAGTCAAGGGAGGGTCGTCTTCAAGCCTGCTGCTTCCGCCCTGGCCCCTATGCGGCTCGCCTGTGTGCAGCAGTGGTTCTCCCTCCCGTGATGGCAAAGTGGCGTGGGAAAGTTATCATTAATGGGGCAAGAAACAAAGCAGCTCTGCCGAGGAACCTATGGCATCAGATTGCCCAGTATCTCCACGAGAGTTTCCTAGAGCTCTCTGAGGGAGATTCCTGTGAAGTGAGGGAGTCTACCAAGAGCCTGTTCCGCTGCTCAGACTAGGCATGCGGTGGGAGAGAAGCCTGCTTTCTGCAACCCTCCTGCCCCCAACAACTTGCTTCAGCAATTCCCAAAATCAGATCTACTTATCAGGGGCCTCTTCTGTTTGCGCTTTGCCAAGATCCGACTGCTGTGACTGGCTAGGTTCCTCTGGGGTAGAAAAGAGCTCCTAACTGCATGCATCTCTGGCCTGCGAGTCATCCTCTGCCTCTGGTTCCCCCTCCCCCTCTTCGTCCAAGATTTCCTACTCCTGGCTTGGAGTTGGCTCCTGGTACGCAAGCCAGTGAAGTATCCAGAGGGGGCCTTAGCAGTGGAGGCGGGGTCGCCACCAAGTTTTGTGTCCAGCTCTTTGTAGAACCAGCACTTTGTGGGCACAGCACCGGCGTGGCTGTTTGCCTCCCATGGCTTGTGGTAGGCATTCCGCAGCTCCTTCACTTTTACCCTACGCTGCAATGTGTCCCGGTCATGGCCCCTTTCTATAATGCATTGTGAAATCTGTCCTTAGGTGGTATAATTCCTGTGGCTGGAGTGCAGCTGGGACTGCACAGCCTCCTTTCCCCAAATGCCGATGAGGTCCAGCAGCTTGGCATTGCTCCAAGTGGGCGATCGCCTAGTGAATGGAGCAGGTATGGCCACCTGGAAAGATGCTTCGAGACCACTGCACACATCACCGAGCAAACAGGAAGGGGATTTATAAATTTGCAAAGGAATGTACGGGGTGGGGATGATGATTGGTCACCTGAGGGCAGGGCAGTAGAATTCAAACCAATAACCAGAGAGGTGAGAACAGGCATTTTGGGATGCCTCCTGGAGGCCAATCGCAATGCTGTAATCATCATGGTGTCGACACTGGCACTGCAGTGGCAGTGCTGTAGCCCCAGCACAGAAAGCTCTATGCCTCTTGTTGCGGCGATTTTTTTTTTAACAGCGCTACAACTGCGCAGTTTCTGCGCACTAAGTGGCTTGGCAGTGTGTACGCCTTGGGAATTACAGCGCAGAAAGCTGCTTTACTGTGCAGAAACTTGCCCGTGTAGACAAGGCCTCAGAGTATCCTGATAGGCACTTCTTTTCTTCCTCTTCTCCCCGCATGAGTTCCATTGCCCTTTTCGCAAAGGGAAAGGGTAAGTCAGACATCATGGAACTTATGTTTTTGGCTCTCCTTTTGCAGTCTCTGATCCAATCCCGTCATGCCTTGGAGATCAAAAGGCTTCCTGCTGCCACTTATTTCTATTTTTTTTAACTTGTCGGAATCTCTGACTGAGATAGGAACCCAGGAGGTTACATAAGCAGTTGTTTCCCAGTATAATTAATGATCTGAATGATTCTTCCACATTACAGATGGTTTTATATAATCACTGTGTTTTTTGTAGAACAAAGAGGCCAGCTAAATGTTTGCCAGACTATTGTTAAGGTTGCAAGGCATCCAGTTTTCGACCGGAATGCCCAGTCAAAAAGGGACCCTAGCGGTGCTGGTCATTATACTGAACAAATTTAAAAATACACCGTTAAGTGGAGAGGTTGACTGCCCACACTTATCAGAGTTCCCTTTCTCTTCATCAGGCTCATCCATGCTTGCTTGATGGGACTGGCTAGACTGTCACAGAGTCTCAAACAGATCCTGATTCACATCATAGGCGGAGTCCTCTGCTGTGTCTCCTCCTCCTCCTCCTCCTCCTTGCTGTTCATGGCAGGGTCTCTGTCTCAGGCTCTTCTATTCTGGACAGGAGTGTAACTAGTGCATGGAGCTGAAGCGGTTGTTTGGGCAGTTGCACACAACAAGAGTGAGCTACTAGTTGTACTGATTTCAGGATAGGTTTATTCAAGGGGAGTGTTATAAACTTTTCAAGACAGAATGGTCCTTGTTTAGTGCCAAGCACAGTGGGGTCTTTCTAGGAGATATAAATCAGGTAGGTGTTACTGCAGCACAAAGAATATTTTGACAAGTCAGTAATTTGGGGTTTGATTAGTGCTCCTCACTTTCTAAATGGATTTTGGGGAAAGGCATAGCAAGGTGAAGATGTATGCAAAACTCATTTCAAGTGGTATAAATATGACTAATTCTAATTTTTTTTTTTAAGATGGTAGGCTTCAAAACAATGAAAAACAATTTTGTTTTGCTATGGTCTAAAACTTAATGAGCAGTTCACTTTCTTTGCGAAACTTAGGAGAATTTTATGTAGAACTGATCTCAATATATTGTGTAATTTTCTTATAAATTACTTGGGATATTTTAAGGAAATGAATATGTTTGTGTAAAATATTATCATGTGTAGTTTGCGCCATAATCTGATGACGGGTTCCTGTTTGCTTGACATCATAAAAAATTTTCTGTGGAATTTAATAGAGGATGATTTAGCTATAGAAGAATCAGGAGGGACAAATACATGGTTAAGTGTAAAAGGTCCAGTTTTATGCACATAATAGACAGTAAATACAGTAACTCCTCACTTAAAGTCATCCCGGTTAATGTTGTTTCATTGTTACGTTGCTGATCAATTAGGGAACATGCTCGTTTAAAGTTGTGCAGTGCTCTCTTAAAATGTCATTTGGCAGCCTCCTGCTTTGTCCACTAGTTGCAGGAAGAGCAGCCTGTTGAGGCTAGCTGGTGGGGGCTTGGAACCAGGGTGGTCAAGCAGCCCCCCTATCAGTTCCCCGCTCCCATAAGTTCCCTGTGCAGCAGCCACCCAGCAGGCTATCAATTGCCAGTAATTCAGCTGTCCCTCCCCCCACTGCCCATGTGCTGCTCCTGCCCTCTGCCTTGGAGCTGCTCCCCGAGCCTCCTGATTGCTGTGTGGGGGGGAGGAGGAGGAAGAGGGGGGCTAATGTCAGGGTATCCCCCTGCTCCTGCACCACGTTTACCCCATCTTGCATAGAGCAGGGGGGACACAGGAGAGGGCTCAGGATGGTGGGAGCTTCCTGGCAGCAGCAGTGGTCTCAGCTTGCTGATCTACTTAACAAGGCAGTGTACTTAAGAGTGGGGTCAGCGTACTTAAAGGGGTAATGTGCATCACACTCGCATGCGTGCACGCGCGCGCACACGCACACACAGAGTGTGTGTCTCTCTCTGCCATGCTGTCTCCCCTCCCTCCATTTGTGCTTCCTTGTAGAGTGTGAGGCTACATTAACAATGAGTTAACCCTTGAGGGCTCAGCCAGTTGCTAGTTCATAATTTAGCAGTAAGGCATTCCCTGGGAAATATCCCACCCTCTGACTTCACCACCTCAACCAAGCTTCACAATCATCATCTCTGCATACCAGTATTAAACTGTTTGTTTATAACTTATTCTCTCTCTCCCTCCCATGAAAAAAATTTCCCTGGAACCTAACCCCCCCCATTTACATTAATTCTTATGGGGAAATTGGATTCGGTTAACATGGTTTTGCTTAGTCGCATTTTTCAGGAACGTAACTACAATGTTAAGTGAGGAGTTACTGTGTAGAAACTGGTTTCAGAGTAGCAGCCGTGTTAGTCTGTATTCACAAAAAGAAAAGGAGTACTTGTGGCACCTTAGAGACTAACAAATTTTAAATTAACAAACTTCATCGGATGAAGTGAGCTGTAGCTCACGAAAGCTTATGCTCTAATAAATTTGTTAGTCTCTAAGGTGCCACAAGTACTCCTTTTCTTTTTGTATAGAAACTGTTTCTGCAGTAAATAGAAATTTTTTTCAGAATTCTATGTGATGCTTCTCAGACTGTTTTTATACGGAGTTTGAAAACTAAGCAAAGTCTGACACCCTTTCCTTCTCTGCCCTTTCCTCTTTCTATTCATACTCCCAGATATATTTAGGAAAAAAGTTCATTTTCTTATGTGTTAAGTGATCGGCACATTATCTTCAATGTTCATAGTTCAGCATCTAGGTAATTTGTATTCCTTTTTTTGCCTTCCAACTTCTGAATGGATTTATGAGAAGGCAGCATTTTTTCTACCATTTTTCTTTTCCCTTCCTTTTACCTCTGTCTCTCCTTCTTCTTTTTTTTTAGAAACAAAATGATAATTCAGAATCCAAATTACTAATAGAAGACGTGTGGAGTTTAATAATAATAATAAAAAAAAAAAGGGCCAGTACATTATACAAAAAAATAGTGGAAAATCATATCCCTTTCCTACCATGTTCACTAATACCTGATTTCAGGCCTCTTTCTATGTTTTTAATGCAAGAGCTGTTACATAGGGAATACAGGTTTCTGTACTGTTTCAGTGTTGTTGATGGCTGTTACAGGAGAAACACAGAATCCTGCATTCAGGTCATTAATCATGAGCCAAATGGTTGTTTGCAAACACAAAAATTTGTTTTGAAATGGCTGTAATACATAAGTGTCAAAATAACTGAATAGGTATGGGTAGCTACCTTTCAAAGTGTTTATATGACCCATCATTGCTATAATATGCTTTGTATGAAAATAAGTAATCCAAATTGTATAACTTAAGCTTGTTTCAATGAATATTGATTTGATACTTGATATTCAAGTTACCTGCTTTCATGCCTTTTTAATTAAACAAAAAACAGAAGCAAAACTTGTCCTCGTCTGTTTTCAAATTAGGACCATATGTAATTTTAAAAATAAATTTGCTATAATTTTAACACAAAATACCACTGAAATCAATTATTTTTTCTTTTTCTATGTGGATATTGTAATTGACTGATTATCTGTAGTGATAGTTGACTCTGAGCATCATTATGTGAACAAATTAGATAAACTGTTCTTGAGTCCTGTGTGTGTATATATAGAATCAGTAGGTAAGTTGTAATAATGGTTCTGGCTGTTTTGGAAAAGGAGAAAACCTACATAGAAAACTACATATAAATTGAAGTTTGAAAAACTATTAAATATGTGCAGCAAAAATGTCTATAATTTCTCTAATAAGCAATTAGTCTGCTGATCATTTTTGCTAAGCATTACTACTGGTATGGTTTTTACTTTGTAAACTTTTGTTTAAGTAGGACTTATTCATAATGCAGTTGCTGTTGTGTGTTAATATGACACATTTTAGCCTATGCAGTGAGGCCCACTGTATATGTATGGGCTTTAAAAGAGCAAAGGAAAGTAAATAAAAATGATGGCATTACAGTACGGTCATGCGTCTGACATAAATATCAAAGCAAGTAAAATATAAGTCACCGCAACTTCATTGTTAACTCAACCTGTTTTGCCTTGGTGTTGCAACTCAGTTGAGATCTTATTCTCTTTTAGAAAAGAAAGATGTAACACAAAGCTTAGAAAACTACACATCAAAATGTCCTGGCACGATGGAGTTCATCACACTTCCAGAAGGTTTGAGGTTACCCCCTGTGCCATTCACTAAGCTGCCTATTGTAAGGTAAGACTATATAAAATGGTGCATTGCAAATGTCTGTATTTAACATTTAAAACTTGTCTTGTAGTATTGAAAACTAGACTAGATAGGCATCAGATCTTATCAACCTCCATAATTGGTTGTTCAGAATGACATTGAAACCTGTTAAATTTGGATTTCTGAGATAAAATTACGGAAGCAAAAACTCTGTTCCTTTAGAATGGTTGTGCCAAATTAGACTCTTTGAGTGGTGCAGAATTTTGCCTTGTCTTTAAATTATATCAGAATCTTCTGAAAATCAAAGTTAAAAATAACCATTGACCCAAGAAAAGTTACACATTTTAAGATGGGATTTTCAGAGGTTTAAGGGAGTTAGACACCTAACTCCTTTTGACTTACAATAGGTTAAGCCTTCTGAGATGTCTTAGCCCACATTATTTACATATGTGGTGCATTACTCAAAGTCCTTTCATTAAGTAATTTGCCATCTATTTTAGATAGGGACATATGAAGATATACTGGAGTGGGAGCAAATGTCATCGGAGAGCAATAATGGAAAAGAAGGCAAAGGAAGATTCTCCCCCCCCCCCCCCCCCCAAAAGAAATTTAGCAGGGAAGGCAAATGCCCACAAGAAAAATACAGTAGATACCACTGTGAACAATGCTCAAAGTAGACTCCAGTTCAGCGTGGAGTGTCACTGTGAATTTCAATATGCAGGACTTTTGGTACCAAGAAAAGAGAGTAGTAATGTTAGTGGAGTGAAAATTAATGATACAGAATAAAAACACACAGACTTTGTAATCTAGATAGTTGGTTTATGTAACCCAGGGGTCGGCAACTTTTCTGAAGTGGTGTGCCGAGTCTTCATTTATTCAATCTAATTTAAGGTTTCACATACTAGTAATACATTTTACTGTTTTTAGAAGGTCTCTTTCTTATAAGTCTTTAATATATAACTAAACTATTGTTGTATGTAAAGTAAATGAGGTTTTTAAAACGTTTAAGAAGCTTCATTTAAAATTAAATTTAAAATGCAGAGCCCCCCCCGGACTGGTGGCCAGGACCCGGGCATTGCGAGTGCCATTGAAAATCAGCTCGCGTGCCACATTTGGCACATGTGCCATAGGTTGCCTACCCCGATGTAACCATTTCACTGCTGTTATCATCATGTTTGGATCCTATCGTTTGTTACACTTACAAATTGAAGATAAGATTCAACAAATAAGTTTTCTAGGGCAAGGGACCATGTTTAACTGTGTTTGTAAAGCATCTAGTGCAGTTGGTCCCCATTCTGGTTGTGACCTTCTAGCTCTACCATAATGTAAATATCTAGTTTTCTAGCATAATGTGAAAAATAATTATTTGCTTTTGAATAAATTGTTTGTCAGCATAAACTTGATAGTCTGGTATTCTAGAATGTAACTATTTCTTGTCTTCTGAAATTCTTATTTAAGATGGCTTCAGAAATCCCTGTTTATAAAACATATTACTTTTATGAAATCATAATCCTTTAATTAACTAAGCTTCAAGTATACCACTTCTAAGAATGTAAATTAACCTAGGAAATACATTTGCAAAACCCTTTCTAATACTTGAAATAAGTGATTAACTAAGGGTATGTCTACACTACGAAATTAGGTCGAATTTATAGAAGTCTGTTTTGTAGCAAGTATTTTTATACAGTTGTGTGTGTGTCCCCCCACACAAATGCTCTAAGTGCATGTACTCAGCGGACTGTGTCCACAGTACCGAGGCAACCGTCAACTTCCGGAGCTTTGCACTGTGGGTAGCTATCCCACAGTTCCCACAGTCTCCATCACCCATTTGAATTCTGGGTAGAAATCGCAGTGCCTGATGGGGCTAAAACATTGTCGCGGGTGGTTCTGGGTACATATCGTCAGGCCCCCGTTCCCTCCCTCCCTCCGTAAAAGCAAGGGCAAACAATCGTTTTGCGCCTTTTTTCTTGAGTTACCTGTGCAGACGCCATACCACGGCAAGCATGGAGGCTGCTCAGCTAACCGTCACCATATGTCGCCTGGGTGCGGGCAGACGTGGTACTGCATTGCTACACAGCAGCAGCTTATTGCCTTTTGGCAGCAGACAGTGCAGTATGATGGTAGCCATCATCGACGTAGTCCTGGGTGCTCTTTTAACCTTGCGCCTGGGCAAACATGGGAGTGACTCAGCCAGGTCATTTTCCTTGTTTCGTCTCATGGCGATTGAGTCCTACTGGCAGTGCACTGTTTTTTAATCTTCAGCTAGCAGAAGACGATGGCCAGTAGTCATACTGCCCAATCTTCTGCCGAGCACCCAGGAGGTGACGATGGCTAGCAGTCATACTGCACAGTCTGCTGCCAGCATGATGTATAAAGATAGATGAAGTGGCTCAAAACAAGAAATAGACCAGATTTGTTTTGTATTCATTTTCTCCTCCCTCGCTCCCTCCCTCTGTGAAATCAATAGCCTGCTAAACCCAGTTTTGAGTTCTGTCCTTGAAGCGGCCATTCAGTTTCTCGCAAAGCCACCCCCTTTGTTGATTTTTAATTCCCTGTAAGCCAACCCTGTAAGCCATGTTGTCAGTTGCCCCTCCCTCCATCAGGGCAACAGCAGACAATCGTTCCGCGCCTTTTTTTCTGTGCAGACGCCATACCATGGCAAGCATGGAGCCCGTTCAGATCACTTTGACAATTAGGAGCACATTAAACACCACACGCGTTATCCAGCAGTATATGCAGCACCAGAGAACCTGGCAAAGTGAAACCGGGTGAATAGGCGACGTCAGCGCGGTGATGAGAGTGATGAGAACGTGGACACAGACTTCTCTCAAAGCACGGGCCCTGCCAATGTGGGCATCATGGTGCTAATGGGGCAGGTTCATGGGGTGCAACGCCAATTCTGGGCTCGGGAAACAAGCACAGACTGGTGGGACCGCATAGTGTTGCAGGTCTGGGTCGATTCCCAGTGGCTGCGAAACTTTCACATGCGTAAGGGCACTTTCATGGAACTTTGTGACTTGCTTTCCTCTGCCCTGAGGCGCAAGAATACCAAGATGAGAGTAGCCCTCACAGTTGAGAAGCGAGTGGCAATAGCCCTGTGGAAGCTTGCAACGCCAGACAGCTACCGGTCAGTCGGGAATCAATTTGGAGTGGGCAAATCTACTGTGGGGGCTGCTGTGATGCAAGTAACCAACACAATCAAAGATCTGCTGATATCAAGGGTAGTGACCCTGGGAAATGTGCAGGTCCTAGTGGATGGCTTTGCTGCAATGGGATTCCCTAACTGTGGTGGGGCCATAGACGGAACCCATATCCCTATCTTGGCACCGGAGCACCAGGCCAGCGAGTACATAAACCGCAAGGGGTACTTTTCAATAGTGCTGCAAGCACTGGTGGATCACAAGGAACGTTTCACCAACATCAACGTGGGATGGCCGGGAAAGGTACATGATGCTCGCATCTTCAGGAACTCTGGTCTGTTTCAAAAGCTGCAGGAAGGGACTTTATTCCCAGACCAGAAAATAACTGTTGGGGATGTTGAAATGCCTATAGTTATCCTTGAGGACCCAGCCTACCCCTAAATGCCATGGCTCATGAAGTCATACGTAGGCAGCCTGGAGAGTAGTCAGGAGCTGTTCAACTACAGGCTGAGCAAGTGCAGAATGGTGGTAGAATGTGCATTTGGACATTTAAAAGCACGCTGGCGCAGTTTACTGACTCAGTTAGACCTCAGCAAAACCAATATTCCCACTGTTATTACTGCTTGCTGTGCGCTCCACAATATCTGTGAGAGTAAGGGGGAGACGTTTATGGCAGGGTGGGAGGTTGAGGCAAATCGCCTGGCTGCTGGTTACGCACAGCCAGATACCAAGGCGGTTAGAAGAGCACAAAAGGGCACGGTGCGCATCAGAGAAGCTTTGAAAACCAGTTTCATGACTGGTCAGGCTATGGTGTGAAAATTCTGTTTTTCTCCTTGATGAAACCCCTGCCCTTTGGTTCACTCTACTTCCCTGTAAGCTAACCACCCTCTCCTCCTCCCTTTGATCACCGCTTGCAGAGGCAATAAAGTCATTGTTGCTTCACATTCATGCATTCTTTATTAATTCATCACACAAAGAGGGGGATAACTACCAAGGTAGCCCAGGAAGGGTGGTGGATGAGGGAAGGACAAGGCCACACAGCACTTTAAAAGTTTAAAACTTATTGAATGCCAGCCTTCTGTTACTTGGGCAATCCTCTGGGGTGGAGTGGCTGGGTGGCCAGAGGCCCCTCCACCGCGTTCTTGAGCGTCTGGGTGAGGAGGCTATGGAACTTGGGGAGGGGGCTGTTGATTACAAAGGGGCTGTAGTGGTGGTCTGTGCTCCTGCTGCCTTTCCTGCAGCTCAACCATACGCTGGAGCATATTAGTTTGATCCTCCAGCAGCCTCAGCATTGAATCCAGCCTCCTTTCATCACGCTGCCGCCACCTTTCAGCTTCACCCCTCTCTTCAGCCCACCACCTCTCCTCCTGGTCATTTTGTGCTTTCCTGCACTCTGACATTGTCTGCCTCCATGCATTCGTCTGTGCTCTGTCAGTGTGGGAGGACAGCATGAGCTCCGAGAACATTTCATCGCGAGTGCATTTTTTTTCGCCTTCTAATCTTCGCTAGCCTCTGGGAAGGAGAAGATCCTGTGATCCTTGAAACATATGCAGCTGGTGGAGGAAAATAAAAGGGACAGTGGTATTTGAAAAGACACATTTTATAGAACAATGGGTACACTCTTTCACGGTATGCCTTGCTTTTAACATTACATACGTAGCACATGTGCTTTCGTTACAAGGTCGTATTTTGCCTCCCTCCACTGCATGGCTAACAGCGGGGAACGTTTCTGTTCAGCCATAGGCAAACAGCCCAGCAGGAACGGACACCTCTGAATGTCCCCTTAAGAAAAGCGCCCTATTTCAACCAGGTGATCATGAATGATATCACTCTCCTGAGGATAATGCAGAGAGATAAAGAACGGATGTTGTTTGAACGCCAGCAAACATACACTGCAATGCTTTGTTCTACAATGATTCCTGAGTACGTGCTACTGGCCTGGAGTGGTAAGTGTCCTACCATGGTGGATGGAATAAGGCTGGCCTCCCCAGAAACCTTTTGCAAAGGCTTTGGGAGTATATCCAGGAGAGCCACGAATGCCAGGGCAAATTAATCATTAAACATGCTGTTTTTTAAACCTTGTATAGTATTTTAAAAAGTACGCTCTCCAGAGGTCCCTTTTCCTCCTAGTGGGTCTGGGAGGCATCCTTGGGTAGGTTCGGGGGTACTGGCTCCAGGTCCAGAGTGAGAAACAGTTCCTAGCTGTCGGGGAAAACCGGTTTCTCTGCTTGTTTGCTGTGAGGTATCTACAACCTCCTCATCATCGTCTTCCTCGTCCCCAAAACCTGTTTCCATGTTGCCTCCATCTCCACTGAAGGAGTCAAACAACACGGCTGGGGTATTGGTGGCTGAACCCCCTAAAATGGCATGCAGCTCATCATAGAAGCGGCATGTTTGGGGCTCTGACCCGGAGCGGCCGTTCGCCACTCTGGTTTTCCGGTAGGCTTGCCTCAGCTCCTTAAGTTTCACGCGGCACTGCTTCGGGTCCCTGTTACGGCCTCCGTCCTTCAGGCCCTGGGAGATTTTGACAAATGTTTTGGCATTTCGAAAACTGGAACGTAGTTCTGATAGCATGGATTCCTCTCCCCATACAGCGATCAGATCCCATACCTCCCGTTCGGTCCATGCTGGAGCTCTTCTGCGATTCAGGGACTCCTGCATGGTCACCTGCAGCTTGCCACATTGGCCAAACAGGAAATTGAAATTCAAAAGTTCGCGGGCCTTTTTCTGTCTACCTGGTTAGTGCATCTGAGTTGAGAGTGCTGTCCAGAGTGGTCACAATGGAGCACTCTGGGATAGCTCCCGGAGGCCAATACCATCTAATTGCGTCCACAGTACCCCAAATTCGACCCAGCAAAACTGATTTCAGCGCTAATCCCCTTGTCGGGGGTGGAGTAAGGAAATGGATTTTAAGAGCCCTTTAAGTCTAAAAAAAAAAAAAAAAGGGCTTCATCATGTGGACGGGTGCAGGGTTACATCGATTTTAACTCTGCTAAAATCGACCTCAACGCTTAGTGTAGACCAGGGCTAAATTAACTTATTTATCAATGAGCCCCAAGGGGAACTTATTCATTTAGGTAATACACACAGTTATTTTGAGCAAGGGTTGTTGGTATTGGAAAAAACACAGCAAGCTTTTTTCCTCATTAAATTGCCTCTGTAGATCTCCATTCTCGGAAGGGCGTACTGTGGCTCACAAGTAATGGAAACACTGAATTATAAACCATTATGAAGAACCCACACTTGGACTAGAAATCTGAATGTTCCAAGTGTCAGTAAATTAACACTTTCATTTAGCTGTCCCCAGTTCTTCTCTTCTTGGCTGTCAAAATGGTCATGGAATCGCACTCCTGAGTTGTTATCCTGTTTCTTCACAAATTGTAGTTGTGGAGTAAGGAATTCAGGATATCATTTAGATTTTTTTTTTTTTACTATTGGGTAGTATTTGGTTAGCATTAGAACAAAATTGGCAATCTTGAGGAACATTCAGATTTTTAAAGAAGTGCATCTTGCAGTAGCAAGATGTTGCTTATTGACCAACACTTACAATGCTTGAAGTGCCCATGCTGTCAGGTTTTTGCTTCAGAGTTGCTTTCTTTGTGTTAAATTTATTGCCTCGACTAGGAGGGAATGTGAAACTTATCCATATAGGGGAAGTTTTAGTTTCTTGACCCCTTAAAGAAGCACAAGTGAATTTAGTTCTGAAATGTCAAATGCTAAATTGAAAGCCCAGATCTTTGCTTTCATCTTATCCTTTAAAGACATTTGTCAAAGTTGATGAGTCTTATTTAGTGTACCAAGAGTCCACTGTTTCTCTCCTGTCTATACTGGGGATTGAATCAAAGCATTTAAACCCGGGGATTATGGGAAACAATGATCTAAGCAGGGAAAGACTCCAGCAAAGAGGACAAGGTCTTTCTCCCCTCAGTAACTACTTCTACAGACCGGTTCTTCTTGAAGTGATTGCACATGTCCATTCTACGGTAGGGGTAGTGTGTGCCTTGTGTACAACAGTCAGAAATTTCTCCTGTAGTAGTACACTTTCGAGGCACTGTGAGCACTCTCTGCTGCCTTGTGCTACTACATGCAGGTATAAAGGGTGGAACCGCTGCCAGTCCCTCTCAGCTCCTTCCTAATTCCAGTGTCAGTTGTTGGAGCTGCTATCCTGTGCAAGTCTTATCCTCTTTAGTGTATGTAGTACCTGTTGTGTTGGTTTTTAGTCTAGATTATTGTATTTGTACATAGTTTAGATATAAGACTGTTAAGATTAATATTTTGTAGAGTGGGGTCACCGGTTCCCGTTTGGGTACCAGTACAGGTATTGGATCCATGCCTCATTCTCTTGGCTTCAAGTCTTGTCACTCATGTAACAAGTCTATGCCAGTTAGTGACCCACACCCCAGCCACCGTAAGTGTCTGGGGGAGGCGCATGTGACTGACATATGTCTCACTTGTTGGGGTGTTCAAGCCCTGATCAAAAGGATAGGCCAGCCAAATCCAAGTATCTGCTTATGGAGTCTGCACTTTGCCTGCCATTGGCGCCTTCCTTCTCATAGGTGGTACTGAGCATGTTCTGAATCTGTTAGGAGTGCTCCCCTAATCTGACTGGGTCAAGAAGCAATATTATCATAGCTGGTGCTGAAGAAGAGACAACGTAAGTCTTCTAAAGATTTGATACTGGGGTCTTCGAAATCTGTGGTGAAAGCACTGATTGAAGGCCAGGACATTGAGGCATTCCCAGGCGCAGTCCTTAAGCCAGGAAGGGTTGCTGACTCCAGAGTGCAGGAATGGGTCTGTTTAGACTGATCCCTGAAGTGCTGATGCAGCTTTTAGTACTGCAGAACTGTTACCAGTTTTTCCCATTATTTTGGGGTAAGCTCATTTATTAGGGCTACTCTTTGGGGTGGGATGTTGCTGTAATTCTATCAACGTACTTCTTGTCACATGTGTTTTCATATGGAGCTCTGCTTCTCCCTTATGCAAGTCCCCTCCCAATGGAGCTATACTGCAGGACCTAGATTCCCCAAGGCTGGGTTCCTCCAGCCCCAGAATCAGATGATCTCTCTCTCTCTCTCTCACACTCACACACACACACACACACACACACACTAACAGAGCAAGTCTGAGTGGATCTGGTGACTCAGCACTCTCAAGCTGACCCCCTTATATGTCTCTTTACTCAATGGGCTGGGTCAAGCAGCACTTTCAAGCTGCCACCCTTATATGCCACAGGTTCAGCACGTCCCTATTCCCACTTTCACATTACAATTGTACTGGTAGTAACCCACTTGATGAGCAAACCCCACAGTATTTTTGGGCGCTACAGGAATCTTTAGTTTAGGTAAAAGAACCGTTGCTGCAGAGTAAATGGGGAGTTAAAAACACACGAGTGAAGTTCAGAGAGAGAGAAGCAACCAGCTTAACCATAAAACCATATTTATTGAATAATACTAATAACTACACAAGGAGGGCTAAACAAACATAATAGTTACATTATTAAAGGTTAATACCTGAGGTAGAAAGGAAAACAGAGAGAGAGGGAGGGATCTCACCCACTCCATGCGGCTTGAACTGTGGGGTTCCCAGGTGATGGTGGTAGCTCAGGGTCCTGAGTGCTGGAGACAGGCAGAGCCCCCAGCACGGTCAGTCAGGAGATGAAGTCCTAGTGGAACTGAGGCAGAGTTTGGGTCCATGCATCAGAACACTTGGGCATAAGTAGGGGTTTTTGTAGAGAAACAACAATGGTTCAAGGGAGAAGACTAGATTTGTTTATGGGTAAACTGATGACTCAAGGGTTTTCTCTAGACACTAGGAGATGATCACTCTTGGCTATGGGTGGTGGTTTCTTCCAGGGAGCTTACTGTGCAATTAGGCTGCTTCAGTATTTTGGATATCAATCAAGAATTCATTACTAGAATTGGTCTAATAACTTCTGAGCTGGGTGTGTGCAGGCATAGGTTCATTAGCATCTGGAGTAGAGATCCCCCCCCTCCCCTGGGGCTGGGAGTGGGACCACAGCTCTGGAAGGGGGAGGGGATATGAGGACAGAGATAAGGGGACTGATACTGGGGCCACAACTGGGGATGGGGGTGGGGCCAGGAGCGGAGCTTCAGCCAGGGGCTGGAGTTGGCAGCTGGGGCCCTGGGCACCCCACAGTTGAGGGACTTCTGTTCTAGGGAGATCTTCCTATTAACGAGGCTATTCTGGAGCCAGTCAAGGCTTTATAGCAGGCCCTGATTTCCCTGTTTCCCACTGCAAAAAGGGTGGAAGCATTCAAACATTTTCATAACCATCTTCCTCTGGGCTCCATGGTAGTCTCTGATGCTAATGAAAGAGAGAGACAGGGACACCAGGGATCTACACCAAAAGGGAAAAAAGCAAAGCCACAACTTGTCCTGAAGGTGGCTTTGCATCCCAGGTGGTATTTGAGATTTAGCCTGAACCAGTGGAGTTGGTGGTGATATCTGGATCCATATCTCTGGCCTGGTCTGGTAGGATGAAGACAGTCCAGGGGTTCCAGGGGATGGTGAGAGATGGCAGGCATGATGATAATGCTCGCTACAGTAGTTGTTGGCAGACAGATGCTGCTTCTGCCAATTTTTCCTCAAAGTATTTTCTTTTAAAGAACCCCAAAAGAGTGTGTTGGGAGAAAGTCTGTCCTCTCATTATTTTGTCCATCAATAGGCCTAGTTCCTGAAACACCAATTTTGATTGACTCATTTCATTCCATTCCATGCTTTTCATGTTTACCAAGCATGATCTTAATGCAGTCCTTAAGTTATAACAGGAGGCCTTTTTGTTTGAACTAATTCAATCTTTCTGTCTTGCTTTTTAGAGACAAGGTGGGTGAGGTAATTTTTTTTTATTGGACTCTCCAATAAAAGAGACAAGCTTTCAAATTAGAGAGCTTTTCTTCAGTTCTGGAAAAGATATTCACTGGGCTGGTCAACACTGGGAATTTACATGGGCATATCTGTCTCTTGGGGAGTGAAAAATCCACACCCCCTGAGAGACATAGCTATGCTGACCTGACCCCCGGTGTGGACAATGCTAGGTTGATAGAGGGATTCTTCTGTTGATCCAGCTACCTCTTCTCAGGGAGGTGGATTAACTACGCCAATGGGAGAATCTCAGTGTCTACACTGAAGCACTACGGTGGTGCATGAGTAGACATACCCAGAATGTAACAACTAAATACAAGATGCAACAGATTGCTTAGCGTAAGTAGTTAACACACATTCTAAGAGATGATTCAAGGTGAAATGGCCTGTTAATATCTCTCCAGCAATAGGATAAAAAAGGGCATTAGTGGGTTACAGATCGTTTTAATAAACCATAAAGCCAGTGTCTCCTTCAATTCCATAATTTTTAGTGTCTAGGAAAATTATAAATTTAAGCTCCCAGGATTGTTTTTGAAGGTTTCCTTTGAGGATGAGGACTGAGAGGTCAGATAGTGAACACGGTTGGCCCATAGGTGATATGGTGTGTTGTTTTTTGTTTGTTCTTTTTTCCTGTGAGACTTAATCTGAGTGTAGTGATAGTCTCGTTTCACCCACGTAGTTATTTGGGCATTTAGTGCACTGGATGAGGTATACCACATGTTGTAATAGGCATGTGTATGACCCATGGGTCTTGAAAGGTGTATTGATCATCTTTTCCCATCAACATTTATTATAGGTTATTGTGACATCTTATGAACTTTCACTCACCTTTTACTGTTGAGCACATAATCAGGGTAAATTTGTAATCCCTAGTTGTCACAATAGCAGTTCTATCCAAGTTCTAGCTGGGCTCAAAAACTCTGTGCTAACTGCAAGCAAAGCTGCTCGTTGTTCAGTGCTTATTGCTGCAAACTTTAGACTCCCCCTTCAGAGGCTTGGCTTGTGGGGCTTAGAGAATCCATCATCAATGCTTAGCTACCTAAATTTCATACATTTTAAATCACTGGACTTACTAATCTTTGTCCAGGTCACTTTCTTAAAGAAATGATGATCCTCTACATTTTTTCTTTGGTACCTTTTCCTCATTATACTTTTCTGATTTTATACTTGTTTGCAATTTTGCCTCTGAAATGCTATTTGGTTTTCCTTCAGACCCTTGGTTTACTTTATATTTCTTTTTCCACCCCATTATAATCACCATATTCATTTTAAAAATGTAAGGAGTAATCAGTATTTGCAAACAATTCCCTTAAAGTAAAAATAATCAGTTTAAAAATGCTGTTTAAATTTTTATTTAACAGATCTGTGAAACTCTTGAATCTCCCCATCAGTCTTCGGCCACAGAAAATGAAAAGTTTGTTGGGTCAGAACATGTCAACCAAAAGTCCCTTCATATACTCTCCAATTATTCCACACAATCGTGGAGAAGAGCGAAGTAAGAAAATAGGTAAGAGTATGGTCCAAGCTTTCTTGTAACTGCTGCTTCCATGGCTTGACTCCACATACGGATCAGGAATTTAAGGAATTACTCAAAAAAGCATCATACTTGGGGATAAAGCTTTCAGTGGAGAAGAAATGTTAACTGATTTCAACTTATTTTCTTATCCTTGGGTGATTTTTTTCAAGCAAATCAATAAGCACTCAACCTAATAATCTTGTTAGGGGAAATGAATTAGATAAAAAAGCTGTTTTAGATCTTGAATTATGTCACAAATACTCTTATGTAGTGTAGTCGTAGCTGTGTTGGTCCCAGGATATTAGAGACACAGGTGGGTGAGGTAATATCTTTTATTGGGCCAGCTTCTGTTGGTGAGAGAGAGAAGCTTTTGAGTTTATACAGAGCACGTCAGGTCTCTCTTCTACATATTTGGAGTTGTAAGTAGTGGTCAGAGGGTTATAGGTGGTGAGACCTCTGGGGATGTGTGACATTACTCAGGATACAATTTGGACTGATGGACAGCTCTGTCCCCTCAATTCTACAACCTGGGGTGCCTTTTACACTATGTTGCTATGAGAGCAACCACTCCTTGTCTGCTCACCCACAGCCTCCTGCATGTAAATCACTCCCAGCTATATAGTATGAGTGCTATAGCCAGGCACTTTGAATTACACTGCAAGGTAACATCTGCAAATTCCAAATCCCAGACTTTCTCCCAGAAATGTGTGTGACTTGTACTGCCCAGCACCCTTCTGAACAATGCAAACTTATATCAAGTCTGTATCTCATTAATAGAAAATGATATGCTCAAATCCTGTTATCTCAGATGGAGTTTCCCAAACGCTTCAGTCCAAATACATTGGTTTTGCTAAAACAATAAGAGATTTACTAACTACAAAAAGATAGATTTGGAGTGATTACAAGTAATGAGGCATAAGTCAGAATTGGAAATAATAAGAAAAAAAGAGAAATAAAAGATAAAACACAGCTAATACCTAACTTAACAAGCTAAGTGAATTCAAAGTAAAGGTCTCTCTCACAACAAGTTCCAGCAGTCTTACTGGTTGAATCCTTCAGTCAGGATCTCCCCCCAGTCCAATGTTGCTTCCTTTCTTGTTCAAGTGTTGTTGATGATGTTGGCGGAGAGATGATTTTGAGGCATTTACTCTCTGCCCTTACAGCCATTTCTCTTGCACAAGAACCATCTCCAACTGTTGTTCAGGAGACATTACAGGCTGTGTAGACAAGAATCTTAAGCTACTTGTTTGTCAAAATATAGGCTTTTTTTGCCCACGTGCTGTCCTGCCGAAGAGTGACCACTTAATCAGATGATGGTTCATTTAATCTCATTCTCTGAGGCGTTGGCTAGCCTTTTGTCTCTGGGAAATTGGTTTGTGACTGATTTCCAGAACAGGTTGGGACATGTTCCAGAAATATCTCATAGTAGAGTCCCAAAATTTTACATACAGTGTTGTCACACACATTTTACCAGGATAATGATGATCAGCAAATCACGAGTTTTCAAATGAAATTGCACAAGGCATACTTTGTAGAAGATTTACCATAATCCTCTAAAAGGGGTGAACATAGATGTACAGATTGTCATAGGATGATGTTTTGTTTCTTGCATTTGCTTAAGGAGTAGGTGTAGCTGTTGTTTTGCTTCCTTTTCATGTTGTGGAGTTTCCTTTTCCGATGGCAAAATTCAACATCTTCTGTTGTTGTATATAGTGTTGTTGAAGCTCTGTTGGTCCCAAATATTAGCAAGATAAGGTGGGTGAGGTAATACCTTTTATTGGATCAACTTCTGCTGGTGAGAGAGACAAGTTTTTGAGTTTACACAGAGTGGCTCTTCATTTAAGCTGTGTAAGCTTGAAAGCGTGACCCTCTCACCAACAGAAGTTGGTCCAAAAAAAAATTACCTCATCTGCCTTGTCTCTCTAATACCTTGGGACCAACATAGCTACAACACTGCATACACCTATGTTTCAAAGAATATCTATTGTAAAGAACCAGTTAAGACTGAGAGTTCAGAGTACACATGCTGAATGGCTGTTGGATTTTAGGGCTCCCACCATTGCTACTACCTATGAAGCTGCAATAGTTGATAACTTTTGCAACACAATCGTAGTGTGGAGACTGCCTCTAACGACGCAAAAGAAGTTCTCTGTGGAGGATCAGAATGGATATTCCTAATTTTTTTAAAATAAAAAAGAAACATGATAAAATAAATTATAATGACAAACTTTCAGACCACCTTTATATTCAAATGAGAGAACAAGCCCAATTAAAAACAAAACCAAACAAATACTTCCCAGGTCTTATTAAGAGGAATGTGAAAAAGCCCAACATGTAAACTTGTCTCCTTCCTTAGATATGCTTGCAATTCTAAAAGGTGTGAATAAAACCACTTTTAAATAGTGTTACTAATATACCTTAATTTCTTTTGCTAGTTTTTCCGTTTAGGATACAGCCTTTGCAAGAGTTTAGGAACTGTCAACTAATAGTATAGATTGTCACTAAAGATGTAGTTTATGTTGAACCAGATTGTACTTTGCCTTGTTTGTCTCTTCTTCCCAGTGACATCAGATTTCCAATTAAATTTTAGCAAATTAAAATGTTTCTTATCTCATAATTCTGAAAAAGATGCTACACTTCATGTGCAGAGGGGTCCTTTTAACTCATAAAAGAGCAGATTCTGTCAGTATCTTGACTGCATTTGCTTGGAAACTAAGTTTCTCTTATAAAACCTCCTGAGGCTCAGGAAATAGGAAAAAATGAATATGAATAGAGTCCAAATAATGTTTGGCAGCACTGTTGTTTTGTAATCCTGGCAGTAGGCCTAATATGAGAGAGTGAGCTTGTAAAATTTCTAAGAGAAAAGGTAAGGAAGTAGTCCATGTGACAGGTTTGACTGTCAATTTTTTTTTTGACAGTTAGCTGCCTTTAAATCAGATCCTCTGCTTTTAAGATGGTATTACTAAGGAAAATAGTTTCTTCTAAAATTAGAAAATGCAGAGTCCAAATTTAAAATAGCGTTATGGATTGGGTTGAATCTCATTGAATTTGATGGATCTAAATGTAAATGGAATGAGATAACGGAAACAGTAGGAGCAGCACCCAAAACACAATCACATGGTAGGGCCAGAGTAGAAGCTGAACCATGTGGTACAAGGTGTTTTCCTGGGGATTAATATATAGCGAATACAAAGGCTAGTACATTGATGGGTAAGGGGTGTGAGAGAGAGAAGTGGCAGGAAGCAAAAGACAAATGTTTAGTTTACACTACGCAGTTTTGTTAGCATAGCTGTGTCTGTTTGGCATGTAGAAAAAAAAAAACCACCCTCTGCCTGATGGCAAAACCCTGGTGTAGATGCAACTGTGCTGACAAAAGAGTGCTTGTTGGCTTAGCTAATGTTGTTCCTGGAAGTGGATAGCTGTGCTGGCAGAAGACTACCTGTTGGATTGTGCTGCATCTCCATTAAGGGGCTCTACTGGCACTGCTATACTGGCAAAGGCTCTGTAGTGTAGACAAGCCTAAGGCCATAAAAGCACTAGTGGTATGACCCCAAGAAATGAGTATGCCTTTCATTAACTGTCTAGAAAAGGGACTTGATACTATGATCAAAGATATCGTCTCCTGTTGTCAAATTGCTGCCATGTTCAGGGAAACAGGACGTTATGTTCATTCTTTTTAAGTAAACAGGATTGCATCAGAGAAATATCTGACTGTCAATTTCTGCTCTTAACCAAAACAATCCACAGGACTGCAAATTTGGGTAATTGCTTAGGTAAGTAAGAAAGCGGTAACAACAAATTTGCATGGGCTGCAGCTAGTCTCTCATTTAGAAACTTGAGCAACCATATTTGACAGAAATATAAATAAATTCCTTTAAAATGTTCTTATTTTATGTTGAAGTGACTTCTACAGAAAATCAACAGAATGATACAAGATTAAACAAATGGTGGCTAGTTTACAGAAACTTGCTTTGTTTAGAAATGTGTTGTGGAAAATTTTACCATATCTTTTTGTATAAAAAGAAGTTGGAGTCGGACCTAAAATAATGCATATAGAATTTATGCTAGAAGGAGGAATTTAGATGGTATTAATATAAACTTCAATCTCAGTGGTTTTTTGTAATTATACTTACCTTATATAGGAGATGCATTACTGTATCTGATAAGCTTGTTTTAAGGTGTTAATTGCATTTTACAAACTGGGGACTTGATTTTGCAAGGTGACAGCTTCAGTGGGAGTGGAGTATGTTCAGCACCTTTCAGGGTCAAGCCCCATGTATGTATACATAGAATCATAGAGTATCAGGGTTGGAAGGGACCTCAGGAGGTCATCTTGTCCAACCCCCTGCTCAAAGCAGGACCAATCCCCAACTAAATCATCCCAGCCAGGGCTTTGTCAAGCCTGACCTTAAAAACCTCAAAGGAATGATATTGCACCACCTCCCTTGGTAATGCATTCCAGTGCTTTACCACCCTCCTAGTGAAAAAGTTTTTCCTAATATCCAACCTAAACTTCCCCAACTGCAACTTGAGACTATTACTCCTCGTTCTGTCATCTGCTACCACTGAGAACAGTCTAGATCCATCCTCTTTGGAATCCCCTTTCAGGTAGTTGAAAGCAACTATCAAATCCCCCCTCATTCTTCTCTTCCGCAGACTAAACAATCCCAGTTCCCTCAGCCTCTCCTCATAAGTCATGTGTTCCAGTCCCCTAATCATTTTTGTTGCCCTCTGCTGGACGCTTTCCAATTTTTCCACATCGTTCTTGTAGTGTGGGGCCCAAAACTGGACCCAGTACTCTTGATGAGGCCTCACCAATGTCGAATAGAGGGGAATGATCATGTCCCTCGATCTGCTGGCAGTGCCCCTACTTATACAGCTCAAAATGCCATTGGCCTTCTTGGCAACAAGGGCACACTGTTGACTTGTATCCAGCTTCTCGTCCACTGTAAACCCTAGGTCCTTTTCTGCAGAACAGTTGCCTAGCCATTCGGTTCCTAGTCTGTAGCAGTGCATGGGATTCTTCCGTCCTGAGTGCAGCACTCTGCACGTATCCTAGTTGAACCTCATCAGATTTCTTTTGGCCCAATCCTCTAATTTATCTAGGTCCCTCTATATCCTATCCCTCCCCTCCAGCATATCTACCACTCCTCCCAGTTTAGTGTCATCTGCGTATCGACCACTCCTCCAAGTTTAGTGCGAACCAGCTGAGAAACGAACAGCAGAGAGGCTAACAGAGGGAGTCTGCCTGGGATCTGTCTGAGAGGAGGTACGCTAAGTGCTGCATTAGTGGGGCTGTGTTGGTGAGTATCTGAGTGTCTGTTGTGGGAACAGTTTGTCAGTTTGATGGTGTGCTTGATTGTTTGAAAAGTGTGAATTGCTTTGTTCCTGGTGTGCCTTGAGTGGGCCTGACCATTATAAAAAGCCAGTCAGCTGCGAACCAGTTGAGCAGCGAACAGTGGAGAGGCTAACAGAGGGAGTTTTTCTGGGATCAGTCCAAGAGGAGGTATGGTAAGTGCTGCTGCTGCTACATATATGCCTCCTTCAAGAGACATATGAATAACGTTTGTACATACATCTCTTGAAGCAAAATGATAAAAGCCTATTTCTTTCAAAGTAGCAGCCGTGTTAGTCTGTATTCACAAAAAGAAAAGGAGTACTTGCTGTAGCTCACAAAAGCTTGTGCTCAAATAAATTTGTTAGTCTCTAAGGTGCCACAAGTAAGCCTATTTCTTGTAATTGAAAAATTTACTATAGGGAACAGTCCTGAATTAGCTTAATGCGGCAGTCCAATCAAGGTACTCTTCTCTGTTTGTAATGCACCTAGCATGTTGTGGATGCTATCAGAAGTAAATATCTGTAATGATGATTATATTTGATGGGTTGTAATAAAAATGATTGTGCAATGATTGGACACTAAGATCTGATAAACAGCAATGACCTAGGCAAGGGTGATGCCAGAAATTTTATGTACTGTAGCAATCAGAGAATCAGTTGCAGAGAAACCATGACATTTCTGTAAAAGTTCAGACATTTCTGATATTGGAGTGTTAAAGGTATGAAGTGAACTCTGGGAGTGGTAGAAAATAGTAAGCTATTTTAGAAATGGGTGAGAATGAGGGAACTAGGGAGGAGGCAAGTCAACATATGGTTCAAAGAGTAGGAGGCAGAAGTCTTCAACAAAACAAGGCCAAGTCTTCTGATATAACCTCAAGATGAAAATGCACTTACATTATAATCTGTTTTTATGCACATAATTTTTTTTTATGTACTATTCATTTGGCAGAGACTTTCCAATTTGTCAGCTCTGGGAGGAATTTTCAGAAGTGTCTAATTTAGGAGCACAAATCTCATAGACTTGTAATGAGATATTTACTTTTAACTCTCCCTAGGCACTTCTGAAAATCCCTTAAATGTTATGGGCCTTATTGTTAAAGATCCTGAGTACTTGCAGCACTTGTTGTAGCCCCTAGGTTTTTAATGATCAGACTGTGGCTTACTGAAATATTTCTGATGCTTAATTTTTGCTCTTGGATAACTCATTCTTATTCTGAGTCGTGGCATAGAATAATGGAACAAGTTCTGCATGTGCATTATACAGGAACACTATGGTGAAGTCAACAGGAGTTTTTGTCATGGAAGGATTGCAGGGTAAAGCAAGTACTGCTGACCCCCAATAAGGTTCAAACCCCAATTTAGTTTAGAAATAATGAAAATCTGAGTTGGAAAATCATATGCTACGATTGACCACTCGTCCAAGCCCATTGTATTTGGGAAGATGAAATATTGCTACAGATGCAGCTGATCCTAACCTCTCTCCACCGTGGATTTTTGTTGACCGTTGGTTAGCTCCTCTCGAATGAACTGGGGTTCAGCATAATTCCTGCTAGAAAAGTACTGACCTAGTGTCCTGTATCAGTGTAGGCAGGTACTTAAGAGGCATAGAGTTTAATTTATAATTCTGGTCAAAAATCTGTGTTCCAGAACGGAAGTAGAATTTTATCACAGGCAATAAACTCTTATTTATTGGCCTGTCAACTGTTAGTTTGAAAAGAAGTAACTTAAAAAAACAGTCAGAAGAACAGTTGTTGTTTAATAGTCTTCCCATTTGTAGAAGAAAGAATTAACAGTTCGTATTTTTTAAAATTTACACATTGCTATATCTGAGTTAAATTCAAGAAAGAGATTCTGATTCCTGTAAGGGAATAAGGTGTGGTTCACATCATAATGTTCTAAATTATTATTTGTATAGCATTCAAAGTATATTGATTTAGAGATGATTAGCTATTAGACCTCTTCGGCTTGTCTGTACTGGCCTGCTAAATTGGCACTGCTGCAATTGCTTCATCGATTTAGTGGGTCTGCTGAAGACAAGATAAACTGATGGGAGAGCACTCTTCTGTCAACTTCAGTACTCTGCCTCCCCAAGAGATGGTAGCTTAGTCAGCGGGAGAGCGTATCCTGCCAACATAGTGCAGTGTAGACACTGCGTTAGGTCAATGTAAGCTACCTCAGGGGAGTGATTTTTTTTTTTCCTCGCCCATGAGTGACATAACTTACAATGACTTAAGTGGGTGTCTAGACCAGTCCTTAGAAACACTTGTTGTCAAGTGTACTAGGTATTTTACAATCAAATACTTACAGTGGTTAGGCACTTTGTGTGCTGTTTATCATTTTAAACAGGATTGTTTCACTGTTAAAATCTTGTTTTCCTCCCTTGGCTGATTTATTGTATCTAACTTGCATCTTGTTTTATACTGAGATGGTAAACTCTTTGAGGCAGGTGCTTATAGTCCTGGAACAATAGGGTCTTGTTCCCTGAATGGGACCTCTAGGTGCTAATACAGTATAAATAACAATCACAAAATAAATTCTGTACCTTGAAGATATAATTATAGGCAGAGCTAACATCCCTTCATTGAGATGTGTAATATATAAAACCGTATAGACAAATGCCCAACAGGGTCAAATGGTGACTCAAAACAGATGTGGACGGAATCTACTTATAACCTTGGCCCAACCTTGGGGGTTGGAAAAGGGAGATGATGATTTAAAAACTGTTGTTCATTCGAACAGTAGACTTTTTTCTTCATTCCATGCCATAATTCACACAGAATCATAGAATCATAGAAATGTAGAGCTGGAAGGGACCTTAGGAAGTCATCTAGTCCAGCCGTGTGCACTAAGCCAGGATCAAGTAACCCAGACAATCCCTGATAGTATTAGTCCAACCTGTTCTTAAAAATATCCAATGATGGGGATTCCACAACCTCCCATTGGAAGCCTATTCCAATGCTTAACTACTCCTTATAGTTAGAAAAATTCTCCTAATATCTGACATTAAATCTCCCTTGCTGCACATTAAGCCTTCAGTTGACATGGAGAAAAAATGGATCACAATCCTGTTTATAACCACCCTTAACGTATTTGGAGACTGTTATCAGGTCCCCTCTTAGTTTTCTTTTCTCAGGATTAAACATGCCCCGTTTTTTAACCTTTTCCTCATAGGTCAGGTTTTCTAAATTTTGTATAATTTTTGTTGCTCTCCTCCTTTTGGACTTTCTCCAATTTGTCCATGTATTTTCTAAAGTGTGACACCCAGAATTGGACACAGTCCTCTGGTTGAGACAGCACCAGTGATTAGTAGAGTGGGATGATTAACTCTCATATTTTACATTTGGCTCTCCTGTTAGTATACCCCAGAATATTAGCCTTTTTTGCAACTGCTTCATATTGTTCGCTTATTTAATTTGTGATCCACTATAAGTTCCAGATCCTTTTCAGTGCTATTACCGTCCAGCCAGTTATTTCCCATTTTGTAGTGTTGCATTTGATTTTTCCTTCCCAAGTGAAGTAGTTTGCACTTGTCTTTTATTGAATTCATCTTTTTGAATTCAGACCAATTCTCCCATTTCAGGTCCATTTGAATTCTAAACCTGGCCTTCAAAGTTTTTGCAATCCCTCCCAGCTTGATGGCATCTGCAGATTTTATAAGCATACTATCCATGCCATTATCCAAGTTATTAAGGAAAATATTGAATAGTGGCTGACCCCTGGAGGGCCCCCTTAGATATGCCCTCCCAGTTAGACAGCAAATCATTGATAACTACTCTTGCAGTAGGTCTTTCAACCACTTGTGCACCCTCTTTGCAGTAAATTCATCTAGACTACATTTCCCTACTTTTCTTATGAGAATATCATGTGGGACTGTGTCAAAAGCCTTATTAAATCAAGATATATCATGTCTACTGCTTTCCCCACAATCTACTAGGCCAGTGATTCCATTCAGCAAAGGGATTAGGTTGTTTTGGCATGGTGTGTTCTTGACAAATCCATGCTGGCTTTTCCTTAACTGTTGTTCTCTAGATGCCCACAAATTGACTCTTTAATTATTTGTTCCAGTATCTTTCCAGGTGTTGAAATTAGGCATACTGGGTCTACAATTCCCCAACTTACCATTGTTCTCCTTTTTAAGATAGGTGCTATGTTTGCCCTTCTACAGTCCTCTGGGATTTCACCTGTCTTTCATGGGTTCTCAAAGATAATTGCTAATGGTTCCAATATTGCTTCAGCTAGTTCCTTAAGTACCGTAGGATGAATTTTGTCAGGCCCTGCTAACTAGCATACATCTAACTGATCTAAATATTCTTTAACCTGTACTTTCTCTGTTTGGCTTGCATTTCTTCCTCCTTGTTAATATTGTGTTTTGTATCTGATCACATTATGCCTGGGGGAAATTCTGGACATCTGAGGACGTGCAGAATTCATCTGTCCCGCATAATTTTGTATTTTCCCACATTACAAAAAAAACAAACATTTTGCCTAAAAAGTGCTGCAGTTCTGCCTTTTTCCCACCAGAGGCTGCTGTGGTGCCAGAACATCCAGCTGTGTTCATGTTGGGTGTTCTAGTGCCACAGTGGTTTTTGGTGGGCAAAAGGCAGAACTGTAGCACTTTTTAGGCAAAATGTATTTTTATGTGGGAAAATACAAAATTCTATGTCCAGTGCTGCAGAATTCCCCCAGGAGTAGAGTTCATCATAGCACCCTGCCCACAGAGCCAGGATAGGGCAGAGTGGGGCACACAGGGCTACTGGGAGTCACAACTTGGAGTTCAGAATGGCTAGTGGTGGGGACAGACTGGAGCATGGGCCCAGGACCTAATGGGGTGACAGCATTGAGCCTGGGGACGGGAGGGGGGCCTGTAGAGACCCATGGGGATGAGGGGTCCAGGGACAGGGGCAGACATGCCTGACTGAGTGGGAGAGGCTTGGGGTCAGCCAGAGTCTGCATGGGGGAGGCTTCTCAGCACCCTAATAATCCCATCCCCCCCAAAAGAAAAATCTCCCACCCACACCCAACACTCTCTAGGTTCACTCCTAGACTCCTTCTTCCCTCTCCCTCAGCTCCTGTATTACCCCTGACTCCCCCAAGCCTTTGCACTGCTTCTGACAGGTACAGAAAATATAGTACTGTATTATAATTTAAATGAATTACACAAAGTTCTGTATTAATATGCCTAGTAAGGAATCTATTTGTTAAAAAAATAATTACAAGCAACTTTTTTTTTGTTTTTGTTTTTTTGGGGGGGGGTTTGTTTTGTTAGAGATACTTGCTGACAAATATTTTGAAATAAATTACCAAAATAATTTTAACTGGCATGATTATACTGTTATTTTGACAAATAAAATATGCAGCAGTTTGCAGAATTTTCAAATATTGTGTGCAGCATTTTTAATTTTTTGGTGCAGAATTCCCCCAGGAATAGTCACCAGTAACCTTTTTGTGAAGAGTGTAGCAAAATAGTCATTAAACACCTCTACTTCCTTGATGTCGTTAGTTATCAGCTCTCCTTCCCCACTAATTAGACGACTTTATACTTCCTTTCATCTTTCTTTTGCTCCTCATGTATTTGAAGGACCTGTTCTTATTCCCTTTTATGTCCCTTGGTAGGTGTAACTCATTTTGTCCCCTAGCCTTTCTGATTTTGTCCCTATATGCTTGTGCTTTTTTTGTACTCTTCCGTAGCATTTTTTCCATGTTTCCACTTTTTGAAGGATTAATTTTTCATTTTTTTATTTATTAAAGAGCTCCTGATGGAGCCATGTTGGCCTTTCACTATTCTTCTTATCTTTCCTTCCCATCGGGATAGTTTGGTGTAGTACTCTTAATATTGTTGCTTTGAGAAACTGTCCATTCTCCTGAACTCCCCTTTTCCCTTCAAATTTCTTCTCACGGTACTTTACGTACCAGTACTTTTTCGAGTTCTTGCTCATGTCCATTCCCATGCAGGTGTGTGTGTGCGTGCGTGCGTGCGTGCGTGCGTGTGCGATGTGTGCACAGTAGCTAGAAGGTTTTCCCCTCAGTGGTATCCATTGGGTCAGATTTGGTGCCCCCTGGAGTTGCGCCCTCATGGTGCTGTATATAGGAGCTTGCTGACCCGTCGCCTCCTCAGTTCCTTCTTTCTACGAGTGACAATCGCTAATTGCTAATGGTTCCAATATTGCTTCAGCTAGTTCCAAGCAACTCTCCCCAGTGGACTTCTTTGTATTCACCTGTAAATAGTTGAAAACTTTTGTTAGAGTTGCAGTTAAGTGGATAACTAGGAGTAGAGAGTAGGACCCTGCTTGACGGTGTTCTTCCCGCCCCCGTGCCGGGGCATGGCTCTTTCTCTGGGGTTTAAACTGTGCAAGGCTTGCCATAAGCCTATGCCCATCAGTGATCCCTACTCAACTTTCCTCAGGTATTTGGGTGAATCTCACCTGGGTGATCGTTGCAGAATTTGTAAAGGCTTCAAGCCCTGGACCCAAAAAGAAATGGACCAGAGACTTAAGTTTCTCCTAATGGAGGTGGCCCTTTGGAGCTGGGTCATCTCTACTCAGCACCAAGCACTTCGGCTTCCGTGAACAGTTCACTGGCTTCTGTGAGGAACAGGCAGGCAGTTCAGGAAGCATGGGCCCTGCTGTTCTTCCTTGTTCTGCCATCACTGACCAGAAGTGAACTGGCACTGCAGACGAGGGTGGCTACGGGCACCAGGTTCTATTTAAAGAAAAGCTGATCATGATGTAGCAGCCCTGGTCATCTCTGTCCTGGCACCGCTCACTGGTACCATCCAGCTCCGCCCCCCATGGTCCCTGGGGAGAGAAGTCTCAGTTTTGTAATCGGAGCCGGAATCCTATACCTCCCATAGGAGTGGCAAATGTCTGTGCAATGGCCCATCTGGACTCTGGGGGTTTTTCATCAGGCCCAAGGTCCCCAGTCACACAGGCCATACTCCATGGCATCCGAGACTATGGCCTTGCTGCTGTCCCCGTCCCTGGTAGTACAGGGAAAGAACCAAGGCACTGAGCCCGGTACCGTGGCACAAGAGCCAGCACCTCGGGACCTTTTGGGAGCTGACCAACAGGAGCAAGGCCTGGTACCGGTTCTGGGATCCTCTTCTTCCTCACTGGAGGTGGCGGGTACCATGATTGCGCCCATACAGGATGATCACTGGGTACACCAGGATCTATTGAGACGGGTGACACAGAACCTGGGAATCCAGGCGGAGGAAGTTTTTGAAATATCCCATGCCCTGGTGGACATTTTGGCACTGTTGGGCCCCTCCTGGGTAGCCCTGCCCCTGAACAGTGCCATCATAGAACCTGTCAATGCACTGTGGCAGACCCTAGTCTCCCTGCAGCCTACTGCAAAGAGGGTGGAACACAAATATTTTGTTCCCCCAGGAGGCTTGAGTGCCTTTATACCCTTCCTTTCCTGGGTTGCTGTTGGTCTCTGCAGCGACTGAGCGTGAGAGGCAGGGGCAATAGGGACCTAGTCCTAAGCCTCCAGCTTTGTATTGCTAACCAGCAGGTGCTCTTCAGCAGATACAGCTTTAACTCCCAGGGCGTATTGGCGAAGTTTAAAGAGTTGCTGCCCCAGGACTCCAAGGTCGAGTTCTCAGTTTTGGTTGAGGAAGACAGGGTGGTAGCAAATGTGTCCCTGCAAGCAGCTCTGGATGTGGCCACACGGTCAGCCGCACAGACCATAGTTTTGGCTGTGGTGATTAGAAGGTCCTCTTGGCTACAGGCTTCGAGTCTGCCTTGTGAGTGCAGCAAATGATCCGGGACCTACCTTTTGAGGGCACGTCCTTGTTTTCCAAGCAATTGGACACCAAGCTGCATAGTTGGAAGGACTCCAGGGCCACACTAAGGTCTCAGAGGCCAGTCCAGATCTGAGGTGGAGGCACACGTTCAACTAACACTATCAACCGTTCAGAGGCTAGGTCTGTTGTTGAACACTCAGGTCTGCATATCCCCACCCCTTTGAGAAAACACTTCAACCTGCAGATATTGCCTCGCTTCTACCAGTCACAGCCAAGGCAGGACTATGATTGAAAGCAGGGTAGGGACTACATGAGGTGGCTCCCAGCCGTTGTTGGCCCACACATCAGGGTTGGCCAGGCCAAGGTCAGGTGCCAAGCAGGCTTTTTGAAGGTATCCATGAGGATGGCATACCATCAGGATCTTTCCTCCCCTATCTTTGTGGACTGACTATCTCACTTTTTTTTCAGGCGTGAGTCCATATTACTTCTGACCGCTGGGTGCTTCGCACGATAAGACTGGGATACACTCGACTTCAGTTCCTACTCTCTTTTCCACCCTCCCTCCCCATCACTC
Source organism: Dermochelys coriacea (assembly GCF_009764565.3). Taxonomy (NCBI): domain Eukaryota; kingdom Metazoa; phylum Chordata; order Testudines; family Dermochelyidae; genus Dermochelys; species Dermochelys coriacea. Next base: position 10,813,763 of record NC_050069.1, read on the forward strand.
TTTAGGGACCCTTCCCACGAGCAACTTCTAATTCAAGAAGTGCAAATGTTTCTGCAGCTGGGAGTGGTAGAGGAGGTTTGTCTGGAGTTAAGGGGCAAGGGGTTTTACTCCAACTATTTCCTAATCCTCAAGGCCGGGGAGGTCTCAGATTCATCCTAGACCTGCAAAACTTCAACAAATTCATAAGGAAGCTGAAGTTCTGCACGGTCACTTGGATCTAGGTGACTGGTATGCTGCTCTTGACTCGAAAGATGAGTACTTTCACGTCTCGATTCTTCAAGACCACAGGAGATTCCCTCGGTTCATGGTAGGACAATACACCCTCAGTTCACGGTGCTGTCCTTTGGTCTGTCAGCAGCCCCTCAGGTCTTTATGAAGTGCATGGCAGTGGTCGCGGCATTCCTGAGAAAGCAAAGGGTGCAGGTGTATCCCTATCTCGATGACTGACTGGCTGGTCAGAGGCCAGTCCAGATCTGAGGTGGAGGCACACATTCAACAACCCTATCAACCTTTCAGAGGCTAGGTCTGTTGCTGAACACTCAGAAGGCGACCCTTGCCCAAAGAATAGAATTCATAGCAATGGTCCTTGACTCTGTCCAAACCAAAGCCTTCCTTCCAGAAGCCAGATTCAAATCGCTGGGAGCAATCATACAGAACCTCAGAAAGGAACCTAGCACCATGGTAAGCATCTCTGTGAAGCATCTGGGGCAGATGGCTTCCTGCATGTATGTGGTAAAGTACATGAGGTTGCGACTCAGAATGCTCCAAGTCTGGCTATCATCAGCATACCATCGTGGCCAAGACGGCTTGGCTGTGGTGGTCACACTTCCCCATCATGTGATGGCCTCCCTCCTGTTGGACCTGGGGTCACTCTGTGCAGGTGTTCCATTCACCAAACCCCAACCGTGGATGTCTCTGGTCACCTCCCAACTGGGCTGGGGAGCTCATCTAGGAGTTCTCAGGGGGGCCTCTGGTCTCAGGAGGAGCTCTTACTTCACATCAGTGTGAGAGAACTCAGAGCAGTACATCTCGCTTGTCAGGCATTGCAGCCTGACCTTGAAGGCAAGTGCATGTCGCTGCTTACAGACAACGTGACCGTGATGTTCTATATAAACAGACAGGGTGGAGCATGCTCCTCTCATCTATACCAGGAAGCCCTCCACCTCTGGGAATTCTCAAGACAAATCGAGCAGGTTATGCAGGAGTCCTTCCTTCCAGGGGCTTAGAATGCACCAGCGGATCGTCTCAGCAGATCCTTCACCAACCACAAATGGTCCATGCACTTGGACATTGTGATGGACGTTTTCCAGAGGTGCTGGACTCCCAAGGTAGTCCTGTTTGCAACAAAATTCAAGAGGTAGTGCCCACAGTTCTGCTCCTTTCAGAATCTCAGTCTGGGCTCAATCTCAAATGTGTTGCTTATCTTCTGGAAGAACCATTTTTTCTATGCATTTCCATGTATTCCACTCGTATACAGGGCTCTACTGAAGGTCAAAAGAGATGAGGTGTGCTTGATCATGATAGTGCTGGCCTGGCCACGCGAGCATTGTTTTATCACCCTCCTGAATCTCTCCTTAGAAACACCAATCACCCTGTCTCCATTTCCAGATCTAATCTCTCAGGATCACAGGCATCTGCAGCATCCAAACATAGAGTCCCTCCATCTCACAGCCTGGAAGCTCCATGGCTGAACCCTTGGAGCTGGCATGCTCGGACTTGGTTCAGCAGGTCCTGTTACAGAGCAGAAAACCGTCCTCCAGGGCTATGTATCTGGCAAAATGGAAGATTTTCTCAATCTGGCGAGGCCAGAAAGGGATCTTGTCCCCTCAGGCGACAGTTCCATGTATTCTGGACTACTTGCTACACACCTAAAATAGCAAGGGCTGTCAGTATCTTCAATTAGAGTGCACCCGGTGGCTATCTCGGCCTTTCACCTAAGGGTGAATGGCAGGTCATTTTTCACTAATGTGCTCTGTAGCTGTTTTCTTAAGGGACTGGATAAGCTATACCCACAGGTGAAGCAGCATATCCAGTCTTGGGACCTTAACTTGGCACTATCGAGACACATGGGGGCCCCTTATGAGCCTTTGGCGACATGCTTCTTGCTCTACTTGTCCTGGAATGTGGCTTTCCTGGTGGCCATCACCTCAGCCAGGAGGGTCTCGGAAATCAGGGATTTATAAACAGATTTATTTGAGCTCACTGTATCTCACAAAAGCTTATGCTCAAATAAATTTGATAGTCTCTAAGGTGCTGCAAGTACTCCTTTTCTTTTTTTTCCCTGAGTCTGTTAATCTGCTTTTTTGAAGCCCATTGACCATATTCACTCCTTCCATTCCTTAGAATCATGAAATCGATCATATGATGATCACTTTCGGTCAAATTGCCTTACGCCTTCATATTGGCTACCAATTTCTCCCCATTGGTTAGAATCAAGTTTAATGGGGCTATCCAACTGGTTGCTGCTTCCACTTTCTAAAACAAAGGCAATGTCTCCACTAACACTTAATGTCAGTATAACTTATGTCACTCGGCGTGTGAATAAGCCACCCCCTTCAGGAACATAATTTACACCAACCTAAGCACTGGTGTGGATAGTGCTATGTTGGTAGGAGAGCTTCTCTTGCTGACATAGCTACCGCCACTCGTTGGGGGTGGATTAATTAAGTCGACGGGAGAGTTCTCATATTGGTTTACAGCAGCTATACTAGAGAGTTTACATCGGCGCAGCTGCATTGATGCAGTGACATGACTGTAAACTCTCAAAGGTAGCTATTGCCAAAAAGTATATTTCAGTACATTAGCAATGGATTGAAAATGTTGTGCTTGGCTGTATTAAAGTCCCCCATGAGTACAAAGTCTTGTGCAGGGCCATCCCTAGGGGTGTGCCGGGCCTGAGACGTTAGAAACTTCGCACCTATGTGCCGGGGGTGCTTCCCGTCTGGCTCAGTGTAGGCCCTGCCCAGTTCTGCCCCCTTCCCCAAGTGCACTGTGCCCTCGCTCCTCCCCCTTTGCTCCCAGCACCTCCTGATGCTGTGAAACATCTGATCTATGTCAGGTGGTATGTGCTGGGAGGGAGGAGGAGGTGCTTATTGGCGGGGCCCACTGGTGGGTAGGTGGCACTGGGGGGGAGCGGGAGGCCCTAGCTCCTCCTTGCCCCCCACCCACCTGTCGCTTGCCTCCCCATTTGCCTCTTCACCTTCCCGCCTGCGGGGCCCCTGAAAGTGCGGGACCCGGGGCGGTCGCCCCGATTTGCTGTACCCAAGGGACGGCTCTGGTCTTGTGTTTTGGATATTTGTTGTTGGTTCTAGAAATGCTTCATCCTCCTCCTCTTCCTGATTTTGGTGGTCTATAGTAGACTTGTAACATAACATCACCCATATTTTTTACCCCTTTTATCTTTACCAGAGACTCAACTGGTCTGCCTCTCATCTCCTTCTGGACAATGTGCGTTGTTCAGTTAGATTTTCATTGATAAAATCTTCACTTTTTGAGGAGTTTTGCCAAACTTATTTAATATAACTGGTATTCTCATTCCTTAACAAATCCATCAGAGAACTTGTGTGAGCTCAACATTATTCTCTCTCAGATTATAATGGAGAGTATTCTTGGAGTCAGTAGTAAAATTGTTTTTTGTTATATTCAGGGATCCAGTGTACCCAAGAGACATTTAAGAGCGCACACATTGGTTCCTCTAGTCGTTTCGTGATCCACTCTAAGGGGATATTCAGGCTTGTTGTGACCTTTGAAAGCTCAAACCACTTCAGTATATGCATTGTAAAGTATACCCACTTCTCAAATTGCTTCTACATTATTGGTCTTAATTCTTTTTAATTCAAAGCATAAGAGGAACAAAGCCATTAGCAAAGCCAGGTTTTCTAACTAAGTTGGGGAGGGGATGGGTCATTGGTGGTCATTTTTCAATTGAGAATTATGCTTGAAAAGGCACCATACTTGCATTTAAAGAGTGCTAGGAGGATGTCCGCCCCCTGTTGTGCCTTGTGGGCTCCACCACTGCTTCCTGATCATGTCGTAAGCATCTTTTAAGAAACTCAAGATATTCAAGGTACATTTTTCAAGCAATGACAAAAGCCAGTACTTTGAAGAAATGTATTTAATTTACCTATCTATAGGTAGAAAAAATAATCAACAATTTATTTTCTCTGGATAGTTCTTGTGATATTCTAAACAACTGGTAGTTTATTGAAGTTGTTACAAATAATCCTGGTTCATTGCCTTGTATTACTTTGCAGATGAGTCCTAGTGTATAATTGAATAAATCATCATTACAGCGAAGGAAGTCAAATTAGTGAAAACCCAAAGGGAAATGGAGCCCTTGAGAAGAGTATTAAGAAACTGCTTACAGCTCTATAGCTCTCATAAGATAAGCTTTTTTGGAATTGATTATATTTTAAATATTACATTGGATTATTATAGTCCTATTAAATAGCTTTAGTATCATGGTTGTTATGAGAAATAAAACCAAAGATATTTGTGACCCAGTTAAAGTGATCAGTGTTATAAAATACTGACTTAGCATCTACAGAAGTAAGAGGTGTACAATATATCCCCAGTAGGAACCACCTAATAACGTTTCATAATTTTATTTGACTAGTATACCATTCATAATGGCTGTTAGTAAGTGGCAGGGGCTAGAGGAATCCCCCAACTTCTCCCTGCAAAGCTAGTATTTTTGAGAATATGTGGCTTCAGCTATCACAGGGGTCCCCAACACAGTGCCTGCCAGGGCATTTTTGTGCGCCCGCAGGACACCCCACTGCCGAAATGCCGCCGAGAAGTGTTGTTGTTTCAGCGGTGACGCTTCTTCCCACCGCCGTGTTTCGGCGGTGACTTGTCAGGCACCCGCCACAGCCTTCTGGGAATAGCAATATGCTATTCCTACAAAAAAGGTTGGGGACCACTACCCCTTCTCCTTCCAACAGTGCAATATGGGCTAAATATCTCCTGAAAGTTGTCATGTGGAGTGGTCCTTTAAAAAGGCTCCAGGAAGAATAATTTTGTCAGCTGGGCCTGCCAGGATCACTAAGAGGTAGGAAACGGAGGTATCCAAGACCCCTCTGCTCCTCATCTTCCATGGAGCCAGGAATTTGGGGTGTCACATGGCTCCACCACTCCATCTGCTTCTAGCAGCACCAGCGGGTTTCCCTTTACCATCTCAGGAATCCTAAGGATGTCTGCAATTTTGGACCCCAGTGCATTGTTGTGGAGCTGGGCAAATGACTCTTCCATGGGGGATGAATGAGAAAATGGAAAAATGAATAGAGGGTTAGGTATTGGCTGGCCCTGGCAGTACCATTACAGTCCTGGACTAGTTTCAGAGTAGCAGCCGTGTATTAGTCTGTATTCGCAAAAGAAAAGAAAAGGAGTACTTGTGGCATCTTAGAGACTAGTGATCTTAGAGCACATACACCATAATTGTTCATTGACGTTTCTGTCCTATTGTAGCTCACACTTGCAAGGACCCACCCTTGCACTGGGCAGCAGGGAAGGAGTCTATTGTTTGAGAGCGCAATAAGGAATTCATCTTTAATCTATGCTCTGTGTATGAGTAATGGCCTCTTGATGTAATTGGCAAGTGTCTACTTCATTTTGGGCACTAACAAAAAATCACAAGTTATGGTTTATGAATAATATTCTTCATTCAATCAGCAGTTTGTCTGATAGTTTTCATTTGCAGTTTCATGCTTTTTAAGAGGTTATATTCGTCTCACAGTGCATATCCTTAATTCCTACTAGCATTAATTGGAGTTAAACATTTGCATTAAAAACCTATCTCTTAAGCCTTCTGTAATATTGCTAAGAAAATGTAATCAGACAGTAGTAAATGGTTGTGAATGTGTAATTAAAGTACAGCCAATTTCAGCATGTGAATTAGTTTCATGTTAAACAAGAAGTCTTGATTTATGCAGTCCACTTACTAATATTATCCTGACAAGGGGGTGCTAACAAAGTATGTTAAAATATGGAGAAAGCCAAAGCTCTGAAATACTTTGAAAGCTGCAACCAGAATCTCTGCATTCCAGCTACTACGATAGTGAGACCTCTGTGATTAAGCATTTCCCAATTACTGGTATTCCTTGATCTTTCTCCTTAATCCTCATGCTTGTTTATACTTCTAAAATTGAATGAATTTATTTTGTAATGTTGGTATGTCTCTGTACTTGGTATGGTATACTTAATTCTGAGTCTTCTTTGCTACCCTCAATAAAAAGCTCCCAAGTTACCTATTCTTTCCTGAAGAGAATTAAAAGGGAGTGCATGAGGTTCTCAACTAATGGTTAATCAGGTCTCCTGTTAGTGATTGATTTATCAGTGTCACTGGTCCTCTTATTTTTTTTTTAAATAAATGAAGCTGCCAAATCATACTCAGCTCATATACACGAAAACTTGTGTTCCTATTACTGCCACTCTTTCCTCATTCTTTCCCTGTGTTGTGTTCACTCGTTACCATCCTGTTGCATTCTGGTACTTGATTCCATGAGGCGCTGAGCACTCAGGCCCAGATCCAGAAAAGCACTTAAGCATGTAAGTAGCCACCACAGAAGTCAATGGGACTTCTCAAGTGTTTAAAGCTAAGCATGTGTTTAAGTGCGTTTTTTGGATTGTTACCAGAGTACTTAGTACCTCGTAGGATTAAGCTCTTTGGGGCAAGAACTGCCATTTATTTGTTTGTACGGTCCCGCAGCTCATTAAGGTAACCAATCCACCTCTAGCCTTTGCACTTCCGGTCCCCTAACACAGTGGTTATCAACCAGGAGTATATGCATCTCTGGGGGTACGCGGAGGTCTTCCGGGGGTACATCAACTCATCTAGATATTTGCCTAGTTTTACAACAGGCTACATAAAAAGCACTAGCAAAGTCAGTGCAAACTAAAATTTCATATAGACAATGACATGTTTATACTGCTCTATATACTATATGCTGAAATGCAAGTACAATATTTATATTCCAGTTGATTTATTTTAGAATTATATGGTAAAAATGGGAAAATAAGCAATTATTCAGCAACAGTGTGCTGTGACGTTTCTGTATTTTTATGTCTAATTTTGTAAGCAAGTAGTTTTTATGTGAGGTGAAACGTGGGGGTACGCAAGACACATCAGACTCCTGAAAGAGGTACAGTAGTCTGGAAATCTGGGAATTTGCATTTGACCGTAGGGATAGCTCTGAGTACTAGCATCTCTGTAGCAATATGTCAGCAGCAGTTAGGACTGCTGTTAGGGTACACTTCCGGTTTTAAATGTGTAATTATTTTTTACAGACTTCCAGTGGGTCCAAGGAGATGTATGTGAAGTTCAGCTGATGGTGTACAATCCTATGCCTTTTGAACTCAGAGTAGAAAACATGGTATGTATTTTTCCAAATTGTTCTTTTATCATTATTTTGTGACACAATATTTTTTCAATTCTGCACCATTAAATTTTCCAGTATTGTTTTTATGTAAAGCAAACTGTTAAAACTGTATTAAACCGATAGAGAAATTCTTAGTCATATAACATCATTGCGTCATTTAGCCCTTCTCACCTTCTGTACTAGACAACTGATATTAGAAATAAGGCATACATTTTTAACAGTGAGTAATTAACCATAGGAAGAATTTACTAAGAGTTGTGGTGGATTCTCATTCACTGACAATTTTTAAATCAAGATTGTTTTTTTTTTTTTTTAAAAGATGTGCTCTAGGAATTATTTTGGGGAAGTTCTTTGGTTTGTGCCGTACAGAAGATTGGACTACATGATCACAATGGCCTTAGAATCTATGAATTATTATGACAGTGAAATGAAATTCTTTGCCATTCAGAGTGCATGGATGCTTTACAATTACTGATGTACAGATCCCTGAACACTGAGGACTGGCGTATAATGGCTGCATGGTTATTTAAATATCTTATGGTTATTCTTTGCTGGACAATAACCATATCCTGGACTGAATAACCAGACCCTGAATCCATAGGCTAAGCATCTTCTTAGCCCAGGGAATGATTGTCAGAATTATCAGGGCACATCTTCAGGTTGCTATGCTGCTGTGTACTGTACCTCTTCTCATCTCTGCCCTGGATTCAAACTGGCCTAAGAATTCCCCATCCATAAGATTGCCTCAACTTTTGATATCCTCCCTAGCTTGATAAGAGATTAACCCCCGCCACACACATCTAAAGCACAAAGAGTGAGAGTGGGAGGAACGTAGGGGAAGAAGCCATAGATGGTGAAGAGGATGAGAGACTACAGTAACTCCTCACTTAACGTCCTAGTTAGGTTCTTGAAAAATGCAGTGCTACTCGAATCCAGTTTCCCTATAAGAATGAATGTAAATAGGGGGGTTTAGGTTCCAGTGAAATTTTTTTTGCCAGACAAAAGACACTATATACATATACAGTATACGTTTTAAATAATTTTAAACAAACGAATACTGTACTCACCAATGAGGATTATGAAGCTTGGTTGAGGCAGTGGCGGAGTGGTGTCGGGGTGCAGGGGCTTGCCCCGTTCTGCCCGCTTGCCCGGCGCTTTTGGGCAGGAGCACTGGGCAGGGGGAGCGAAACAGCGTTAAAAGGGAACATTGCAGGACTTTAAAGGAGTATGTTCTCTAATAGATCAGCGACCTATTAACAAGACAATGTTAACTGGGACAACGTTAAGTGGGGAGTTACTGTATTTAAAAAATTCATCTGAGGATCTCAAGGACTTCACTTGACAAACTGATTACCTAGATTGTGAGCTTTTTGGCATACAGAATGTCCTCTTGTTGTGTTCAGTGCGTAGCCAATGATACGTGTTTGAGGCTCTGGGCAGTACTGCAGTACATATCAATAATAATAATATAAACCACAGTACATGTAATCGATTTAACAAAGGCTAATTTTGAAATAAATTAAGATTGGGTAAGTGTCACATCCTCCATGGCAAACTCTTACAAGCAAGAAAATGCAAAGTTCTGGGATATTTGTTTTTCATTTTCTAAATTACAAAAAGAAAAAAATGAGGCTGAAAAATAATGTTGACATTGAAGTAATCCTGCTTTGCCCTTTCTTGTAACATAGTTTCTGTATATTTTCATTAATTGTTTTTCTTGTTGTTTAGGTTTCTGTATAGGTAAAACCAAAGTCAGCTTTGTAGACTTGCATAATTTTCGTCTTTATTCCTGCCTCCATGCATTTGCATTGCTCATGCGCCATTTATGCAGAAGGAGAGTTATTGTCTATGCATGATATGGAAAGTAATTGCTGTGCTTGCTCAGAAGCTAATGATTTGTATAGCTTTCACCCACATAATACCAAAAGGCAAATTTATCAGTGGTGTTCAGATTTATTTTGTTACGTATTCACCTCCACAAAACTTTTTAACCTGAGAAATATGAAGTTATTAAATGCTGAGGAGCTGTGATTTTTAATATAAACTTCAACTGCTGGCTCCGGTGTCCCACAGGAGTTGTATTACTAGTTGTATCATTGTAATAATGTATTTCTTTTCTTAACTTTTGTTTTCTTTCTGATCATTACAGTCATCTAGTGTTTCACTATGTCCACTGGTTTCAGAGTAGCAGCCGTGTTAGTCTGTATTCGCAAAAAGAAAAGGAGTACTTGTGGCACCTTAGAGACTAACAAATTTATTAGAGCATAAGCTTTCGTGAGCTACAGCTCACTTCATCGGATGCATTTGGTGGAAAAAACAGAGGAGAGATTTATATACACACACAGAGAGAACATGAAACAATGGGTTTATCATACACACTGTAAGGAGAGTGATCACTTAAGATAAGCCATCACCAGCAGCAGGGGGGGGAAGGAGGAAAACCTTTCATGGTGACAAGCAAGGTAGGCTATTTCCAGCAGTTAACAAGAATATCAGAGGAACAGTGGGGGGTGGGGTGGGAGGGAGAAATACCATGGGGAAATAGTTTTACTTTGTGTAATGACTCATCCATTCCCAGTCTCTATTCAAGCCTAAGTTAATTGTATCCAGTTTGCAAATTAATTCCAATTCAGCAGTCTCTCGTTGGAGTCTGTTTTGAAGCTTTTTTGTTGAAGTATAGCCACTCTTAGGTCTGTGATCGAGTGACCAGAGAGATTGAAGTGTTCTCCAACTGGTTTTTGAATGTTATAATTCTTGACGTCTGATTTGTGTCCATTCATTCTTTTACGTAGAGACTGTCCAGTTTGGCCAATGTACATGGCAGAGGGGCATTGCTGGCACATGATGGCATATATCACATTGGTAGATGCGCAGGTGAACGAGCCTCTGATAGTGTGGCTGATGTGATTAGGCCCTATGATGTCCACTATGTCCACTGAAGTGGCTAGTAAGATGATATACACAACCATATGACATTGCATAGCATAATTATTAAAACATCTTTCTAGCCACTACAGATCACATTTTGTAGTATAATAAAACTCATACTGATAGCTTGCCATGCTAGCTGCTTTAACAGGATTCTGTCTAACACATATAAACATAAAAGGGAAGATGAGAGTCCAAATTACATTGACTCCGTTTTTTATTTAATTATTTCATAAAATAATTCATATATCTTTAGGAACTCTCAACTAAAAACCTGGTTTACAGGCTATATAATTAATGTGCAGCTTGTTCATTACATGACAAAATCTTTGGATCTGATTATTTGTTAATAGAACTGTTTAATCAGGGTAAACATGCTTGCACAGATAGTTGTGAAGTATGAATGTACGTTTACTTGTGTAGATGCTTCTAATCAGTACGTATGTGCTATGCACACACCAATTGTAATGTTTGTGCTACTATAGATACAGTTATTAGCATTTGTAGCCTTTTATTTTATTTAAAGTAAATTTTGTAACGTGGTGGTATACTACTGTGGGTTCAGCTCAGGCGGCTACAATTTCAAGCTTAACAGAGTGAAAGTCGCCTCTGTTGCTTGCTTTAGATTTAGAGTCTTTAGGAACACATAAAGGCCAAGGGTAGTGACCACACATAGGTTCACAAGTACAAGGTCTATCTGTTTTACAAGTTTTATTAAAGTTACAATCAGTTACGATTATCCAAGCATAAAGAAATTCTATACAGACCTATGCACAAGTTACAAATATAGTTATATGCCTCTAGCCCCATATAACGTGGTCCTTGGGATCCAAAAAATTTTACCGTGTTGTAGGTGAAACTGCGTTATATCGAACTTACTTTAGCCTCGAGCATTTCCGTTATTAATAGTCACTTCCCGCCCCCTGATTAGCCCCTCAGAACCCCCAACCCATCCAACCCCCCCACTCCTTGTCTCCTGACTACCTCCTCCAGAGACCCCCTGCCGCTAGCCACCCCTCCCAAGACCCCACCCCTATCTAAACCCCCCTTCTCCTTGTCCCCCGACTGCTCCCTCGAGAGACCCTCCCCGTCCCTAATCACCCCCAGGACCCCACCCCCTACCAAACCTCCCTGTTCCCTGACTGCCCTGATCCCTATCCACACCCCCACCCCCTGACAGTCCCCCTGGGACTCCCATGCCCTATCCAATGCCCCCGTCCCCTGACCACTCCACCCCCAGAACCTCTGAACCTTCCAGCCTCCCCTGTCCCCTGACCACCCCCTGAGACCCTCTGTCCTTATCCAACCCCTCGGCCCTGGCCCAGCACCCTTAACACGCCACTCAGAGCAGCGTGTTGGAGCTAGACACACTGATCTGCTGGAGCGTGCAGCCCTGCCCCCCAGAGTGCTGCTTTACCGCATTATATCCAAATTCATGTTGTTTCAGGGTGGAGATGTACTCACATTCTTAACAATAGTGTTAGGGTCAGATGAGTATCTCTTGGATTGATCATCGGTAGAGGGATGATTCTTGCTGGAGTTTCCTTTAGGGAGCTCAATTTTCCCACTCTGGGCACCTTCTTTTATAATGTAATTCTGACTATACCTCATTAGCATTTCTGCACATAGTACACTTTGCGGTTAGGGCATATGTTAGAAAAATTTGATTACTGGGTATCTTGTAAGCAAAAATTACTTTTACAGTTAATTTTTTATAGTATCACCCACTGGTACATCTTTTCCCATTATCTTAGGGCATTGGGTTATTCTTTGGTCACTTACTTGCATCAGCATTTCTTATCACCAAGGCCTAAAATAGCTAAGCTAAAACTCAGCTTGTAGGCCTGGCATTTCAGCCCTACTTACTTAAATATTGAATACATAATTATCCCTTCTAACTACTGATCAATTTTATACTTCTATAATCCTACAATTTAACTCTGTTTAACATATGATTATATATGACATATCATGTTAGTTAATCATAACCACATAATAAATGAGCAATAAACTAAAATCTTTGGCTACGCATCATAAAATTTCATTATTTGTTGAAGTCCTTTGGGTTTCATTTTTATTGTCATCCCTGAGGAAAGCAGACATTCAAATCATATAAGTTCATGACTTCAGTTATTTTTAATTTCCTATTCAGTGTTCTAAAAATATATATAGTGCTTTATTGTGGGATGCTGTTGTGAATTTCTGTAGTCTTACAAGTACAAAATAAATTTTGATTCAGTTGCTCAAATGTGCTCTGGTATTGTACGTGTATTTTTGTGATCCAAAAGTTTGCATATTATGACAAGAATGAAATATAAATTTCTTGGTCTTGCCATTTGATCAACTAAAAGTTTATGGTTTAATATAAATTTTATGCTTTTCGGTTTAATAATGTACATCTACAGTTCACCTGAATCCCTCCCATCCATTTTAGTCTGATTTGACACCTGATTCTCCTTCTCATAACAGTCACATTCTCTCACCTCATCCTGGCCAACTGCAGTATTGATGTGTTGTCTGGTGCTTAGCCTCCCTCCTTCTTTGACCTTAAACTCTGAATCAACACTTGGACTTATCTAAAGGGCCACTCATTCAACCTTTTTCAGAGTAGCAGCCGTGTTAGTCTGTATTCGCAAAAAGAAAAGGAGTACTTGTGGCACCTTAGAGACTAACAAATTTATTAGAGCATAAGCTTTCGTGAGCTACAGCTCACTTCATCGGATGCATTTGGTGGAAAAAACAGAGGAGAGATTTATATACACACACACACACACACAGAGAACATGAAACAATGGGTTTATCATACACACTGTAAGGAGAGTGATCACTTAAGATAAGTCATCACCAACAGCAGGGGGGGGAAGGAGGAAAACCTTTCATGGTGACAAGCAGGTAGGCTAATTCCAGCAGTTAACAAGAATATCAGAGGAACAGCGGGGGGTGGGGTGGGAGGGAGAAATACCATGGGGAAATAGTTTTACTTTGTGTAATGACTCATCCGTTCCCAGTCTCTATTCAAGCCTAAGTTAATTGTATCCAGTTTGCAAATTAATTCCAATTCAGCAGTCTCTCATTGGAGTCTGTTTTTGAAGCTTTTTTGTTGAGGGATAGCCACTCTTAGGTCTGTGATCGAGTGACCAGAGAGATTGAAGTGTTCTCCAACTGGTTTTTCAATGTTATAATTCTTGACGTCTGATTTGTATCCATTCATTTTTTTACGTAGAGACTGTCCAGTTTGGCCAATGTACATGGCAGAGGGGCATTGCTGGCACATGATGGCATATATCACATTGGTAGATGCGCAGGTGAACGAGCCTCTGATAGTGTGGCTGATATGATTAGGCCCTATGATGGTATCCCCCGAATAGATATGTGGACAGAGTTGGCAACGGGCTTTGTTGCAAGGATAGGTTCCTGGGTTAGTGGTTCTGTTGTGTGGTGTGTGATTGCTGGTGAGTATTTGCTTCAGATTGGGGGGCTGTCTGTAAGCAAGGACTGGTCTGTCTCCCAAGATCTGAGAGAGCGATGGCTCGTCCTTCAGGATAGGTTGTAGATCCTTGATGATGCGTTGGAGAGGTTTTAGTTGGGGGCTGAAGGTGATGGCTAGTGGCGTTCTGTTGTTTTCTTTGTTGGGCCTGTCCTGTAGTAGGTGACTTCTGGGTACTCTTTTGGCTCTGTCAATCTGTTTCTTCACTTCAGCAGGTGGCTATTGTAGTTGTAGGAATGCATGATAGAGATCTTGTAGGTGTTTGTCTCTGTCTGAGGGGTTGGAGCAAATGCGGTTATATCGTAGCGCTTGGCTGTAGACAATGGATCGAGTGGTTTGATCTGGATGAAAGCTAGAGGCGTGTAGGTAGGAATAGCGGTCAGTAGGTTTCCGATATAGGGTGGTGTTTGTGACCATCGCTTATTAGCACCGTAGTGTCCAGGAAGTGGATCTCTTGTGTGGACTGGTCCAGGCTGAGGTTGATGGTGGGATGGAAATTGTTGAAATCATGGTGGAATTCCTCAAGAGCTTCTTTTCCATGGGTCCAGATGATGAAGATGTCATCGATGTAGCGCAAGTAGAGTAGGGGCATTAGGGGACGAGAGCTGAGGAAGCGTTGTTCTAAGTCAGCCATAAAAATGTTGGCATACTGTGGGGCCATGCGGGTACCCATCGCAGTGCCGCTGATTTGAAGGTATACATTGTCACCAAATGTGAAATAGTTATGGGTCAGGACAAAGTCACAAAGTTCAGCCACCAGATTAGCCGTGACAGTATCGGGGATACTGTTCCTGACGGCTCGTAGTCCATCTTTGTGTGGAATGTTGGTGTAGAGGGCTTCTACATCCATAGTGGCTAGGATGGTGTTTTTAAGAAGATCACCAATGGACTGTAGTTTCCTCAGGAAATCGGTGGTGTCTCGGAGATAGCTGGGAGTGCTGGTAACGAAGGGCCTGAGGAGGGAGTCTACATAGCCAGACAATCCTGCTGTCAGGGTGCCAATGCCTGAGATGATGGGGCGTCCAGGATTTCCAGGTTTATGGATCTTGGGTAGCAGATAGAATACCCCAGGTCGGGGCTCCAGGGGTGTGTCTGTGCGGATTTGTTCTTGTGCTTTTTCAGGGAGTTTCTTGAGCAAATGCTGTAGTTTCTTTTGGTAACTCTCAGTGGGATCAGAGGGTAATAGCTTGTAGAAAGTGGTGTTGGAGAGCTGCCTAGTAGCCTCTTGTTCATACTCCGACCTATTCATGATGACGACAGCACCTCCTTTGTCAGCTTTTTTGATTATGATGTCAGAGTTGTTTCTGAGGCTGTGGATGGCACTGTGTTCTGCATGGCTGAGGTTATGGGGTAAGCGATGCTGCTTTTCCACAATTTCAGCTCGTGCACGTCGGCGGAAGCAGTCTATGTAGAAATCCAGGCTGCTGTTTCGACCTTCAGGAGGAGTCCACCCAGAATCCTTCTTTTTGTAGTGTTGGCAGGAAGGTCTCTGTGGGTCTATCATGCATTCCTACAACTACAATACCCACCTGCTAAAGTGAAGAAACAGATTGACAGAGCCAGAAGAGTACCCAGAAGTCACCTACTACAGGACAGGCCCAACAAAGAAAGCAACAGAACGCCACTAGCCATCACCTTCAGCCCCCAACTAAAACCTCTCCAACGCATCATCAAGGATCTACAACCTATCCTGAAGGACGAGCCATCGCTCTCTCAGATCTTGGGAGACAGACCAGTCCTTGCTTACAGACAGCCCCCCAATCTGAAGCAAATACTCACCAGCAACCACACACCACACAACAGAACCACTAACCCAGGAACCTATCCTTGCAACAAAGCCCGTTGCCAACTCTGTCCACATATCTATTCAGGGGATACCATCATAGGGCCTAATCACATCAGCCACACTATCAGAGGCTCGTTCACCTGCGCATCTACCAATGTGATATATGCCATCATGTGCCAGCAATGCCCCTCTGCCATGTACATTGGCCAAACTGGACAGTCTCTACGTAAAAGAATGAATGGACACAAATCAGACGTCAAGAATTATAACATTCAAAAACCAGTTGGAGAACACTTCAATCTCTCTGGTCACTCGATCACAGACCTAAGAGTGGCTATCCTTCAACAAAAAAGCTTCAAAAACAGACTCCAACGAGAGACTGCTGAATTGGAATTAATTTGCAAACTGGATACAATTAACTTAGGCTTGAATAGAGACTGGGAATGGATGAGTCATTACACAAAGTAAAACTATTTCCCCATGGTATTTCTCCCTCCCACCCCACCCCCCACTGTTCCTCTGATATTCTTGTTAACTGCTGGAATTAGCCTACCTGCTTGTCACCATGAAAGGTTTTCCTCCTTCCCCCCCCTGCTGTTGGTGATTGCTTATCTTAAGTGATCACTCTCCTTACAGTAAAAAGAAAAGGAGTACTTGTGGCACCTTAGAGACTAACAAATTTATTAGAGCATAAGCTTTCGTGAGCTACAGCTCACTTCATCGGAGTCCACCAAATGCATCCGATGAAGTGAGCTGTAGCTCACGAAAGCTTATGCTCTAATAAATTTGTTAGTCTCTAAGGTGCCACAAGTACTCCTTTTCTTTTTGCGAATACAGACTAACACGGCTGCTACTCTGAAATCTCCTTACAGTGTGTATGATAAACCCATTGTTTCATGTTCTCTGTGTGTGTGTGTGTGTGTGTGTGTGTGTATATAAATCTCTCCTCTGTTTTTTCCACCAAATGCATCCGATGAAGTGAGCTGTAGCTCACGAAAGCTTATGCTCTAATAAATTTGTTAGTCTTTAAGGTGCCACAAGTACTCCTTTTCTTCATTCAACCTTGTTTTCCCTAAATGCTACTTGTTCTATGACTTTTCATTTGCCTTTCCCTTTTTGTTTCAATCACTTTATCTCCTTCATTACTGCGCACCTGTTTCCCTTCCATTATCCTTCAGTCCATCAGTGTGCATGATTTCTCTTCTTCTCCTTTCCCACACTCTCTCGTGTGCTGTCTTCACGTATTCTTTTGAATCCTTCTGTTCCTCATT
Source organism: Dermochelys coriacea (assembly GCF_009764565.3). Classification (NCBI taxonomy): domain Eukaryota; kingdom Metazoa; phylum Chordata; order Testudines; family Dermochelyidae; genus Dermochelys; species Dermochelys coriacea. The sequence continues at coordinate 10,830,611 of NC_050069.1, forward strand.
TCCCAACAGCCTAGAACTTGGGATCATACTGGGCTTTGTCTTTCGCCTGGTCTTCTTGCTCCTACACACTTTCCCTTATCCCTGCCACCTTTAATCAGATAATACATAAATGTACCTCCACTCCTGATCTTATTCCACCCATCCAATCTTGCATCTTTGTCTGTTTCTCTAACATATCCTCGAGGATGTTTTTGCTTTCAGCTTAATATGTCTGAAAGCCTAGAAGCTAGACAAATTCAGACTAGAAATAAGGCATGAGTTTTTAACAGGGAGGGTAATTTAAACATTAGAGCTACATACCTAGGAATATAGTGGATTCTCAATCACTTAAGACTGCATATATTTGTAAAAGAGATGCTATAGCTCAAACAGAAGCTAAATGGGCTTGAAACAGAAATTAACGGGTAAGGTTCTGTGGCTTGTGGTGTTCAGGAGGTCAGACCAGGTGGTCATAATGGTTCTTCTGGCTTAAGAAATCTATGAAATTTGAACTGCTGAGAACTCCCAAGACCTCTTTGCTTCCCATCTTTTCTGTTCCTGCTGACAGCAATGCTATCTTCTGTCACTCAGCCACATAATTTGGGCCCCTCTCCTCTTTCCCCACACTTACAGGTCATGTCTACATCTTGTTCTGTTTCAGAGTAGCAGCCGTGTTAGTCTGTATTCGCAAAAAGAAAAGGAGTACTTGTGGCACCTTAGAGACTAACAAATTTATTAGAGCATAAGCTTTTGTGAGCTACAGCTCACTTCATCGGATGCATCCGATGAAGTGAGCTGTAGCTCATGACATCTTGTTCTGTAACACCTCTAAGATCTGGTCTTTTCCTTGTCTCCACATTGTGCAAATTCTAATTCAGTGAGAGGTTTTGTCAGTAGGAAGGTGAATTGCAATACTTGTCACTAGAATGCAGAGGTAAAACAAGTTTGTATTGTGAGCCAGAAGGCAGGGGAAAACATAGGCTTGGTCAGAGAAGGTGCTGTCAGAACACTTATCGGGTACCTAGGGCCAGCCATAGCAAGACAAGTTCTTACAAAAGATAGTATGGACAACAAACACAAACCAAAACAGGAACAAACTAAAAAAAAGCAAACCAGCCTTCATAATATCCACTCAAATTATGATGAGGAGTAAAAATTGTTTCATTAACCTGGGTATTGGGGCCAACTTTAGGAATGAATGTCAGTGTCCTGGATGCACAATTGAAATTCTAGGTGTATACTTTGCTTAGTCTCAAGAAACTCAAATTCTGTCAAAACTTGCCCAGTGATAAGTACCCTAGCTCCTACTCCTGCTGCAGTTGCCAAACTCTCCTCTGCCTCAATGTTGCAAAATGCTACCACAGGCCTTTGTAAATCTTATTTGGCACAGGGTTCTCCAAAATCTGGTGTTTTAAAAGATGTTTCTGTTGTTGAACTCTGCTGAGGCCTAATATGAGAATAGTTTGGAGAAACACTCGGGGGGCTAAGTTCCCGAAGAGTGTAGCATCTTTATTGTTTTCTTTGTTTATTAGTTTTCACATTGAAGACAAATGCATGTTTATAGGAGAGGCTCAGAAAATTTTGGAATCTTACTGGATAAATGTAATTTTCTTCTCTTTATGGTGATAGTTACAAGATTAATGGATTGAAAATACTCTTGTTTACTTGAGCTGATCAGTCAGACATACAGAACTTGTCCTACAAGGTGCTGCAAAGTTTTAAGAAGACTAACAAATACAAAGAAGCATTTGATATAAACTATTTTTAATGATTGAATGTTGGAAAACAGCATATGTATAGCTAGAAAATAGTTTGAGAAATAATTTAAGTAACTTTAAAAATGGCTAGTTCATACCATTCAGCAGCATACATTTTAGAATCAGTCCTCATATTTCACTCTCTTACTTGTAACTGGCATAGAATGTGGTTTATTAAATTTTTTATTTATTTAATGAACAAGAATTTAATGGTTATGAATCTACTGTAAATTTGGAAATCGCATTTCCATCCAAAAGCTTTTTATGTACTATTGTTAAAAATAACCTCTACAGTTATTGTGGTTTTTCTTTTTGTCGACTTTGTGTTAACAGCATGTTGTGATCAGTTTCACAGTTTAATGATGATCAGTTGCATCTATTTCACACACTGCTCTTGGGGGAATACACATCTATGCATATTTCCGCCCCCAGCCTCTGTGAGAGGGGTTTTAACAGTAAAAACTACATTGATGAGGTGTAGTAGGCAAGTATGTACAAAAAGAACAAAGGGAAAAGATAGGTGTAGGTCTTAGTATGTTTGGTGCTTTCAAAATTTTGACTGCTCAAAATAGCCTTTATAAACTCAACAGGGGATCAAAAACCCTTAGTGTGGTGTTTATTTAAAAATAAAATAAAAAAAAACTGACCTCTTCTCAGGAAAAATTCAGAGTATTACTTAGTGTGTTGAATCAGCAAACAATTTTTTATCAACTAAAAACATCATTGCCAGTATCCCTCTAAAGGAAGAGACATAGAATGAGGAGACATACAGGGTATTTGCAAACAAGATAGTCTAGTTCGCCCTAAATTACTTTTTTAAAAAATAACGCATCTATATCGGGGTGGCCAAACTTTTTGGCCCGAGGGCCACATCTGGGTATGGAAATTGTATGGAGGGCCATGAATGCTCACGACACTGGGGGTTGAGGTGTGGACTCTGGCTGGGGGTGCGGACTCTGGAATGTGGCCAGAAATGAGGAGTTCAGGGTGCGGGTTGGGGCTCCGGGTTGGGGCTCCAGGCTGGGGCAGGGGGCGGGATGAGGCCTCTGGCTGGAGCTGCGGGGTTGGGGGTGCAGGAGGGTGCTCCAGTCTGGGACTGAGGAGTTTGGAGGGTGGGAGGGAGCAGGGGGTTGGGGCATGGGAGGGGATCAGGGGTGCAGGCTCTGGCGACGCTTACCTCAAGCAGCTCCCAGAAGCAGCGGCACATCCCCCCTCTGGCTCCTACATGTAGGGGCAGCCAGTGGGCTCTACATGCTGTCCTGTCCGCAGTCTCCGCCCCTGTAGCTCCCATTGGCTCTAGTTCCTGGCCAATGGGAGCTGAGGGGGCAGCATGCGGAACCCACTGGCTGCCCCTGTGTGTAGGAACTGGATGGGGGACGTGCTCCTGCTTCTGGGAGCTGCGTGGAGTGGGGCAAGCCCCTGACTCTACTCCCTGGCTGGAGCACCGGAGCAGGGTTAGCCTCAGACTCCACTTACCTGCTGGAGCTTGAGGACCGGATTAAAACATTCGGAGGGCCGGATGCGGCCCCCGGGCCATAGTTTGACCACCCCAATCTACATAATGCTTCTTGTATAAAAACAAAAATCACATCCCAACCTGTTCTGTTGCTTGCCTAAACCTTTTTTTTGGGAAGGGGTAGGCTGTGGAAAAAAGTGTGCGCATACATTATTTGCCATCAGTATTACAATCAAATGGTACTTAATATAGTGGTAATACCTTATCTAGAGCAGGCCTGGAATATGAGAGTTATTTATGGAAGGGCGTAAAGTTTTCTGAGTACTTAGACATTAGAATGAGAACTGGTTCAGTATTATTACTGCTGTAAAAAGCACAGCACAAGATTTTCCAAGAGGAAAAACGTCTCCCAACCACTGCTTCCCTTCCCCCCACAGTATCATTTACTTGTAAAACATTTACAGTGTTTTCAAGTAAATGATATTGACCCTGATTCAGACTTCTTTATTTGTCAATGTTAATCTAAAGATTTCTAAGCACTAGAGGGCAATGTTGGACAAATATTGTTGAGTTCTACTAATGGCAAGTAGCAAAATATCAGACTTGTCATTTATACATGCTAGATATGTCATATTGTGTGATGCTTATCTGTGTTGATTTAGATTTAACGTTAAGCATCTTGCCTTCAGCCTTAGTGTTGGAACTCTTATGCACAGTAAGATTTATTTTAGTTTTCTCTTTGACTGAGAAATCTTTTACCCTTTTCCTATTGTCTTTGTACTTAAACACTTGAAAGTTTCACCAGATAATGGAACATAATGGTGACAGTGCCTGATGTATGACGATACATTTTTGAAGCTGCTTATCTCTTAGACTGTGAATCTCCCTTTGTAACTAATGATAATTGTATAAAAAAGGTTGTTAGATTCAGATAATGTTTAAGAATTAAGAGTCTTAGAATGAGGCTGCACAACCACTGCATTATAACAGAAATATGTTGCAATGATGGCTAGTTTGATTTTTATCAACACAGTGTAATTTTGGATACCATGTGACAAATTGAGATAGAGACAACCTGGGTGAGGTAATATCTTTTATTGGACCAACTTCTGTTGGTGAAAGAGACAACCTTTAGAACTTACACAGAGTTCTTCAGGTCATTTTGAGATAAGCTTTCTTTAAAAACAACCCCCCCCCCCCCCAAAAAAAAGCTCTTACCTGTATTGCTCTATAGTAAAACAGTCAGTTATTCCTCTTACGTGAAATAATTTAGTATTCTCATGTAATTTTAGCAATTTTTCACCTGTCACATTTTATTTAGGTGGTTATTAGGGTTGTCAAGCGATTAAAGAAATTAATTGTGATTAATCACGTGATTAAAAAAATTAATCACACTGTTAAACAATAATAGAATACCATTTATTTAAATATTTTTGGATGTTTTCTACATTTTCAAATATATTGATTTCATTTACAACACAGAATACAGAGTGTACAGTGCTCACTTTATATTTTTGATTACAAATATTTGCACTGTAAAAAAAGAAATAGTATTTTCCAATTCACCTAATACCAGTACTGTAGTGCAATCTCTTTACCATAAAAGTTGAATTTACAAATGTAGAATTATGTCCAAAAAATCCCTGCATTCAAAAACAAAACAATGTAAAACTTTAGAGCCTACAAGTCAACTCTCTCCTCCTACTTGTTCAGCCATCGCTCAGACAGAAAAGTTGGTTTACGTTTGTAGAAGATAATGCTGCCTGCTTCTTGTTTACAATGTCACCTGAAAGTGAGAACAGGCATTGGCATGGCACTGTTGTAGCCGGCGTCACAAGATATTTACATGCCCGGTGTGCTAAAGATTCATATTTCCCTTAATGCTTCAACCACCATTCCAGTGGACATGCGTCCATGCTGCTGATGGGTTCTGCTCGATAACGATCCAAAGCAGTGTGGCCCAATACATGTTCATTTTCATCGTCAGTCAGATGTCACCAGCAGAAGATTGATTTTTCTTTTTTGGTGGTTTGGGTTCTGTAGTTTGTGCATCTGAGTGTCACTCTTTTAAGACTTCTGAAAGCATGTTCCTCACCTCATCCCTCTCAGATTTTGGAAGGCACTTCAGTTTCTTAAATCTTCAGTCGAGTGCTGTATCTATCTTTAGAAATTTCACATTGGTGTCTTCTTTGCATTTTGTCACATTAGCAGTGAAAGGGTTTTAAAAACGAACAGCATGTGCTGGGTCATCATCCGAGATTGCTATAACATGATACATATGGCAGAATACGGGTAAAACAGAGCAGGAGACTTAGAATTCTCCCCCAAGGAGTTCAGTCACAAATTTAATTAATACATTATTTTTTTAACGAGCGTCGTCAGCATGGAAATACATCCTCTGGAATGATGGCCAAAGCATGAAGAGGCATATGAATCTTTAGTGCATCTGGCACGTAAATATCATGCAACATCAGCTACAGCAGTGCCATGCGAACGCCTGTTCTTGCTTTCAGGTGACGTAATTAAGAAGTGGGCAATATTATCTCCTGTAAATGTAAACAAACTTGTTTTTCTTAGGTTTCAGAGTAGCAGCCGTGTTAGTCTGTATTCGCAAAAAGAAAAGGACTACTTGTGGCACCTTGGAGACTAACAAATTTATTTGAGCATAAGCTTTTGTGAGCTACAGCTCACTTCATAGTAAAACTATTTCCCCATGTTATTTGTCCCCCCCTCCCAACCCCCCACTATTCCTCAGACATTCTTGTTAACTGCTGGAAAGGGCCCACCTTGCTTGTCACCATGAAAGGTTTTTCTCCTCTTCCCCCCCCGCCGGTGATGGCTCATCTTAAGTGATCACTCTCCTTACAGTGTGTATGATATAACCCATTGTTTCATGTTCTGTGTGTGTGTGTGTGTGTGTGTGTGTGTGTGTGTGTGTATATATATATATATATATATATATAAATCTCTCCTCTGCTTTTTCCACGAAATGCATCCGATGAAGTGAGCTGTAGCTCACGAAAGTTTAAAAAAAAAAAAACCAAACAAAAAACCTCACAAAAAACAAAAACACTACAATCCATTGGTCATCTTCCTAAAAACAACATCCTAGCCACTATGGATGTAGAAGCCCTCTACTCCAACATTCCACACAAAGATGGACTACAAGCCATCAGGAATAGTATCCCCGATAATGTCACGGCTAACCTGGTGGCTGAACTTTGTGACTTTGTCCACACCCATAACTATTTCACATTTGGGGACAATGTATACCTTCAAATCAGTGGCAGTGCGATGGGTACCCTCATGGCCCCACGGTATGCCAACCTTTTTATGGCTGACTTAGAACAACGCTTTCGCAGCTCTCATCCCCTAATGCCCCTATTCTACTTGCGCTACATTGATGACATCTTCATCATCTGGACCCATGGAAAAGAAGCCCTTGAGGAATTCCACCATGATTTCAACAATTTCCATCCCACCATCAACCTCAGCCTGGACCAGTCCACACAAGAGATCCACTTCCTGGACACTACGGTGCTAAGAAGCAATGGTCACATAAACACCACCCTATATCGGAAACCTACTGACCGCTATTCCTACCTACATGCCTCTAGCTTTCATCCAGATCACACCACAAGATCCATTGTCTACAGCCAAGCTCTACGATATAACCGCATTTGCTCCAACCCCTCAGACAGACTAACACCAACAAGATGTCATGCATTCTTACAACTACAATACCCACCTAGTGAAGTGAAGAAACAGATTGACAGAGCCAGAAGAGTACCCAGAAGTCACCTACTACAGGACAGGCCCAACAAAGAAAACAACAGAACGCCACTAGCCATCACTTTCAGCCCCCAACTAAAACCTCTCCAACGCATCATCAAGGATCTACAACCTATCCTGAAGGACGAGCCATCACTCTCACAGATCTTGGGAGACAGACCAGTCCTTGCTTACAGACAGCCCCCCAACCTGAAGCAAATACTCACCAGCAACCACACACCACACAACAGAACCACTAACCCAGGAACCTATCCTTGCAACAAAGGCCGTTGCCAACTATGTCCACATACCTATTCAGGGGACACCATCATAGGGCCTAATCACATCAGCCACACTATCAGAGGCTCGTTCACCTGCACATCTACCTAAGTGATATATGCCATCATGTGCCAGCAATGCCCCTCTGCCATGTGTCAAACTGGACAGTCTCTACGTAAAAGAATGAATGGACACAAATCAGACGTCAAGAATTAAAACATTCAAAAACCAGTTGGAGAACACTTCAATCTCTCTGGTCACTCGATCACAGACCTAAGACTGGCTATCCTTCAACAAAAAAGCTTCAAAAACAGACTCCAACGAGAGACTGCTGAATTGGAATTAATTTGCAAACTGGATACAATTAACTTAGGCTTGAATAGAGACTGGGAATGGATGAGTCATTACACAAAGTAAAACTATTTCCCCATGTTGTTTCTACCCCCCACCCCACCCCCCACTGTTCCTCAGACATTCTTGTTAACTGCTGGAAATGGCCCACCTTGCTTGTCACCATGAAAGGTTTTCCTCCTTCTTCCCCCCCCCCCCCCGCTGGGCATGGCTCATCTTAAGTGATCACTCTCCTTACAGTGTGTATGATATAAACCATTGTTTCATGTTCTCTGTGTGTGTGTATATAAATCTCCCCACTGTATTTTCCACCGAATGCATCTGATGAAGTGAGCTGTAGCTCATGAAAGCTTATGCTCTAATAAATTTGTTAGTCTCTAAGGTGCCACAAGTACTCCTTTTCTTTTTGTTTCTCTTAGTTATTGGCTGAACAAGAAGTAGGACTGAGTGGACTTGTAGCTCTAAAGTTTTACATTGTTTTGTTTTTGAGTGCGGTTATATAACAAAAAAAAATGCCTACATTTTGTTAACTGCACTTTCATGATAGAGATTGGACTACAGTACTTGTTTGTATGAGGTTAATTGAAAAATACTACTTTTGCTTATCATTTTTACAGTGCAAATATTTGTAATAAAAATAATTTAAAGAGCACTTTACACTATGTATTCTGTGTTGTAATTGAAATGGATATATTTGAAAAATGTAGAAAAACATCCACAAATATTTAATAAATTTCAATTGGTATTCTGTTTAACAGTGGGATTAATTGTAATCAATTTTTTTGAGTTAATCGCGTGAGTTAACTGTTATTTATCGACAGCTCTAGTGGTTATATTTTGGGGTCATAATAACTTTAATTTTAAACTTGGCTTTTCTTTTTATTGTTTTACAAAGGTGGTTAAACTGGAAGCAGGATTCAAACGGCTTTGAAAACATAGGGGCTGTGAAATTGTCAGGAATATAAAATGAGATGCACACATGCAGAGTTATGCACCACACTTGGTTCTTATAGTTAGCATTTAAAGACTGTAAGGATGACCATGCTAGAGATGCCTTAAAGAGACTGAAAATAAGTTAGCCTTTTGTTTTTAGGAAAATCTTCTGGAATTCCCCCCTTACTTCCTCCCTCATGGTGTCTCAGTGTCACAATTAATCTGTTTTCTGATGGATAGCTGCTATCCGAACACAGCTCATTTCAGCCCATGCTGACCATTGGCCAGAAAAGATTAAGCAAATGATACAAGTTACGTCTTCTGCTATGCTCTCAACTAGTGGTTCTGAAACTTTTTACTAACGCAACAAACCAACTCTATTTTGTCTTTTTTGAGGATCCATCATTATATATATGCTTTGTATGTGTGCATGCATACACATTATTAATTATTATTATTATTATTTATTATTTAAATCATAGAATATTAGGGTTGGAAGAGACCTCAGAAGGTTATCTAGTCCAATCCCCTGCTCAACAGAGGACCAACACCAACTAAATCATCCCAGCCAGGGCTTTGTCAAGCTGGGCCTTAAAAACCTCTAAGGATGGAGATTCCATCTCCTCCCTAGGTAATCCATTCCAGTGCTTTACCACCCTCCTAGTGAAATAGTGTTTCCTAATATCCAACCTAGACCTCCCCCACTGAAACTTTAGACCATTGCTTCTTTTTCTGTTGTCTGCCATCACTGAGAACAGCCTAGCTTCCTCCTCTTTCGAACCCCACCCCGCCTTTCAGGTATCGAAGGCTGCTGTCCTCTGACTCTTCTGCAGACTAAACAATCCCAGTTCCCTCAGCCTCTCATAAGTCATGTGCCCCAGCCCCTTAATCATTTTCATTGCCCTCTGCTGGACTCTTTTCAATTTGTTCACATCCCTTCTGTAGTGCAGGGACCAAAACTGGGCGCAATACTCCAGGTGTGGCCTCACCAGTGCCGAATAGAAGGGAATAATCACTTTCCTTGATCTGCTGGCAATGCTCCTACTAATACAGCCCAATATGCCATTGATTGTCTTGGCAATGAGGGCACACTGCTGACTTGTATCCAGTTTCTCGTCCATTGTAATCCCCAGGTCCTTTTCTGCAGAACTGCCGCTTAGCCAGTCGGTCCCCAGACTGTAATGGTGCATGGGATTCTTCCTTTCTAAGTGCAGGACTCTGCACTTGTCCTTGTTGAACCTCATCAGATTTCTTTTGGCCCAATCCTACAATTCGTCTAGCTCACCCTGGACCCTATCCCTACCTCCATTGTATCTACCTCTCCCCCCAGCGTAGTGTCATCTGCAAACTTGCTTAACTCCAGCACTTTGTTAGCCCTCCAGTCCTCTGTTCCTTCCTCCCCACCCTTAGTCTGAAATTGGGCGATGTAGTCATTTATACAGACATTTATAAACCATTATTCCATTATCACATCATTCAGGGCGGATGCAAGTTTTGTTAGGGGCGGTCCTGCAGTCCGTGTCTAGTAGACTGAGCCCTGCCTCATGTGGTGGGTACTGTTTGTGAATCACCTAAGTGGAACAGAGGACTACATCCCCTCGAAGAAGAAGGAACAGTTATTTGCTGTAACTGTGGTTCTTTGAGGTGTGAGCGCACACACATTCCACGATCCATCCTCCATCCCCTCTGCATTGGAGTGTAATCTCTTGGTTAAACAAAACCAAAACCCAGTTACTAATATAGGAAAGAGTGGCTCTCAGTTGAGATTCATAACAAATAAATGGGAGTATACTGTACTATTTATTAATCTGAAACACTATTATTTGAACGTCCGCATTAGCTGCAGAGGGCATGTATTTCATGCTGGAAGACAAGAAAGGGATTTGGATAATGCAGCGATTCGGATGAAAAAGGGAGAGACCCTGGCCAGGACTGCGAGGCGGGAGAGGATGACAAACCCCCAGCTGTGCTGGAGGCCCCCTGCTACTGAATGGCTCCTTTGGCTGCGCAGGGAGTCCTCTGCAGTCCTGCCATCATGGGAATGAGTGAAGAGGGCCAGGGCAGTGGAGCTACAGAGGCTCCCTGTGCTGACAGGGATTAGATTTTAGCAGCCCTGCACCAGTGTAAAGAACCCCTGCAGCTCCGGTCATGGGAGCAAGTGAGTGGGGCAGAGCAGAGACCCAGACCAAGACTTGGAGGAGGAGCCCTGGCAACAGGGGAGGTCATCCCGCTGATGAATGGCTCCTGCCCTCTCCATTATCCGAACTCCCAGTTACGTGAATAAAATCTGTCCCCCCTGTGCTGTTCGGATAATCAAGTGTATACTGTATTTAATATTTTTAATTGAAATGTGAACTGTATTTGACAGCAAATGAGTACACAGTTCTCTACAACTGATGTAGTTTTAACTTGGGCAGGACTGTTGCACGTTTAGGATTGTTATCTTAAGCTTGCCCTGTTTGAGGCTATGTTTAGGCTACAAACTGTGATCAACAGAAGTTAATTTGATGTACAGCTGCCCAAATTTGTATATTGCTCAGAGGCATGTGTGCTTGGCTGCTTTTGCTGTTGCTGTGTCCACTCACCAGGAATGCTTGTGTTGCTGCAAAGTGCGGTGCACCACGGGTAGGTGTCTGTGTGCCACACACTAGTTCTGGATTGCTAGTGGTCAATAGGAAATCATTTTAGAGTTGGAAAAAGTAAAGTGGGAGTGTTTGTTATGCAAGTGTGTAGGGCCATTAATAGTCTCCTGCTGCACGGTACTTTGAATCTCGGTAATGTGCAGGATATAGTGGATGGTTTTGCAGCAGTGGGGTTCCTGAACTGCAGTGGAGCAATAAGGCTGTGACGAAGCTCTGTCCTTGCCTCCGTGGGTCCCGCGATTCCTGGCAGATTTCGCTAGCCTCAGAGGCTCACTGTCACCCTCCACGTAATCCTTCTTTCTTTAGAGACAAGGGTCACAATCTACTAGTCTACTGAGCCATTTTCATCATAAGCCAGCGAGGGAGGTGAGGAGAAGTTATCCTTCCTTGCACAGTCTCTGTTGTCTCCCAGTCTCAATGATTAAACGGGGCAAAGGTGGGGGGGGGGAGCCCAGGCCCACCCTCTACTCTGGGCTCTAGCCCAGGGACCCTAATAGTATCAGCTATGGTAGTTGACCTTTTAGAAACATGACATGTACAATTCCCTGGGCTACTTCCCCCACAGCAGCCTTCACTTCCTCAAGCTCCACTTCACCTTTACCTCAGGGCCTCCTTCCTTGTGCCTGATATGGTGTGTACTACTCAGCCTTTCCAACCGCACAACTTCTTCCCACAGCTCCTGACATGCACACCCACCTGACTGACTGGGAGGCTTTTAACTAGTTTCAGCCAGCTCCTGATTGGCTTCAGGTGTCCCAATCAACCTAGCCTTCTCCATGCCTTCTGGAAAGTTCTTAATTGGCCCCATGTGTCTTAATTGACCTGGAGCAGCTTCCATTTCAATTAACTTGGTACCAGGGATTTGTTTTTAGCCTGGAGCTAATATATCTATCTCCCACTACTTTTCTATAGCCATCTGGCCTTGCCCTGTCACAAGGCACACACATTCCTATTTTGGCACCAGCCCATCTTGCCACAGGGTACATCAACAGAAAAGGCTACTTTTCTGTAGTTATGCAAGCATTGAGGGCTAACCGGGGACACTTCACCAATGTCAATGTGGGCTGGTCGGAGCAGCTTATGTATGTAAACTCAATGCTCCGCATAGCCCCTCCATCCCCACCTAATTCAATAGGAGAATGAAAATCAGATGCCAACTCTACTTCTGTTCATGATACCTGTGCCTTTTCTCATATGAGTAAACAATGACACATTGATACTTTTGTCTTGTTAACTTGGGAATGGACTGGGTGTAATCTTTAAATTTAAACATCGTAAGGAAAAATGCCTGCACACACTTTCCTGAGTTCACTTTCCCTTCATCAGGCTCATCTGCATTCATCTGGTGGGACTGACTAGACTGTGGCAGTCTCTCAAATGTGTACTGGCTTGCAGTATGTCTGGAGTCCCCTCTCTTGTCATCTTGCTCTTCCTTCTCACTTTCACAGTGGGGGGTCTCTGTCTTGGTCTCTGCCAAGTATTGCATGTAGTTCACTGTAAAAGTGCTAGGTCTGCAGGGCAGCACCAGATCTGTGGTGGGCCTTGTGGTTCCCTGGTGAATTTTGCTTTCACAAGCACTTCTGCTGATCCCTGTTGTACCCGTTAGCCTGCATCCCCTGTGCAATATTCTTGTAGTTGTCCATGTTTCTACGACTGGTCTGTAGCAGTGCTTGCACGGCGTCATCTTTGCACAGGGCCAGGAGATCCAATACTACTTGTCTACTGCAGGTAGGAGCGCACCTAGTAGATGGAGCCAGTATGGTTGGTTGGACAGTTGCGCACAACTAGAGTATGCTGCTAGGTGTGGTTTCCAAGGTGTGCAATTAAGAAAGGGAATTTCAAAAACATGTGAGGTAATAGTATAAAATTCTGACCAGAGCAGTCACTGTCTCTGGGAAATAGGCCAAATCCCCTGAGATGGAATATTAGATGGATGGGATCTGATTTACTATAGAAAATTCTTCCCTGGGTATCTGGCTGGTGAATCTTGCCCATGTGCTCAGGGTTTAGCTGATTGCCATATTTGGGGTCGGGAAGGAATTTTCCTCCAGGGCAGATTGGAGAGGCCCTGGAGGTTTTTTTTTGCCTTCCTCTGTAGCATGTGGCATGGTTGACTGGCGGGAGGCTTCTCTGCTCCTTGAAGTCTTTGAACCATGATTTAAGGACTTCAATAGCTCAGACATGGGTGAGGTTTTTCATAGGAGTGGGTGGGTGACATTCTGTGGCCTGCGCTGTGCAGAAGGTCGGACTAGATGATCAGAATGGTCCCTTCTGACCTTAGTATCTATGAATCTATGAATGGGGCATTGTGGGACAGCTGCTAGAGGACTGTTAGGATCCGCATAGGTTATGCGGTGTCTACACTTGAACTGCGTTGACCTCAGTAGGTTGACTATGACTCTACACTGTTCAGGGAGGTGGTTTTACTGTGTCACTATAATGGGGTGCTTGTCAGCTGGAGACAAACTTGAGTGTAAACACATGCACGCATAAAGTCATCCTAACTTTGTAGTGTAGACCAGGCCCCAAGTTAGTAATGACAGCATTTTATCTACTGTGATTTCAGGCATTCTCCAGGGGCTTTATTTGGCAGGAAGACATGAACGATTGTATATTACAATTGATAACATGGACATCCTCTAGTTAACTAAGAAACGCCTTCCTTTCAGCTTCAGTGCGGCAGAGATATAGTCTCAGTATTTGTTTTCTGTGAAACGAGATAATTTCTTGCAAGGTGTAAAACTTCAGTCTGGGAGTGAGACCCAACAACCCCTTGATGCCAGCTGGCAGAAAGCATAGGGGGTGCATAATGTTGTATAGGGATCCCCTCAATTTGATATCTGCATTATAGTTCACCAAAGAGTGACATGAAGTCTCTGCCCAAAACTAGTGCTCTGTCTTGTCATAATCATAAAATATATGCATGGATAATATTTAAGGAGTTACATATCTATATGAAAAATTATGCTCTTAAGGTCTTGGAGTTAAGGCAGGTCACAGGAGGTGATATACCTCAAAAATGTGTTTTATAGGCAGACGATAACTGTCACCTCTCTCCCTGTGTGGCCATTTGTGTATTGCATGCCTCATGCTGCATGCCTGTTCGCATATTAAGCCAGCTGCGAATTGAGAGAGTGAAATCTGCAGGATGAAACAAACAGGGGAGTGTCCTGCTTATGAATAAAGACACAGGATTGCTTTGAGATATCTTGGAGTGGAGATAGACACGCTGAATCCTTTACCTATGGGAGGCAAACTGGCAGTATGCAAGTCTCATGGGAAAAAGGGTCACAGCCAGCCTGACTGTAAAGCACTGCAAGGATTCTGGGAGCGCAATTCCTAGATATGAAAGTACTTTGTTAATTAATCCTGAACTATAGAATGCTTGTTTTGATTCTTTTATATGTAACCATTTGTTTCCAATATTTTTACATGCAACTACTTGTATCTCTATGCTTTGTTAAATAGACTTCTATTTGATTTCACTATAAATGAATCTAAATGTTGTGAGTTAAGTGGGGCAATGACTCGAGGTGAAACTGGTAAGCTGGATGTACTGCTTCTTTTGGAAGTAATGGGTTGGTGAATACTGTGAATGTCGAGTGGATCAGGGGTTGGACACTTCCAGGGGTTGCAGGTTGGTTGAAATTTTGGTGGTGCTCAGGACCTCCCCCCTCAAACTCTGCCCCCCACCTGTCTAAGGCTCTGGGAGGGAGTTTAGGTGGGGGGAAGGAGGTCTGGGTGCAGGCCCTGGTCAGGGGATTGGGGTGCAGGACAGGTGAGAGGTTGGGCTCTGGGAGGGAGTTTGGATGTAGGCTCTGGGCTTGGGCAAGGGGTGGGGGTGCAGACTCTGGGACAGAGTTGGGGTGTTGGCTCTGGGGTGGGGGTGCAGGCTCTGGGAGGGAGTGCGGAGGGCTGGGGTACAGGATCTGGGATGGAGTTTGGATGCTGGGTACAGACTACAGGCTAGGGCAGGGGGTGGGTGTGCAGGAGGGGGTGAGGGGTGCAGGCTCTGGGACAGAGTATGTGTGCTGGCTTTGGGCTGGGGCTGAGGGTGCAGGCTCTGGGAGGGAGTTTGGGTACAGGAGGGGATGTGTGGGAAGAGGGTGGGGGTGCAGGCTCTGGGAAGGAGTTTGGGAGCAGAGAGAGAGGCTTCAGGCTCTGGCAGGGAGTTTGGGGGCCGAAGGGGGGGCAGTGCATGCTCTGGGAGGCAGTGGGGGGTGAAGCGCTTACCTGGGGTTCCTAAGCAGGTTAGTCCTGGAGTCTCCATGTGTTGCTACCCCCAGGCACTGCCCCTGCAGCTTTCCATTTGCATATGGGGTAGGTCACAGACCCCCCCCCCCGGGGCTGCAGGGAGGGGCTGGCAGCCATGTGGAGCGAGCAGGGAGGAAGCAGCTCAGCCCTGCTGCACTGCTGGTGATGAGTGGGGGCACTGGGCTGTTTTAAATGGCCCGGGGGATGCGCGGAAGGTGGGGCCGAAGGAGAGACCCAGCCCCAAAAACTGCTGAAGCTGGGCCCCGGGCCAGGAATATTCCTGGTGCCCAGGCACCACGGGCCCAAAGGACTCGCCACCCATGGACATGTTAGGGAATTGCTCGGAGGGCTCGAGTTTTGGAGTGTGCATTTCTAAATTGTAGTGTCACAGTGGTGCCTGTGAGGCTTAGAGGGGAGTGCTTGTGTTGTCTGTGGCCATTGGAGTTGGGAGGCTGACCCACATTAGTCACAGACAAGGCTTCTTCATGCTAAGTGCAGCTGGTGACAAGGTAACTCATAACTCTGGATACCCCTAGGAAGCTTCATAGAGTGAGGTTGAAGGTAGTCCTAGTTGCCTTGCTATTCAGAACAGTTCACTTGTTCAAAATTTCATGATGAGTATTGGCAGAGGATCTCTTTGATTGCCTCACAGTATGGTATAGAATCATATATTATATTTTATATTTGTTTGCATATTATACCAATTAAAAACCTATTTAATTAAGTAATAAACATATAAATCTCCCTACGAGATATTTATGTAAGTCTATATGTAATCTGCATTAGTAGCTTCACATACAGATACATAAACAGTTGATACCATGGACCAGGTTCAGCAAATCCTGACCTCAGTATGAGTAGTGTTTGTGGAAGACTTGCAGGAGTGGCGTCTAATGCTGAACTCCCTTTCCTTTTCTGTTTTCTCAATGAGGTAACATATATATTCAGTGTGTTTTATGACTCATCATTTATCTCATGTTGTAGGTATGCATGCATGCCACCTCAAAGTAGTAAATTACACTAATTGACAAACAGAAGGTAAGGTCACTGCCCCAAGCATTTATAATCTATGAATTATCAGGATACATTAGAGTTGGCGTTGAATCCTCATAAAATAAAACTAGATCTTAAAATAAGATAGAAGTAAATTAAATATTCTTGCAGAGCACTTAGTGAGGTGAGAGGTGAAGGAATAGCTACTGGAAAGAGAATATGGGCAAATGTCTCATGATATGGAGATGGATATTGCTGAGCTGAAGTTAATGTGGTTACATTTTGCACCAAAAAGTGGCTTATGAATGCCTGATATACAGTGAAAGGATAGAAACATAGGAATGTCCGCGCTGGATTAGACCTGACAATGGCCTGTGTCATGTGCTTTAGAGGAAAGTGTAAGAACCTTGCAATTAGCAGATGTAGATTAATCTTCTCCCTATATTAGGACTTATCCTGATCTCTACTGGTTACTTTGGTTTAAGCCATGAAGCACAAGATTTAATATTCTGTCCACAAAGTTTATTATAATTAATTATAGCAACTTCAGATGTTCTTCGAATCCATGTCCAATCCCTTTTTGAATCTTAAGTTCTTGGTCTTAATGACCTTTTGTGCCAGTGAGTACCACACTTTAATTATATGTGTGAAAAATGTTTCCTTTGGTCAGTTTTGAATTTCCTACCTTCTAACTTCATTGAATGTACTCTGATTCTTACGTTAGGAGACAAGGAGAACAGAAGTTCCCCATCTATCTTGTCTAGATTGTTCATTATTTTATCTACTTTTATAAAATCCCCTCTTATTCATCTCCTCTCTAAAGTAAAGAGTCTTATTCTGTTGCACCGAATAGCTTTTCTCCTCATTCATTAAGAATGGTTAATGCTCCCCACTTATGGAATTCAGAGATGGGCCAGAATTCTTGTTGAAGGCTCCAGGTTTAAGCTCTGCCTTTCAGCTCAGGCCATGATGAAATTTTCTCTGCTTGGCTGTGGAACAAGTTGGTGATACAGTTTTTCTCAGCCAGTTTTTTTTAAACTCCTTTATTTCCATGCAGTTGCAACTTAGTTGTCTTCTTTCTCCTTCTGTGGGTTGGATGAATAGCAGCATGGTGGTTTCAACCATCTGGATCAACTGCTGCAGCACGTCCCTTGTGGAATAGTCTATCCCCTTTAAGTCATGGCAGAGCAGTTACACAAACACCAGGCTAAATCTAAGGGGTTTTTCCTACTGGAGGCATTACGTTTACAGGCTTCCTTTTCCCAGGCAGCCATAACGCTGCCAGGTTATTGGTCTCAGAGTTTGACTCTCCACCTGGCCTCAAGTATTTGACTCTAATGCAGAAAAGCCTTGTCAGGAGATTCTGAACTTTTGGGGAAAGAGTTTAAGGATGAGGAGGAAGCTATCTGGCCTAGCTCTGAGGCAGGTCCTGCAACAGACCTGTGCTGGAGGAGGAGAATCCCCTTGGATATTGAAGTGTTTTCTCATCTCCAGGGGCAAAGAAGCATGGCTCCTGTATAGCTCCCCTTCCTCCCACTGTGAATCAGGGGAGTCTCATGATACTCACAGGTATGTCCTGCAAACCCCAGAGACTCCAGGGCCCCAAAAGGAAGACCAACTGTCCCCTTCACAAGGTAGCGATTAAGTATTTGTAATGAGCAAGTGGTTTGCAAATCAGGGATTAAACCCCTTCTCCTTTGCCTTCTCCCCCTGAGAGAATATTTGCTAGGGTTTGTCTCCTACACAGAGGCTCTTGCAGTGCTCAGTATCATCTGTGCTGCTTCTCCCCCTCCCTGCAGCATATGTGGGCATGCAGGGAAACATGTCCCTCCTGTGCAGATCGGTCTCAGATGGAATTCCTATTAACTGCAGGTGTTCTGCGTTTCAGCTCAAGGACCTTCCAGGGAAAGGGGCTCAGATTTGAGGCAACTGCTGTATGGGAATTGGGCCTTCTGATCATCAGTTTTTTCCCCAGCTCTGCCAGAGAAAGGGAACGCTCTGAAAGGTGGGAAATAGGTTTTCTCTCTCCATCTCGCCCATGCTTCACAGGCTGTCTCCACTTTAAAGCCTTAAGAACACATCAGCCATCTGTGACCCGAACAGAAGCACATGAGCAGCACCATCATGGGATTACAGATTCTGATTTATTGAGTAAAGCCCTGAGCGGTACTAGCTTGCTCCTACAGTACTTGGGTGCTAGCCAGCCTGGGGGAGCAAGCTTGCAGTCTTTCAGGCTCCAGGGATATCTAGCTAGCTACTTCCACAATCAGTGTGTATGTACCTGTACCCCATCTCTGATGCTTGGTCTCCATGCCAGGATGAATAGTGTACTATCTCCCCACATACCACAGCTAGAGGAAGAAGTACTACACGTGCATATCCCATCATAGCCCCAGAAAAAAGGAGAAAAACAAACAAACCCTGCAGGACTTCTCCAGGAGAGGATGTCAGTGACTTGCAAGGAACTCATTAATAATAATATATCTTCCTATTGAAGCATTATTAGGTTCTTGATTTCTTGTTGATGACTCCTTTTGAGGGCATATCAAGATCCAAACGGGGCCATCTGTTTAAACCAAATGTTAAACTGAAAGGTTTATGTACAAACAAAGATTTCTTAAATTTTGGGACACAAGGTTGCTGCAAGCAATAGCTCCACCAAAGAGAGGAATATCATACATGGGCTTCTTTACAAAGACCTCATAAACCATAAGAAGGCTGGCACACAGCACTACAGTTTCAAAGCCTCAGCTATAGTCATTCAGACCAGAGGTTTTTTTATAGTTAGTAAGGAAGGCCTACATTGTGGTGAATGAGTGATTTGTCATCTAGGAGTATGATCCTTGTTTGGAGTGAGACATCTCAGGTTCTGTCTTGATATGATTGGTGATGAGGAATGGATTCTAGCTTAGTGGCTACAAGTAACCCATGTTACACTCGTAAACAGCCATTGTTCATCTTAAAGAGAACTCATGCATCCAAACTTACAGCTGAGGTGATATTGCAGAAAAATTGGAGACATTAGTAGCTGAGAGGCAGAGAGGCCTCAATCCTCTTTATCAAAGCCAGCATAGCAATTTGTTTGCCATAGACACCAAGGATATCCTAGAAGAGATTATTACCCGGGCAGAGGATAAAATCTGGAGCAGAAACTTCCAAGGAAACATAGATAAATTTTAGGGCTTTCAAGTGATTAAAAAAATTAATTGCGTGATCAAACAATAATAGAATACCATTTATTTAAATATTTTGAATGTTTTCAAATATATTCATAGAATCATAGAATATCAGGTTTGGAAGGGACCTCAGGAGGTCATTTAGTCCAACCCCCGCTCAAAGCAGGACCAATCCCCAATTTTTGCCCCAGATCCCTAAATGGTCCCCTCAAGGATTGAACTCACAACCCTGGGTTTAGCACAAACCAATGAGCTATCCCTACCCCAAAGAGAAGGGGCTTGGAGAATGCAGGCATCGATCCTGCTACCTCGCATACTAAGTGAGTGCTCTCCCATTTGAGATAATTCCCCAATTTTGATTTCATTAAAACACAGAATATGAAGTGTACAGTGCTCACTTCATATTTATTTTTGATTACAAGTGTTTGCACGGTAAAAAAACAAAAGAAATGCAATCTGTTATGAATATAGATTTATGTACAAAAATACTACATTCAAAAATAAAACAATGTAACATTTTAGAGCTTGCAAGTCCACTCACTCCTACTTCTTCAGCCAGTTGCTCAAACAAGTTTGTTTACATTTGCAGGAGAAAATGCTGCCTGCTTCTTGTTTACGTTACCTGAAAATGAGAACAGGTGTTCTCATGGCACTGTTGTAGCCAGTGTTGCAAGATATTTACGTGCCAGATGTGCATGCTTCAGCCGCCATTCCAGGGGACATGCGTCCATGTTGATGACGCTCGAAAACCATCCAATGCAGTGCAGACTGACACATGTTCATTTTCATTATCTAAGTCATGACACCAGCAAAAGGCTGATTTTCTTTTTTGGTGGTTCGTGTTCTGTAGCTTCCGCATCAGAGTATTGATCCTTTAAGACTTCTGAAAGCATGCTCCCTACTTCCTCCCTCTCAGATTTTGGAAGGCACTTCAGATTCTTAAACCTTGGGTCGATTGCTGTAGTTATCTTTAGAAATCTCACATTGGTACCTTTTTTGCATTTTGTGAAATCTGCTGTGAAAGTGTTTTAAAATGAACCACATGTTCTGGGTCATCATCTGAGACTGCTGTAACATGAAATATATGACAGAATGTGGGTAAAACAGAGCAGGGGACATACAGTTCTCCCCCAAAGAGTTCAGTGATAAATTTAATTAACGCATAATTTTTTTAACGAGCGTCATCAGCATGGAAGCATGTCCTCTGGAATGGTGGCCGAAGCATGAAGGGGCATACGAATGTTTAGCATATCTGGCATGTAAATATCTTGCAATGCTGGCTACAAAAGTGCCATGCAAACGCCTGTTGGTGACATTGTAAATAAGACGACATTTGTAAGTTGCACTTTCAGGACAAAAAGATTGCATTACAGTACTTGTATGAGATGAATTGAAAACTACTATTTCTTCTGTTTATCATTTTTACAAATATTTGTAATTTGTAATCAAAATATACACTGATTTCAATTATAGCACAGAATATGATATACATGAAAAGGTAGGTTTCAGAGTAGCAGCCATGTTAGTCTGTATTCGCAAAAAGAAAAGGAGTACTTGTGGCACCTTAGAGACTAACAAATTTATTAGAGCATAAGCTTTCGTGAGCTACAGCTCACTTCATCGGATGCATTTCCGATGAAGTGAGCTGTAGCTCACAAAAGCTTATGCTCTAATAAATTTGTTAGTTTCTAAGGTGCCACAAGTACTCTTTTTCTTTTTATGAAAATGTAGAAATATCCAAAATATTTCAATTGGTAGTCTCTTGTTTAACAGTGCGACTAAAACTGCAATTAATTGTGATTAATTTTTTTGAGTTAATTACGTGAGTTAACTGTGATTAATTGACAGCCCTAATAAATTTTACTTCAACAAAATCCTGAGCATGACACAGATAAAAAGAGCAGTTGCATATGAGAGCGCACAATTCCTGTACAAGACTTTTTCTTCTGATCAGCCCTTTGTAACCCATGTCTTAAGTGGCTGGTAATAGTCACAGAAAGGCACAGGTCACATG
Organism: Dermochelys coriacea; assembly: GCF_009764565.3. Classification (NCBI taxonomy): domain Eukaryota; kingdom Metazoa; phylum Chordata; order Testudines; family Dermochelyidae; genus Dermochelys; species Dermochelys coriacea. Next base: position 10,852,216 of record NC_050069.1, read on the forward strand.
TTATGCACCCGTGCTCATCCATAGATAACAGGCCAATCAGTACCCTGTCCAGAGAAACAGACCCACTCATAACTAGACAGCTGCTGGAAAGGATTCATAGCTACCTTCAAAATGAAGAGCTTTTGATCCCAATGCAGAGAATTGCTCACCCAGAGGTCAAAACAGATATGGCTATAGTTAATATTTGCAAAAATCCAAAACTTCATTGCATCAGTCATTTCTTGAGGAGTCTATCAGTAGTCACTTATCCCCAATGTCTGGATTGCTAGTGCCATGCATCAGCTTCATCTCCTGAGTGGGGTTTCTCAAAATACACCTGCTGAAATTCCTTTGAAGGACATAGAATCGTGCGTTTGTTGCGATGTAAAATTAGATGTCATTCTCAGATCACATCCGAATGCCTCTTTGTGGGCAGGTAAGTACAAACAACATGCTGAACACCAACCCAATTTTCACTATAGATCCTTGCATACTCAAGTGCCAAATTTAATCTCAATGACAAATTAGAGAAATCTGTGATAGGCTTTCTAATCGCAAGTTTTGGAATTAGTTCCCATACCCATTCAAGAACCACACGGCTTTTGTCATGAGGAAAAGATGATTCTTACATCCACTAACCCTTTTGTTCAAGTTAAGTTCCTCTTTCTACAATTTGTAGGAAATAGTTCTACCATGGTTTTGTTCAAAGCTTTTTGTGGCACAAATGGGCATTTCTAGGGCTCCAAAAAAAGATTCCGAGCAAATGGAGTACATACATTTGGTATGTCTTGTTCATCATTTTATCAAAAATGCCAAGACTTTAAGCCCTCGAAGTTGTTATAGGCAAGAAGTGAAAATCCTGCACTAGTTGGAATGATAGTAATATCTGGGAAACCATTCACAAAAGTCCCTAGAGGCATTGGGGGAGAAGGGCATGAGCCTTCACTGGAAGATTTCCAAAGTTTCCATTCCTCTGCAATGGCATCCTTTTGTAGAAAGATGTTACTGGATGGTAGGTTCCCGGTTATTGCTTAGTTTATAAAGCTCTTGCTTTATATGGGGGAAACTTCTATTTCTGCCTATGTTTCTACTATAATAAACTCTGCTTATCCTTCCCTCTCCCTCTCCCACACATACTGGTGCGATTCACTGCTCATTCAGATTAGTAATGAATGAGAAGAGAAGCTGTGCAACAGATTGAGAAACTTCTTACCTGATAATAATCCTTCTGTTAGCAGCTTCTCTCAGAATTCAACCCAACCCGGTAGTCTGTTAAATGACCATAATATAAATTGAATTTTTTCTCTAAAGCAGAGGTGGGCAAACTACGGCCCTTGGGCCACATCTGGCCCGCAGGACCATCCTGCCTAGCCCCTGAGCTCCCGGCCGGGGAGACTAGCCCCCAGCCTCTCCCCTGCTGTCCCTCCTCCCTCGCAGTTTTAGCTCTGCACGCGGGTAGTGTGGCTTGTGCCCGCCTACCTCCCAGGCTTTCCAATAAGCCTCTTCTGCCCCTCTGAGTGGCCTGGTGGGTGGGGGGGGGGTTGGATAAGGGGCAGGAGGTCCCGGGGGGCAGGCAGGGGACGGGGGCAGTTGGATGGGGCGGAGGTTTGGGGGGTGGGGGCGGTCAGAAGACAGGAAGCAGGGGGGTTGGATAGGGAGTGGGGTCCTGGGGTGTCGGGGGGGTTCCAGGAAGGAGGGGGACCTGGCAGGGCTGTTAAGGACATGGGTCTAGGGAGGGGGGTTGGATGGGTCGGGGGCCTGTCGGGGCAGGGGTGTGGATAGGGGTCGGGGCAGGGAGCAGGAGGAGTTGGATGGGGGGGATCACGGGGCGGGCAGTTAGGGGCAGGGGGTCCCGGGAGGGGGCAAGGAGCAGGGGGGGTTGGATGGGTCAGAAGTTCTGAGGGGGGCAGTCGGGGTGGGAAGTGGGAGGGGGCGGATACGGGGCGAGGCCCAGGATGTTTGTGGAGGCACAGTCTTCTCTATCCGGTCCTCCATATAGTTTTGCAACCCTGATGTGGTCCTTGGGCCAAAAAGTTTGCCCAGCCCTGCTCTAAAGGGAGACCTGGATATGTTGTTTTAGATTAATTTAATACATCATATCGAGTAGTCTTAATGCATAATAATTGGTTTCTGAAGTGTTTTTACAGCTGTGGAAGAACTCTTTTGGTGGCTTGTGTTGGAGGACAGAGCTTAGCCCTGGAGCCTCCAGCAACAACATTGGACCACCTACAAATTCCATGGGTCAGGTACCTCACTTTAAAATAAAATCACCAAAAAGCTTGGTAGAAAGTTATAAATTAATGGAAAGAGTTAGATAACTAAACGAAACAACTTCTGTGCTTGTAATCGAGATGATTGCAATATAAGTATGCAATAGAAGTAACTCTAGGAGAGGTATTTGTATGTTTCTACCCCTCCAAGACTTCTGTTGCCCCCCTGGAGGAGAGCAGAAAGGAGAAAAAGTCAGCTTTAAAACATCCCTCTCCTCATTCAAGTCCCTTCTAAAAACCCGTATTTTCTGTTTCCTGGGAACGAGTTGATTTTATACAAGGACTGATTTTTTTTTTTAAGAGTTTTCTTTAATGCAATCCTCAATAATGGGTGCATCAACAGTGATCTTATTACTGGAACCCTTGTGCTTCCATGTTGCATTACATCTAAAATTAGATTTATATCAGCTGCTTAGGACAGGGATTATATATTTTGTTTGTCCTTTTTTAAAGGTACTAATACTCTGTTACTTACACATAGTAGCTGAGAATGAAATGAGCAAGAGCCTACAGTGAGAAAAAGATAAAAAATTACTTTGAAGTACTTCCCTACATAAATATACCCAGTAGAATAGTAACTCTTAGGTTTGCAGCTAGGAAATTATATTGGAAAGTGTGAATTGTAAATGTGGGTACTCTGACCTGGGCAATGAAAATGTGACACCTTCAGGAGCTAGTGAGGCATGACAAGATATTCTTGTTGCTTGTAACTTTAATTTTTGTATATTACATCTGAGTCTAAACCTGCATATGAAATGAGAAGAAAAAAGGGTAAGCTGTAACTCTCATGCAGTAATGTCTATTTTAGGTACTTGCATGACCCCCCTCACTGTAATATCTGAATGCCTCATAATCTTTAATGTATTTATTCTTGGAATTCTTGCTAAACCAAATACTATTATCCCCATTTTACAGATGGGGAATGGGCACAGAGAAGCTAAATGACTTGCTCAAGTTCACAGGTAGTTTGTTGGCAGAGCTCAACACTGCTTATGAGCCACTAACTTCAAGTCAAGTCCCCAGCTAGGATTCAATGCAACGGTAGAGAGGTTTTTCTTCAGAGGATGATAACTTTAACAGGAGTAAGAATATCTCTGATGAAAGTACGTGACATTTCCTCTGCACATAGCCTACAAAGGAATGATTCCTAAATTGATAAATTTAAAATATTTTAATCCTGATGACCTCAGACCCTCAGCAGAAGACCTAAAAATGCTGGAGGATTGAGAAATAAACCAGATTATATGGTAAAGAGCTTCCTGTTCAGAAACTTTAGAGGATGGACAGAAGGGTTTCCATGAGTTATAATTATTAGTTTTAAGTTTTTCTGTATTTATTTCTTACTTGACATTGTAACAGAGGTTTTCTGTGAGTGGATCTTCAGGGGACCATAGCTCTGAAGAATGGGAATCAGGTGGACAGGAAAATTTTCCATACCTGGTTTCGGTCACCATTAGCAGGTGGCATAATCCAGGTGGCACTGTTTTGGTGCTGTTTTCTAATTCTGATGTGCTCAGTGTTTTAGGAACTGGAGGAGAGTTTTGGAAGTGCTTGTATTTCTTAATTTTTTTATTTTTTTTTGTATCTGACATTGAGTGTTGAAGATAATCTGTTCAAAAAGGCTTATTAGAATCAATGCAATGAATTTGTGAGATCCGAGGTAAAGCAAATGCAAGTATTCTGTTGTTCAGATAATGCAGCTATGCCCCAGACTTCACGTTCAAGCTGTTCAGACTTTGAGAATAGTAGAACAAGGAATTTTCAAAACACAAAGTTTATAGAAAAAGAGCAGTGGTGATTGCTGTGAATTTATTGAAATTTTGACAAGATTGGTATTTACATTAATTCCTGTTGTCTTAATTTTTTATTTAAATTCAGCCTCTTATCTCTCTACTGACCCTGTGGAACTGATTTCAGTGCTACTGAGGTTTAATTTAATTTTATTTATTGTGTAATTAATGATGTTAGGATGCCTAGTGCCTTGAATAGGCATCATCATTATTTTAAATCTAAATAAATAAAATAGTTTAGTCATTTATCAATGTACCTGTATTCCACACAAATGTGGAGCTATCACTTCTAATATGTTGAAATATTTACATAAAAACATTAGATCCGTAAACTGAGATATTTAAAAAATAAAAAAGTAATTTGATAGGGAAAGTAATGCCACATTATTGAAAACAATATCACTTCACACTTTAAATTTTCTTCCTTCTTTTGGAGTCATTACACACTGTGCCCCATCTATGTGCTTCAGGAAGCAGAAGGTTTGCTTAGCATACACTGAAGGTCTGGGTTCTTTTAACTCCCTGTGCATATGTTTTCTCTCTTCTCAGTAATTTAACTGAGGTTAGACATTGGCCGGTGTTGACAGCTTGATTTTTCTGTTCATATTGAAGTATAGATTTAATAGTAATGTCGCAGTTACAATTCAGTCTAAGTGTAAAACATTGCAAACTACATTATAGAGCCATTTTATTCATTATATCGCTGGCATTTATTTTACTTTTAATCCATAAAGTATACCAAATTAGAAAGTACATGGGTACCTGTAACAGTATTAAAAATAAAAAAGTGCTTATCTTGAAGTAATTAGAGATGAAATACTCAGTTCACTGATTACTAAAAAGTATTACAATTATTTGCAATTTTAACATGTCTTCAGCAGTCCTAGGAATTGTTTATAGTAATTTTTACAGTTTAAAGTAATGTAGTACTTTTAATATATGCTGAAGAAATTTGTGACTTTTTTCCAAGGGTCTCCTGACAACTGGAGTAGAATTTGAATCTCTCCCTGCAGCTCTTTCTCTACCTGCTGAATCTGGCCTCTACCCAGTAACCCTCGTTGGTGTTCCTCAGACTACTGGGCAGATCACTATCAATGGTAAGGATTATATCTTTTGCAGTTCTCATCAGGAAAATAGGCACAAGTATCTTAAGACATTGTGGTTTTTTTTGATGTAGTAGTTAAATTAATATTTATTTTATGTTTCCACAAAGTCAGTATCTATTTAAAAAGAACTTACAAAATAATCCTTCATCAAGAAGGTAGTTCTACATAGAATGAGAAAATAAGCCATGATTCTAAGAAATACATCACTTTTGTTTAGATGTGTGTGTTCATTGCTGTTACTACATTAAAATGCTAAATCTGAGGGGAAAGGGAAAGCTAAATAACTGAATAGTCTATTGTATTAGCAAACAATGGTGTTAAAAATGCTAGTCTGTCTACACCTGTACTCCTAGCATTGCTAGAATATAAGGTCCCAGAATATTAGTTCATGACTATATTTTTTTAAAAATGCATGAAAATCGTGGACTGTTACTTCCACAAAAGACAAAAGTATAGGCGTAAATGCATAACATTTGTCCATGCAATTTGATTCATTATACTTGTATAGAGTCTTTCTTAGGAGGATTTGAAAATGTTTTACAAAGTTTCTTACCACCTGTGTAAGATATTTTCATAGGAGAGGTTGTGACTTGGCCAAGTTAATTTCCTTTCAGAATCTGGTCACTAACATGGTGTACAAAAATCGATGATTAAATAAATAAAAATTTAAATTAAAACATTTAAGTTTTAAAAGTAAACCTACTTAACATTAAATTTGAAATTATGAAAACCTAATTTAAGGCTTCATCCTATTATAATCTATTAAAATCATTTAAAGTCAATAAAAATATGCTGTATATGTTTGCTGCTGAAATTTAAAATAGTCAAACCACTGAACTGATAGAGGTCACTGTCTAAGGACCTGGAACCAGAGTTTGTTGAAGTATTTTTGATGGCAGTAGCCTCTTCTGCAGGCGCAGAGAGACTGTTCTTCGTTTCAGTTTGTTCAACTAGTTGAGTTCAATGACTAAATAAAACCTAGATGTGAGAAGATGAGATCTACTAGTTCTAAAATCTTGAAGCACATGGTGTGATCAGAAAGAATCTGTTCAATTTACTAAGTTGGAAAAAATCAGTTAGTTTTAAATGCAAACCATGTTTTGATATACACTTTTATCTTATATACCTAGCACATTTTCAGGTAGACTTATTTAAAAAAAAATTAAAATGCTGTTTTTGTGAATTTTTAATAGAATTTTAATTTTCATCCAAATAGAGTTTGACATGATTCACATCTAAAAAATTAATCATTTAATAAATAAGGAATGAATCATTCACCATTTTCTAACATTTAAAAAAAAAAAAGTAAAAAAGGAATCTGTATAAATCATAAGACTGGAAGGGACCTCGAGAGGTCATCTAGTCCAGTCTCCTGCACTCATGGAAGGACTAAGTATTATCTAAACCATTTCAGACAGGTGTTTGTCTAACCTGCTCTTAAAAATCTCTAATGATGGAGATTCTGCAACCTCCCTAGGCAATTTATTCCATGCTTAACCAGCCTGACGGTTAGGAAAATTTTCGTAAATGTATGTTAATCTAAATACTTGCATGAGTAATATATTTAGATATAGTGCATCCTCCTGGTTAGCTAAAAAAAGTACCAAGTTTTAGTGTAATGGTTGTATTTAGCTGTAAATTAACATGTTTTAATGAGAATCAATCTTTGTTTAGGAAAATAATTAAAGCACAAATACAAAACAAGATTGAAATTAGTGATTTTAAATCAAGGTTTCCTGCTTGCTGATTTCAATCCTCAATAAAATTGGTCATTTACAGCACTTTGATTTAAATCAATCCACCATCATCACTAAACTTTTGTAATTGATTCCTTCATGAAGCAAATAGTTTCTGGACAAATTTGCTCTTTTCTACCTTGAAATAGGTTATCATACTTCAGTCTTTGGAGTCTTCAGTGATTGTCTTCTGGATAATCTGCCAGGATTAAAGACGAATGGCTGTGCAGTAGAAGTCATTCCAGCTTTGCCAAGGCTGCAGATCAGTACCTCTCTACCAAGGTAAGAAATTGAATTAGGTACAGATTTCATTTTTGATAAACTAGAAAATGTTGCATTGGTTATAATGCTGTTTCTGGCTATACAAATTGCTTATTATAACATGGGCATTTAATCACTGTATTTATAATACAGTATAGTCTAATTTAGTGAAGTAAGACGTACATTAAAATCAGAGTGGCTTGAAATTGGGTTTTTGCCCTTATTTGCTCTTTGTGCAGTATAAAACTGAAAAAATTGTCTGAACATTTTTCACTTTTTTTTTAAAACCCTAGAAATATTAGGAATGTCAAGTCTGGTCTTCCTTGATTTTATTGGTTGACTTAATGTGGTCTCGGAGAGTATTTACTGATCTCATACTTGAATCGAAGAGGAGTGATATTGAGTCTTCAACCAGTTTCTACTAAGTTTTCATTAGGCACTGTTGTTAAATAGGTAACTGTATACAACATTTTGAGTTTGGGCCAGGGTGTTCCTATAATTCCTTTCCGTTTCATTAACTTCAGAGTAGGAGTGTCATTTCATTCTGACTGTCTACTCAAGCAAAGTCTCCAGTATTAAGTTGTATATATTGTTTTTAACCAAGCTGTACGTTGGGCTCACTGTGAACCCTCATTAAAATGTTATGTTAAAGGTTGCTTCTAGATTTTATTGTAAATGGTTTTATTTTGTGTGTGTGTCCAGAAAAATTATGAATTTAATCTCCCAGGCTCATTTTTAAGGTGTTATGAAGGTTTCCTTTGAGGATGAGGACTGAGGTCAGGTTTGGAAGGATGATTTTGTGAAAATTGTTCACCCATAGGTGATTTTGTGTTTAATCATTTTTCTGTATGAGTTTACTTGAGAGTGTAGTGATTGTCTGGTTTCACCCACATAGTTGTACCATTTAGTGCACTGGATGAGGTACACCACATGTGATAGGTATGTGTAGGATCTTGAAAGGTTTGTTGTAGGTGAGTATTGATCATCGTAGCACTGGAGGAGATATGTCTTCATGTTTTGTATCTGTTGTTCAGACAGGGTCTGGTGCCACTTTGAGTTGGTCTGTCCTGGTCTGTGGGGAATTAGTTTGATGATGAGCTTGGAGAGGTTGGGAGTTGTTTGAACCGAAGAAGAGGGGGTTCAGGAAAGATTTCTTTTGGGAAGTGGTCCCCATCAAGTATGGGTTGCAATTGTTTAATTATTCCCTGGATCCTTTAAACAATTTAATGCTATACACTAAAAATCATTGTCTTAAAAAGATGCTGGATATATGGCCTGTTACTATAATCTAACCACTAATCCCCCCCCCCCCCCCCACACACACACTCTTCCCCATGACTGCAGGGTTGTTAATGGGCCACATCACCTTGAGTGGTCTCTTAGAATATGTGTAACTACGTATGCTGAACAATCTGTTCAACCTTGTATTTACCTGTGATACTGTGAGTACCTTTCCCAGATCTGAAGAAGAAGCGGGATACCGGGAGGAAGCACAGGCAGGAATGTCTGTGAGGGGAGGGCTCCTGCCTCATACTGGGAATGAGGGGCGATCAACAGGTTATCTCAAGTGCTTATATACAAATGCACAAAGCCTTGGAAACAAGCAGGGAGAACTGGAGGTCCTGGTGATGTCAAGGAATTATGACGTGATTGGAATAACAGAGACTTGGTGGGATAACTCACATGACTGGAGTACAGTCATGGATGGTTATAAACTGTTCAGGAAGGACAGGCAGGGCAGAAAAGGTGGGGGAGTAGCACTATATGTAAGGGAGCAGTATGACTGCTCAGAGCTCCGGTACGAAACTGTGGAAAAACCTGAGTGTCTCTGGATTAAGTTTAGAAGTGTGTGCAACAAGAGTGATGTCATGGTGGGAGTCTGCTATAGACCACCGGACCAGGGGGATGAGGTGGATGAGGCTTTCTTCCGGCAACTCACGGAAGCTACTAGATCGCATGCCCTGATTCTCATGGGTGACTTTAATTTTCCTGATATCTGCTGGGAGAGCAATACAGCGGTGCATAGACAATCCAGGAAGTTTTTGGAAAGCGTAGGGGACAATTTCCTGGTGCAAGTGCTAGGGGAGCCAACTAGGGGGAGCGCTTTTCTTGACCTGCTGCTCACAAACCGGGTAGAATTAGTGGGGGAAGCAAAAGTGGATGGGAATCTGGGAGGCAGTGACCATGAGTTGGTTGAGTTCAGGATCCTGACGCAGGGAAGAAAGGTAAGCAGCAGGATACGGACCCTGGACTTCAGGAAAGCAGACTTTGACTCCCTCAGGGAACAGATGGCCAGGATCCCCTGGGGGACTAACATGAAAGGGAAGGGAGTCCAGGAGAGCTGGCTGTATTTCAAGGAATCCCTGTTGAGGTTACAGGGACAAACCATCCCGATGAGTCGAAAGAATAGTAAATATGGCAGGCGACCAGCTTGGCTTAATGGTGAAATCCTAGCGGATCTTAAACATAAAAAAGAAGCTTACAAGAAGTGGAAGGTTGGACATATGACCAGGGAAGAGTATAAAAATATTGCTCGGGCATGTAGGAAAGATATCAGGAGGGCCAAATCGCACCTGGAGCTGCAGCTAGCAAGAGATGTCAAGAGTAACAAGAAGGGTTTCTTCAGGTATGTTGGCAACAAGAAGAAAGCCAAGGAAAGTGTGGGCCCCTTACTGAATGAGGGAGGCAAGCTAGTGACAGAGGATGTGGAAAAAGCTAATGTACTCAATGCTTTTTTTGCCTCTGTTTTCACTAACAAGGTCAGCTCCCAGACTGCTGTGCTGGGCATCACAAAATGGGGAAGAGATGGCCAGCCCTCTGTAGAGATAGAGGTGGTTAGGGACTATTTAGAAAAGCTGGACGTGCACAAGTCCATGGGGCCGGACGAATTGCATCCGAGAGTGCTGAGGGAATTGGCGGCTGTGATTGCAGAGCCCTTGGCCATTATCTTTGAAAACTCGTGGCGAACGGGGGAAGTCCCGGATGACTGGAAAAAGGCTAATGTAGTGCCCATCTTTAAAAAAGGGAAGAAGGAGGATCCTGGGAACTACAGGCCGGTCAGCCTCACCTCAGTCCCTGGAAAAATCATGGAGCAGGTCCTCAAAGAATCAATCCTGAAGCACTTAGAGGAGAGGAAAGTGATCAGGAACAGTCAGCATGGATTCACCAAGGGAAGGTCATGCCTGACTAATCTAATCGCCTTTTATGATGAGATTACTGGTTCTGTGGATGAAGGGAAAGCAGTGGATGTATTGTTTCTTGACTTTAGCAAAGCTTTTGACACGGTCTCCCACAGCATTCTTGTCAGCAAGTTAAGGAAGTATGGGCCGGATGAATGCACTATAAGGTGGGTAGAAAGCTGGCTAGATTGTCGGGCTCAACGGGTAGTGATCAATGGCTCCATGTCTAGTTGGCAGCCGGTGTCAAGTGGAGTGCCCCAGGGGTCGGTCCTGGGGCCCGTTTTGTTCAATATCTTCATAAATGATCTGGAGGATGGTGTGGATTGCACTCTCAGCAAATTTGCGGATGATACTAAACTGGGAGGAGTGGTAGATACGCTGGAGGGGAGGGATAGGATACAGAAGGACCTAGACAAATTGGAGGATTGGGCCAAAAGAAATCTAATGAGGTTCAATAAGGATAAGTGCAGGGTCCTGCACTTAGGATGGAAGAATCCAATGCACCGCTACAGACTAGGGACCGAATGGCTCGGCAGCAGTTCTGCGGAAAAGGACCTAGGGGTGACAGTGGACGAGAAGCTGGATATGAGTCAGCAGTGTGCCCTTGTTGCCAAGAAGGCCAATGGCATTTTGGGATGTATAAGTAGGGGCATAGCGAGCAGATCGAGGGACGTGATCGTTCCCCTCTATTCGACACTGGTGAGGCCTCATCTGGAGTACTGTGTCCAGTTTTGGGCCCCACACTACAAGAAGGATGTGGATAAATTGGAAAGAGTACAGCGAAGGGCAACAAAAATGATTAGGGGTCTAGAGCACATGACTTATGAGGAGAGGCTGAGGGAGCTGGGATTGTTTAGTCTGCAGAAGAGAAGAATGAGGGGGGATTTGATAGCTGCTTTCAACTACCTGAAAGGGGGTTTCAAAGAGGATGGCTCTAGACTGTTCTCAATGGTAGCAGATGACAGAACGAGGAGTAATGGTCTCAAGTTGCAATGGGGGAGGTTTAGATTGGATATTAGGAAAAACTTTTTCACTAAGAGGGTGGTGAAACACTGGAATGCGTTACCTAGGGAGGTGGTAGAATCTCCTTCCTTAGAGGTTTTTAAGGTCAGGCTTGACAAAGCCCTGGCTAGGATGATTTAACTGGGACTTGGTCCTGCTTTGAGCAGGGGGTTGGACTAGATGACCTTCTGGGGTCCCTTCCAACCCTGATATTCTATGATTCTAAGAGCTCCTTGTTTGTCTCTTTTACCAAAAGAGGACAGTCCTATAAAAGATATTACCTCACCTGTCTTGACTCTGAAACATACATAGGCTACTTGAGTGTCAAATGTAGATATTTATTCTGAAATACCTAAAAACCTACTGTGAATACTTTGATTTTCTGTGAAGGCAGCCTTTTCATAATGATTTAACAAACACGGGTGTTAAAAGTATATGTGAATTTTAAATTACAGAACTCATAGATTTACCAGCTATTAAACTCAATTCCTTTTGCCCTCACACCCTTGTTCTCCTCTGTCTCCTTTCCATCCATATGAAGAATTTTCAGTTTCCTCAAAAAACCACAACTCCGTCTCTCTCTCTTGTTCTGTAGTCCTTCTCCCATCAATTCTAAAACTCCTTTAATAGTCAATTTACATTCACTGTTTGAACTCCTCTCATCAAAATCCATCCAGGATCCACTGCAATCTGTCTTGTGCCTTCTACACTCCTCTGAAGTTGCATTTACCAAGTTCTCCAATGACCTCTTCCTAGTTTAATTTGAAAGTATTTACCCTATCCTCCTTGATCCTTGTACTACCTCAATACCATACAACATCTGATAATTTCAATAATTGACTGATTTGATGCATTTGCTGTTGCAGGTTTCAGAGTAGCAGCCGTGTTAGTCTGTATTCGCAAAAAGAAAAGGAGTACTTGTGGCACCTTAGAGACTAACAAATTTATTAGAGCATAAGCTTTCGTGAGCTACAGCTCACTTCATCGGATGCATTTGGTGGAAAAAACAGAGGAGAGATTTATATACACACACACACAGAGAACATGAAACAATGGGTTTATCATACACACTGTAAGGAGAGTGATCACTTAAGATAAGCCATCACCAACAGCAGGGGGGGGAAAGGAGGAAAACCTTTCATGGTGACAAGCAGGTAGGCTAATTCCAGCAGTTAACAAGAATATCAGAGGAACAGTGGGGGGTGGGGTGGGAGGGAGAAATACCATGGGGAAATAGCTTTACTTTGTGTAATGACTCATCCATTCCTAGTCTCTATTCAAGCCTAAGTTAATTGTATCCAGTTTGCAAATTAATTCCAATTCAGCAGTCTCTCGTTGGAGTCTGTTTTTGAAGCTTTTTTGTTGAAGGATAGCCACTCTTAGGTCTGTGATCGAGTGACCAGAGAGATTGAAGTGTTCTCCAACTGGTTTTTGAATGTTATAATTCTTGACGTCTGATTTGTGTCCATTCATTCTTTTACGTAGAGACTGTCCAGTTTGGCCAATGTACATGGCAGAGGGGCATTGCTGGCACATGATGGCATATATCACATTGGTAGATGCGCAGGTGAACGAGCCTCTGATAGTGTGGCTGATGTGATTAGGCCCTATGATGGTATCCCCTGAATAGATATGTGGACAGAGTTGGCAACGGGCTTTGTTGCAAGGATAGGTTCCTGGGTTAGTGGTTCTGTTGTGTGGTGTGTGGTTGCTGGTGAGTATTTGCTTCAGATTGGGGGGCTGTCTGTAAGCAAGGACTGGTCTGTCTCCCAAGATCTGAGAGAGCGATGGCTCGTCCTTCAGGATAGGTTGTAGATCCTTGATGATGCGTTGGAGAGGTTTTAGTTGGGGGCTGAAGGTGATGGCTAGTGGCGTTCTGTTGTTTTCTTTGTTGGGCCTGTCCTGTAGTAGGTGACTTCTGGGTACTCTTTTGGCTCTGTCAATCTGTTTCTTCACTTCAGCAGGTGGGTATTGTAGTTGTAGGAATGCATGATAGAGATCTTGTAGGTGTTTGTCTCTGTCTGAGGGGTTGGAGCAAATGCGGTTATATCATAGCGCTTGGCTGTAGACAATGGATCGAGTGGTATGATCTGGATGAAAGCTAGAGGCATGTAGGTAGGAATAGCAGTCAGTAGGTTTCCGATATAGGGTGGTGTTTATGTGACCATCGCTTATTAGCACCGTAGTGTCCAGGAAGTGGATCTCTTGTGTGGACTGGTCCAGGCTGAGGTTGATGGTGGGATGGAAACTGTTGAAATCATGGTGGAATTCCTCAAGGGCTTCTTTTCCATGGGTCTAGATGATGAAGATGTCATCAATGTAGCGCAAGTAGAGTAGGGGCATTAGGGGACGAGAGCTGAGGAAGCGTTGTTCTAAGTCAGCCATAAAAATGTTGGCATACTGTGGGGCCATGCGGGTACCCATCGCAGTGCCGCTGATTTGAAGGTATACATTGTCACCAAATGTGAAATAGTTATGGGTCAGGACAAAGTCACAAAGTTCTGCCACCAGGTTAGCCGTGACAGTATCGGGGATACTGTTCCTGATGGCTTGTAGTCCATCTTTGTGTGGAATGTTGGTGTAGAGGGCTTCTACATCCATAGTGGCTAGGATGGTGTTTTTAGGAAGATCACCAATGGACTGTAGTTTCCTCAGGAAATCGGTGGTGTCTCGAAGATAGCTGGGAGTGCTGGTAACGAAGGGCCTGAGGAGGGAGTCTACATAGCCAGACAATCCTGCTGTCAGGGTGCCAATGCCTGAGATGATGGGGCGTCCAGGATTTCCAGGTTTATGGATCTTGGGTAGCAGATAGAATATCCCAGGTCGGGGTTCTAGGGGTGTGTCTGTGCGGATTTGTTCTTGTGCTTTTTCAGGGAGTTTCTTGAGCAAATGCTGTAGTTTCTTTTGGTAACTCTCAGTGGGATCAGAGGGTAATGGCTTGTAGAAAGTGGTGTTGGAGAGCTGCCTAGTAGCCTCTTGTTCATACTCCGATCTATTCATGATGACGACAGCACCTCCTTTGTCAGCCTTTTTGATTATGATGTCAGAGTTGTTTCTGAGGCTGTGGATGGCACTGTGTTCTGCATGGCTGAGGTTATGGGGTAAGCGATGCTGCTTTTCCACAATTTCAGCTCGTGCACGTCGGCACGACGCCCCTTGTGGCATATAGTAGTTTAGATAGCTTAGTGTCCTTTTTCTTTTGTAGAGAATCAAAGTGTGTTTTGTAAATGGCTTGTCTAGTTTTTGTAAAGTCCAGCCACGAGGAAGTTTGTGTGGAAGGTTGGTTCTTTATGACAGTATCCAGTTTTGAGAGCTCATTCTTAATCTTTCCCTGTGGGGCCACAACAATGGTTCCTGTAACCCACCCAGCAATATTGTTAATCTATCCAACTATACTCTTAGCCCAGCGGAAGAATCTGTCCTATCTCGGGGCCTCTCCTTTTGCCCCTCCACCCCCACGAACATGATACAGTTCTGTGGTGACCTAGAATCCTATTTTCGACGTCTCAGACTCAAGGAATATTTCCAACACACTTCTGACCAACATATTAACCCACAGAGACCTTCCTGCCAACACTACAAAAAGAAGGATTCTGGGTGGACTCCTCCTGAAGGTCGAAACAGCAGCCTGGATTTCTACATAGACTGCTTCCGCCGACGTGCACGAGCTGAAATTGTGGAAAAGCAGCATTGCTTACCCCATAACCTCAGCCATGCAGAACACAGTGCCATCCACAGCCTCAGAAACAACTCTGACATCATAATCAAAAAGGCTGACAAAGGAGGTGCTGTCGTCATCATGAATAGATCGGAGTATGAACAAGAGGCTACTAGGCAGCTCTCCAACACCACTTTCTACAAGCCATTACCCTCTGATCCCACTGAGAGTTACCAAAAGAAACTACAGCATTTGGTCAAGAAACTCCCTGAAAAAGCACAAGAACAAATCCGCACAGACACACCCCTAGAACCCCGACCTGGGATATTCTATCTGATAGGCAGAACTTTGTGACTTTGTCCTGACCCATAACTATTTCACATTTGGTGACAATGTATACCTTCAAATCAGCGGCACTGCGATGGGTACCCGCATGGCCCCACAGTATGCCAACATTTTTATGGCTGACTTAGAACAACGCTTCCTCAGCTCTCGTCCCCTAATGCCCCTACTCTACTTGCGCTACATTGATGACATCTTCATCATCTGGACCCATGGAAAAGAAGCCCTTGAGGAATTCCACCATGATTTCAACAGTTTCCATCCCACCATCAACCTCAGCCTGGACCAGTCCACACAAGAGATCCACTTCCTGGACACTACGGTGCTAATAAGCGATGGTCACATAAACACCACCCTATATCGGAAACCTACTGACCGCTATTCCTACCTACATGCCTCTAGCTTTCATCCAGATCATACCACTCGATCCATTGTCTACAGCCAAGCGCTACGATATAACCGCATTTGCTCCAACCCCTCAGACAGAGGCAAACACCTACAAGATCTCTATCATGCATTCCTACAACTACAATACCCACCTGCTGAAGTGAAGAAACAGATTGACAGAGCCAAAAGAGTACCCAGAAGTCACCTACTACAGGACAGGCCCAACAAAGAAAACAACAGAACGCCACTAGCCATCACCTTCAGCCCCCAACTAAAACCTCTCCAACGCATCATCAAGGAGCTACAACCTATCCTGAAGGACGAGCCATCGCTCTCTCAGATCTTGGGAGACAGACCAGTCCTTGCTTACAGACAGCCCCCCAATCTGAAGCAAATACTCACCAGCAACCACACACCACACAACAGAACCACTACCCCAGGAACCTATCCTTGCAACAAAGCCCGTTGCCAACTCTGTCCACATATCTATTCAGGGGATACCATCATAGGGCCTAATCACATCAGCCACACTATCAGAGGCTCGTTCACCTGCGCATCTACCAATGTGATATATGCCATCATGTGCCAGCAATGCCCCTCTGCCATGTACATTGGCCAAACTGGACAGTCTCTACGTAAAAGAATGAATGGACACAAATCAGACGTCAAGAATTATAACATTCAAAAACCAGTTGGAGAACACTTCAATCTCTCTGGTCACTCGATCACAGACCTAAGAGTGGCTATACTTCAACAAAAAAGCTTCAAAAACAGACTCCAACGAGAGACTGCTGAATTGGAATTAATTTGCAAACTGGATACAATTAACTTAGGCTTGAATAGAGACTGGGAATGGATGAGTCATTACACAAAGTAAAACTATTTCCCCCTGGTATTTCTCCCTCCCACCCCACCCCCCACTGTTCCTCTGATATTCTTGTTAACTGCTGGAATTAGCCTACCTGCTTGTCACCATGAAAGGTTTTCCTCCTTTCCCCCCCCTGCTGTTGGTGATGGCTTATCTTAAGTGATCACTCTCCTTACAGTGTGTATGATAAACCCATTGTTTCATGTTCTCTGTGTGTGTGTATATAAATCTCTCCTCTGTTTTTTCCACCAAATGCATCCGATGAAGTGAGCTGTAGCTCACGAAAGCTTATGCTCTAATAAATTTGTTAGTCTCTAAGGTGCCACAAGTACTCCTTTTCTTTTTGCTGTTGCAGAAATTCTTGGAGAATCATTTGGAGAAATCTTATTTCTGAAAATTCATATTCAGAGAGATATTTTTCCTAGAGTATATTAAAACCTTGGTGAATAAATCATCCACTTTATTTTCCATTTACCAAATGAAACACACTTAAACCATTATTTCAGAAATCTTCAGTCATTTAACTTGTTAGTAATAGTCACTTAAGCAAACAGCTTCTTTCTAAGTGAACTCCTGGTAACTGCACAGTCAGTCACTACTGCTCTCTTCTTCTTCATGTATAACATAGCTGAAGTCTACATACTTAGATCTACTTACCCCGGTGTCTTCACTGCTGTAAGTCGACGGCTGACGCTCTCCCGTCGACTCTGCCTGTGCCTCTTGCCCTGGTGGAGTACCAGAGTCGACGGGAGAGCGCTTGGCATTAGATTTATCACATCTAGACTAGACGAGATAAATCGAGCCCTGCTGGATCGATCCCTGCCCATCGATCCAGCGGGTAATGTAGACAAGCCCTAAGACTGCACCTTAGGCCCCTTCACATGTGGCTAGAGTCAGTTTAGTCCCAAGCAGACGTAACTTGGACTCAGTACTTACCAGCTCTCCCTTAGCCTTCGCTTTCCTGGCCTGGTGGAAGGAGGCCAAGTCAGTAATGATGGGGGGGGTGTCCTTTTTGTCGCCATAGCAGTCAGTGTCTTTAGTCTTGGATACATCCGACATAGGGTGGGGAGCCCACCTCAACAACCTTAGGACTCAGGGCCTCTGGTCTCGAGAAGAACTCTTCCTGTATGTAAACGTTAGGGAGCTCAGGGCAGTGTATCTGGCTTGCCAAGTGTTCCTTCCCAAAGTTTCAGGCAAGGTAGTTCAAGTCCTGACAGATGATACAGTGGCCCTGTTTTATATCAACAAGCAAGGAGGGCCTCGATCCTCCGCCCTGTATCAGGAAGTGCTTGATCTATGGGACTTCTGTGCAAGACACTCGGTTCATCTCGAGGCGTCTCACCATCCAGGAGCCTGGAACATGTTGGCCGATCACCTCAGCAGGTCCTTCTCTCACCAAGAGTGGTCCCTTCACCCAGAGATCACCAGTGTTATCTTTCAGAGATGGGGGCCTGTTTCCTAACATAATTATATCTTTTGACTAGAATTTTCATAAATTTGAAATATTGCAATACGTTCAAGTTTAACCCACTTTACATAACTGACACTAGCTTTAATAAACCTTTGGTAATGAGTGTGGGAGGTGGCCCAGGGTAGGGCAGAGGATGGGGTGTAGGAGTGAGGGCTCTGTCTGGGGGTGAGGGCTTTAGGGTGGAGCTGGGGATGAGGGGGTTCAGGAGGGTGCTCTGTGGGAAGGGCCTCTCTCTCCCTCTGCACAGAGTTCTGGGGGAAGGGTCCATTTCTCCTGGCTGGCAGGAGTGAGCTCTGGAGCTGGAGGAGAGGCCTGCAGCAGCCCTCCAAGCCCCAACTTGCTCCCCTCCCCAGTTCCTGCCCACCCCCTACCTCTCTCCTCTCCAGGTCCCTGCTGCGCAGCCCTTGAGAGCTGCTGCACGGAAACAATCATTATACTTTGAATCAGCAAGGTGACCCAGTGCCTGACATTCTGTGACCCAGTATTGGGTTGTGACCAATACTTAGAAAAACACTGTTCTAGGGTGCATTCACTCTGGTGTCTATCCCGAGTCCCTTTCTCAGTTGAAATATTTTTTTAAAACTTTATTTATGTGTTCCATGCCACTCTTAGTTGACATTCAGTAACCAAACTACTAGATAAACCTCATTTGAAAAATTAGATAACATCCAACCTTTAAAATTCAGTTATTTAGGTTCCATCTTGCTTTCTCCCACCCTTGCACAGTTCAGTTTTGTTATATAAGCAGTAATTTGTTTAACAAACTCCTGCAGCTAGAAGTGAATGCTTTTATACCCTTTCAAAACTGTGATTATGAGCTTATTAGTTTTGCTCCTAATAGTTCCTGAATATAGTAGCCACTAAAAATTAAGCTGGAATTGAAGAGCTGGAGAAGGAGTATAAGATAAAGCTGGCTGCAATTTTTTTTTTTTTAAAGGTTCAGTATTTTGTGAACCATCAAGGACAGGTTGATTTGGATTCTCTGATTTCTGTTACGTTTTGTATTGTGGCTAGGTTCTTAAGATATGATTAATGTTTAACACAGTATTTAATTTGCATATCTATCTTTGTTTATAGGTCTGCTCACACATTGCAGCCTTCCTCAGGGGATGAAATTTCCACCAGTGTATCTGTCCAACTTTACAATGGAGAGACCCAGCAACTTGTCATTAAATTAGAAAATATTGGAACAGAACCTCTGGAGAAACTAGAGGTCACAGCAAAAACAGTCAACTCAAAAGGTATGTATGTATGCTGGTGTATGATTAGAAAAATCTCTTGCTTCAAGAGAAGCGTGTACAAAGTGGAGTGATGTTTTAGAATTCAAGTAGCTCTCTCCCCTAATAAAGTTTCAGCGGGTTCATTTAGTTGGACATCAATGTCCTCTTTGGACATCAGATCCAGTAAATATCAATATGTTCTTGATTTTCAAAAAGCATGTGAAAGTAGATTTGAAGTTTGTCACTTTGACAGCTTGCATTCTAAATCAATGAATCTTAACTTTAAAGTAGACAGAAGCAGAAACCTCATCTCTAAAATCATCATTTCTTATTATAATATATAATAGGAGCCAACGATTGACTAGCCATCAATACTACATTGACTATGAAGAAATCAGATAAATGAGATGGTGTTTTGTAGAGAAATGGAATATGCATAAGCAAGGTGGTTTCATTAAAGAATAATCATGTTTTAACCCTAAAGTTTCCTTACTTGAAAGACTTAATAGAGGGGAAAAAATGCCCAGCTGCCATCCTAGTCATAGTTTCTGCAACAGGAAAAAATGTGGAAAGGAACAATTGATAGAATGAGAAGGAACAAAATAAACTATTTTGTGAATTAAAAGGATAGTTGAAAATGAAGAAAGAATAGGATACAGGCATAAATTTTCCTGTCTCCATGTATTTTTTTTCTAAGATTCTGTGCTCTAACCCATCTGTGAAGTCATCATTATGAAGATTATATTAACAGAATAAATGTAGAATCAGATGAAAGCAAGTTAGTGTTTTCTTACAATGGAAATTACATACACAACTATATTTTTGTTCATTCTTAATTGCATAGTGAGAAAATAAAATTTGATGATTTTTCTTTACTGAGTATCCAAGATTGTCATTTTACATTGGGATTGCCTCTTCTCTGCTGCTTCAGAAAACAGGACCTGCCGATCATCTGTGAGGGGCTCTCTCCCTGTACTGAGAGTCCCCAGGGAGATTGCATAGATTGCATTAAAAAGCTGAAAAGTATCTTGTCATTACTATAATTGGTTCTATAAAAATATTTATAGGCCCCAATCTGGGATTGACATGCCACATTATTATGCAGAGTACACACACATAATAAAAAGATGAATTCTACCCAAAGAGTTTACAATCTTGATACTGGTTTCAGCAAGAGTTGTGATAAGCACATGATAGTAGTTCTAATACTATCCCTGCATCTTATAAATTTGTGTAATGTAACAGATGAATGTCTTTTGAATTAGAAATTTGGGTTTCCATAAACAGGGTGGGTTGGAAAGGTGTGCCTGGATACTAAGGCAAGAAAAATCAACAGATGTCAATTTTATTTTCTTACATATCCAGGCTTGCCATTCCTACAGTGGAATATTTATAGTGTACTAAGCATAAGCATTTAAACCATAAGAAAGAGCTTCTGATACTCATTTCCAGTGTGTAGTATTCCAAGTATTTACTGGGGCTGTTTCACTGACATCAGTGCGGGGTGTTCAGGGAAGTTGCATGATGCAGGCATCTTTCGGAAGACTGGACTGTGTAGAAAGCTGCACGCTGGGACTTACTTTCCAGACCAGAAGATTCCAATGGATGATGTGAAGATTCCCATAGTGATCCTGGGAGAACCCACCTACCCCTTGCTCCCATGGCTCATGAAGCTTTATACTGGGACCTAGACAGCAGCAAGATGCATTTCAACTGCAGACTCAGCAAGTGTCAAATGACCATTGAGTGTGCCTTTGGTTGATTTGGCTGGTTAGAATCATAGAATCATAGAATATCAGGGTTGGAAGGGACCCCAGAAGGTCATCTAGTCCAACCCCCTGCTCAAAGCAGGACCAAGTCCCAGTTAAATCATCCTAGCCAGGGCTTTGTCAAGCCTGACCTTAAAAACCTCTAAGGAAGGAGATTCTACCACCTCCCTAGGTAACGCATTCCAGTGTTTCACCACCCTCTTAGTGAAAAAGTTTTTCCTAATATCCAATCTAAACCTCCCCCATTGCAACTTGAGACCATTACTCCTCGTTCTGTCATCTGCTACCATTGAGAACAGTCTAGAGCCATCCTCTTTGAAACCCCCTTTCAGGTAGTTGAAAGCAGCTATCAAATCCCCCCTCATTCTTCTCTTCTGCAGACTAAACAATCCCAGCTCCCTCAGCCTCTCCTCATAAGTCATGTGCTCTAGACCCCTAATCATTTTTGTTGCCCTTCGCTGTACTCTTTCCAATTTATCCACATCCTTCTTGTAGTGTGGGGCCCAAAACTGGACACAGTACTCCAGATGAGGCCTCACCAGTGTCGAATAGAGGGGAACGATCACGTCCCTCGATCTGCTCGCTATGCCCCTACTTATACATCCCAAAATGCCATTGGCCTTCTTGGCAACAAGGGCACACTGCTGACTCATATCCAGCTTCTCGTCCACTGTCACCCCTAGGTCCTTTTCCGCAGAACTGCTGCCGAGCCATTCGGTCCCTAGTCTGTAGCGGTGCATTGGATTCTTCCATCCTAAGTGCAGGACCCTGCACTTATCCTTATTGAACCTCATTAGATTTCTTTTGGCCCAATCTTCCAATTTGTCTAGGTCCTTCTGTATCCTATCCCTCCCCTCCAGCGTATCTACCACTCCTCCCAGTTTAGTATCATCCGCAAATTTGCTGAGAGTGCAATCCACACCATCCTCCAGATCATTTATGAAGATATTGAACAAAACGGGCCCCAGGACCGACCCCTGGGGCACTCCACTTGACACCGGCTGCCAACTAGACATGGAGCCATTGATCACTACCCGTTGAGCCCGACAATCTAGCCAGCTTTCTACCCACCTTATAGTGCATTCATCCAGCCCATACTTCCTTAACTTGCTGACAAGAATGCTGTGGGAGACCGTGTCAAAAGCTTTGCTAAAGTCAAGAAACAATACATCCACTGCTTTCCCTTCATCCACAGAACCAGTAATCTCATCATAAAAGGCGATTAGATTAGTCAGGCATGACCTTCCCTTGGTGAATCCATGCTGACTGTTCCTGATCACTTTCCTCTCCTCTAAGTGCTTCAGGATTGATTCTTTGAGGACCTGCTCCATGATTTTTCCAGGGACTGAGGTGAGGCTGACCGGCCTGTAGTTCCCAGGATCCTCCTTCTTCCCTTTTTTAAAGATGGGCACTACATTAGCCTTTTTCCAGTCATCCGGGACTTCCCCCGTTCGCCACGAGTTTTCAAAGATAATGGCCAAGGGCTCTGCAATCACAGCCGCCAATTCCCTCAGCACTCTCGGATGCAATTCGTCCGGCCCCATGGACTTGTGCACGTCCAGCTTTTCTAAATAGTCCCTAACCACCTCTATCTCTACAGAGGGCTGGCCATCTCTTCCCCATTTTGTGATGCCCAGCACAGCAGTCTGGGAGCTGACCTTGTTAGTGAAAACAGAGGCAAAAAAAGCATTGAGTACATTAGCTTTTTCCACATCCTCTGTCACTAGCTTGCCTCCCTCATTCAGTAAGAGGCCCACACTTTCCTTGGCTTTCTTCTTGTTGCCAACATACCTGAAGAAACCCTTCTTGTTACTCTTGACATCTCTTGCTAGCTGCAGCTCCAGGTGCGATTTGGCCCTCCTGATATCTTTCCTACATGCCCGAGCAATATTTTTATACTCTTCCCTGGTCATATGTCCAACCTTCCACTTCTTGTAAGCTTCTTTTTTATGTTTAAGATCCGCTAGGATTTCACCATTAAGCCAAGCTGGTCGCCTGCCATATTTACTATTCTTTCGACTCATCGGGATGGTTTGTCCCTGTAACCTCAACAGGGATTCCTTGAAATACAGCCAGCTCTCCTGGACTCCCTTCCCTTTCATGTTAGTCCCCCAGGGGATCCTGGCCATCTGTTCCCTGAGGGAGTCAAAGTCTGCTTTCCTGAAGTCCAGGGTCCGTATCCTGCTGCTTACCTTTCTTCCCTGCGTCAGGATCCTGAACTCAACCAACTCATGGTCACTGCCTCCCAGATTCCCATCCACTTTTGCTTCCCCCACTAATTCTACCCGGTTTGTGAGCAGCAGGTCAAGAAAAGCGCTCCCCCTAGTTGGCTCCCCTAGCACTTGCACCAGGAAATTGTCCCCTACGCTTTCCAAAAACTTCCTGGATTGTCTATGCACCGCTGTATTGCTCTCCCAGCAGATATCAGGAAAATTAAAGTCACCCATGAGAATCAGGGCATGCGATCTAGTAGCTTCCGTGAGTTGCCGGAAGAAAGCCTCATCCACCTCATCCCCCTGGTCCGGTGGTCTATAGCAGACTCCCACCATGACATCACTCTTGTTGCACACACTTCTAAACTTAATCCAGAGACACTCAGGTTTTTCCACAGTTTCGTACCGGAGCTCTGAGCAGTCATACTGCTCCCTTACATATAGTGCTACTCCCCCACCTTTTCTGCCCTGCCTGTCCTTCCTGAACAGTTTATAACCATCCATGACTGTACTCCAGTCATGTGAGTTATCCCACCAAGTCTCTGTTATTCCAATCACGTCATAATTCCTTGACATCACCAGGACCTCCAGTTCTCCCTGCTTGTTTCCAAGGCTTTGTGCATTTGTATATAAGCACTTGAGATAACCTGTTGATCGCCCCTCATTCCCAGTATGAGGCAGGAGCCCTCCCCTCACAGACATTCCTGCCTGTGCTTCCTCCCGGTATCCCGCTTTCCCACTTACCTCAGGGCTTTGGTCTCCTTCCCCCGGTGAACCTAGTTTAAAGCCCTCCTCACTAGGTTAGCCAGCCTGCTGGCAAAGATGTTCTTCCCTCTCTTCGTAAGATGGAGCCCGTCTCTGCCCAGCACTCCTCCTTCATGGAACACCATCCCATGGTCAAAGAATCCAAAGCCTTCTCTCCGACACCACCTGCGTAGCCATTCGTTGACCTCCACGATTCGACGGTCCCTACCCAGGCCTTTTCCTTCCACGGGGAGGATGGACGAGAACACCACTTGCGCCTCCAACTCCTTTATCCTTCTTCCCAGAGCTACGTAGTCGGCAGTGATCCGCTCAAGGTCATTCTTGGCAGTATCATTGGTGCCCACGTGGAGAAGCAGGAAGGGGTAGCGATCCGAGGGCTTGATGAGTCTCGGCAGTCTCTCCGTCACATCACGAATCTTAGCCCCTGGCAAGCAGCAGACTTCTCGGTTTTCCCGGTCAGGGCGGCAGATAGATGACTCAGTCCCCCGGAGGAGAGAGTCCCCGACCACCACCACCCGCCTTCTCCTCTTGGGAGTGGTGGTCGTGGAACCCCCAACCTCAGGACATCGCATCTCATGCCTCCCAACCAGCGGAATCTCCTTCTGCTTTCTCCCCCCAGACCTATCATCTGGTCCACTCTCCGCATTGGTACCTGTGGAGAGAACATGAAAGCGGTTAGTTACCTGTGTCTGTGTTACTGGAACCCGGACATTCCGCTTACCTCTTCTGGAGGTCACATGTTGCCAAGCTTCTTCACTGGCCTCTTGGCTCCTCTGTGCAACCTGCTCTATATCTTTAGAGCTTTGTGCCCCTAGAAGGCTATCCTGAGTTTGGTCCAGAAAATCCTCAGTCTCTCGTATACAACGCAGGGTCGTTACCTGTTGCTCCAGACCTTCAATCTTCTCTTCCAATATGGAGACCAGCTTGCACTTTGTACAGACAAAGTCGCTTCTGTCCTGTGGAAGAAAGACAAACATGGCACATCCAGTGCAGGTCACAACAGCTGAACCCCCCCCTTCCATATCACCTACCTACTATGAGCTTCCTCAGAGACGTTGGCAAGATGTAAGCCTCACTGGGCTCACTCCAGGCGAACTCCCAGGCAAACTCCTGCTGTGAGCTCCTCTGCTGTCCCCGCTGGTTCGCTGCCGCTCAGCTGGTTCGCGAGGCTCTGGCTATTTTTAAACAGCCAGGTTTCCCTGACGCAAACACACAGACACCCTAATGCCCGCCCCCTGCAGGCTAGCAGCCAATCAGACACTCACTCAGGCTCTCTCCCTGCCCTCCCAGCAAACACACGCTCGGATACTTCCTCAGCAAGCAAACACACACAGACCTCAGTGAGGAAAATATTCCAATGGTCATCGCAGCCTGCTGTACTCTACATAATATTTCCAAAGTGAGGGGGGAAAAGTTTTCCCGGGGTGGACTGCTGAGGCTGATCAGCTGGCTGATGATTTTGGGCAGCCAGATACAAAGGCACAGCGGGAGGCTATTAGAATCAGGGAGGCTTTGAAGGAGCATTTTGACAGTGATTCCCAGTAATATCTTTTTGTGATGCATTCAGCCAGGCAATGATTTTTTTGCCACCTTGAATTACCCCTGTAGTGCTTGTTTTCTGAACTTTAATTGTAGTGAGCAAATATTCCTACCTATAGCCAATGTGTTTCAAAGGCCTGGTCTACACTATAGTGTTAGGTTGACGTAAGATGCCTGGCATTGAGCTAGCTGTGGAAGTATTGTCACTTAAATTTGACTCCCAATGATGTAAGTGTCGCTCTATGCTGATTTAGTAAGACCATCTTCCCCCAGTGGCATAGAGTTATGGTCAATGTAATTAGGTAGATGCAGTGTCAGTGTAGACGCTGCGTTGCTTATATCAACTGTTACTGGCTTTCAGGAGCCATCCCACAATGCCTCAGCTCTGACAATACAGTTGAAACAAGCGCTTCCAGTGAGGATATGCACCACCTACATAAGGAGCCAAGCTTGCACCACACAAGCGATTTAATAATTAGGTTGATATAATTTTGTAGTGTAGACATTGCCTCAGGATAGTTAAGTATTGGAATATGTTACCAAGGGTGGTTGTTGAATCTTCTTCAATGGATATTTTTCAGAACAGATTAAAGACCTGTCACAGATGGTGTAGGTATAATTGATCCTGCCTGAATGTGGGGACTTGGACTAGATGACTTCTTGAGATCCCTTCCAGCCCTGCACTTCTCTGATTTCTGTCTTGTAACAGGCGATTTTTAAATTGCAGTAACATCCTCCAGTGAA
This sequence comes from Dermochelys coriacea, assembly GCF_009764565.3. Taxonomy (NCBI): domain Eukaryota; kingdom Metazoa; phylum Chordata; order Testudines; family Dermochelyidae; genus Dermochelys; species Dermochelys coriacea. The sequence goes on from NC_050069.1 coordinate 10,878,515, forward strand.
TCCACAGCTTTGGGTGCATCACAGCAGCACACCTTTGTTTTCTGGTTAGGTCCTCCCTGATGTTCAGCACCTGAGATTAACCTTTTTTAAAAATCTTTTAATCGAGGAAAATCCATACATAATATCAAATGTCACTTAAAAGCTTGAGAATGGCTATGCTGCTGGTATGCTTGGACCAATGCCCATCATGTTGACCAATATTATAGTCCTGTTCCCTTGTAGTCCCATGTGTCTGTCTCTCTCCTTGTTCTCATTTTATGCTTAGTCCCTACCCCAAAGACTTTACAATCTATCTTTTTGTTTTGTGTTTGTATACCGCTTAGCACCTTGGAGCTTTTACCTCTTCCCCTGGCCTGTGCCAGAGGAAGTAGAAGGTATTGAAAAGTGAGCTGAGTCTTAGGGCTGGGCCTAGGCAGGTCCATTCTGGGTTACTGAGTATATGGTGAGAGCCTTGTAATCCTGCAGTGGGCCCAGTTAAATACCTGATATGTGAGAGTGGGAGGAGTATATTGTGTATAGTGTATTGTGCCCTGCTACTTAAGTTCATCCCGTGTGTGGTGTTTATTCACCTGCATGTCCTGTCAGCACTTCTGTGGGCACATCTACACTTTAAAACACTGCATAAGCGCTGCTGTAATGTTTTAAAGAAGACTCTAACCCAGTGGGCAAGAGCTCTCCTATCATCTTAATTAATCCACTTCCCTGTGAGGCAGTAGCTGTGTTGATGGTAGAAGCTCTCAGTGGCAGCTCCTCTAGTGCTCCCACCACATCTGGACTTGATTTCACAAGACCATAATCGGTTGCTTCACCTGAACTGAACCTCCCTGCACCTGACAACATGGTTGCTGTGTTGCTGAACCCTGAAGAGCAGGCCTGCTCAGAACAGGCTTGGCAAGTCTTGCTAGGTAGCAGAAACCATTCCACCAGGGCTAACTATTTAGCTACGTGCAAACGCTTCACTAGTTAGGCCTCTGAGAGGAATCTTTCTCCATCCTGGTCTTCTCTGTAGTCTGTATTGGATGATCTACTCCACCTCTGTTAAGGTTCACTTGGCAGCCATGTTGGCCATCCAGTGGAGGGCAAATCAGTATTCTCCCATGAGATGACGGTCATATTTTTCAAGATGCTGGAAAGACTCTACCCTCAGGTTCATGACCCGATTCCCCCATGGAACGTAAACCTGGTCCTGTCAATGCTCACAGAGCCTCCCATCGAGCCGTTAGCATCTTGTTCCATACTACTACTGTCTTGGAAGTTCAACTTTCTAGTAGTGGTCACCTCGGCTAGAAGGGTCTCTGAGATTCAAACCCTGGTGTCAGAACCCCTTTATATCCTATTTTTCAAGGACAAGGTCCAGCTGCGCCCCCATCTGGCCTTCCTACCAAAGATGGTGTCACAATTCCACAACAACCAGGACATTTTTCTTCCGCTCTTTTCTGAAACCTCACAAGACTGCCAAGGAGAGTCTGCTCCATATATTACATGTTAGGTGAGCTCTAGACTTCTATATTGAGAGGACTAAGCCCTTCCGCAAGTCTATACAACCCTTTGTAGCAATATTGAAAAGAATGAGAGGCCTTCCACTGTCATCCCAAAGAATCTTGTCCTGAATAACGGCCTGTATCCTGCCTTGCTATGAGTAAGTGAAGGTTTTGCCCCCAGCCATTGTAACCACTCATTCCACAAGAGCTCATCAGCAGCATTCCTCGCACAAGTTCCTATCCAGGACATCTGCAACATGGTCTTCAGTTCATACCTTACTGTCCCACTAAGCTGTCAGCCAATAGGCCCATGGCGATGCCAGCTTTGGAAGAGTGGTATTGCAGTCAGCACATCCATAAACTCCAAAGGGTACTCCCACCTCCAAGGGTACTGCTTGTGAGTCACCTAGCATGGAATGGACATGAGCAAGCACTTGAAGAAGCAAAAATTGTTACTAACCTTTTGTAACTGTTCTTCAAGATGTGGTGGTCTTGTCCATTCCATGACCCACTGCCCTACCCCTCCATCGGAGATAACAGCAAGAAGTAGCTGAGAGGGTGCGGGGCTGGCAACACCCCTTATACCAGCACATATGTCCATGGCCTCAGAGAGTGCTAGAGCCAGCCCTATGGATACCTCTGAGGGAAAAATCTCCGGCAACTGTGCACACAGCGTGCACATACCTAGCGTGGAATGGACATGAGCAACACATCTTGAAGAAAAACAATTACAAAAGGTTACAGGTTTCAGAGTAGCAGCCGTGTTAGTCTGTATTCGCAAAAAGAAAAGGAGTACTTGTGGCACCTTAGAGACTAACAAATTTATTAGAGCATAAGCTTTCGTGAGCTACAGCTCACTAATGCATCCGATGAAGTGAGCTGTAGCTCACGAAAGCTTATGCTCTAATAAATTTGTTAGTCTCTAAGGTGCCACAAGTACTCCTTTTCTTTTTACAAAAGGTTAGTTACCATTTTTTCACCTGTATGCTAATTTCTTTTCTTAAATTGTATATTCTAATATGACAGAGGAAAAAAGGCGGCTTATTTCGCTCAGGTTAATTGTGTTCGTAGCTCCAAGAAACAATGCTCATTTAGTCTGTTTTGATAATCAAAACAAGACTGTTCCACTGTGCTCTTGCCTCCCCTACGGAATAATTTTGGGAAACTGCATCTGCTAAGACAGGAGTAGTCAAACTTTTTGTCCCGAGGGCCACATCGGGTTTGCGAAACGGTATGGAGGGCTGAGTGGGGAAGGCTGTGCTTCCACAAACAGCCTAGCCTCTTCCCCTTCCCACTTCCTGCCCCCGCACTGCCCACCTCAGAACCTCTGACCCATCCAACCCCCCCGCTCCTTGTCCCCTGACCAACCCATCCTGGGACCCCTGCCTCTAACTGCCCCCCCATCCCGGGACCCCTGCTCCTAACTGCCCCCCAATCGCTCTCACCCCCCGGACACTGCCCCCTATCCAACCCCCCACTCCCTGTCTCCTGAGCACCCCTTCCCCCCGAATCTCCGCCCCATCCAACCATCTCCTGTCCCTTATCCAACCTCTCCCCCTCCCCCTTACCAGGCCACTCAGAGCGGGCAAGACAGGCTTACTGGAATGTCTGGGAGGTGGGCGGGTGCAAGCTTCACTACCTGTGTGGTGAGCTGAGGCTGCGGGGGAGGAGGGACAGCAAAGGATGGGCCGGGGACTAGTCTCCCCGGCCGGGAGCTCAGGTGCTGGGCAGGACAGTCCCATGGGCCGTAGTTTGCCCGCCTCTGTGCTAAGAGCAGGCCCAACAGTTAAGAGGAGTTTACTGGAGATTTTCCCCCAGCAAGTCCTCTTGTAGTGTAATCAATGGTCTTAATGTCTTTTTTTTTAAGAAAGGAAAAATCGCTTGTAAGAAGACCAACCAGAATGCTTACTAGATGAGATATTAAAAGCCACGTCTGCTTAAGATATTTTTAGAAGCAATGAGATTTGGAGCATTATCACAAATCTTATATCCAGGTTTATTATGGATTAATGGGGTAGATTTCAAACAGGTAGATCAGCACATTTTACAGAATATTCTCTCCTCCTCTCCCCACTCCCTGGAAGAAAAAAGGCATGATCTCCTCTTTCTCTTATTTACTACTTCCTTTTGATTTTGAGAAGGGAAAAATTAACTTAAGGTAATTATGAGTACCCTTCAGTCCAGAGACTATTGAAATAGATCAGGTTTTGTATATATACAGGCCATGTGCTTTCTGAAGTTCCCATACCAGAAGGACTTCGACTTTCTATTGGGTGGGTTGGTAAGCAGTGTTTGGAGCATCAACCTGTTCAGTGTGCCAACTGTTGAGAGCTGCAGTTAGATCCTTTGTCATACCTTTCCAAAACATTATTTTCTCAATGTGAGTCCAGATCAGGCTGGATCCTTCAGTCCCTTTTCAATTAACAGCCCTGATTAGCCCTCCTCCGAACGTTGTCACTGCTAGCTAGTCTCTCTCAGTGGCGATTTGTGGACACAATGTCATAAAGGAGAAAAAGGTTACTTACCAAATAAGTCCTGCTTACTAAATATGATGGCTCTGTAGATAAATACCAGTCCTCGCTTCCACTTTGGAGACTTGGATGCACCAGGAGATAGAGTAATGGAGGGATAGTTAGGGATTGCGGACGTTTTATGCCCTTGGTTCTAGAATACTGGAACAGACATATACATGCTCCCTTAATGTCAGCTTTGAAATGGGTTGTAGCACAGTTTACCAGTATACAGGTCTTAGCACAGATCTTCAGAGAGAATATATTTGGAGCACAAATGTTAAATCGTTAAATTAATTTTTGCATTTTTGTTAGTGCAACATTGTTTGACTTAATTTATTTGCACAATATCAGAAAATTGAATCTAGCTAGGAAGTTATTATATGGGATGCAATAGTTGTGGCGAGAGTTTTACTATATACGTTCTTCAGTCTTTAAGGGTATTTCTACACAGCATTATTTAGTGAAGCTGCACAGCTGGGTTGACAAACTTGGAGGTAGTGGGGCTCCCATTAATGTTGTAAAAATAGGTGTATAGGCTGTTCTATGAAGTTGTATTTCGGGCTTGAGCTTGGGCTCTGAAGCCCATCCCCCTTCCTAGATTTTCAGATGGAAGTCATTTTTAACCAAAGATCTTGCATGAAGCTATTGATTCTCTAACCTTGTAAGGTATGTAGCATTTTTCAGACTGATTCTTACCAATGCTAGTTTTTAATTTTAAATGTTACTTGTAAATTTAAATTCTTGTTCATAGATGAGTATAATTCTGATTCTTGACAGCTTTTAGAATAAACTTGAGAGGGAAATGCAATATAAACTGTAATTACTGAATTGTGGAAGGTTGCACCTGCCAATTTTTCCTTGTAAACCCAGATTTGCAGGGTTAAGTATTGTCCATTTGAAATAGAGGATTTTAAATTTAAACATAAGCTTAGAAACTGTCTGTGGATTGACATTTTATATATTGCCTGCTAAACCATTTTTAATTTCTTGAACTTCAAAATTGTAATTATCAATACAGTTAGAGAGATAATGAAGTTCTTCAGGAGAGATCTTTCTGTAATGGGAATTTATTCTGTTTTTATAAACTATAGCTTACTTAAGACATTTTTCAAATACCACTCCTTTCCAGTTCCACACATGAAATTCAGGTCTTGTACACTGCTATACAGCTCCACCTACCAGAGAGCAAGGAGGCAAAGAAATTTGTTATGGCTAGTCTCTGCAATGGTGGTTGGATGACCTCCACTTCTAGTGGGGCTTCTTCCCTGTGGAGACCATTTTGTGTCAAGACACCTGCCAGAACTTTTTCAAAAGTGACGGTGATTTTGGATGACCATCTTGAGACTCTGTAACTGTGCCTGGTTTTTTTGGAGGCTGGGTGCTCACCACTTTCTGAAATATCAGAACCCGTGAAAGTGTCTGAAGTCAGGAACCTGAAATCATTTGCCATACTTAAAATTCTAGGCTCTTGTCTCCTCATTATTAATATCCTGAAACTGTTATTTTGGTCCTGCACATCTCTCTGAATCCTGCTCCAAGGGCTCGCATGTCATGATCTGATGTGACAACTACATACATCAACTGATAGGCCAGCTAGAGCTTGTTGCTCAGGGCAGAAAACTTCACTATATGTTTCAGTGATGTATCAAATCTTCTTTTAATCATTTCTTTCCTGTAAAGAAAGGCTAATGGATTTGTAGGTTGGCCAAGCAGATGGCAGCTAATTTGCATAAATCTTTTCAGCATTTTATTGCCTTCTAAGTTCTCTAAGTATTAGCTATATCACTGTGCCCCAGAGAGTCAAGCTTACTTGTCATTGTAAATGGGCCTTCAATTCAACAGCTATACACGTATTTGCTTTCGTGTGGGACTGAGATAATCAAAATGTGTACACTGCCCCATTTCACCTTAATTCAGAGATTTTTTTTGGGAAAAACCAGCAAAAAAAGGAAGCAGGTGATATAGAAGCCTCGTTAGATCAGGCAGTCTTAGTTGTTCAGGACCTCTACAGCATGACGATTCATATGTTCCTATTAACAGTTAATCTAAGAGAGTATTGGAAAAGATGTGAAACCAAATCAATTTCTAACTATTAGGGATCAGGAATGACACCTTCATTGGGGCAGATTACTGTGGAGACTTTTGTACTGTTCTTTGAAGTATTTAGTTCTGGCAGCTGCCAAAGATATGACATCAGAATAGATCAACCACAGGTCTGATCCAGTATGATAGTTCTTATGACATATTGAGCTTGTTTCACTAGTGACTCCCACTTAATCTGGATCTTTTGCTATGTTGCCTGTTATCGCTCATTAGCCCTACCAAACTTCATTGGATGGTTTATACTCTTGTATGCCTTAGGCATCTGAGAGACATCGTCACAAAAAGCTCTGAGTTCTTGTGTAGTGGTATGGACTATTCCACTTCAAAAGCTTACTTTTGGTTACAGAGGATCTTCAGTAGTAAACATGTTCAGGGAAATTTTCTTGTCAGTAAATATTGTTTCCAGCATGTTTTAAATTTTTGGTTTGATTCAATAAATTAACACTTTTAAAAGTTAGTATTTTGTCTGCAGTCTGATGGCAAATTGGAATTCATGATTTGGGCATGCATCCTAATGCCTTAAGTTGTCACTTTTTCTTTGAAGTCAAGATTTAAATGATGGGCTTAATTTTGCAAATTCCCACATTTTATTGAATTGATATCTTAGGTGCAAAAGCCAGAAACTACTTTTCCGTAACATGCAGAAGAATAATTTTTCTGTATCTACTTTCTTCCGTCTTTTATGGAGGAAAAAGAATATTGTGTGAGAGAGTTATTTTTACCTCTAAGTCTGTTGTTGTTACTGCCATTAGGTTAAGAAAGGCTATAAAATATCTCGTTTTGAATCTCTGTGGGACACTAAATTAATTTCAGTCAATTTCCCTTGCAAGTCTTAATAGTCCCATATATAAAACAAATATTAGTTTTTGTTTAACTCTCGTAGATGGAGGACAAACGTATGAAAAGTATCAGAGGGGTAGCCATTTTAGTCTGTATCAGCAAAAACAATGAGGAATTCTTGTGGCATCTTAGAGACTAACAAATTTATTTGGTCATAAACTTTTGTGGGCTATAACCCACTTCATCAGATGCATGGAGTGGAAAATACAGTAGGCACGTATAAATATACAGCACATGAAAAGTTGGGAGTTGCCTTACCAAGTGGGGGAGTCAGTGCTAATGAGGCCAATTCAATCAGGGTGGAAGTGGCCCATTCCCAACAGTTGACAAGAAGGTGCGAGTATCAACAGAGGGAAAATTACTTTTTGTAGTGACACAGCCATTCCCACTCTTTAGTCAAGCCTAATTTGATGGTGTCAAGTTTGCAAATTAATTCGTTTTGCAATTTCTCATTGAAGTCTGTTTTGAAGTTTTTTTGTTGAAGAATGGCCACTTTTAAGTCTGTTATTGAGTGTCCAGGGAGGTTGAAGTGCTCTCCTACTGGTTTTTGAAAGTTACAGTTCTTGATGTTTAATTTGTGTCCATTTATTCTTGTGCACAGAGACTGTCCAGTTTAGCCAGTGTACGTGGCAGAGGAGCATTGCTGGCACATGATGGCAAATATCACATTGGTAGATGTGCAGGTGAACGAGCCCCTGGTAATGTGGCTGATGTGGTTAGGTCCTGTGATGGTGTCCCTTGAATAGATATGCGGACAGAGTTGGCAATGGGGTTTGTTGCAGGTATTGGTTCCTGGGTTAGTGTTTTTGTTGTGTGGTGTGTAGTTGCTGGTGAGTATTTGCTTCAGGTTGGGAGGCTGTCTAGAAGTGAGGACTGGCTTGTCTCCCAAGGTCTATGAGAGTGAGGGATTGTCCTTCAGGATAGGTTGTAGATCCTTGATGATGCGTTGGAGAGATTTTAGTTGGGGGCTGTAGGTGACAGCTAGTGGCGTTCTGTTACTTTCTTTTTTGGACCTGTCCTGTAATAGGTGACTTCCGGGTACCCTTCTGGCTCTGTCAATCTGATATTTCACTTCCCTAGGTGGGTATTGTAGTTTTAAGAACTCTTGATAGAGATCCTGTAGGTGTTTGTCTCTGTCTGAGGGATTGGAGCAAATGCAGTTGTATCTTAAGGCTTGGCTGTAGACCATAGATCATGTGATGTGGTCTGATGAAAGCTGGAGGCATGTAGCTAAGTTTAGCGGTTAGTAGGTTTCTGGTATAGGGTGGTGTTTATGTGACCATTGCTTATTTGCACTGTAATGTCCAGAAAGTGGATCTCTTGTGTGGACTGGTCCAGGCTGAGGTTGATGGTGGGATGGAAATTGTTGAAATCCTGGCGGAATTCCTCAAGGATTTTCTTCCCATGGGTCCAGATGATGAAGATGTCATCAACGTAGTGCAAGTAGAGTTGCGGTGCTAGGGGACGAGAGCTGAGGAAGCGTTGTTCTAAGTCAACCATAAAAATGTTGGCCTGCTGTGGGGCCATGTGGTATAGCAGTGCCGCTGACTTGAAGGTATAAATCATCCCCAAATCTGAAATAGTTGTGGGTGAGGACAAAGTCACAAAGTTCAGTCATTAGGTCTGCTGTGACATTATTGGGGATACCTGAAAAGTAGTGGTGTTGTAGCCATGTTGGTCTCAGGATGTGAGAGACACAAGGTGGATGAGATAATATCTTTTATTGGACTTGCACAGAGCTCTTCTTTAGGTCTGGGAAAAGTGCTCAGAATGTCAGCTAATTACAAGGTAGAAGAGATGGGTTAGCATAAGAAGTTAACATGTATTTCAAGGGACCATTCCAGGTGAAGTAGCCTGTTAATACCTCTCCAGTCATAGGGGGAGGTGGGGAAAAAAAAGGCTGGGGGGGGTGTTAGGTGGGTTATATATTGTTGTAATAATCCATAAATCCACTCTTGTTTTGCAGTTTCCTTTGAAAATGGAGAGGTTACATATAAAAGTGTTCACGCACAGGTGAAAAGGGTGTTTTTATCTTTTACATTTTTCTGTGTGAGTTCACTTGAGAGTATAATGATTGGTTTCACCAACAAAGTTGTTGTTGGGGCATTTAGTGCACTTGATGAGGTACAGCACTGGGACATTCCCCTGGTGTTATCTGGACCGGTGATCTGCTAGATCACTCCAATCCTCGACTCTGGGAGCCAGCCTCACCCTGCTTTGGCTGTGAGAACCCCCGACTCCCGGAATGTTCATGCACAGCCTCTGCCATGTAAGCTTCTCCCAGCTACCGCTGCTTGGATTGTGCAACAGAATGATACTAGCCAGTATCCGAGACACGACCCTAGGAACAAGGCTTGTTATCCCAAGGGGAGTCTCTACAAAGATAGATTTAAGTGATAATAAGTCAAAGCACAAGAAGTCAGATTTGGTCAAATGAAATAAAAGTAAAACGCATTTTAAGCTGATCTTAACACTTTCAGTGCCCTTACAAATTTAGATGCTTCTTATCACAGGCTGGCTAATTGCCCTTTTGATCACTGCTTCAGTCGCTTGGTGGTGATGTCTGTAGATGGAGGTGGAAGAGAGAGGAAGAGCATGGCAAACGTCTCTCCCTTTTATCATGTTCTTCTTCCCTCTTGGCTTTGCCCCCACCCTCTACTTGAGGGTCAGGTGAGCATTACCTCATCGTAGTCCCTGACTGACCAAGGGAAGAGGGGTGACTCACTCGAGAGTCCAACAGATCTTTTGTTGCTGCCTAGGCCAGTGTTCTTTGTTCCTGTGAAGCTGGGCTGGGTATGTCCCATACATGCCCTGATGAGGTGTGACCTGCCCCTCTGTTTCTGAAGAGTTTTGCCTGGGCTTGTTTTAAGCCATGAGGACACATTTTCAACCTCATAACTATATACGTGAAATTATAACGTATAATAATATTATAACAATAATGCTCAGTGCATCATGAGCCTTCTGAAGACACCCGACATGGTAAATTTTGCATTGGATACCATACAATCATATTATAAGGATGAACATGGGGGTGCTGGATGTTCCCCCGAGAAAGTGTCACAACCACATGTTGTGATACGCATGTGTAGGACCCATGGATCTTGAAAGGTTGTTGTGGGGCTTGTGGTGGGGTATTGATCATTGTAGCAGTGGAGATATGTCTACAGGTTTTGTATCTGTTGTTCTGGTAGGGTCTGGTGTTACTTTGAGTTGGTGTGTCCTGGTCTCTGGGGAGCTTTCTTCTGGCTTGGAGAGTTGGTGCCAGAAGAGATGGTTCAGGAAAGATGTCTTTCAGCATGTGGTCCCCATCAAGTATTGGTTGTAATTTTTTGATGATACCTCATGTGGGTTCGTTCTCCCAGGCTGGCTTTGTGAGGGTTATGGAATTGTAGTTGGTTCTGCTTTTTTTTGTGGTTTGTTTTTGTTGGATGGCTGTCCTGGTGGCTGAACCCATGGTTCATCACACCTATTTTCACAGATCCAGTAATCACCCCAAACACACAAAGAAATCTGTTATCTATAGCCAGGCACTCTACCACAGAATATATGCCGAGGAGAAAGTCCAGGATATACACCTTAAAACACTTAAAATAGCCTTCACCAAACAGTGACACTCTACCAGTGAAGTAGGTCACATCATGTAACAGGCCACCTAAATATTCTGAGAGAACCTGCTTCAGTACAGAAATAAAACACTTTAATAAACACACTGCTAGTGGTCACCTACAACTCCATACTGGAATCCATATGGATCTGACCTCTCAGTCCTCATCCTCAAAGAAAACCTGCACAGCACCTTCAAAAAACAAGCCTGAGAGCTTAATTTAATAACTTTTCTAAATACTAATACACATGAACTGAATAGAGATACTGGATTTATGGGTTATTACAAAAATCTATAACCCGCTTAACACCCTCACCCCATCTCCGCCCCCCCCCCCCCCCGCCCCTTTCCCCCATGACTGGCAAGGTGTTAACAGGCCACTTCATCTTGAATAGTCCCTAGACATATGTGTTAACTACAGATGCTTAACAATCTGTTCCACCTTGTATTTAGCTGCTTGAGTACATTTCCCAGATCTGAAGAAGAGCTCTGTGTAAGCTTGAAAGCTTGTCTCTCTTGCCAACAGAAGTTGGTCCAATATTACCTCATCCACCTTGCTCGTCTAATATGAAAAGCAGTCCTATGCTGTAGCCATTATCAAGCAAAACACATTTAGGTGTGAAAAATTAAAACAGTCATTCTTATTATATTCTCATCCCTAGATGTAATACATTTCACATTGGAATTAGATTTCTTCAAACAAACCATCTGCTTCTAAAACACACACACAATAATTCCTGTCAATTATATTCTACAGTAGCTATTAGATGTCAGCATTAATAAATTGACAGTGAAATACAAGAAGATGTAAATTAATTTTTGAAGAACAAGTATTAAACAGAATATTGTCAGTGTAGCTGTTCCACTCTTTCAGAACAGAGATTGGAACCCTCTGGCTGTTGTAACTGCACATTTGTTTCCTCAGGTTCATGAGGAGCCAATGCCTTAACCCCACTTCTGTTTCTTGTGACTACTGTGGAAAGAGAACTTGGAACCCTCTATCTTTTTCTTTTTGGTCAATTTTTTTCTTGGTAGATGAGTGCTTAATATTAGTGGTGGTTTCATTTTACTGTTGTTGAAGTTTAATGGTAATGTTAGGCCTGTCCCACTATGTGGTCTAGCCACACACACAAACAAAATCTGAGATAAGACTGAATAAATGAGTAAGGACAGGAGTGTGGATTTGTACTGACAGTCTACTCAGAGCTAGAATTGCTAGGTAAGTAGCCTTTCTTCTTCTAGTGGTGGTCCCTTTATGTATTGCAAACTCTGGTGCACCTGCATGCAATTTGCCGGAGCTGGAAGATTTTTTTGTAGCAGTCTGTTGACCCCGCGTGTGTTGCGTGTTTTGCCTTGTGTCTCAGGCGAGGTTATATTAGGTTGTGTGGATCAATGCCTCTTCAGTTCCCTCCTACCGCCTCATGGCCAGAGTCTGAATCCCTGTTCCTTCATGATCATAGCTTGACTGCAAGACCATTTTCATCCATTTGTATATAGTTCTTCTTTGCTTTTTTTCTTCTTCAGTTAGCTGTAAATAGTTGTTAGTATAGTGTACTTAGTTAATCTTCGTTGGACAAGAGACGGTGCTTCTGCAACCTCCTGGAGGAGGGTTGCCTGGTGGCCAGGATGGGGTCCATGCAGCCATGGAAGCTGCGGATACATACTCCCATTGCCTCACCCCATGTGTGGTCAAGCGCAGCAACTTTGGCTACAATCCAGCAGCTTCCCACAGGAGGTCAAAACCACAAAACAGGACCTCCCCTTTGACAAGGAGAAGCGCATCTACACCAAGGCAGATGAGTCCATTCACTCCCTGAACGACTCGAGGGAGAAACTCTGGTCCCTTGGGATCCACACCCCGTCACAAACAGCAGTGACATCCCTTCTATCCCTGGCAGTATGCATACTATCTACCCTACTATCACTGGCAACAAGAATTCCTGCGAAAGTAGCACTGCCCACAGTGCCCCCAGGCTGCGTCCCCTGCCATGACCATCTCCTGCATCTTGATCCACCAGCAGCCCAAGGCTCACTTTTGACTCACAAAGTCGAGTGCTCTGAACCCTCCCTGTCACCGCTCTGGTTCCCCCAGTCGTCTTTGGGGGCTGTCCTGCCCTCTTCGCCCACAATTGTGGCAATATCGCCATGGATGGTTGGGTGCACCACAGATACGCTATTGAATTCCTTGTTTTCTTCCCCACATGGGGCACCCCTCAGACGCTTACCGGGGATCCTTCCTATCACTGCCTCCTACAAGAAGTGGCCGTCCTTGTAGGAATGGGCATCATGGAGCATCCAGATATCTTCAAGTCCTGCGGGAGCTCATTTTGTCCATTTGCAGATAATAAGAAGCTATCTTAGAAGCAATTTCTTGTTAAACCAGCTCAGTGTTTAGAGATCATATTTGTCACATGTTATTCCTCTTCACTCATTTTTACAGAAAAAATCCTTTTATCTTGCTGTTGTCTCCACTTACTGGAAAGAGGAGGCAGAAACTGTCCGTCACCCTTGTTAGACCTCCTTCATGTGAGTCTAAAACTTTGGCTGTTGTCCCTAAAGAACAATAGAAAACCGGGATTGTGATATCGTCAAAAATGAATTCATAAGAGGAGTAGGAGATAACTTTTGATCAAACAAAATTACTAGGAGGGAATTTTCCCTTGTAATACTTTCCTCCTTGCAATCCATGGCACTGTGCTGATGTGGGAAGTGGTAAGACAGGAGGGTGGACATATCTGCTATCCAACCATTTTACTTATCTACAAAAGAGAGGAGCCCAAGAGGAATGAGTTGTAGCTTATCAGGCAGAAATGAATTGGGGAGGAATTATTTTATTTTTCAGTTTATTGATCACAGTTGTATTTGGGTGAATGTCCAAATTTTTAACAACAATGCAAAATCAATTACTTTGAAAGGGAGATCCTTAAATCTAGAATTTATCTATTAAAGCTCCTTCCCTCATCCTCATACAAAAACTTGAGAGAAGCTGGGCTTTACCCAGTACTCTGAAGGTCACCAGACTGTCCTTTTCCGTTAAATATAGTAGGCTTGTGTGCTGTAAAGCAAAGATCCATTATTTTCTCTGGTCCCTATACTGTGCAAAGCAGTGTTAAATGTATGATGAAATGACCCCTTGTGAGGAATCATTTACAACAGTGATCTCCAACTTTTTTTATGCCCAAGATCACTTTTTGAATCTAAGGGCAACCCAGGATCTACCCTGCCCCTTCCCTGAGGCCCCACCTGCTCACTCGGTTGCTCGCTCTCCCCCACCCTTACTTACTTTCTCTGGGTAGAGGGTTGGGGTTCAGGCTCTGGGCTGGGGCCGAGGGGTTTGCAGTGTGGGAGGAGGCTCTGGGCTGAGTATGGGGCAGGGGGTTGGGGTGCATGAGGGGTGCAAGCTCAAGGCGGGAGTTTGGGTGCAGGAGGGGGCTCTGGGCTAGGGTAAAGTATTGAGGTGCAGGAGGGGGTACAGGGTGCTGGCTCTGGGAAGGGGGGTCAGGGCTGAGGCAGGCTTTGGGAAGCAGGAGGGGGTATGGGGTGCTAGTTCTGGGAGGGGTCTGGGGGTTGGGGTGCAGGAGGGGGTTTGAGGTATTGGCTCTGGGAGGGAGCTCAGGGTTGGGTTTCAGGTTCAAGAAGATGTTTGGGGTGCAGAAGGGGGTATGGGGTGCTGGTTCCAGGAGGGGGCTCAGGGCTGAGGGTTGGGGTGTGGCCTCCCGCCGGGCAGCACTTACCTCTGGCGGCTCCCAGTTGGAGGTAGGTGTAGTGAGGCGAAGACATGCTTCCTGCCTACCCTGGCCCCACACTGCTCCTGGAAGGGGCCAACGTGCACCTGCAGCCTGAGCGCTGCCCCTCTCTGTAAACATCACCCCCACAGCTCTCCCGGCCAATGGGAGCTGTGGGGCTTGCAGGTCAGGAACAGCATATGGAGGGAGACCCCTGCCCAGCTGCGGGGCCTCGCTGGCTGCTTCCGGGAGCGGCGTGGGGCGAGAGTAGGCGGGGAGCGTGCCTTAGCGGCAGCCATGCTATACTTCCGGAGATCGCAATCAACTGGGATATCCTCTAGGATTGACCAGTCAATTGCGATCAACTGGTTGGTGACCACTGATTTACAGTGTACAGTAGCTACAGTATGTGCTATTATGAATAAGTAACCTTTTCCTTATGAAGATGCTCCCAGTCAAACTATCACTATTTGTTTTATGTAGTTGTATGCTATTTTTGTGGTGCTCATCACTGTAGTTTCTGAGCATCTTGTAAACATGAATGAATATATGGATGGGGAACTGAGGCATTGAAAGATTAACGGTATGTCTACATTAGTGCATGAGAAGCCAGGGTGTGATGTATAGTGCACTAAGTTGCCATGTGGACCCTGCTACCAAACAATAGTGCAGTTTAACGTACTGCTTGTTGTTTGAAATGGCAGTGTCAAAAATGCAGCATAAACTTTTAGTGCATGGTAGCTAGGTCCACATGAAGGTTTATTGCATGGCAGGCTGTTGTCTACTGCTATCACACCCTGGGTTGCTGCATGCAATTTCAGTATAGATAAGCCCTAAATAGTTTGTCCAAGGTCACACGAGGAGTCAGTGGCAGAATTAGGAGTTGAGCTGAGATCTGCACCACAGTTCAGTTTCTGAATAGTACATCAGAAGACAGAAAGTTGTTCTCTAGACGTCACCGTCTGCATATTACTGTAGCATTTTTAATACTTAATGTTTTCTTCCAGCAATTATTAATGTATAAATTTTTTTTATTATATTTAGCTAGTTGTATAAAGTCAGGAATTGTTTTTATAATGGGTATTTAATGTCCTTTGGTATATTATTGAAACTTTTTATTAACGCAAAGTTCCAGTAAAAAGTTAACATATTATATCATACATTACTTACTATTTATGCAGGATCAGGTTAATATTAAAAGAACCTGTCTTGCTGGGTAAGAAGCTCTCCTCCTTATAGTACACTAAAAAGGGTGGCCAAATTTCTAAATACTTATCCTCTTTTTGGTGCTTCTGTTGTGTATGTACTTGGTATGACATCTTTTCCATTACAAAGACAGTCCATATTTTACTAGCCCACAGTTTCATAAGAGAAGTCACTTTTTTCCACTATAAAGTAAATAAATTGTCTTTCTGTTTAAAATGTACATCCTTTACTGGAGCATTAAGTAAATGGGTCGGGGGATCTCTGGGAAGCTGGTATTTTTTTATAAGATGAATCTGTTTAATTATCTCCTCCCTAAACTGTCTAATTCCTGGACACAATCACCGTATGTCTGAGTATATTCTTCTTTCCCCACAACTCCTCAAACAAGGTGCCTCCCCAGGAGCAAAACTGTGGGGGATCTTAACTGGAGTCAAATGCCATTTATACAGTAATATATACAATTTTTCTTTGAGTTACATAAATTGAAGATGTATATTGTCTTTCCCATATGGAGACCCATTCATCCAGATCAGTTTCTTTCTCTCAGGACTTATACACACTAGTGCTTACTTCGGTATAACTTAAGTCGCTCAAGGATGTGAAAAAGCCACCCCCCTGAGTGATGTAAGTTACACCAACCTAAGCGCTGGTATGGAAGAAGCTCTCCTGCTGACTTCGGGAGATGGAGTAATTATGCCAGTTGGAGAGCTCTCCAGTATGTATAGCTCTCTAGAATGTATAGCATAGAGCATCTGCACTACAGCTGTTGAGCTACATCGGTACCCTTTGTTTTTGGTGTTTCCATATGAATTTTAATAGCACATCCTGTCATGTCAAGGATACCAATAGGGATGAACTGAAATAAAAATCATCACTGTGGTATTTTGGCGAACTTCAGAGCTCTCTTGGCTTGGCACATAATTGGCATAATATGTCATATTTAGTTCCTCTGTTGTGTAGTTGGCCAACTGAATTATAGTTTGTTTATTTTAGAAATCCATTTATTTGGTATTGTTTATTGCTAATTATCCAAACTTGAACGTAATTAATTGCTAGTGAGATGGTAAAATAAATTCATACAAATTATCTCAATGCCACATTTATAGTAAACATAATGAAATATATTCATTTTTTTCCTATCATTTTCTATGGCAGTTTAATGCTTATGAAAGAGAAGAACTAATAGTGCTCAGAGCTGTGCATGGTGTTTGCCAGTGCTATGCACAACCTCCCACAAATATCTTCCAGTGTAAATTAATCCTGACTTGTGTCCCTAATATTCTAGTCCTGAAGTACTCTAAATTGGTGATTCTTAACCAGGGCTCTGGGACCCCCTGGGGGAGGGGGGGAAGGGAAGCTGTGAGCAGGTTTCAAGGGTCTACCAAAATAAGCCAGAGAGCAGGGCCAGCATTAGACTCACTGCGGCCTAGGGCAGAAACCTGAATTCTGAGCCCTGGTACGCATGGCTGAAGCCAGCCCTGAGCACTTTAGCTTCGCGTAGCCCCCAGCGGTGTGGGGCCCTGGGGAATTACTCTGCTTACTACTCACTAGCCCTGTCTTTTAATCTGAAAAACAGTTGTTGTGGCATGGGTGAGCTGTGGAATTTTTATAATATGTTGTGCGAGGGAGGGAACACACAGAACCCCTGCTCTAAATATTTGTCAGCTACAGCAAGTGGCATGAACATCTTTCTCTGTATTTTGATTTCTAATTATGAAGCAGAACCTCTAGGTAAAACAAATAACCCAACCAAAACCCAAATAAAAAGCTCCCTCCCCCCACCCTCAAACTGCAGACACTTTGAAATAGTGACTAAGGGTATGTCTACACTATGAAATTAGGTCGAATTTATAGAAGTCTGTTTTGTAGCAAGCGTTTTTATACAGTTGTGTGTGTCCCCCCACACACATGCTCTAAGTGCATGTAGTCGGCAGACTGTGTCCACAGTACTGAGGCAACCATCGACTTCCGGAGCTTTGCACTGTGGGTAGCTAACCCACATTTCCCGCAGTCTCCACCTCCCATTTGAATTCTGGGTAGAAATCACAGTGCCTGATGGGGCTAAAACATTGTCGCGGGTGGTTCTGGGTACATATCGTCAGGCCCCCGTTCCCTCCCTCCCTCTGTAAAAGCAAGGGCAGATAATCGTTTTGCACTTTTTTTACTTGAGTTAACTGTGCAGACGCCATACCGCTGCAAGCATGGAGGCCGCTCGGCTAACCGTCACCATATGTCTCCTGGGTGCTGGCGGACGTGGTACTGTATTGCTACACAGCAGCATTTTATTGCCTCTTGGCAGCAGACAGTGCAGTATGACTGGTAGCCGTCGTCGACGTAGTCCTGGGTGCTCTTTTAACTGGGCGCCTGGGCAAACATGGGAGTGACTCAGCCAGGTCATTTCCCTTGTTTTGTCGCATGGCGATTGAGTCCTACCGGCAGTGCACTGTCTTTTAATCTGCAGCTAGCAGAAGACGATGGCCAGTATTCATACTGAACCGTCTTCTGCTGAGCACCCAGTAGGCGACGATGGCTAGCGGTCGTACTGCACAGTCTGCTGCCAGCATGATGTATAAAGATAGATGAAGTGGCTCAAAACAAGAAATAGACCAGATTTGTTTTGTATTCATTTTCTCCTCCCTCGCTCCCTCCCTCTGTGAAATCAACGGCCTGCTAAACCCAGTTTTGAGTTCTGTCCTTGAAGCGGCCATTCAGTTTCTCGCAAAGCCACCCCCTTTGTTGATTTTTAATTCCCTGTAAGCCAACCCTGTAAGCCATGTTGTCAGTTGCCCCTCCCTCCATCAGGGCAACAGCAGACAATCGTTCCGCGCCTTTTTTTCTGTGCAGACGCCATACCATGGCAAGCATGGAGCCCGTTCAGATCACTTTGACAATTAGGAGCACATTAAACACCACACGCGTTATCCAGCAGTATATGCAGCACCAGAACCTGGCAAAGTGAAACTGGGCGAGTAGGCGACATCAGCGCAGTGACGAGAGTGATGAGGACATGGACACAGACTTCTCTCAAAGCACGGGCCCTGCCAATGTGGGCATCATGGTGCTAATGGGGCAGGTTCATGCGGTGGAACGCCGATTCTGGGCTCGGGAAACAAGCACAGACTGGTGGGACCGCATAGTGTTGCAGGTCTGGGACGATTCCCAGTGGCTGCGAAACTTTTGCATGTGTAAGGGCACTTTCATGGAACTTTGTGACTTGCTTTCCCCTGCCCTGAGGCGCAAGTATACCAAGATGAGAGCAGCCCTCACAGTTGAGAAGTGAGTGGCAATAGCCCTATGGAAGCTTGCAACGCCAGACAGCTACCGGTCAGTCGGGAATCAATTTGGAGTGGGCAAATCTACTGTGGGGGCTGCTGTGATGCAAGTAGCCAGCGCAATCAAAGTTCTGCTGATTATCAAGGGTAGTGACCCTGGGAAATGTGCAGGTCCTAGTGGATGGCTTTGCTGCAATGGGATTCCCTAACTGTGGTGGGGCCATAGACGGAACCCATGTCCCTATCTTGGCACCGGAGCACCAGGCCAGCGAGTACATAAACCGCAAGGGGTACTTTTCAATAGTGCTGCAAGCACTGGTGGATCACAAGGAACGTTTCACCAACATCAACGTGGGATGGCCGGGAAAGGTACATGATGCTCGCATCTTCAGGAATTCTGGTCTGTTTCAAAAGCTGTAGGAAGGGACTTTCTTCCCAGACCAGAAAATAACCGTTGGGGATGTTGAAATGCTTATAGTTATCCTTGGGGACCCAGCCTACCCCTAAATGCCATGGCTCATGAAGTCATACGTAGGCAGCCTGGAGAGTAGTCAGGAGCTGTTCAACTACAGGCTGAGCAAGTGCAGAATAGTGGTAGAATGTGCATATGGATGTTTAAAAGCGCGCTGGCGCAGTTTACTGACTTGGTTAGACCTCAGCGAAACCAACATTCCCACTGTTATTACTGCTTGCTGTGCGCTCCACAATACTTGTGAGAGTAAGGGGGAGACGTTTACGGCAGGGTGGGAGGTTGAGGCAAATCGCCTGGCTGCTTGTTACGCACAGCCAGACACCTGGGCAGTTAGAAGAGCACAGGAGGGTGCGGTGCGCATCAGAGAAGCTTTGAAAACCAGTTTCATGACTGGCCAGGCTACGGTGTGAAAGTTCTGTTTGTTCCTCCTTGATGAAACCCCCCGACCCTTGGTTCACTCTACTTCCCTGTAAGCTAACCACCCTTCTCACCTCCCTTCGATCACCGCTTGCAGAGGCAATAAAGTCATTGTTGCTTCACATTCATGCATTCTTTATTAAGTCATCACACAAATAGGGGGATAATTACCAACATAGCCCAGGAGGGGTGGTGGATGAGGGAAGGACAAGGCGACACAGCACTTTAAAAGTTTAAAACTTACAGAATGCCAGCCTTCTGTTACTTGGGCAATCCTCTGGGGTGGAGTGGCTGGGTGCCTGGAGGCCCCCCCCACCGCGTTCTTGGGTGTCTGGGTGAGGAGGCTGTGGAACTTGGGGAAGAGGGTGGTTGGTTACGCAAGGGCTGTATCGGCAGTCTGTGCTCCTGCTGCCTTTCCTGCAGCTCAACCATATGCTGGAGCATATTAGTATGATCCTCCAACAGCCTCAGCATTGAATCCTTCCTCCTCTTATCACGCTGCCGCCATCTTTCAGCTTCAGCCCTCTTCAGCCGGCCACCTCTCCTCCCGGTCATTTTGTGCTTTCCTGCGCTCTAACATTGTCTGCCTCCATGCATTCGTCTGTGCTCTGTCAGTGTGGGAGGACAGCATGAGCTCAGAGAACATTTCATCGCGAGTGCTTTTTTTTTCGCCTTCTTTGCTAGCCTCTGGGAAGGAGAAGATCCTGTGATCCTTGAAACACATGCAGCTGGTGGAGGAAAATAAAGGGACAGTAGTATTTGAAAAGACTCAGTTTATAGAACAATGGGTACACTCTTTCACAGTAAACTTTGTTGTTAACATTACATACATAGCACATGTGCTTTCGTTCCAAGGTCGCATTTTGCCTCCCTCCACCGCATGGCTAACAGCGGGGAACATTTCTGTTCAGCCATAGGCAAAGAGCCCAGCAGGAACGGGCACCTCTGAATGTCCCCTTAAGAAAAGCGCCCTATTTCAACCAGGTGATCATGAATGATATCACTCTCCTGAGGATAATGCAGAGAGATAAAGAACGGATGTTGTTTGAACGCCAGCAAACATACACTGCAATGCTTTGTTCTACAGTGATTCCCGAGTACGTGCTACTGGCCTGGAGTGGTAGTGTCCTACCATGGTGGATGGAATAAGGCTGGCCTCCCCAGAAACCTTTTGCAAAGGCTTTGGGAGTATATCCAGGAGAACACGAATGCCAGGGCAAATTAATCATTAAACATGCTGGCTTTTAAACCTTGTATAGTATTTTAAAAGGTACACTCACCAGAGGTCCCTTCTCCGCCTGGTGGGTCCGGGAGGCATCCTTGGGTAGGTTCGGGTGGTACTGGCTCCAGGTCCAGAGTGAGAAACAGTTCCCTGCTGTCGGGAAAACTGGTTTCTCCACTTGTTTGCTGTGAGGTATCTACAACCTCCTCATCATCGTCTTCCTTGTCTCCAAAACCTGCTTCCGTGTTGTCTCCATCTCCACTGAAGGAGTCAAACAGCACGGCTGGGGTATTGGTGGCTGAAGCCTGTAAAATGGCATACAGCTCATCGTAGAAGCGGCATGTTTGGGGCTCTGACCCGGAGCAGCCGTTCGCCTCTCTGATTTTCTGGTAGGCTTGCATCAGCTCCTTAAGTTTCACACGGCACTGCTTCGGGTCCCTGTTATGGCCTCTGTCCTTCATGCCCTGGGAGATTTTGACAAATGTTTTGGCATTTCGAAAACTGGAACGTAGTTCTGATAGCATGGATTCCTCTCCCCATACAGCGATCAGATCCCGTACCTCGCGTTCGGTCCATGCTGGAGCTCTTTTGCGATTCTGGGACTCCATCATGGTCACCTCTGCTGATGAGGTCTGCATGGTCACCTGCAGCTTGCCACACTGGCCAAAAAGGAAATTGAAATTCAAAAGTTCGCAGGTCTTTTCCTGTCTACCTGTCCAGTGCATCTGAGTTGAGAGTGCTGTCCAGAGCGGTCACAATAGAGCACTCTGGGATAGCTCTCGGAGGCCAATACCATCTAATTACATCCACAGTACCCCAAATTCGACCCAGCAAAACCGATTTCAGCGCTAATCCCCTTGTCGGGGGTGGAGTAAGGAAATGGATTTTAAGAGCCCTTTAAGTCGGGGAAAAAAAGGGCTTCGTCATGTGGACAGGTGCAAGTTTACATCAATTTAACGCTGCTAAATTTGATCTCAACGCCTAATGTAGACCAGGGCTGATTTAGCTTTGGGATTGGTTTTGTCATATTTTCGTGATAAGATGAGGTGCTGAGTGTGTCCTATTTCCTTGTTGGGCGACTATCCGATTCAGTACTGTATGAAGATTACTTTAGTTCACTTTTAGGCTGCAATTCAGAGAGGGAAAAACACATTTTATGCTGCTTGTAATTTGATGTCAATCATCCAATTATTTTTATTGCTGTTCTTTTCAATAAAGCTTATATTTTGGTTTCATGAGTAAACATGTTTTTCTTTCACAGGATGTCATCAGCCCTGCTCAGTCCTGTCAGCATTAATTTATTTTTTTATTTGTTCATGTTTTAATACCAAATATTTTCACACATTTAAACAGCAAATGAAAAGAAATAAACTATAAATGGTATATAGCATATATGGTACTAGTTTGTTTTAAATTTAAAACTTACTGCTTATTGTGCATATGCTTATATACAATATATACATTTTTAATATAGAAAAGCTGTATGGTGAGTTCCTGAGTTGGAAACTAGAAGACATTCTCTCCCAGTTTCCCCTAAAACCTGGGAAGATTGCAACCTTTAATGTAAACATTAAAGTGAAGCTAGACTTCTCCTGTCAAGAAAACCTTCTGCAAGACCTCAGTGATGGTATGTTACAAATAGGCTTGGCATAATGTGATTTATATTTTGTCTTCCATTTGATGGCTAAAATCAGTTTATTTTTAAGCATTATTTTAAATTTTTATCTATTTTAAATTCTCATAGTTGTGGAAAATTATAGGAGGGATCAGACGCTATGTGGGTCAGACAATATTTATTTAATGATAGCAGACCTTGAGATTCAAGAAGTTACAACTTTATAACCGGTTTCAGAGTAGCAGCAGTGTTAGTCTGTATCCGCAAAAAGAAAAGGAGTACTTGTGGCACCTTAGAGACTAACAAATTTATCTGAGCATAAGCTTTCATGAGCTACAGCTCACTTCATCGGATACATGCAGTGGAAAATACAGTGGGGAGATTTATATACACAGAGAATATGAAACACAGGGTGTTACTATATACACTGTAACAAGAGTGATGAGGTAAGATGAGCTATTACCAGCAGGAGAGCGGGGGAGAGGGGGAACCTTTTGTAGTGATAATCAAGGTGGTCCATTTCCAGCAGTTGACAAGAACATGTGAGGAACGATGGGTGGGGGGGGGGGCGAAACATGGGGAAATAATTTTACTTTGTGTAACAACATATCCACTCCCAGTCTTTATTCAAGCCGAAGTTAATTGTATCCAGTTCACAAATTAATTCAGTTCATCAGTCTCTGGTTGGAGTCTGTTTTTGAAGGTTTTTGTTGAAGAATTGCCAGTTTTAGGTCTGTAATAGAGTGACCATGGATTTGGATTTTTTGACCATGGGATGGTGTTCCAAGAAGGAGGAATGCTAGGCAGAGACGGGCTCCACCTAACGAAGCAAGGGAAGAGCATGTTTGGAAGCAGGCTGGCTAACCTAGTGAGGAGGGCTTTAAACTAGGTTCACAGGGGGAAGGAGACCAAAGTCTTGAGGTAAGTGGGGATGTGGGATACCGGGAGGAAGTACGAGCAGGAGAATGCGTAAGGGGAGGGCTACTGCCTCATACTAAGAAAGCAGGACAAACAGCAAGTTACCTGAAGTGCCTATACACAAATGCAAGAAGCCTGGTACACAAGCAGGGAGAACTGGAAGTCCTAGCACAGTCAAGGAATAACAGAGACTTGGGATAACTCACATGACTGGAGTACTGTCATGGATGGATATATACTGTTCAGGAAGGACAGACAGGGCAGAAAAGGTGGGGGAGTTTCATTGTATGTAAGAGAGCAGAATGACTGCTCAGAGCTCCGGTATGAAACTGCAGAAAAACCTGAGTGTCTCTGGGTTAAGTTTCGAAGCATGAGGAACCAGGGTGATGTCATGGTGGGAGTCTGCTATAGACTACTGGATCAGGGGGATGAGGTGGATGAAGCTTTCTTTTGGCAACTAACAGAAGTTACTAGATCGCAGACCCTGGTTCTCATGGGAGACTTCAATCACCCTGATACCTGCTGGGAGAGCAATACAGCAGTGCACAGACAATCCATGGAGTTTTTGGAAAGTGTAGGGGACAATTTCCTGGTGCAAGTGCTGGAGGAACCAACTAGGGCAGAGCTCATCTTGATCTACTGCTCACAAACCGGGAAGAATTAGTAGGATAAACAAAAGTGGATGGGAACCTGGGAGGCAGTGACCATGAGATGGTCAAGTTCAGGATCCTGACACAGGGAAGAAAGGAGAGCAGCAGAATATGGACCCTGGACTTGAGAAAAGCAGATTTTGACTCCCTCAGGGAACTGATGGGCAGGAACCCTTGGGAGAATAACATGAGGGGGAAAGGAGTCCAGGAGAGCTGGCTGTATTTTAAAGAATCCTTATTGAGGTTACAAGGACAACCATCCCGATGTGTAGAAAGAATAATAAATAGGGCAGGCAACCAGCTTGGCTTAACAGTGAAATCCTTGCTGATCGTAAACACAAAAAAGAATTTTACAAGAAGTGGAAGATTGGACAAATGACCAGGGAAGAGTATAAAAATATTGCTCGGGCATGCAGGAGTGAAATCAGGAAGGCCAAATCACACCTGGAGTTGCAACTAGCAAGAGATGTCAAGAGTAACAAGAAGGGTTTCTTCAGGTATGTTGGCAACAAGAAGAAAGCCAAGGAAAGTGTGGGCCCCTTATTGAATGAGGGAGGCAAGCAAGTGACAGAGGATGTGGAAAAAGTTAATGTACTCAATGCTTTTTTTGCGTCTGTCTTCACGAACAAAGTCTGCTCCCAGACTACTGCACTGGGCAGCACAGCATGGGGAGGAGGTGACTAGCCCTCTGTAAAGAAAGAAGTGGTTCGGGACTATTTAGAAAAGATGGACGAGCACAAGTCCATGGGGCCGGATGCGCTTCATCCAAGAGTGCTAAAGGAGTTTGCGGATGTGATTGCAGAACCATTGGCCATTATCTTTGAAAACTCATGGCAATCGGGAGAGGTCCAGGATGACTGGAAAAGGCTAATGTAGTGCCCATCTTTTAAAAAGGTAAGGAGGAGGATCCTGGGAACTACAAGCCAGTCAGCCTCACCTCAGTCCCTGGAAAAATCATGGAGCAGGTCCTCAAGGAATCAATTTTGAAGCACTAAGAGGAGAAGAAAGTGATCAGGAACAGTCAGCATGGATTCACCAAGGGCAAGTCATGCCTGACTAGATTCATAGATACTAAGGTCAGAAGGGACCATTCTGATCATCTAGTCCAACCTCCTGCACAGCGCAGGCCACAGAATCTTACCCACCCACTCCTACGAAAAACCTCACCTATGTCTGAGCTATTGAAGTCCTCAAATCGTGGTTTAAAGACTTCAAGGAGCAGAGAAGCCTCCCTCAAGTGACCCGTGCACCATGCTACAGAGGAAAGCGAAAAACCTCCAGGGCCTCTCCAATCTGCCTTGGAGGAAAATTCCTTCCTAATCCCAAATATGGCAATCAGCTAAACCCTGAGCATATGGGCAAGATTCACCAGCCAGATACTACAGAAAATTCTTTCCTGGGTAACTCAGATCCCATCCATCTAATATCCCATCTCAGGGGATTAGGCCTATTTACCCTGAACATTTAAAGATCAATTACTTACCAAAATCCCATTATCCCATCATACCATCTCCTCCATAAACTTATCAAGTAGAATCTTAAAACCAGACAGGTCTTTTGCCCCCACTGCTTCCCTTGGAAGGCTATTCCAAAACTTCACTCCTCTGATGGTTAGAAACCTTGGTCTAATTTCAAGTCTAAACTTCCTGGTGGCCAGTTTATACCCATTTATTCTTGTGTCCACATTGGTGGTGAGTTTAAATAATTCCTCTCCCTCTCCTGTATTTATTCCTCTTGATTATATTTATAGAGAGCAATTATATCTCCCCTCAACCTTCTTTTAGTTAGGCTAAACAAGCCAAGCTCCTTAAGTCTCCTTTCATAAGACAAGTTTTCCATTCCTTGGATCATCCTAGTAGCCCTTCTCTGTACCTGCTCCAGTTTGAATTCATCCTTTTTAAACATGGGAGACCAGAACTGCACACAGTATTCTAGGTGAGGTCTCACCAGTGCCTTGTATAATGTACTAAAATCTCCTTATCCCTACTGGAAATGCCTCTCCTGATGCATCCCAAAACCTCATTAGCTTTTTTTCACAGCCATATCACATTGTCAGCTCATAGTCATCCTATGATCAACCTATACTCCAAGGTCCTTCTCCTCTTCCGTTACTTCTAATTGATGCGTCCCCAACTTATAGCTAAAATTCTTGTTATTAATCCCTAAATGCATAACCTTACACTTCTCACTATTAAATTTCATCCTATTACTATTACTCCTGTTTACAAGATCATACAGATCCTCCTGTATAATATCCCGATCCTTCTCTGAATTAGCAATACCTCCCAGCTTTCTATCATCTGCAAACTTTATTATCACACTCCCACTTTTTGTGCTGAGGTCAGTAATAAAAAGACTAAATAAGATTGGTCGCAAAACCGATCCCTGAGGAACTCCACTGGTTACCTCCCTCCAACCTGACAGTTCGACTTTCAGGAGGACCCGTTGCAGTCTCCCCTTTAACCAATTTCTTATCCACCTTTTGATGTTTATATTGATCCCCATCTTCTCCAATTTAACTAATAATTCCCCATGTGGCACGGTATCAAATGCCTTTCTGAAATCTAGGTAAATTAGATCTACTGCATTTCCTTTACCTAAAAAATCTGTTACTTTCTCAAAGAAGGAGATCAGGTTGGTTTGGCCACGATCTACCTTTTGTAAAACCATGTTGTATTTTGTCCCATTTACCATTGACTTCAATGTCCTTAACTAATTTCTCCTTCAAAATTTTTCCAAGACCTTGCATACTACAGATGTCAAACTAACTGGCCTGTAGTTACCCGGATCACTTTTTTTCCTTTCTTAAAAATAGGAACTATATTAGCAATTCTCCAATCGTTCGGTACTACTCCTGAGTTTACAGATTCATTAAAAATTCTTGCTAATGGGCTTGCAATTTCAGGTGCCAATTCCTTTAATATTCTTGGATGAAGATTATCTGGGCCCCCCAATTTAGTCCCATTAAGCTGTTTCAGTTTCACTTCTACCTCAGATATGGTAATATCTTCCTCCATATCCTCATTCCCATTTGTCATGCTACGATTATCCGTAACATCCTCTTGAGCCTTATTAAAGACAGAGGCAAAATATTTGTTTAGATATTGGGCCATGCCTAGATTATCTTTAACCTCCACTCCATCCTCAGTGTTTAGCGGCCCCACTTCTTCTTTCTTAGTTTTCTTCTTATTCATATGGCTATAGAACCTTTTACTATTGGTTTTAATTCTCTTTGCAAGATCCAACTCTACTCGACTTTTAGCCCGTCTCACTTTATCCCTACATGTTCTGACCTCAATAAGGTAGCTTTCCTTGCTGATCCCTCCCATCTTCCACTTCCTGTATGCTTTCTGCTTCTTCTTAATTACCTCTCTAAGATGTTTGCTCATCCAGCTTGGTCTACAACTCCTTCCTATGAATTTTTTCCCCTTTCTTGGGATACAGGCTTCAGATAGCTTCTGCACCTTTGATTTAAAGTAATCTCAGGCCTCCTCTACCTAATCTAATTGCCTTCTATGACTAGATAACTGGCTCTGTGGATGAGGGTTAAGTAGTGGACGTGTTGTTCCTTGACTTTAGCAAAGCTTTTGACACGGTCTCCCACAGTATTCTTGCTAGCAAGTTAAAGAAGTATGGGTTGGATGAATGGACGATAAGGTGGATAGAAAGCTGGCTAGATTGTTGGGCTCAATGGTAGTGATCAATGGCTCCATGTGTAGTTGGCAGCCGGTATCAAGTGGAGTGCCCCAAGGGTTGGTGCTGGGGCTAGTTTTGTTCAATATTTTCATTAATGATCTGGAGGATGGTGTGTATTGCACCCTCAGCAAGTTTGCAGATGACGCTAAACTGGGAGGAGAGGTAGATATGCTGGAGGGTAGGGATAGGATACAGAGGGTCCTAGACAAATTAGAGGATTGCGCCAAAAGACATCTGATGAGGTTCAACAAGGAAAAGTGCAGAATCCTACATTTAGGACCGAAGAATCCCATGCACCGCTACAGACTAGGGACCGAATGGCTCGGCAGCAGTCCTGCAGAAAAGGACCTAGGGGTTACAGTGGACGAGAAGCTGGATGTGAGTCAACAGTTGTTGTTGCCAAGAAGGCCAATGGCATTTTGGGATTTATAAGTAGGGGTATTGCTAGCAGATCGAGGGACATGATCATTCCCCTCTATTCGACCTTGGTGAGGCCTCATCTGGAGTACTGTGTCCAGTTTTGGGCCCCACACTACAAGAAGGATGTGGAAAAATTGGAAAGAGTCCAGCGGAGTGCAACAAAAATGATTAGGGGACTGAAACACATGACTTATGAGGAGATGCTGAGGGAACTGGGATTGTTTACTCTGCGGAAGAGAAAAATGTACCAAATCATCCCAGCCAGGGATTTGTCAGTTCTTGCTTTTCATCATCTGGACCCATGCAAAAGAAGCTCTTGAGGAATTCCACCATGATTTCAACAATTTCCATCCCAGCACCAACCTCAGCCTGGGCCAGTCCACACAAGAGATCCACTTCCTGGACAGTACGGTTCTAAGAAGCGATGGTCACATGAACACCACCCTATACCGGCAACCTACTGACTACTATGCTTACCTACATGCCTCCATCTTTCATCCACACCACACCATACATTCCATTTTCTACAGCCAAGCTCTAAGATACAACCGCATTTGCTCCAACCCCTCAGACAGAGACAAACACCTACAAGATCTCTATCAAGCGTTCTTACAACTACAATACCCACCTGCTAAAGTGAAGAAACTGACTGACAGAGCCAGAAGAGCGTCCAGAAGTTACCTATTACAGGACAGGCCCAACAAAGAAAATAACAGAACGCCACTAGCCATCACCTTCAGCCCCCAACTAAAACCTCTCCAATGCATCATCAAGGATCTACAACCTATCCTGAAGGATGACCCATCGCTCTCAGAGATCTTGGGAGACAGGCCAGTCTTTGCTTACAGACAGCCCCCCAACCTGAAGCAAATACTCACCAGCAACCACACACCACACAACAGAACCACTAACCCTGGTACCTATCCTTGCAACAAAGCCCATTGCCGTCTGTGTCCACATATCTATTCAGGGGACACCATCATCGGGCCTAATCACATCAGCCACAATATCAGAGGCTCGTTCACCTGCACAATGTGATATATGCCATCATGTGCCAGCAATACCCCTGTGCCATGTACACTGGCCAAACTGGACAGTCTCTGTGCACAAGAATAAATGGACACAAATCAGACGTCAAGAATTTATAACATTCAAAAACCAGTCAAGAACACTTCAATCTTTTTGGTCACTCGATTACAGACCTAAAAGTGGCCATTCTTGAACAAAAAAAACTTGAAAAACAGATTCCAATGAGAGACTGCTGAATTGGAATTAATTTTCAAACTGGATACAGTTAACTTAGGTTTGAATAAAGACTGGGAGTGGATGTGTCGTTACACAAAGTAAAACTATTTCTCCATGTTTATTCCCCTCCACTGTTCCTTACACGTTCTTGTCAACTGCTGGAAATGGTCCACCTTGATTGTAAGAACGCTTGATTATCACTGCAAAAGGTTCTTCCCCCCTGCCCTCCCCCCTGCTCTCCTGCTGGTAATAGCTCATCTTACCAGATCACTCTTGTTAGAATGGGCAGGGTGGTAAAGGGATCTTTAATCTAGCAAAGAGTCATAATAAGAACCAGTGGATGGAGCTTTGTACTTCCTTCTTTGTACAGAGCCTCAGAAAATAGGCTATATTTATTTATATATAGCATTTTCATTTTCACTTTCACCTAGCTAACTTGAGTTTTAAATGGAGAAAGTGTGACCGTTACAAATAAGGTACATGAGTTTATTAGTAGCAAAATTTTTGTTGACATTTCTTTTGATTGCTGTACAAATATACACTAGTATACACGGCTACTAGTAAAATATAAAGTTGAGAATGTGACTTCTTATTCAGTTTTGAGATGAGTACTACAATACACAACTTAAGTTTCCATTTTGCATTTGCATTACTTTATAAATGATTATATGTTGCAATTCCCATTTTTCATGCATCCCATTATCAGTAATCTTTAGAAAACATCAAGCCATTATTTCATGCTCCCTATTAAAATAGACATGAAAAGGGATTCCTCAGGCAAAGAAGTTGTGTTACAGGAGTTAACCAGTTGATTGCCGTTTTTCATTATAATTGCAAGGGAAGAAGTCCCATCTTTTGCATCTCTCATTTAATTTAATTTAATTTAATTTAATTTGATAAGCACTAGTGTAATCTTAAATTTGGGGGACGCTTTTTATAACTTCTTTTGTGCCTTTTCATGTCATCCTCCTTTCTTGTGGATTTAATTGAATTCTAATGTAACAATTTAGCTAAATAGAGAATTTCATCCAAAGCCCACTGAAGTCAATGGCAGGCTTTCTGTTGCCTTTAGTCAGCATTGGATCAGGACCAAAATCATGACTGCATCTTTTCTTTAACTCTTTCTGCAATAGAGAGAGAGGTTATGTTGCTGTTTCATTACCTGATTTGTTTTCCTTTTCATTTGATAATGTATTGGGAGTATTTTAGTTCAAGGCAGTCTTTTTACTTATTACTTAGAACTTGAAAACAGAACAAAATAAGAAATTCTGATCCTTTTATTTTTCTAGATGGAATAAGTATTAGTGGACTTCCGCTTTCCAGTCCTTTTCGACAGATTGTCAAACCACGAGTAGAGAGCAAACCTATCAACCCGACTGAAAGCAACAAAGTTGGTGACTTCAGTCATGTAAAGGTAAGGTAGTGGTATTGAAGTAGATGAAGAGTTGAGCCTTCAGTTCACTGCCTTCTATTGTTTTGTAGTAAAGATATGGAAGAGGAGTTCTAGAGGCAAATATTTTCTTTACATAGTTGTTAAGATGTATTATTTGAACTATAGTCTTAGACGGGGTGAAAGTAAGTCTAGGAACTTACTGGTACGGGGTTAGGCTGGGGCCGGCTCTGGCCCCCGGAAGGGGCGGGGCCTCAGGAGGAAGGGGCGGGGCTGGGGGTCAGAGCTAGCCCTGGCCCACCCTATACCGGCAAGTGCCTCCTTCCCCCTCCCCAGGGTAACAGCGGCAGCCGGGGGCTCTTGCAGCAGTTTAAAGGGCCAGTGTAGCGGCAGCCAGAGCCCTGGGCCCTTCAAATCATCCCCGGAGCCCTGCTGCCTCTTCCCCAGGGCTCTAGTAGCAGGGCTCTGGGGACGTAGCTCCGGCCGCCACTACTGCTCCGGGCCCTTTAAATTGTCCCCGGAGCCTGCCGGAGCCCTGGGGAAGTGGCAGCGGGGCTCTGGGGACGATTTAAAGAGCTGAGAGCTCGGCCGCTACTACTGCCCCGTGCCCTTTAAATCGCCGCCCCATCCCTGCTACCCCAGGGTTCTGGCAGCGGGGCTCTGGCAGCAATTTAAAGAGCCTTGCACTCCAGCTGCTGCTGGGAGCTGCAGGCCCTTCAAATTGGACCTGGAGAAGCTGATCCACCCCGGTACGGTGCACCGGCTCTTGCCGGTACACCGTACCGGGGTGTACCGGCTTACTTTCGCCTCTGGTCTTAGATTTTGTGTTCTATATTTTAAAAATTCTACAATGAAACTGAAGTTGAGGCTATCTGCACAGAACTTCAAGGGACATTATCAAGTAGAGAAAACACATGAGGTGGTTTATTTCCCCCCCTTATTAGTCTTTTTTAGTTGAGACCTGTGATGTGGAGAGGATGTAAAGAGCTTGTATTAGTTAGTTCATCTTGATAAAATGTACTTAAGTCAGGAGAGTGGAATGCTTCAGAAATGGGGTCTTATTTTATAGACACCTATGAGGGTGTGAAGCTTGCTATTGCTGATATGTAAATAATAAGATGATGGAATAATCGGGAGACAGCTTAGTGAATGTCAGTTTTAAAATTAGGAAAACTTAGTGGTATGAGTCAGCGTTTAAGTGGGTAGAAACTACACTATTTGTGCTTACTTTAAGGGGTTCTGCCCTGGAATAAGCAACTGTAATGAGTAAAGATAGTCTATACGCTGTCGAAGCCTTATACTACTGGACTGATGCCTTCAGGCAGTGAAATAATATGTGAACAGTATTCTTACTCATCAGGTTTTGCAGAAGATATTGCTTCCAGTTTTAAAAAATTGTAATTGAGATGTCAAAGGTGGGACAATTTCTATATCAAATCCTTTATTCTTTATATTCGTTCTTCTGCATTTTAAAGTAAATTTAGGATGTCACTCTGGACCAGTGGTGGCTATGGCCTAGGGGCTGCATCTGGCCCTTCAGACATTTTAATTTGGCCCTCTAGCTCCTGTCAGAGAGTAGGGTTGGGGGCTTGCTCCACATGGGTCCTGGGAGCAGTGGCATGTCCCCCCTCTGGCTCCTATACATAGGGACAGCCAGGTGGCTCTGCATGCTGCCCCCGCCACAAACACTGCCCCCAACACCGCCCCCGCAGCTCCCATTGGTCAGAAAATGGGGCCAATGTGAGCTGCAGGGTTGGTGCCTGCAGACGGGGCAGTGCACAGAACCACCTGGCCGCGCCTCCATGTAGGAGCCGGAGTGGGGACATGCCACTACTTCCGGGAGCTGCTCAAGGTAAGTGCTGCCCAGAGCCTGCCCCCCTGCCCCCCTCCCGCACCCCAACCCCCTGCCCTAGCCTGGAGTCCCCTCCTGCACCCTGAACTCCTAATCCTTGGCCCCACCCCAGAGCCTGTACCCCCAGCCGGAGCCCTCACTCCCTCCTGTACCCCAACCCCCAATTTTGTGAGCATTCATAGCCCACCATACAATTTCCATACCAAGATGTAACCCTCGGACCAAAAAGTTTGCCCACCCCTGGTCTGGACCATTACTCTAAAGTTATTTTCTGTTTTTCTGGCTCTGTGAATGTTCTCCTATGTATTTTCCCTGTCGTAAAATTACACGGACAAAACTAAATTAAAATGTGAAACCTGATAGATTTCTTATCGTCATGATTCTCACTTAGGTATTGGTTTTAGCTTTGTAGATTTACTCAGTTTGAATGAAATAGCATTATTTTTTAAGTTTAAATTTGCATTTGAAAAGTTAAAAATTACATTAAAGTTAATTGTTAAATGGTCTTTCTTCTCAGTCTTTTGATGAAGATTGAATATAATGTTAGTTCAGTATCTGATGCATCTTCTGCCTGGGATCTACATCCTGCACTAGACCATAACATCAGAAATTATCACAGTAGTTATTTTATATACTTGAAAATATTTTGCTCAGCATGCCTATAATTTTATAAACAAATCTTGGACTCTACAGTTCTCTCTCAAAAGCTTACTTTATATCTGAATTTACTCTCTTCCTATGGCAGAGCTATTTACAAGTCCGTTCAATCAATAATCAGATGAAGATGTTTGAAAAGATGATTCTTTCGGACTATTAATATCACTAATGCACTTGGATTTATTTCTGCATGTTAACAGAGTAGTTAGTGTAGTTAAGTATTGTTAGTGACAGTGTGAGGGATTATAAAATATTCCTGCCATCTTTCAGTTTATTTTATGAGATTGCAAGTCTGATTTTGAGCAGTAAGTGATTTTCCAAATGCTCATCCCTGCAAATTACCAGCATGATTGTGCAAACATTTGGGAGTTAAACCAGTCAGATGTTCAGCAATTGTGTAATTAACATAGAGTTGTATGGGAACCCAGAAAGTCCATCCTATAGAAGCAAAATTTCTCACAGACAGTAAATGTTTGAAAAATTCCATTTTGGAAGTCTTGAAATGAAAATTTCTTAACATTTCTGCTAGCTTCCCAGCCTACTTTCCTTCAGAGCCAGGTAGCCCAGTGAATTGGCCAGTAGGGAAGTCCTGGCTCCATAGAAGACCATCAGGTAAGCAGCTGAGGATCTGAGTATTGCTGGGGGCTGTGGCACATTGGACTACGGACTTCCTAGGAGCCTGGGAAGACGGGTATGTGGGCAGGCAACATGGCTGAAAACCAGACAGGTTTCCTTCAAAAGATTTGTTGAAATGACATGTTCCCATGGACTATTTCAGTGGCAACAAATTGGCATCATATATTGAGATTTAGGACTTAACATGCATTTTAGAGATTTTTGTAGGGTAGATTTAGTCCGCAACACACCAGTTTTTAGCATGTACAATTAATGGATAAAAGATATTAAGATTAAAACGGAAAGGTCGTCAGTATTAAAAGTATCTAACAGGACAAAGCTCTTTGCAGTGAACCTGCAAGAGTTAATTTAAAAAGTTCAACCCAGTCAGACTTTTTACTTGAAGGGGGAATTCCTGGGAAAACAAATAAACTTTACAGTCTGTGTTAAGGTCTGTTAACATAGGCCAATGTCGACTATGGATGAGATAAATCCATAGCCCAGGTACTCTTCCTACTCCTAGGTAAAGGACATGGATAGTCTTTATGGTACCTATGACCCAAAATATCTAGATCTCTGTAAATTAAAATCAGTCCTCTAATTTGCTCCCCAGAAACAAATTAATAGCCTTTGCAGTCTGCAGAATGTAGGTTTATTGTCAGTGGCAGGGACCATGGAGGACTCATCTGGGTTTTGCGAACTGGCTGCAACTTGATTAATTCTATAACAATGATGATTTCTCAAGGTAATGTATTCTGGTATCAGTTTAAAAAAAAAGGGGGGGCGAGGGGAAGTAGCGGGAGAAGGGAAGGCTCTTACCAGCTGCCTTCCCTTTTTTGGATGCTCAAACCATAGTGTCACAGCCCCAGAGCTTAGCAGCCTATTTAAAACTAAGGACCTGTCAGAGCCTGAGTTATAAATGGCCCACCTTGATGATCACTACAAAAGGTTTTTTTTTCCTCTCTTGCTGGTAATAGCTCACCTTACCTGATCAATCTCGTTACAGTGTGTATGATAACACCCATTGTTTCATGTTCTGTGTGTATATAAAATCTCCCCACTGTATTTTAAACTGCATGCATCCGATGAAGTGAGCTGTAGCTCATGAAAGCTTTCGCTCTAATAAATTTGTTAGTCTCTAAGGTGCCACAAGTACTCCTTTTCTTTTTGCAGATACAGACTAACACAGCTGCTACTCTGAAACCTCCCAAGACTTGTAACCTAGTCCATCTGCCTTGCTTGCCATTATCAGCTGTCATGTGCTCCAGCCAGCCAACCCATGGAAAAATCCATGGCTGGCAGGGCTAAGGACAATAAGGAGTATAAGTGCATTGGGAGTAAAAGAAATCCTAGAAATGGTATAGGTCTATTTCTAGTCTGAGAGGGTAAAATTGTTGTTGATGCAAAAAAGGCAGGAGTGTTTGTTAAATGTTTTTGTTCTGTATTTGGAAAGAAGGATGATGTGCTTGTATCACATGTGGGTTATGAAGTACTTTCCAGTCCATTAGTAACTGAGGAGGATTTTCAACATCATTTACTAAGAATGAATATTTTTGAAATCAGCAGGCCTTGATAACTTGCACCCGAGAGTCCCATGGGTTGAGGAGATCGCCTGTCCTCTGATAATTTTTAATAAATTTTGGAACACTTGGGAAAGTCAAAGACTGAAAGAGTGTTAATATTCTACAGATATTGTAAAAGAGCAAGTAGGATCACCCAGGTAAGTATCGGCTGGTTACACAGACATCAGTTGAAGACAAAATAATGTAAAAGCTGATATGGGATTCAACTAATGATTAATAAAATGATAGGAATACAATTAATGTTTATCAGTATGGTTTTATGGAAAATTGGTTTTGTAAAACAAGCCTGACTTCATTCTTTGAGAATACAAAATTACAAGATAATGGTGACTGTGTAGATGCAATATACGGTATTTAACTTTTGTAAGGCATTTGAGCTATTTACTGTATGATGTTGTGATTAAAAAATTAGCACCATGCAATATCAATAGATCACACGTGGATTAAGAACTAGCTGACAGCTCTCAAACTATTTAACAATGGGAAATAATTGAGTGGGGGGAAGGGTGGGGGGGATTCCTCAAGGATTGTGCTAGGCCTGATGCTATTCAATGTTTTTCATCAGTGATCTGAAAGTAAATATAAAATCACTGTTGATAAAATATGCAGATTAGACAAAGATTGGTGGAGTGGCAAATAATGATGAGAAAAGATCAGTCGGACCAGAGCAGTGTGGATCACTTGGTAATCTGGTTGTAATGCCTGATGGCTGAGGCGTGCTAGGCAGCAGTCCAGAGCACGAGTGAAGTGTATGCAAGTGGTCGAGTAGTAGGCAGGTCAATCTGTGTTAGAGGCTGTCTGAGACAGCGTTCGGATTCTTGCAGGGGTAAGTGGTCAGAACATCCAATCCAATGGGCCAGAGCAGTCAATCCAGGTATCAGTGGGTTGGTAAGGTAACGTCAGACAAGAGAGCAAGATGTAGGATCAGACAAGGTAGCAGAGCAGCTAGGTAAGATCAGGTAGAGCAGCAAGTTTGGGTTGTCTAGGCAGCAACCAGGAGACAATGGTCTGTTGCTCAGACAGCCTCCTCTTCCTGTTGGGATCTTTATATAGTCCAGGTGCCCACTGAGAGTGGTGCCTGTCCATCCAATCAGAGGCCTGAGAGTGGCTACTGTAGGTGTTGAGCACTAAGGTTGTTGGTCAGGGGCAGTTGTTCAGTGTATTGCCATGGCATAGCTGCTGAGGATGCCTCCTTAAATACCTGTTAGGCCTAGGTTCAATTACAACACAGAATACAAAGTGCACAGTGCTCACTTTATATTATTTTTTTATTACAAATATTTGCCCTGTAAAAAAGATAAACAAAAGAAATAGTACTTTTCAATTCGTCTCATACAAGTACTGTAGTGCAATCTCTTTATTGTGGAAGTTCAACTTACAAATGTAGAAATTTTTTTTTACATAACTGCACTCAAAAACAAACAAAGGAAAACTCTAGAGCTTACAAGTCCAGTCAGTCCTATTTCTTGTATAGCCGATCTCTAAGACAACCAAGTTCATTTACATTTATTGGGAGATAATGCTGCCCGCTTATTATTTACAATGTCATCTGGAAGTCAGAATAGGCAGGCTCTGCTTGATAATGATCCAAAGTAGTGTCGACCGATCCACCTTCATTTTCATCATCTGAGTCATATGCCACCAACAGAAGGTTGATTTTTCTTTTTTGATGGTTCGGGTTCTGTAGTTTCTGCATCGGAGTTTTGCCTTTTTAAGACTTCTGACGGCATGTTCCACACCTCGTTCCCCATAGATTTTGAAAGGTACTTCAGGTTCTTAAACCTTGGGTCAAGTACTGTAGATATCTTTAGAAATCTTATATTGGTACCTTCTTTGCGTTTTGTCAGATTTGCAGTGAAAATGTTCTTATATTGAACAACATATGCTGGGTAGTCACCTGAGACTGCCCTAACACGAAATATATGGCAGAATGAGGGTGAAACCATAGAGCAGGTGACATACAATTCTCCCCCCAGAAGTTCAGTTACAAATTTAATTTAATGCATTATTTTTTTTAATGACCATCATCAGCATGCTCTCTGGAATGGCAGGTGAAGCATGAACAGGGCATACAAATGTTTAGCATCTCTGGCACATAAATACCTTGCAACACCAGCTACAACAGTGTCATGCGAATACCTGTTCACACTTTCAGGTGACATTGTAAGTAAAAAGCAGGCAGCATTATATCAGCATTGTCTGAAGAAGTAGGACTGAGTGAACTTGTAGGCTCTAAAATTTTACATTGTTTTGTTTTTGAGTAGTTATGTAAAAATCTATATTTGTAAGTTGCACTTTCACAATACAGATTACACTACGGTATTTGTATGAGGTATACAAAAGAAACAGTATTTCTCAATTCATCTTTTTACAGTGCAAATATTTGTAATAAAAATAATATAAAGTTAGCACTGTATACTTTGTATTATGTTGTAATTGAAGTCAATGTATTTTAAAATGTACTAAAACATCCAAAATATTTATAATAAATTTAAATTGGTAGTCTGTTATTGTTTAACAGTGTGATTAAAACTGATTAATTGTGACTTTTTAAAATCTAGTTAATTTGTTTTGTGTTAATCGTTTGAGTTAAGTACAGTTAATTGACAGCCCTAATTTAAATGATTGTGCATACTTAGAGCCTTTGGGTGGTACAAGATAAAGCAATCCCCAAATGCTGACATACATACTTCCGGTCTTGTAGAGGCTTATAACAGCAAAGATAGAAGAAAAAGTAAGCAGAGATAACCACAAAGCTTGATTGTACTCAGGCTTTCACCATTCCGTTATCCCTGGTGTCCTAACTAGACCTTGTTCTGACCATCTTTTATAACCTTTTTCCTTACATCCAGGATCATATTTGATTTAGGTCTCAGTGCCCTGCCCATGTTTTCCACTGAATGCATCTGATGAAGTGAGCTGTAGCTCACAAAAGCTTATGCTCAAATAAATTTGGTAGTCGCTAAAGTGCCACAAGTACTCCTTTTCTTTCTGCCCATGTTTGTTATTCTGAGGGATGTAATTAAGGTTCCATTTGCTAGTATAAGTTATTTATGTCCTACATTTCCCAATCGTTTAGATACTTAAATGTTGTTACGCAAACTCCCAGATCCACTATAAATCTTGTATTCAGGTTTGTGAGGTATACTCGTTTATCACAAGCTACATATTGCAAACTATTTCTTTCAGAGTAGCAGCCGTGTTAGTCTGTATTTGCAAAAAAAAAAAAAAGGAGTACTTGTGGCACCTTAGAGACTAACAAATTTATTTGAGCATATTATATTGCTCAAATAAATTTGTTAGTCTCTAAGGTGCCACAAGTACTCCTTTTCTTTTTGCAAACTATTTCTAAATCTTATAGCCTTAGGTTATGTAGTTATGCTAACTCCATTGCTAATTAGACTATTAAAACTGTTAATATGCTCATTAGGTCTCAATTTACTGCAAAGCTTGCCTTAGTTTTATATCTCTTGCATTACAGCTCTAATAGCTTCTATTTTAGATGATATTTTAATATGCCTTAGCACGTGCTACGTAATTTAGTTTTGCACCCTCAGATGAAATCCGGGATTACAGTTTAACAACAAGAACCCTTCCATAGCAAGATGATAAACAAGACACTCCACTCACTGAAAGATTCTCATACCATCCTCTGCCTGTTGGGTTTATATATATATATCCCACCTTCCTGGAGAAAATTCTTGAGACTGCAGCAACAGAGATACTGGCCTCCATCACAGCTGTTTGACCACCAACAGTCCTATGAGCCACCAAGACTGCAACAAGGCAGGTGCTTGGCTCCATTAGCATCTTACTTCCAGAGTAATTTGCCTTTTAAAAAGAGATTTTGATGAGTAGCTCAAGAGCCGTCCATTAGTTGTTTTAGTACCCCAGTTTGGCAGTTGCCTAGCGTGTTACGTTCCACAGTGGCAGACTTTAACCGTAGTCAGATGGGTTTTGGATGTTACTTCCACTAGATGTACCACTGAGTTCCAGTCCACCCCACCTTCCAAATCCCCTTTGCCATCCCTCTTCGGGGACCCCTTTCACAGGAGGATTCTTCAACAGGAAGTGGATCCCTTGATCCAGTTAGGAGCTACAGAGCCTGTACATCTTGAATACAGAGGAAGGAGTTTTTACTCCAGGTACTTACTATTATGAAGAAGACAAGGCAGAATTCCCTGGCAGAGAGGCTCAGCAAACATTTCATAGCGAACTCTGAGTGGGAGCTGCACTCTTCAGTATCCAACAAATTATCCATCAGTAGGGCTACCTGCCCTGGGACCTCTGTGTTATCCAAGAAAGAAATGCTGAACTGATTGCTCTCACAATGGTCATGTTCTGGACTATGGAGTGGAGTAGCCTTCTTACTCTCATGGTCAGAATTTTTAATGTTTGTCTTTCCTCCTATTCTTCTCATATCTTAAGTTCTCTGGAAAATGCAGGGCAACAGACCATCATTTTGGGTTCACCATGACCCTGTAAATGACCACTTGCAGGGACATGTATAATTTTTCCCCACACTGTTCTCTCAGAATTGGGGCAAAACTAGCGATCCCAACACAACTCCCCTCTGGCTCACAGCCTGGGTTTTAGTTGGGCAACATACTTAGAGTGAACTTGCTTACAAGAAGTGCAGTCCATCATGATTAATAGTTTAAATGTTCTACATGCAAGTATTACACTGCTTGAACTTGCTCACAAGAAGTGAAATCCATCTTGATTAATAGTGGAAACCTTCTACATGTAAGTATTGCACTATTGCGTGAAAAAGTTTTGCCAGAAAGATCACCTTTTTCTGGAAGAGCCAGAACTTCCCTGTATCTGTAACTACATCCTGTCCCTAAAGAGACTCCATTTTTCAGTCTGCTTTCTCCTATAGAACGCTACTCTGTTTTCACTCACCTCATGACAGTCCAACTCTTTAAAGCCATTATTAAAACTTTCCCTCTGATATCTTGACCTGTGCCTCCCTGGATTCTGAATATAGTACTAGCAGCACTTAGGTAGCTGCCCTTTGAGCCCTTGGCTTCATGTGCCTTCCAATACTAGATACCATTAACTTGGGTTTGAATAGAGACAGGGAGTGGCTGGGTCATTACACATATTGAATCTATTTCCCCATGTTAAGTAGCCTCACACCTTCTTGTCAACTTTCTAAATGGGCCATCTTGATTATCACTACAAAAGTTTTTTTTTTCCTGCTGATAATAGCTCATCTTAATTAATTAGCCTCTTACAGTTGGTATGGCTACTTCCACCTTTTCATGTTCTGTGTGTGTGTGTGTGTGTGTGTGTGTGTGTGTGTGTGTATATGTATATATATATATATATATATATATATATAAAATCTTCTTCTTCTATGTTCCATTCTATGCATCTGATGAAGTGGGCTGTAGCCCACGAAAGCTTATGCTCAAATAAATTTGTTAGTCTCTAAAGTGCCATAAGTACTCCTGTTGTTTTTATCAATGAAGGTGGTTCTTTTTTACAGAGATTACTTCAGCTAGGAGGGCAAGTGAGGTCAGTGCTATTGTGGGAGATACACTGTATACCATCTTTCACTGAGATAAGGTGTCATCCTCTTTGTTTCTAAGGTCCAATCAGACATCTTCTTTGTTTCTAAGGTCCAATCAGACTTCCCTCTGAATCAAACGATTCATCTGCCGTTGTTTTATCTGAAGCCCCACAATGCTAGGGATGACATGATATTATATTATCTGGATGTTCAAGATGGTCTGGATGGTCCTAACTTTTTACTTTGATTGGAACAAAGCTATTACGTAAATCTCCTAAACGCTTTGATTTGCCAGAAGAATGACGGGTGAAACCATCTCAGAGATTCTCAAGATGGATCTTTGGCTGCATCCTCTTCTGCTACTAGCTTTCAGACTCCTCCTCTATATGATATTAAAGTTTACTCAACTAGGGCCCAGGCTACCTCATTTGCATCACTGTCAAACATCCTTTGGTTCAGCACTATGGCAGATTGTTGCCCGAGTTACTTCTTTGGACCATCCTCCGAAATAAGGGTTGCTTGGAAATTACCAACAGTTATTATGCATGGGGACAAGCTGTCAGAGAAGAAAGGAAGATTACTTACCTTTATAGTAAATGGAGTTCTTCAAGATGTGAGGTCCCTATGGGTATTCACTACCAACCTTCCTTCTCCTCCTCTTTGGATCCTTGTGATTCATGGTAATTTAGGAACTGAAGGGATGGGTAGTCTTTGTTGCTACTTTATGCCCTGGGTTTGCAGTACGAGGAGGCATAGACCAAAGAACTCTCCTACTGAAGAATTTCTCATCTGGGCACCTGGAGTTTGTGCACATCCACAGTTAACACCCAAAGGGACCACACGTCTCTAAGAGTTTGTTTCTATGAGGTAAGTAACCCACCTTCCTTAGACATCTAACAAAAAGGAATGCAGGCTGTACTTACAAGATGGGAGACAGTATTGTAGAAAGCAGTGGCTCTGAAAAGGATTTAAGGATTATAGTGGACGAGCATCTGAAAGTGAGCTTCCTGTGTAAAGCTGTGGCAAAAAGGGCCAATGTGATCCTTGGATATACAAATAGTAAAGTAGTGAGTAAGTGTGTGTAGATTTTTACCTTTGTATATGGCAGTGGTGAGACCAATACTGGACTAGCGAGCGGATCGAGGGACGTGATCGTTCCCCTCTATTCGACACTGGTGAGGCCTCATCTGGAGTACTGTGTCCAGTTTTGGGCCCCACACTACAGGAAGGATGTGGATAAATTGGAAAGAGTACAACGAAGGGCAACGAAAATGATTAGGGGTCTAGAGCACATGACTTATGAGGAGAGGCTGAGGGAGCTGGGATTGTTTAGTCTGCAGAAGAGAAGAATGAGGGGGGATTTGATAGCTGCTTTCAACTACCTGAAAGGGGGTTTCAAAGAGGATGGCTCTAGACTGTTCTCAATGGTAGCAGATGACAGAACGAGGAGTAATGGTCTCAAGTTGCAATGGGGGAGGTTTAGATTGGATATTAGGAAAAACTTTTTCACTAAGAGGGTGGTGAAACACTGGAATGCGTTACCTAGGGAGGTGGTAGAATCTCCTTCCTTAGAGGTTTTTAAGGTCAGGCTTGACAAAGCCCTGGCTGGGATGATTTAACTGGGACTTGGTCCTGCTTTGAGCAGGGGGTTGGACTAGATGACCTTCTGGGGTCCCTTCCAACCCTGATATTCTATGATTCTATGATTCTATGACTATGATGTCCAGTTCTGTAGTCCTCATTTTAAAAAGTTAAAAATTGGAGAGTGGCTCTAAAATGATTGATAGGTTAGAGAAAATGCCTGAGATTGAGAGACATAAAGAGCTCAGTCAGTTTAGTTTTATTTAAAAAAAAGACTAATAGGGGACTTGATTACAATGTATGAGTATTTCCATGCAAAACAAATACAGGGTGCTAAAGGGTTCTTTAATCTATTGGAGAAAGCCCTAACAAGAACCAATATGTGGAAGCTGAAGTCAGAGAAAATCTGATTAGAAATTACGCACATATTTTTAATAGTGAGGGCAATGCATCCTT
This sequence comes from Dermochelys coriacea, assembly GCF_009764565.3. Classification (NCBI taxonomy): domain Eukaryota; kingdom Metazoa; phylum Chordata; order Testudines; family Dermochelyidae; genus Dermochelys; species Dermochelys coriacea. The sequence goes on from NC_050069.1 coordinate 10,921,569, forward strand.
GAAAAAACTACCAAGGGAAGTGGTAAATTTTCCATCTCTCCTTATCTTCAGATCAAGACTTGATGTCTTTAATATGCTTTATCTAAACATAAATCACACTTTAGTAAATGCAAGTTATTGATGTACAGGAAGTCAGATTAGGTAATCTAATGGTCCCTTCTGGCCTTAAACTGTATGAATCTATTACATCTAAGAGTCTATTTTAGGGACTGAATCTACCCAAGGAGAAATCTTCCTATTAGAGGATCTGACCTACTGGCTTACTTGTTGCTTCAGGACAACCAAGGAGGAGTGAATTGCCCTCCAGGTATTTTCCCATAGCCCACACTGTGTGAGAAGGCCAGAGTGCTATTTGGACCAATTTGAGGTATATTTTAAGGTTAACCATGCAGTATTCACGCTAATAATAATGGTTTGATAACTGCTAATGCAAGAAAGAAGTTGGACTTTCTAAGTTTGCAAACAATTAGGAGCAACCTGTCAAAATAATAAATATATTTTGAGTACTCCATGAAAATGTTGTATGCAACTCTAATTATGGTTTGGAAATATTTGTGCTTGTCAGAAATGATAATTCATAGAAATGTAGTTATTTGTTAGCCCTGTATAATGTAGATAAACGAGCCTTCAAAATAATGAGTTTCTGCAAATGAAAATTAATCTACAGCAGTATTTCAAAAGCTGCGTACTTCCATTACCACCTTTGAAATGTACTAATTTGGACATTGCCGAATATGGGTGCTTAAAAACACAAACTGCTTCAATCCTAAAAATTATAAATGAAAGAGAAAGTACTGGAACAGTAAATATTACCAATATTTTACATGCAGTTCCCTGCAGTCGACAGTAATATGTTTCTCTACAAATTTCTATGTTCTAATAAACCAGTCACTGACTTCTTGAAGTGACTGGGTTTTTAATAATATCATAAATTTAGCGTTAAGCATCCTGCAGGCTGAAAGACACAAAGCCAACTTTTAAAGTCATATTAGAAAGGTATGTGAATGGTAATTAGGGCCATTCAAGGTAGATAGGTTAGAACTTTGCAATGCAAACCTATATTGTTAGAAGTGATACAAATTGTGTGTATCTTAGATGCTAGCAATGTACAGACTGTTCCAGTCTGTCACTATAACTATTAATTCAGAGATCAAAAGGGAATATTAACATTTAGATGAATCTTGGGTGAAATAATGTCATTGTTTATATGTCTCCTTAAAGTTTGTGATAGACTGCTTAATGGATAAATTGCCCTATGTTAATTTGTGTAACTAATTACTGGTGGTGCTTAGAAAACAGAAGGTTACATCAAAAGCCTATTGTTTACCCAGGACTGTATAGTCATATGGATGCTAGAAAATTGTGTAAAAGATCCTTGGGTTCCAATCCTTTTTATTTCAGATCTGCTTGAGGTTTCATGCAGGGGAAGCCTAAGCCAAAAGGACTGAGATCCCAGTTTTGACTGGACCACCCTGAAATATAAACATTGGACTATAACCTTTGGACTATTTCTAAAATAATTCTTTGCAACTACAAAGCTCACCATCTCTGTTATGAATCTGAATCTCAAGATTGACTCATGTCTTTATGTATATTGATCTTTTGACCATACTTTTACTTTAATAAACTTCAGTTTAGTTAATAAGAATTGCCTGTAAGCGTGTATTTGGGTAAAATCTGCAATATTCATTAACCTGGGAGGTAATGTGTCTGATCGTTTGGGATTGGTAGAACTTTTTCTTTTTTATATGATGAAATAAGATTTTCAGTAGTCTTCATCATTCTTGACTTCAGTATCTGGGTGGAGGCCTGAGGCTGGGTTACTTTAAGGGAACTGTGTTGGCTTCTTGGCAACCAGGGAGGTAATAAAGAAGCTGTTTTGTGCTGGCTTGATAAATCTAAGTACTGGAATATCCACCAGCTTTGGGGATAGTCTGCCCCATTTTTTGCAGTTCACCGTAATCCCCTGGGTCCCCAGTTACACCTTGGCTTTTAGAATGTTAGGGAAGTGTCATTGTTATCTCTCCATAAATATTTCTATCTCTGATTAATTCTCAGTTTCTTTTAATATTCCATTTTGTAAAACACTTTTCCTTCCTTTAGTAGGGCTCATGTGTTAAAGTACTATAGTAGTTGATATTTTTCTTGAGTCCTTGATATTGACTGTTTATGACAGACATAAGTGAGAAAGGTGACTCTTTATGTAGCAATAATTGAAGTTTAGTGTGACATATTGTCCCTTTAAATGGTTAGGCATTCTGTGGTCATTCTGGCATAGCCTCATTTTTGTGTTAGTTTCAGTTTTGATGCCAGAACAATAAAGCTACCACTACAGCAGACAGCTGTGTTTCTATCAGCTCCCTCAGTCTCTATCCTTTCCTTTGCTGGGTCCAAATATAACATACTGGTGATGCAGATCTTTTGTCCCACAAATGTTTAGTGTTCCCATTTCCTGAACAGGAAGAAAAATTAAGCAAATAATAAAAGGAGGGGAAAAGTTCACCTATCCGCACAAGGTGACAGACTGCTGTTTGTGATGCAAGGGACAGCATGAGTCAGCTAGCAAGAGAGGGAAGGTAAGCAAATAAAGATAGAACAAAGAAGGGTTCTGTAGTTACTGCCAGAGGTATTCAAACAGAGCAGTGAGGGGAAAGCAAGCAACCATCTTGACTGACCGCATACAAGCGGGTAGAGAAACAGTTTTAGCTTTCAGAGTAGCAGCCGTGTTGGTCTGTATTCACAAAAAGCAAGAGTACTTGTGGCACCTTAGAGACTAACAAATTTATTGGAGCATAAGCTTTCGTGAGCTACAGCTCACTTCATCGGATGCACTGAGCGTTCCCAAATAAAGCCATAGGAGTGAGTCTGCAGCATAAGCATACAGTCACCAGAGGGAGATTAAGCACAGATAGTGCACAGTAAGTATAAATAAATACATTGCAGAGACAAGCTGCAAGACCAGGGAAATAAAAATTTCTCGTGGCAGAGAAGAGATGTCTGTGAGGGTTTGACGCTCAATAGGAGAGAAGTGAAATTGCCCCAAAAGTTGTCATGTTGGTGAGTTGGACAAAAATCGTGAATCGTGTGGTGTACCGTGAATGTTTTGAGCAATTTGTAGCTTGCAACAATATTCCAGGTGGATGGAGAGTTTCAACCTTACTGACAGTGATGTGTCAAAAGGCACATGGACTGCTGTGACACCTATTGTCTCCACCTGTGCCTGAAACTGCCATGCATGCTGCAGTTAGTGCAGCAGCACGGATATTTTTCTCTTACCCCATCCATGATAGCAGAACAATATTGGTTCCATCAGGGAAGTGGAGAGTTGGTAGAAAAGTTCATTCCTGCTCTGAGGAAGTTGTCAGATTATTGCAAGTTTGGACAAATATTAAGTGATGCCATTGTGCAATGACCAGATCCAGAAGACGTTATTTACTGTATCAGCATTTACATTCAAGAGGGCTGTTGAAGTAGCTATTGCCATGGAAACTGCAATGAAAGATTTTCTGGAATTTAGTGTGAGCTGAGAAATGCACCTCCTGAATCAGCAAGACAGAGGACCACCGGAATGTAAGAAATTTCTGAGAGGCCATTTCGCACAAACTACACTTGCTGAGACAGGGTGCTGGGAATGCCAAGTCATTTGCAAAATGTGCCAGAAAAAAGGACACATCGCTGTGACCTATCAAACAGTTCAGCAATCAGCAACACAGAATAGCTGTCCATCAAAGAAGATACCTATGAAGACTGAACTTAAGACAGGATGGAAATTGGGAATTTATAATGAAGAGAAGATCTCTAGTGATACTGACTAAGCTCTAACACTGTATATGTTGTTGGAGGCTGGAATTTGCATCTGGGTTACACCCTTGATCGAAGGAGTTCCTACAAGAATGGAGCTTGGTACTGGAGCTGCCATTTCATTGATTTCTGCATCTATCTATCACCAGACTTTGTCAAAATTCTTCAAAAGCATGGAAGTTTCTTCCAGATGATGTATATAGCAGAAAAGTTAGTTCCAAAAGGTATACTCCAGGTAAAAGTAGATGAACGATCAGTTGTTCTACCCTTGTATATGATTGAAGGAATGTATCCACCATTATTTGGCAGAACTGGGCTTGAGAAACTCGTGCTGAATTGGACTGATATCAAGGAGATCATGGAAACACCTTGAAATCTTTAAGAAATACTGGACAGACACAGCAAAGTTTTTGAAAAAGAACTTGGACAGATGAGCAATGTGTCAGTTAAGATCACTTTTGAGTCTGATAGCCAATGAAAATATTGGAAGCCTAAAATTTTGCCTTATATTCTGAAGCTTCTGATGGTGGCTGATTTGGACTGTTTAGTGAACATTGGAGTCTTATCCACGGTTTTACACGGTGAATGGGGTACACCCATTGTACCAATGATCAAGAAGGATGGCTCAGTCTGAATTTGTAGACCCTTAATTCAGTTTTATATGCAGATGAATATCCGCTACCTCGTATTGAAGATTTGTTTGCTATATTTAATGGAGGACAGATTTTCAGTACATTGGATTTGGTCAATGCATACCTAGAAATGGAGATTGATCGGGCATCTTACAAGTGTGTCTCAATCAACACACAAGTTTATTTTATTATAAAAGATTGCCTTTTGGTATCACATTGGCACTTGCCTTGTTCCAGAAAGCCATGGATGAGATCCTGAAGGACTGAACAGAGTTCAATGCTATTTGGAGAACATCCTTGTCACAAGAAAGGATTAAGAGGATCATCTTTGGAATACGGATGCTGTCTTGCAATGTTAGGAAGACCGTTGACTTGAGGATACATTGAGACAGATGAATTTTTCAAACCTTCAGTTGAATACCTTGGATGTGTAATTCATGCCTAGGGCATATGGAAATCACCAGAGAAAGAGAAGGTAGTTTTTGAAGCACCAGAGAACTTATCACAGTTAAATTCATTCTTAGGACTGCTTGACTACTAAGATTATTGTCAGCTTTACATGAACTCTTACAAGCAAAGAAAAAATAGAACTGGACTAAAGAATGTGAGTGTGCATTTAAGGAATGGTGGCCAGGGATTGACAGACATTGAGAGGACGATGGAGTGCTGTACTATGCGTCAGCATATTCAGCAAGAATCTGCCCAGTTCATCTATACCGTTGGTCATGGCCTCAGACTCCTTGGACACACATTCACGTGGACTTTACCAGATCTTGAGAAGATTATATGATTACTGAACAACTTTCTACAGCTATCTGATATGAGATACACATTAAGGGCCCAATTATTTCTTTCCCAACCTCCCCGCACTCACCGGTGGCAGAAGCAGAGAGGTGTATTAGCAAAGTTTTGACCACTACTTTAGCCCAGGCCTTAGGCCCCATACCAGACCTCTGATACAAGGGCTTAGGTTTCAGGCCCTCTTCCTACTACAGCTACTTACTGTAAGAATGAAATAATTGGGCCCTTAATGTGTATCTCATATCAGATAGTTGTAGAAAAGCTGGAAATGTAAAGAAAAATATTTTTAAAAATGTGGCATTTTACAGCACTAATCTGTTCATCTCAGCAACCTGAAAAGTAAAATTCTGAAGCAGGACTGAGATGAAATTTCAGTAATTTAATTCTTTTTCTAATGCTATAGGTTTTTTTTCTTCAGTTTCAAGATCCTTTTGGTGCCTAATATGATACAAAGTTGATCTTACATTTTAACCCAGCCTATGCCAGTTATTAAATTAATAGTCTGGAGTTGCTCCATTTAAGCCCTTGAAGTTCATAACTGCATCTTCAATATTGATCAATTTCAGGCTTTCGATTTTTAATCCTATTGAATCTGTTGTAGCATACCTCTATACTGCAGTAGTTCTTTAGACATTTTTGATATTTTGCTTTGTTTGAACTTCTCTCCTCCTTTGTTCCTTTCTTGCGCCTCATTTTCTTCTCAAACAATAGTTCCTATGTTACAATTCGAGACAACTGCTAACTGACAATTTTGGGAAAAGGTGGTTTTTTTTTTTTTTTTTTTTTTTTTTTTTTCCTTCTAAGAATGCCTTAGCAAAGCTTCTCCTTGTACTAGTGGCACATTTGGTAAACAAGATATTGAAGCAAAGCAGATCCTCCGTAAAAGCAGTAAATAAAGATGGCCTGAATTAAAAAATGATTCACATTGTGTAGAAATAAGCAAATTAACAAAGGATTGCTTAGGGCAATATGAGCCCTCCTAGGAAAAAGTGGTCTGCTAGGGAGGTGGTTGAGGTGTGATTCCTGAATGACCATGCCTGGAAGCATTACCTCTTTGAAAGAGGTAATGCTTCCACTGGTACTTCAGCAGAAAAAAAAAAACTGGGAAGTAGCTTTTGCTATACCTTTTAAAATGTATCGTTAAGCTTCCCTTGCAGTGTTTAGCTGGGCTGGAGGTGAGATCTCCTCACCTACCTAGGCATACTACTTCTGGCATACCAGCTAGTTACCCATCTTCTTGACTAGTGTCTGCAGCCAAATGATGGTTTCCACCTGCTTGAATGTATGAGCTGGTAGGCGTGCATCTTTTGTAGTGCATCCTGGCATGGTCAGCTATAATTTGGCCCTTGCTAGTCAAAACACATAGCTGTCCAAAACAAAAAATAGTTATTTAGAAAGTGCTTTTGAAATATATTTTAATCTGTGTTAATTTTGCTGCTGAGACACTGAGAACAGAAAATAATGTATAGTCTCCCAAAAAGAGTTCATTTGGTCACGGTCTTAGGATTCCATAGATTCTCTGTGTAATCAGTTAAGACTTAATATATGCAAATAGTCAAGCAAGGATATTTTCAGATTTAGCCTCCAGAAAAGCCATATATAAGACGCAGCGCTTTCTCAGGATGACAGCTTTGAGTTATATGAACTTGCTCATTCTTTATCCTTTTTCTTTACTATGCATATCCTTTATTATGCAGTTCTATATTTGTGAATAAACAGTTCACCAAGAGCTTGTATCATTACTTTTCCAATCGTTTTCTTGGCAGAGTATTCTTAATTTCTCAGTTACGGAGACAGGTCACAATTATGCATAAAGGTGAGCTGTGCCTTCTGGGCAATTTGTCAGAGTAGTTAAAGTGCATCTTAAAAGATAAGTAGGATCTTCAGATCTCCTGTCTTCTGTTTGTTTAGCTGAAAGTGGCATTCCGACTTTCTTACCCAAGAGTATGAAAGACAAATGAAGTTTAGTAATTTATCACTGTGGGGACTTCAGAAGAGTAGGTCAAGTGCTGTGGTTCTCAGCTGAAGAAATCTGAAACATAGAATGTGACATCTGTAATGGATGCTAAACCATTTCTGAAAGGTCACACTGTAATCTCCTTTTACCTAGTTTATTTCATCTAGGAAAATCATTGGATAATCATCACAGCAGGCTCCACATTAGCTGTTATATGAGACAAAACAGGCTTTAAATGTCATACTTTCCTTTGCCATTTTTAGTAAAACAAGATAAATTAAAATTCTGATTTGATATGTTGATGGGATAACTTTGGTTTTCTTTAAGATTTTAAGATTTTTCCCCACTGCTGTTGATGTAAGGTTGTAAAAATAGTCTCTCTTTGTTAGACATTTGAGATGTGCTGTAACTTGGCCATCAACATAAATTGAAACTTTAAGTCAAGTATCTGTAATTGTGAATAGTGAAGGTTCAATCTCCAGCAGGAGACTGAATTTGGCTAAACAGCTCAAATTTCCAAGAAATACAAAACTAGATCTTCTGCTTTCAGGCTTCTGAAAGGACAGAGAGAGAGAGAGAGAGAGAGAGACAAAATCCATATGATGTAAAAATAGTTAACTTTTACTAACCTCAAAATGCTTTGTTTCCACCTTAAAACAGCTATTCATGTCAGTTTTTTAATCTGAAATGTCTTTCTAGATTGCATAGACAGCATTAGTACCCTGGATAGACTCTTATAACCATAATAATTCATGATGAAGGTGTTCACAACTGAAAAATGTTTACCAGAAAGGAGACTTAAGTATTATAATAATTTTGCACTGTATGTAGTAGTTTCCAGCTGATGAGCTCAAGCTCTTTTGAAAAGAAAATAAGAATTTTTCAGATGGAGAGACTGAGGCACAAAGGTTTTCACTTGTCTGAGATCACATTAGGAGACTAGGATTGCCAGGTGTCCGGTTTATGACCGGAATGGCCGGTCAAAAAGAGACTCTGGCGACGTTGGTCATCCCTGCTGACTGGACCATTAAAAGTCTGGTTGGTGTGGGGCTGGAAGGCTCCTACCTGGCTCTGTGCGGCTCCTCAGAAGCGGCGACAAGTCCTTCAGCTCCTAGGTGGAGGGATGGCCATGGGGGCTCCGTGTACTGTCCCTGCCCTGAGCGCCGGCTCCACATCTTCCATTGGCCGGGAATTGCGGCCAATGGGAGCTGCAGGGGTGGTGCCTGTGGGCAGAGGCAGTGTTCAGAGCCGCCTGGGCGCGCCTCTGTCTGTGAGAAGAGGGACATGTTGCCACTTACAGGGAGCTGCCTGAGGTCAGTATTGCCCGGAGCCTGTACCCCAGAGCTCCTCCTGCAAGCTAACCCCTGCCCCAGCCCTGAGCTCCCTCCTACACCCAAACTCCCTCTTGGACTGCACACCCTGAAAACTCTCCTGTGCTCCAACCCCCTGCCCCAGCTTGAAACTCTTTCCCACACTCCAAATCCCTCGGCTCCTGCCTGGAGCCCCCTCCTGCACCCCAGAGCCCTCACCCCTCCATACCCCAACCCCCTGCCCCAGCCCAGATCTCCCTCCCACACCCTGAAGCCCCTAATTTCTGACTTCACACTGGAGTCTGCACCCCCAGCCTAGAGCCAATACCCCCTCCTTCACCCCACCCCTCTGCCTCAGTCTGAAGCCCCTTCCCACATGCCGAACCCGTCGGCCCCAGCCCGGAGCCCCCTCCTGCACCCCATACCCCAGAGACCATACCCCTAGCTGATGCCCATGCCCCAACCCCCTGCCTGGTGAAAATGAGCGAGTGAGTGAGAGTGGAGGAGAGCGAGCGACAGAGGGAGGGGGGATGGAGTGAGTGTGGGTGGAGCCTTGGAGAAGGGGTGAGGTGGGGGGTGGGGCCTCTGAGCAGGAGGTGGGGCAAGGGTGTTCGGTTTTGTGCAATTAGAAAGTTGGCAACCCTAAATGAGACCAATGGTAGTGATAAGAGTGCAAAACAAATGAGGGACTGAAAAACTTTAACCATTTTTCACTAAGCATCTCCCAGGGGAAGATGAAGTTTTGGGTTAACAACCATAGTTTTATTTTAAATAGGCATAAACATTTTTACGAAGAGAACAATCCATCTGAATATATCTACCCTTTAGGGTTTATCTTAATTCACCTTCCCGTTTTAAGTCAGATTTACTATCCTGCCCCTCTCGGGGTGGGTGGGGGGCCGGGGGGTTTTGCAGATGTGGTGTGATGCCAGCAGTGTAGATTTTTTTTTTTTTTTTTTTTTTTTGCCCGGGTTTGATACGGTTGGGACAAACTGTTTTTGAGAGATGGGAGTATAAGTGTGTAACAGGATGAAACTTCCAGGGAAGGGTTAAGGGCTGCCTACCTGCCTGTCACAGGACTCGGCAAGGGATTAAAGGAAGTAAGGAACTCACTTGATGAGTTTTTGTGTTTTAGCAATTGTGTTCTGAGGCAAGGGCCTGAAGCAGGCAAAAAAAGCCCCTGCAAAACAAACCCCTCCCCCCCAAATAAAAAGGCCCTACAAAAAGAAGACACTCCACTGAACACACTTTTCCCCCTGAGAACAGGATGCGAGAACACACAAATGACATGGGTTGTCACATTTCTTAATGCACCACTGAAAGGCTGTTAGATACTCCAATGATGAGTGCGCTATAAAAACCTATATAGAATAGAGTAGGTGTGGCACTTGTTCTTTCCTGGGTTGATGAAATAGCCCATCAGTTTATAGATGGTGGAGAACATGGGAAGATGCTACAGCTTGAAGATAAAAATGGATCCAAATGTTGTGCTGAAATAGCTGGGGTGGCAGTAGCATTTTCTACTGCAAATACTAGCTTTAATGGTTGAGACTCCCAGGTTTGTGCAACACCCTGGTTATCCCTGTAGGATTTTTTTTCTAAGATGGGGCTGGAGGGATGACCCTGAAGACTTTTTGGAGACATTTGAATGGGTGGCAGGTGTTCCCCAATGTCCCTGAGAGGTGTGGGCCATTAAGGTCTACTATATAGGGGAGGCCCAGCTGTATATTGTGCTATGAATGGGACCTTGACAAAGGACTGGGGTTCCGAAAGAAGCCATCTTGGACTGGTTCGGGCTCAGTAAGGAAGGATATTACTACTGATTTAGATGGCAACAATTTGCTGTAGACTCTTGTCCTAGAGCGATGGTTCAGTAGCTACAGGATTTCTGCTTTCCCTGGTTAAAGCTGGAGGTGGTGAGATTGGAGCCATTTTGTGATATCCTACCAGCCCAGGCCCAAGGTAAACCAGTCAGAGAACTTCCTGGAGGCAGAAGTGGACTATTGAGAGACCTTTGAAACAGACCTGTGGTGTCTGGGACTACGAGAGGGTAGCCCAGGGAAGGGTCCTACTGGGCTGCAAGGCCTACTTATGTTCCCCAGGGAGGTTGAGGTCAGAGATGGACCTCAATATCATGTGTGGAGCTATAGTCAAGGGACCTGCAGTGAGGGGTTCCTAGCTATGGAAATGAGGCTCCATGCTACTGTAGGGAAGTCCCCTAATTTATTTATTCTGTGGGCAGGAAGGCCTTGGGTGGTAATCCTGATTTTAGTCAAAGCCCACAGGGATGATGCAATGTTCAGTCAGCTCTACAGACAATTGGCTAGGGTGAACGGGATTCTGATTGACCTACACAGGAGTCTCAGTACCCTCCCTTTGAACTTGAGGAGGGACATCCTGGTAAGAGTTGTTCAGTTTACTCAGAACCATGCTAAATCTTTCTACTTATTCACAAACCGTGTAGGAGAAAGGTATTGAATCTAGTCCATGATGTGCCATGGTCAAACCATTTAGTGATAGAGAAGACCCAGGGGAGGGTTCTGGTTGGGTTCTTTTGGCGAGGACTCTACCAAGGGATCAAGGAGAGATGGAGAACTTGGGCAGGCTGCCCAACATTCCCCAAAACAATCCTATAACAAAAATGTGACGCTTAGTTTATCCGCCTGTGGGATAGGATTCTTAAGCGGCTGTCCTCGGCTGACAGTAAACTGTTAGTGAAGTGACAATGTTCCTTTTGAAGTCTTGCTTTGTATAGGAATTGTGAATTATGACATCCGCTTATCAGAGAAGCGGCAAAGGTTGCAGATATAACCTGTGAACCTACTGAAACCACAGAAAGATAGGGAGGCATTGTTTGTCCACTTGGAGACACAAAAGATGGACTTAGAGCCATAGTTATCAGATCCAGAGCTTGACTCGGAGGTGCCTCTGAGAGAGAACCTCTCCAGTGCACAAAAAGAGCAAGCCTTGGAACTGATCAAGGATTTAAGATATCTTCTGTAACATCCCATGATGACTTAAGGTGGAGCAAGGTATCCACCTTAAGCTCAAGAACTCTATTCAGAAGGCCATTTCCAAATCCCTATGTGGATGCATAAGGTGAACAGGGAATTGGTGAGTATGCTGCGGTTAGGGGGGAAGAGAGGAGTCCCAGAGCAAGTGGAGCAGCCCGATTTTGCTGGTCCCACTGCTGGATAAGAGTACCTGCATCTTTGTTGCCTTCAGGAAGGTGAATGCGCTGTCAAATTTGGATACCTATCTTAAGGGTGAACTTAGTAAACTGTATACAAGACTTTGTATAGATATTCTATTGACACATGTTGGGATTTGAACATACACCTCTGAGGCATCATTTAGAAAGTATACCTAAGAATTATATGTTCACTTTGATTTTATTGCAATATTTTTTCCGTACAGTTTTGGTATTGTTTACATAGTATGAGAAAATAAACTGTAAATTCTAGTGCTGTCAAAGATCCTAATTTTCCAGTACATTATAAGACGCACAAAATCACCTAGCATGCTGTGTTGGATTTAATCTCTTCATTACCTACTAACTCCATGAGTACTCACAAGTATATCTCTGATTACAGCCCTGTAGCCATAGGGTTACTCTGAGCAGGCACACAGTAATTTAAAAATGCACATCATTTTGCAAAAGTGAAAGGTATGCATGTGTGATTTTCAAATAACAATAAGAACTTCTAATTTGTTGGGTGGAATGCAATGTGAAGTCAAGTACATGGTGATGTAACCTTTTGTGTATTGCTAATGTTTTTATCATGAGAGCTGATTATAAAAGGAGTCCAACCAAAAGACTTTGCTTTTCAAATGACTAACCTTGAACATAAAAGTTCCAATGTCCAGCAATGCTTTCCTTAAGGGATTCTGTGAAACCTTAGTAAATACCAGAGGTTTTTTCTGGTGTTCTCACAAAAGCAGCCACAGTACACAGTTTCTTTAAAACATGGGTATCTGCAACAAAAGCATGGTCGTTAGCCTGCTGCAGGATGTTCACTTGAACCTAGAGTCTAAGCAACAAATCCCAGACAAACTTTCCAGGCACTGGCAAGAAGAAATATACTACAGGTCTGACATGGCTTTTCCCGTGTAACACTTCACCATCTTTCCTTTTGCTCTGGTCTTGTTTCATAGGCAATAGAGTGCTGGCTGGAGATTAAGCAGAACGAGGGACCCAAACAGTTATTCATACAGGAACCTAATAAATGAATATCTTTATATTCTCTTTAATGCAGTGGTTCCCAAACTTGTTCCGCCGCTTGTGCAGGGAAAGCCCCTGGCGGGCCGGCCGGTTTGTTTACCGGCCACGTCCGCAGGTTCGGCCGATCGCGGCTCCCACTAGCCGCAGTTTGCTGCTCCATGCAATTGGAAGCTGCTGGAAGCAGCACGGGCCAAGGGATGTACTGGCCGCTGCTTCCAGCAGCTCCCATTGGCCTGGAGCAGCGAACCGCGAACAGTGGGAGCCACGATCGGCCGAATCTGCAGACGCGGCTGGTAAACAAACCGGCTGGCCCGCCAGGGGCTTTCCCTGCACAAGCGGTGGAACAAGTTTGGGAACCACTGCTTTAATGCAATAAAATCTCTCCCCCCGCCCCCCCGGCCAAAAAAAGCTACCTGTGTTATTCTGGAAGGTGTTAATGGCAGCTATCAATCACACATCTGGTTAAAGTTAATAAGTACATTAAGCACCCTTCATTCAGGCTAACTGGAGGAGCAATTAAATGCCCCTTTGTGTAGCGATATAACAATAGATGCCACTGCCCAAGGGATTAGCCACTGTGGTATGTCCTGAGCAGATCCTAAACCGTGTGGGCAGAGGGGTTTCCCTGGTGACTGATTGCATAGGCAGAGGCTGAGGTATTGAGTGGTTGCAGCTGTGTGTCTCTGAGAGCTAGAAAGCAACTAGGGAGCCAGTAGACAACAAGAGAAGTAGTTTTGAGTATGGCCCTGAAAGGGAGCAGAGACAGAGCTCCTTGAGGCACAATACTTGCTGGAGAAGCAGGCTAGGAAATTGTGAGCAAATAAACTGACTCCTGCTGTTTGCTTCTTTCTGTGTTCAGGAAAACAGGACTTTGAGATAGCTCCACAGAGAAGCCTTGCCACCCAGTGGAATCCACAGTTAGGTGGATTAGGTGCCTAGGTTCACTATACAAAGCATGGAGGGAGTTGGGTTCCAAAGAATGGGGACTATAACAATTGCCATGTTGTGCAGGGAGCCACCTAAGCTACCAGTAAGAAGTGCTGAGAAGAGGGGTGTGGTCTAAACTCTGCCCTTCCAGGAGACTTTAGGTGCCTAAGTTGGGGCCATAGGGAGGAGCCTCTCTGCTGCGGATTCTCAGCCATGGCCAGCCTCCTTGAGTTAGGCACCTAACCTGTTTTTAATAATATTGCTGTCCTGGCCATACTGGCGACTCTTGTCATGTGTCTCGGAGCAGATCTTCCTGTCACATGTCCAGAAAGAGGGGATCTTGCTGTCCTGCAGCAATTAACCTCCAACACCAGAGCCTTGATTTCAGCCACAATGAGATGGGTGTAGTGGAAGATCAGCATCAACTCCCATCTCCACCAAAGATGATGTTTTTATCACATGATGAGTCAGTGACACCAGCCCTTACACCAACAGATGAAGGCTTAAAAGCCTTTTGGAATCTCCTGTCCCACATTGCAGAGACCCTGTTAATCAAAAGAGTCATGCAAGTGAGGTTCCACAGGTTTTGATATTCTCAGCATGACCGCTCAAGACAGGTTTTCCAGCCCATCAATGAGGGCACAGTGGAGCCAGCTAAGGTTCTTTGGCAAACTCTGGCCATTCTTCCAACCACCTCTGAACAGGTGGGGAGAAGATACCAGATGCACCCAAAGGGCTTTGGTCATTTTGTGCCCGCTCAAACCCAGGATATGTGCACAGTCCAAGATAAATCAGTCTTCAGAAGATACTCCTGCATACAAAAACCCAAAGAAATTAGATCTGTTTGAGTGCAAAATGTATTCATCAGCCTCACTTCCAACTCTGGGTGGCCTTGCTCATGGAGTATAACTTCTTCTCCTAGGAGATAGTCACTCCCTTCATGTTATCCTGCAGGAAACGCAGGATGGAGCTACAGGAAATAATAAAAGATGGCCAAACGGTAACTAGAATGGTATTGCATACAATCATGGATGCCTCTGACATGATTGTGAAGTTATTGGCCATGGCCATTGTAATGAGACAAATCCTTTGGCTTAGTGTCCAAGATACCCAAAGGGTGCTAGCCACCATCAACTCTTTCCAACCATGGAACTCTTTATCAAACAACCAGTGACGCTCTCCATTCCTTGAAAAGCTAAGGGGCTGTGTTAAGATTTGTCTTTATGAATTTACACTCTGACTCCCAACTGAAAATCTGGTAATTATCAGTTCCAGAACAGAAAAAGGACACTCTTGTACTCTCAAGACTGACCACCTGACTACCTGCCTAGGAAAAGATATTGGTACCCTAGAGATGTTGGACTCTCTTCTGTTGCTCACCCTGCACCATCACAGAGGCAATGGATTTGGCAGGGGTGTTGAGAGCCACACTGGAACAGATCTAAAGCCTGTCACTACCTTCAGGAGCTGTCTTGTCCTTTTCTAAGTTTGGTCCACTGTTAAATCCCACAAATAGGTGTTAGACACTATTGCCCGTGATTATCCTATTCATTTCCACACCTTACCCGTCTTTTCACATGCTCCTTGAGGGACCCTCCTTACAAGAGCCTGTTACAAAAAGTGGACTTTTTGCTTCATCTAGGAGCCATAGAAGAGGGAGTACAAGGGAAGGGGAGTCTGCTCTCGATGTTTTCTTATCCCATAGAAGAAAGGAGGGAGGGGTCTTCATCCTATCCTAGATCTGAGGAGACTGAACACATACATGTCTCCTCAGATTCAGGATGGTAATGTTGTTTCCATATTTCTATCTCTGCAGTCTCAGGCCTGGTTCATTGTTCTTGAATTTCAAGATGCATTCTTCCACATCCCAAACCACCTAGCCTACAGGAAGTACTATCATATTAATTTACATGGTTCCCTTTTTCTTTATGTGGAGAGAGACTTCAGAAGGAAAAAGTTTGATAATCTCTTAGATGGTAATAACTATCCTTTCTGAGGAAAAGAAAAGAAGTTAGTTGAGATGGGCTGGAGCTGTTACTGCTGTTAAAGTCTGATCCCATTTCCTAAAAAAAGACAACAAAATATATATGTGCACAAGAGAAGAAAGAAGAAAATAGCAAACATAGAAAATACAGCTTCTGTCTCTGGTGTTGACGCTGTTATCCTCACTGCTGGAAAAACACAGGCGCAGCACATGGTCTTATCAGCCACTGCAAGACCTGGCAAACTTGTACTAATGTTATGATGTTTAGGGTATTGGTTTTAGGTGCCTTTTTCTGGGCACAGCTATGATGTAAAGTAATAGTCTTGGACAACTAAGCTGGACTCTTATCAGATGGAAGGCAAAGTAGAGAGAGAGAAGAACTAAGATAGGGAAGCAAAAAGACACAGGGAGAGGGAGATACAAAGTCTTAGCTTCTAGGTAGTGGTTGGGATTTAGCTGGAGCCTGGTGGAGGTTGCAGTGTGATCTGAGTCATTCTCTAGACCAGTTTGGTAAGGCCGATAAAGGTCTGGGGTCGCAGGAGATGATGGGGGTGGCAGCCATGATGGTGAACCTTACTTCTATAGCCAATTTTTCTTAAGTCTTTTTCTTTAAAGACCCCAAAAGGGAGTGTTGGGTAGAGTAGACCATCCTCTCATTTTATCCACCAAGAGTCGTAAGTTCTGACGCACCAGTTTTGGTTCACTGATTTGCAGTTTCACACCGTTCTTGTTTTCCAAGCATGATCTTAACACAGGCCTTGAATTATATCAGTAGGCCTTTTTGTTTGTAATAATTGAGTCTTTGTCATACTTTGCCGTATTTTTTCCATTATCATTGATTGTTACTGGTTATTGTGACATTTTATGAACTTTTTTGCTCACTTTTTACAATTGAGCTTGCAATTAGGGTAAATTAGTAGGCCCAGCGATCACATCAGTACTTGAGGTTTGCACTAGGGCCAAATCGTTATCGCTAGAAGGCACCAAGAATTTTTACAAAATTGGTTGCAGTACATCTGAGAAAATCCATTTCTGCTTTTACCTGGACAACTGTCTGATCAAGACAGATCCCAGCCGATGGTGACAGGCCTGAATTGTGCTTGTTCCCTGTTTGCCCGGATGGACCTATTAGTGAACTATGAAAAATGGCTTTTACCCAATCCCAGGTAAGGTTCATAGCATCACCTCTGGGTCAGAGAGGTACCTGCCTGATGAGTTCTTGTTACAATCACTGCTACTCGAGACAAGATAAAACCCAATTACAACAGTGGACTTACCTTGGTGTGTTTGTAAGGCAGGGGTGGCCAACCTGAGCCTGAGAAGGAGCCAGAAGTTACCAGTGTACGTTTCCAAAGAGCCACAGTAATACATCGGCAGTTCCCCGACCCTGCTCCCAGCGCCTCCCACCCAGCAGCAGCCCCTTCAAGCTCAACCTTTCCCTCCCTCCCTGCACCTCCCAATCAGCTGTTTTGTGGCATGTAGGTAGCTCTGGGGGAAGAGGGGAGGAATGAGGGCATAGCAGGGTCAGGGGAGGGGGCGGGAAGGAATGGAGTGGTGGCAGGGCCTGTGGCAGAGCCAGGGGTTGAGCAATGAGCACCCCCCGGCACATTGGAAAGTTGGCGCCTGTAGCTCCAGCCCCGGAGTTGGTGCCTATACAAGGAGCCGCATATTAACTTCTGAAGAGACGCACGTAGCTTCAGAGCCACAGGTTGGCCACCCCGATGTAAGGCATTACTTCCTCTGAGATCCCCAACAGCTCTGGTTCAGGTCCCTGAGTGAATCCAGGACCCATCCAATCCCTAGTGAAACATTAGGTGAATAGGAAGGTCTTTGCCACACCATGTCACATCTTCACAGAAAAGCTCATGCAATGAGTTCTTTTCTTAACTCCCTCCCTCCCTGACAAAGACTTTAATCACCAATGTGTCAAGGATAGGCTGGGGAGATCACCTACAAAGGCAAGGGTTCTGGGAGGCACAGGACTTCACAGAAGCATGCTGGAACTCAGAGACATCAGGGTAGCCTGGATAGGAGTTCTTACTTGTCATGTGAAATTACACACTGCAGATCCTGATGGACAACATTTTTGTGATGCATTACGTTAATGAATAAGGAGGTTCCTGCTCATTGCCCCTCTTCCTGAAGGCCATCAGACTAGACATACTGCCACCATAACCAAGATGGCTTTTCAATGCCTGAGAGTTAGCAATATTTGGACAAACTTCCTGAGCAGACAATCTGTGATCTATTGTGTGGTCCCTGCAAAGATCCAAAGAGCTGATATTTCTTTACTGGAGGGGAAGAGGATGTCCCTGTGATAGATCGGCTTGCCATTAAGGAGAATATCAAAATTTCTGTTCCAGAGAAGGCCTGAGCCTAGGCTATTTCCTTGGTGCCTTCCTTTTGCAATGGAATCCAGACTTCCATTAGGCCATTCCACTTATTCTTCTGATCCTCAAAAGTGATTTTCAAAATCAAAAAGGACAAAGCCATGATCATTTTCATAGCTCTATACTGGCTGAGGCAGTTTTGGCTGGCAGGCCTGCTACACATGTCCATTTTCCCACTGGTCCAGCTCACAGACTTCCCAGACCAGATCTCACAGATGTACGGATAGATAGTCCATCCAGACTGGAAGTCCCTGCACTTGACAGCCTGGATGTTGGCTGGTTAAGTACATGTACTCTTTCGACAAATCCAGGAGAACCTGATGCAGAGCAAGAAGATGTGTACTAGGTTCTCTGTGTCAGTGACCCAACAAGGCCTGGACCTTATGTGGGTTTCAGTACTGCTGATCCTTGATTACTTGCTGCAGTTGGGACATTTTGGCCTTTCATTCCTTCCATTAATGTCCACCTCACAAAAAACCTAATCTTATCAACTGCACAGTCATGCTCCATCTCCTTTTCCTACCAACAGTATCTCTGTATTTACCACAGTATTATGTGAACATGTCTTGCTTTTTTCAAATACAGAAGAGAAGTATTTAGTTAGAATTTCTGTCTTTTGTGCATCATGATGAACAGTTTTACTATCCTTATATAGTGTCGGACCTATACCTTTATTAGGATTTCATTTATTCCTGGTACTTTTAAAGAATGTCTTCTTACTGTGCTTAATCCTACTGTCCAGAGAATTTTGCTGATACCTTTCACTTCCTTTTCCTGCTTTTCCTAACTGCTGATTTGTACTCATTGCTATCAATTTATCCATTTTTCCATTTATTCTGTATAGTTTATTTTTAATCCTCTTTTAGCCAGCATGGCTTTTTAACTGATAGAAACCGTTTCTTCTGATTGTCCTCTCCTGTAACTGCTATTCCATGTCTTGTGTGTACTGGTTACATTCATATAACTTCCTCATATTTAGCACTTTATATCAACAAAATGCTATCTATGCCAATGTTGTTAAAAGAGACAAAAACAGTGAGATTTTAAAACACCAAAAAGATTTAACAATTTGTTCAAATTTGTTATCTGAAATGAGATTCAAGTTTTGATGTTGCACTTATTTGCTGTACACTACTATGTGAAGCAACTTGTGTACGGTAGTACTTACTGTGGAGCCATTTTCTTGCATAATGGGCTGTACATTTACTGAAATGAACAGAGCACAAGGGGGAGGAAGATATATAAAATAGAAAACATTGTAGAGGGAGCTGAAAGTGTTTTTTTTTCCACTGTTGTTCTTTTGTATGGTGAGAAAATAATGAAGATTATGATATGAGGAAAACTGCAAATTTTGTTAGATAAATTGATAGTGAAACTGATTTCAAACTAATTTTCTGATGGTGTAAATTATAATGAAATGATTTTCTGACATTGATTTTCAATTTCACAAAGAATCTTGTGATTCAGTGGCAGAAGAGAGTAGAAAAATACTGCACAATAAGTTAATCTTTTCCACTCAGACAGGTTACATATGTCTAGAATCTTTTCATATTGCTTGCAGTTAGAGATCTGCAGCTTGATAATTAATTTAACATGAATATTGGTATGCTAGCTAATCTGAATATGCTTTAACTATCCATAGTTGTTAAATCATAGATAACACATTCTCTGCAACTGTATTTTTGAAATTAAAGTACATGTAGTGTGCAGTTAGTTTTCAAGCTGGGACTCTTAAAGGATACTTATTGATTTAGTTGAAATAGGGTTGAGCAAGAGGAAAAGATTATTGACATGAAAAACTATTAAAATGCATTTCTTTGTATAAAGTCAATCTTCAGGGCTAGTAGACCATTCAGGTAGTTGCTTTTCATACCAGTAGCTAGTTTTTATATCTTTCCATTTATTAAATGTATCTATGAAGTCCTGGGCAACTGTAGCAAAATGAAAAGTAAACAGAATACATGTCCTTGAAATAAAGACTTTACCTCCCAGAGCCTAATACACAACGTATCAATAATACAAATATCCCCATTAGAAGTAATAATGCTCCACAGCTAGTCATCCAAAACTCTTCAAGTGACTGCAGCATGTATAGTGATTTTGACACAACTGTTTTCATTTGCTGTGTCATATCTATAAGAATGTAGGCTCCATGTTGGGGCAGGTTATGTCTTTTTGATATGTTTTGTAAGGTGACAAGTCATGTATGGGCACTGTGTAAGTAATTTTTATTTTATTGGTATTATAGTAGTGCCTAGAGTTTACAACCAAGTTCAGGTCCTCATTTTGCTAGGTACTATACATTCACACAGTATTGTACAATCTAAACTAGTGATACTCAGACTGAGGCTCATGAACTGCAAGTGGCTCTTTAATGTGTCTCCTGCAGCTCTTTGCAGCACGTTAAAACACTGTGATCCAAGTTATTAACCAATCGGAATGCTTTTACTATGTTAACCAATTATAGTTGATAAAACAATACTTTTGCTGTGAGAATAATATATATAAAATGGTAAATGAAACAATGAATTCACAGTACTGTGGCTCTTTTGGGTAATGCTGATCCCTCATTTGGCTCCTGAATTACTGAGATCTGAGGTTTCTTTCTGTATCACTAGAAAGATGGTAGTATTGCCCCCATTCTAATAGAATAGCAGAATTGAAAGCTACCAGAATAACATGAGAAGAAGTTAACACTGAAGCGGATACTGGGAAAAATGGAAAGCTCTATGTTTTCCATAGAATGGAGATACATGAGAGAGAAATTGCTCCCATTCCATAGCTAGAGAACTTGGGGGACAGAGTGTATGAGTTAATTTCCCAAGATCACACAGGAAGTCTGTGGTACGTATGGGAATGGAAACTAGACCTCTTGAATTCCATTCCAGTGCCTTAGCCACAAGATTCCCCTTGATATTAGTATTAAGCAATAAGGGCACAATTTCTTAATCATATCCTGTCCTGAAACCAGATGCACTGGAGTCAGAAAGATGTAAGGACTCCAAATATTGGCACAGTTCAGTTGAGTTAGAACAGTGGTTCTCAACATATTTACCCTAGTGGACTGGCCCAAAATATGTTGTGTGGGCCTCATCCAACGCTACCTGTATGGACCTGAGAATGTCACATGGGCCTCAGCTCTCTGCTGATTGGGCCGCCTGCGGGACACAGGTTGTACTCCTGGTGGAATTCTGCACCAAAAAAATAAAAAATTCTGCGCACAATATTTTAAAATCCTGCAAAATTCTGCATTTTTTATTTGTCAAAATAACACAATATAATCACACCAATTATTTTGGTCATTTATTTCAAAATACCTGTCAGCAAGTATGTCTGTAACAATACAGACAACAAAAAAGATTCAGGAAATGTTTTTTGACAAATAGATTCCTTACTAGGCATATTAATACAGAACTCTGAGTAATAATTCATTTAAGCTACAATACAGAACTGTATTTTCCACACCTCCCAGAAGCAGTGCAAAAGCTGGGGGGAGTGTGGGGTAATGGAGAAGCTGAGCAAGAGGGAAGTAATTGCTGGGAAGGAGCTTGAATGTGAACTTGGAGGGTTGCTGGGTATGGGTGGGAAGAGTATGGAACAGTTTTTTTTTTTTTTTTCCTGGGGGGCGGTGGGAACAGGGAGGGATTGTTAGGGAGCTTTCCCCATTCAGACCCTGGCTGACCCCTAGCCTCTCCCATTCAATCAGGCACATCTGCCTGTCACCCTGCGTCTCTGTGCCCTGACCCAGCCACTTCCCTGTCCCTATGTAGCTATGCACCCACCCCATCACCATGTGTCTGTGCCCTCACCTAGCCACCCCCCGTCCCTATGTCTCCCAGTACTCCCTCCCCATTCCCATGTGTGTCTGTGCCCCCACCCAGCTACCCTGTGTCCCCGTACTCCCTCCCACTGTCCCCATGTGTCTGCCCCCACCCAGCTACCCTGTGTCCTGTCCCCCGCATTCCCATATGTCTGTTCCCCCATCCAGCCACTTCCCCGTCCCCATGTGTCTCTGCACCTTCCCTCCTGTGGCCCTGTGCCTCCACTTCCATTCAGCCCCTGCCCCAGTCTGTCCTCCCACACTAGCCCTTATGAGCCACATCTGACCCCCCCAACACCCTACACTGTCTGTCTCCCCCTAGGCTTTCTCTTCCTTAGCTGGCCATGAGCTGCAGCTTTGTTCTATTGCCACATTGCCCTCTGGTGAGCAAAAGGTGAAACTGCAGCTATGTTTTGACAGAAGCTTTTTTCTGCATAAAAAATTAGAAATTTGTGGGGCTCATTAATTATGTGTATGTGCAGTAGCACAGAATTCCCCACAAGTAAGGTTGAGAACCATTAATTTAGAAAGTAAGCTTTGAGGGGACCATATTGTGCAGAAACATACTCTGGTAGCATTTATTTTACTGCTACATGCTCAGTATAATCTGTCCTGGAAAAATTAACCACGTGTTACGTTTGCATCAGAACAAGCCTGAGGCTCCTTTATTGATTACAAGCGCAGGGGGGTAACAGCTCTAAGTAGCTGCCCCCCGATGCAAAGCACACACAGCTTTTTAAAACTTAAAACCACAGACAAATTACACATTTCCATATTAATTACCTTATTTGGAATACATTGCAAAATTAACACTGGTCAAAAGCAAAAACAAGCATTTCCCCCACTAGGCCCTTCCTGTTATTTACTATCTGGTCTTTTGTGGTCAGCGACCTTTCTAACACAACTGTTGCGGTTATATATTTCATAAGCTTGACTATTGCAAATTTGTTCTGTCTGGGGACTTTTCCATCCTGCCCCTTATGCACCAAAAACCGTTGTTCCGTTTTGGGGACTTTCCACTGTGACTTCTCCTACTCCTTGACAAACATAAGCAAACAGGGTCTCAGTTTATAGACTGCAGGCAAGCTTGACCAAAGTCAGGGTCTTAACCTGAGTTTTATGTCCTGTTAATTTTCCCTCACAAACCTTATTGTAGACTATGATACTTTAACAACTTGTTTCAGAGTAGCAGCCGTGTTAGTCTGTATTCGCAAAAAGAAAAGGAGTACTTGTGGCACCTTAGAGACTAACAAATCTAAAATAATCAAATCAAAAATAGAAGGGTCAATTACCAAATGATGAGAGGTTAAGTTCACATAGTTAGGAAAAGGTGATGAGCCACAGCAAAAAATCAATGTATATAATTTTATAAATATGACAAGCTTTACATCCTTTAGTTAACGGTGATATAAATGGACACATGAGAAGTTGTACATGAAACCATAAGAGACTTTGGTCAGAAAAATACTGCAAAAAATGAGAAGAAAAGAAATTTAAGAGTAAGGAAAAGATGGGTGTAAATGCTAGAGAGAAATGCATCGAATATTATGAGATCTGCAACTTATCCAGTACCCATCGAATTAAAGTTTACAACGTTGATCATTGTTCATTTTCTGAGACACTGACACACTGGGTTTCAACCAAACAAGAGGACTAGAGTGATAAATGAATGTCAAAAATAAATATTCCACTATTTTGTAAATTAGTCATCACATGCTACAGTGATGGGATGCAGGGAAAAAATTTAAGTTGAATATACTAAAGATTTAATACCCAAGTTGTTAAAAGAAAAGGAGTACTTGTGGCACCTTAGAGACTAACAAATTTATTAGAGCATAAGTTTTCGATGCATCCGATGAAGTGAGCTGTAGCTGTAGTTTTCCATAATTATATTTGGTGATGGTGCAGGGTATCTTTTGATTTTTAAGTGATTTGTTTAAATTCATTTCTTCCTTTTTCAACTGGAATGATTCTCGGTTTATACTTTATTTTTCTGCTGGCTTGACTTCTTTATATTACATTTTACATTTTAAATATGTTTAAATATTTTAAACATTTACATTACATTTTAAATACATTTGCAGTTTTGTTATAGCTGTGTTGGTCCCAAGAAATTAGAGAGAGAAGATGGGTGAGGTAATATCTTTTATTGGATCAACTTCTGCTGGTGAAACGGACAAGCTTTTGAGCTACACAGAGTTCTTCTTCAGGTCTGTGTAGCACTGTGTAGCTTGAAAGCTTATTTGTTTCACCAGCAGAAGTTGGCCCAATAAAATGCATTCTTCTTTGAATGCTTGTTCATGTCAATTCCAATCACATGTGCGTGTGCATGCACGGCAGCTGGAAGAGTTTTCCCCTAGCAGTATCCATCAGGTTGGTCCGGACGCCCCCTGGAGTGGCGCCATCATGGCGCTCAATATAGGGCCCTACCGACACACCACTCCCTTAGTTCTTCTTACTGCCAGTGAAAGTTAGTTGGAACGTCCCCTTGCTCTTGTTGTGATAAGTACATTTGGCAGTCTGTATATAGTTGCTCATTAGTTCTGTAAAAAAGCAGAGTCCGGTGGCACCTTAAAGACTAATAGATTTATTTGGGCATAAGCTTTCATAGGTTAAAAAAAAAAACCCCACTTCTTCAGATGTTCTCCCTGTCTAGATGGGAGAGGTTGCCGGCACCACTTGCTCCCCTGGAACTGTCAAGGGGAAAGCTTGCAATGATGGCCCAGCGGTCTTCATCCCCAGTCTTCATCCTTAATCTTCCTGGCATCAGAACAGGGTCAGCAGCCTCATCAGTCCCCGAGCCCTCGGCACCTCGAAGTACCACTCCCCTTTGGTCATTGTTTTTGGAGACCTCTGCATCAGACTCGGACTCCTGTCCATCTCGTAGGAGCAGAAGTAGAGGGTCCAGGTCATCACAAGACCAGCACTCTTACCCAGCACCATGGCCCACACAGTGTCCCTTTTGGACTCCCTGGGCCTTTCGCCAGGGCCAACGGTGGAGTTAAGGGTCGCATCCCAGGGTGGCATCGGTGGCCTCGGCCACTTTCATTCTGTCTCTGACACCGTAGGCATTGGTGGGATCGGGGGTAGCTCCATTGCTCCCTGATGCCACCGGCGTCTGCCACACCAGCCCCAGTGGTATCAGCGCTGACAGCCCAACACCATTGATTCCGGCTGACAACTTCAGCATGGGCAGCCTCAGCCCCTATGTATACAGCTCCAGCACCAAGGGCTATGGCACCATTCGCGTCAGCTCCAGCCCAGGATCCCCAAGTGCTGCGGGATCCCCTGGGCATGGAGGAAAGAGAGCAACCACTCCTTGCAGGGGTCTCTTCCTCCTCCTCTCCAGATGAAGGCTGGTGGGCACTTCGGTAGCCCCAGCCCTGGAGGACAACAAGGTCCTACAGCAATTGCTGAGGAAGGTTGCCCAGGGCCTGGGCATTCAGGCGGAGGAAGTAGTGGAGGATTCAGATCCAATGGTGCATATCCTCGCCCCCTCTGAACCGGCACATATTGCCTGACACCACAAAAACCTTGTGGAAGACCCCAGCTTCATTGCCTCCTATGGCTAGGCACAATGAAATATACTATTTTGTGATGTCCAGAAGCTATGAGCACTTGTATACCCATCCTCCACCAAATTCCTTGGTCGTGGACGCTGCTAACCAATGCATGCGCCAGGGCTACCAAGGCCCCTCCCCAAAGAATACGGAGGCAAAATGACTCGACCTTTTTGGTAGAATGGTATACTCCACTGGTGGCTTACAGCTCCACATTTCTAATCAGCAGGCCATTGTGAGCAGGTACTGCTACAATACATGTACGACAATGGCAAAGTTCGCAGACCTGCTGCTGCAGAACTCCCTTGCTGAATTCTCGGCCCTGGTGAGGGAGGGCAAGCTAGTTTCCTGAGCTTCGTTGCAGGATGCTCTGGATGGGGCTGATGAGGTCACTTGGGTGATGTCTACCAGGATTGCCATGGGAAGGCTCCTGGCTCCAGGTATCAAGTCTGCCATATGAGATCCAGCAGATCATTCAGGATCTCCCCTTTGAGGGCGAGACTCTATTTTCCAAAAAGACAGATAAAAGGCTACATGGCCTAAAAGACTTGAGAACCACTCTCAAATCACTGGGCCTCCACACACCCA
Organism: Dermochelys coriacea; assembly: GCF_009764565.3. Classification (NCBI taxonomy): domain Eukaryota; kingdom Metazoa; phylum Chordata; order Testudines; family Dermochelyidae; genus Dermochelys; species Dermochelys coriacea. The sequence continues at coordinate 10,947,561 of NC_050069.1, forward strand.
TCATGCAGTGGAGGCATTGTAGGCCGCAACTTCCTCCGTGGTTCTATCAACTGCAGAACCGGCAGGATGGCTCATGGAGGAGAAACAGGAGTGGGAGGAAGAGGGCGCAGGCCAGGGCTCTGGCCTATCCAAACCTTCATCTGGCCAGAAGCAGACCTTTGAACGTGTGAACGAGGATGGTGCACCAGAACTTGGACTGGATTCAACCTGCCTTACCTTCTCGTTCCGACTATCCCTTTTCTACCCTGCGTGGTCCCGTATCACATCGGACTGCTGGGTGCTCCACACGGTAGAGAGGGGATAGTCCCTCCAATTCTCTGCCCTTCCACCCCCATTCCCTGTCCCTCTTCAGGGACCCTTCTTACAAGCAACTCCACATACATGAGTTGAACTCGCTCCTCTTGCTAGGAGCAGTAGAATACGTTCCTCAGTTGCTGAAGGGAAGGGTTTCTATTTCTGGTATTTTCCTAATACCAAAAGCCAAAGGCAGGCTCAGGCTCATCCTAGACCCACGAGAACTCAACAAGTTCATGAGGAAACTGAAGTTCCTCATGGTCTCTTTGGGCTCCATCATCCCTTACTTGGATCCAGGGGACTGGTATGCCACCCTTGACTTGAAGGACGCGTACTTTCATATAGAAATTACACCGTCCCACAGAAGGTACCTCAGGTTTGTGGTGAACAACAAACACTACCAGTTCACAGTCCTCCTGTTCGGTCTGTTAGTGGCGCCTCGTGTGTTAACCAAGTTCATGGCAGTCGTGGCTGCATCCCTATGCAGATGCCAGGTTCAGGAGTTCCCGAACATTGATGAGGAGGCACAAGTCGACTGCATAAAAATGAAGTTCAATGAACTTGGCCTTATCCTGAACTTGGAGAAATCGACTGTCCCCTTTTCACCGGATAGAGATCATAGGAGCGGTGCTGAACTTGACACACACCAGGGCATCCCTCCCAGAAGTGAGGTTTCAGGGCTTGGGTAACATCAATCGAAGTCTCAGGCAGTTTCCCAGCATCACTGCAAGGAATTTCCTGAAACTTCTAGGACACATGGCGTCTTGTACCTGTGTGGAGCAACACTCCAGGCACAGACTCTGGCCTCTCCAATCATGGCTAGCGTCGATGTATTAGCTGGCTCTGGATAGTTTGGATAGGGTCATGACTCTGCTTTGCCCGGTCCTCAACTCCCTCCAGTGGTGGCTCGACCTGCAGGTAGTGTGTGTGCAGGCGTTTCCTCCACCTGTCCTCAGCCATCCCTCTCACTAGTGACAGACGCGTCAGCCTTGGGCTGGGGAGTACATCTGGGAGACCTTAGGACACATGGCCTCTGGTCTCAGGCGGAACTTGCTCTTCACATCAGTGTCAGAGAGCTGAGAGCAGTGCGTCTGGCATGCCAGACTTTCCGAGCCCACTTGACAGTCATAACAGACAACACCACAGCGAAGTTCTATATCAACAAAGGGGGGTGCACGTTCCTCTCCCCTGTGGAAGGAGGAGCCCTCAAGCTGTAGGACTTTTGTGTAGCTCATTCTATACACCTGCAAGCATTGTACCTCCCGGGAGTACAGAACGACTTGGTAGTGGTCCCTACGCCAGAATGTCACAAGCTTTCAATGGTGGGGCTTTCCCCAGATAGACCTGTACGTCCTGCGATGCAACAGGAAGTGCCAACAGTTTTGCTCCTTCCTGATACACAGCCTGGGCTCCATCGTGGACAAGTTCCTCCTCCCATGGGGAGGCCGTCTTCTCTGCATGTTCTCTCCCATCCCTCTCGTTCACAAAGTGCTCCTCAAGATACGAAGGGAAGAGGCTTCAGTGATATTGATAGCTCCAGCCTGGCCCCGCCAGTGCTGGTACACATCTCTCCTGGAATTGTCCGAGGAAGCCCCAGTTACCTTGCCGCTACTCCCGGATGTAATAACTCAGAATCACAGCCATCTCCAGCACCTGAACCTTGAGTCATGGCACCTCACGGTTTGGAAGCTCCATGGCTGAACCCCACAGACCTCTCCTGCTTGGACATGGTTAGACAAAACCTCCTTGGCAGTAGGAAACACTCCACCAGGGCTACCTACCTTGCCAAGTGGAAGAGATTGATGCTGTACTGACCAGATTGAGACTCATCCCCGACACTCACCTCTATACCACCCATACTGGGCTATCTTCTCCATCTGAAGGAGCAGGGACTGTCTATGTTGTCAGTAAGGGTTCACTTGGCTGCCATTTCTGCCTTCCATCCAGGCTCAGAGGACCGGTCAGTGTTTGCCAACCCTATGGTCAGCCGTTTCCTGAAAGGTCTCAACAGGCTATATCCGCACGTCCGGCAACTGACCCCGACCTGGGACCTCAATCTGGTCCTTTCCAAATTGATGGCTTCGCCCTTTGAACCACTGGTGATGTGTTACCTGCTCTACCTGTCATACAAGGTGGTGTTTCTGGTAGTGATAACCTCAGCCAGGAGGGTGTCTGAGCTCAAGGTCCTAACAGAGCCCCCTTACACCGTGTTCTGTAAGGACAAGCTTCAGCTCAGGCCACATCCAGCTTTTCTCCCGAAAGTTGTCTCCCAGTTTCACATCAACCAGGACATGTTCCTCCTAGTGTTCTATCCTAAGCCCCACTTGAGTGGCAGAGAGCAGAGGCTTCACTCTTTGGCTGTCCGCAGAATGCTAGCATTTAACATCAAAAGAACGAAACAGTTTAGAAGTCCAGTCAACTGTTTGTGGCTGTGGCAGACAGGATGAAAGGTCTTCCAGTCTCCTCCCAACTAATTTCCTTGTGGATCACGTCCTGCATCTGTGAATGCTATAACCTGACAGAGGTGCCTGCCCCTCCACTCACAATGCATTCCACTAGGGCGCAAGCTTCTTCAGCAGTGTTCCTGGGGCAAGTCCTGACCCAGGAAATATACAGAGCGGCGACATGGTTCTCCACACGTGCTTTCACTGCGTATTATGTGACTACCCAGCAGGCCAGAGATGATGTGGCCTTCGGTAGAGCAGTGCTCCAGTCAGTGGTCAGCTCCGACCCCGCCTCCTGAATTTAGGCTTGGGAGTGATCTGATTGGAATTGACATGAACAAGCACTCGAAGAAAAAAACGGTTACTCACCTTCTTGTAACTGTTCTTTGAGATGTGGTGTTCATGTCCATTCTAATACTCACCCACCTACCCCTCTGTCGGAGTAGCCAGCAAGAAGGAACTGAGGGGGTGGCGGGTTGGTAGGGCCCTATATTGAGCGCCATGATTGCGCCACTTCAGGGAGTGCCCGGACCGACCAGACAGATACTGCTAGGGGAAAAATCTTCCGGCTGCCATGCACGTGCGTGCAGACACCTGATTGGAATGGACATGAACAACACATCTCAAAGAACAACAGTTACCAGAAGGTGAGTAATCGTTTTTTATGTCACCCAACTTATCTCTGTAACATTTTAAATAGTTCATTAAGATGATTTGGTTCTGTCCTAAATGACTGCTTTGCTCTAGTTGTGTTTTTAGTGAAAGAAATGTGTGTAATACTAAAAAGTGATCATTTATTCTTGCAATTGTTTGACTTGCAATAGTATCAGAAATGGCTTTTCATACCTGCCTTGTGGAAGACGGCCTCTCCCCCCATGCTATACTGCCACAGCTGCAGTTAGTGGAGTCGCTCAAGTGAAAGCTCCCTCAATTTAGTTAAGAGGGGACAATGCATCTTCTGAGAGAGGCCTGAGACTGGAATTAAGTTCCATCTTCCTCCAACAGTCCAAAATAGTCGGAATCTGTTGATCTTCAGGGTACGGGCAAAGCCCATAAGTTTTCCCACTATTTTGGGGAGAAAGATCATAGCGGAGAGCCAGGATGTGGGGACGGGGCTGTGATTAGTGGCTGGAGTTATGGTCTCTGTGTGTTCTGACCTCCCCCCCCCCCTTTTATTGCTATATGTGTATATTTTAAAATGGACTTATTTTCTCCTTAGGTAAGTTATCTGAAGAATTTGCAGAGCACAGGCAAAGCAAGCAATTTAAAATTGTATATGCACCAAAAACAGTCTGTTGCCTATTCTGAACTCCAGCCCTCAGCATGTCCATCCTCAGGCTAAAGATTATAAATGATAAATTCAATACATTATGATTAGAGTAGAAGAGTGTAGCTATAAATACCCAACAGTATGCAAATCAGAGTCTCTGTTAAGAATAAAACATGCCAGTTACCAAAATGTTTTCCTTAAAAGATAAATACTGTATGCAATGAAACCTTCAATAATGATTCCCTTTCTGGCCTTGATCTGTTACTCTTACGATTATCTCATCTGACCTTCTGAATAACACAAGCCACAGTCTTTACTTAATGATTCTTTCAATAAGCCCATAATTTCTGGTTTAGCTAGAGCACGTCTTTTAGAAAGACATCCAATCTTGATGTAAAGACTTCAAGTGGCAAAGGATCCACCACATCCCCATGCAAGTTATTTAAGTGGTTAATTATCCCCACTATTAGATTAGTAATTTTTTAAAAATTTGTCTAACTTAAGCTTCCAACCAATGAATCTTGTTACGACTTTTTCTGCTAAATTAAAGAGCCCTCTACTCACAGAAATCTTCTTTTCATGGAGGTACTTATTAACGTGTGTCCTCATGAGTCCAACTTTTGCTCTTGTTTCTTCTGAATTTGTGTTCATGAAAGAGGAGATGGAGAAATTATAACAACAAATCATGAAAGGTAGCTTTCTAACAATGTTTTTCTCAATAACCAATACACCTTAAATGGGACTGATTTAATGATTCGGGTAATAAGCTTGTCAAGTTAGCTGGAATTTCATTAATATTTATTTGCATTTCAGGGAATTCTTTATGTACCTTACGTATAAAGGCTACTGATGACATTCTACGTAAAATACATGTGTTAACATACAGTCCTTTTTCGATCCCAGTTTTTGGGTTTCTCATATGCAGTTGAACAAATAAATTGCTGCCATCCTGGTACTGTTTGTGATAGAGGGTTTCAGTCACAGGATTTATTTATTATTATGTTTTTAGCTTCTTGTAACCATTTTTGCACTTCATTGACAAAATTACATTAAGTATTAGTGGTTTTTGTTTTCACATAGTCTAGCAAGTACAGAATTGGAATTATGTTGTTCATAGATTATAAAGCCAGAAGGGACAGTTATCATCTAGTCAGAACTCCTTTATAACACAGGCAAGGAACTTCCCCAAAATAATTCCTAGAGCAGATCTTTCAGAAAAACATCTAATCTTAATTTAAAATAGTCAGTGATGGAGATTGCACCATTATCCTTGGTAAATTATTCCAATCATTAATTACTCTCACCATTAAACATTTTCATCTTACTTCCAGTTTGAATGTGTCTAGCTTCAATTTCCAACATTGAATCATGTTATACCTTACTCTTTCCCCATATAGGTACTTGTAGACTCTAATCAAGTCAACCCCTTAACCTCCTCTTTGTTGAGCTAAGTAGATTGAGCTTCTTGGGCCTATAACTATAGGGCTTATTTTCTAATGCGTTAATCATTCTCATGGCTCTTCTGTGAACCCTCTCCAATTTATCCACATCCTCCTTGAATTGTGGACACCAGAACTGGACACAATGTTCCAGCTGCGGTCACGATGGTGCCAAACATAGAGGTGAAATAACCTCTCTACTCCTCGTTGAGATTCCCTTGTTTATGCACCCCAGGATCACATTAACTCTTCTGGCCACAGCATGCGATTCGGAGCTCGCATTCAGCTGATTATCCACCCCTTACCCCTAAATCTTTTTCAGAGTGACTGCTTCCCAGAATAGAGTCCCCCATTCTGTAAGTATGGCCTACCTTCTTTGTTCTCAGATGTATATACTTACATTTAGCTGTATTAGAACGCATATTGTTTCTTTGTATCCAGTTTACCAAGTGATCCAGATCTTTCTGAATCAGTGGCCTGTACTCTTCATTAGGTAACGTCCCGTCCTCTTCCCCCCCTCCCCCCCGGGTCATTTTTGAGTCTCACATGAACTTTATCAGTGATTATTTTGTTTTTTCCAGGTCATTGATAAAAATGTTAAATAGTGTAGGGCTAAGAACCAATCCCTGTGGTACTCACTGGAAACACACCGACTCTATGATGATTCCCCATTTACAGTTACATTTTGAGATCTCTGTTAGCTAGTTTTTAATCCATCTAATTTGACAGTTAATTTTATGTCATTCTAGTTTTTTAAATAAAATGTTGTGCAGTACCAAGTACAAAGCCTTACAGAAATCTTAGTATATTGTATGAAAACTGTCATTTTTATCAAATTTTCAATCTCATAAAAAAAAAGACAAAGTTAGTTTGACAGGATCTATTTTCCTTAAACTCAGTCTGATTTGCGTTAATTACATTACACTCCTTTAGTTCTTTGTTAATTAAGTCCAATATCAGCTTCTCCCTTATCTTGCTTGTGATCAGTGTCAGGCTGATATGCCTATAATTACCCAAGTCATCCCATTTACCATTTTTAAAAATTGGCACAACAGTAGCTTTTTTCCAGTCTTTTGGAGCTTCTTAGTGGTACAAGACTTAATGAAAATCAACATTAATGGTATAGTGGGCTCCTTAGCCAGCTTAGTTTGGTTTTATCTGAAGGGCTGAGGCAGTGAGCATAATTATAGTAAATGCAAAGTTACTATTCAGAGCTTTTCAGCCTTTAGATTCTTTAGCTCCTGTCTTCTCTGTGCAAACTTGTTTTAGGACTGTCTGCCCCATTTAGTTAATGCTGTATTTTGAAAGTGCATATTGCTCTATTTAAATGAACTCACATAGCTAAAAAAAAGTTGTCCAGACATTTGAGTGTTGTTGTTATCCTGGTTTAATTGAATAATAATTTCAATTGGCCATGACTACTGTAAATAAAGGTGTTCAAATGTTATTGTAATGGTAACTATAGTTCATTTACCATCTTTATGAGAATCATTCATTTTGGAATCTCCTCACAGTAAAAGTTAATTGCACATATGGGAATGGTGAGACACACAAACCATAGTATGGTTATATGCAGAGGCTTCAATTTTATTAAAACTATTAAACAGGAAATGACTCCCCATACTAGCATATGGCTGTTGGCTCCCCATAGCAGGGCTGTGGCAAGGTGGATTTCAGTTGGGCACCAATGGCCTTGGATTCTACAGTCATGGCGGTGGGTATGAGGGCACTGCTCCTCTTAAACCTCAGACTATTTGGAAGCAGAAGTCCTAACCCATTCCCTCTCCTCCACAAAGAAGGTAGTTGAGAAGACATGGGGGGAGCCCCACTCTGCATGAGACATGGCGGCATACTCCCTCACTCTGCAATGCTGTGCTCAGGGCCCAGGCCCAAGCAGTCCATTGGATTACTGGGACTTCCACATCGGACCCTTTTTAACCCACCATCTGCACTGGAACCTATCAAAGTTGTGATGTGTATCCCCAAAAGTGGATCTCTGGGGTGCCAGATTCAAGGTGGAAAAATCTGCATGGCACTTTGCCAATTTTGCCATATGGGGAAAAATCCCTTCCAAACCCCAATCAGAATTTGTCAGTCAGCATAGTCCCTGGTGGCATACGAGATCCAGCATACTAAAGAATGGGGAAGGCTAGGACTGGAACAGAGCCAAAAATGGCTATTCACCAGCAGCAAGCAAAAGCAACTCTTTCCCATCCTGGCAGGTGAGAGGTAATCAGCCAGCCCATCGTGTCCCCCAGTGGCAGCAGGAGTGGTTGGAACAGGCTGGAGTACCCAGAGGCTGAGAGAGCTTTTCCCCCCTCACCCAACAGCATGGGGAAGTAGAGGGGTGGGGGAGGAATGAATGAAAAAGAAGCAAGACCGTCCTCCTCTCCCATATACATGCTATGGCCCATGTGGAGAGGAGGGGGAACCAGGGAAAGTACAAGTAGCACTACTCCAGCCACTCTCACTTGAGATCTGTCATCATCCTGATTTTTGGCCCGCATCTAAATGTCACAAAAACTTTCATACTTGCTGCAAAATATTTAGGATACAAGCTAGATAGGATACATTTGGGCCAATGTAGAACTTTTCAGCTAAATTTGAAATGAATTAGACAAGTGACTCTTGAACTAGGACCTCTTAAAATATAACAGGTGATCCTAGTTTCACAATAGTAAATACTTCCCCTCTTTATACCAAAAAAAGAGGGAGCAATTTCACTAGACTCCTGAAGTTGAGATCCAGTATCTTTTAACCTTAATTTTGAACAGTAATTTCATATATCAAAAGTTAATATTGCTGTTTGTAACAATGCAAAAAAAAAAATCAGATCTGGTGAATTTAGGGAAACATGTCTAGCCCTTGTCCTTGCACAAATTGATTGCAAGGGGGCCTTATCAATGGGAGGAATTTTTTTCCCTATCTAAAGTCTCACAAGAGGGCTCTTCTGCAGATCTTACGAAGGAGAGGAAAGATGTCCTAAGGTCCACAGAAAGGAATCCTGCTCCTTCAGATTTTGAGATCTGCATCAGGAGATCTGCTCCTTGTTTGTGAAGTGCAACTTTAACTCTACATTTCCTTGGAGTTTTTTTTCTTAACTGTCTTTAAAGATAACATGTTCTCAAATTGCTGATGTCTGAAATCTTAAATTCACCTTAGTGAAGTGTTTTGTGTTGGAGTCTTTTCATCGGAGCCTCTCCATGCGGTGTTAATCTTGGTTGAACTGATCAAATGGTTCTTAACCTTTTCTTTGATCAGTGCCCTGCTTGAGATGAGTTGGTAAATGAATTTCTCCTAACCCACTGTCTTACACTGTCCAGCAGAAATCAGATCTCTCTCCTTTTTCAGTCCTTTTTCTTTTTCCAATCCATTTGTCTGTTTTACCTTTTCTGCCATTTCCCCTTCTGTTTTTTCTCTTTTACAGTGTGTTCTGCTTTTTCCTCCTCTTAATTTTTTTTTTCTTTTCCTCATTGTGGTTCCTGCTTCCCTTTTTTCCCCACTCACAAGAAAAACTACATATTTCTATTATCGGCAATAGGTTGCTGGGTTGCATGTTCTTTCATGACTGAGCATAGTATGTTGGGAGCAGAAAAGAGATGCTTGGATTGGTGGGTTGATGTTTGACACTCTTGATATGAATACCTTCCAGGGCTTTCTATACTGAGGGCCCTGGCGGGAGAAGACTGAAAAAAGTAGTAGTTTACAAGATAATTATATTGAAAAGATTCATGATCCAGTGTCATGCAGTGTGTCATCCCTCCAGGGCTCCTTCCCTCTGCTCTACTCCATTTTGGGAATCACTGGAGTATACAGAAGGGAAAAAAAGTTGTTCTTCGAGTAGTGTCCCTATGGGTGCTCCACTGTAGGCATGCTTGTTTCGCTGTGCTGCTGATTGGAGACAGTGTCCATTAGGTCCTCACATGTCCTCTCCCTCCTCCTCCTCCTGGGCCACAAGGCTAGTCAGTGCATGCAGGCTAACCTCCCCTCCATTCCTTCTCAACCCTCACTGGCTAGAGACAGAGCCATTAGCAGTCCGTTTGTGATCATTAGCTTTTTTAGCATTTCTAGTAGTTAGTCTCCTTAGTCTTCGATGTAGTTTTTTCTCTTTATTTTCTCTTCAAACCTCCCCGCCCACACACTTTATTTTCCCCCCTTTTTTGTCAAGGACCTCTTCTCCCAGTGGGGTATGCCCGGCTTACCGGGCTTCAAGAAGTGCCTCTTTTGCAAAGAGGCCATCCCTGTGGCAGACAAAACACTCTCGCTGCATATGCTGCTTTGAGAAAACCACATTGCTCAGAAGTGTGGTCTCTGCCAACAACTCAGACCCAGGTCTCAAAAGAAGGAGTTGAGACAGAAGATCATCTTCATGGAGGCAGCCCTCCAACCTTCCCCGGATCCGTGCCACAACTAACCCAGAAGGCGCGAGTCTTCCCCACAGCCCTCAACATCCAAGGACTGTGGGTCAAAGAAACCAGCTGCAGACCCCTTTCGTAAATCATCAAAAAAGACAGCAGAGAGTCCCCAGAGTGAGCCCAAAGCTAGCCATAAAAGATCCCTGGCTTGCTCAGTATTGTCTGCATCGAGACAATCCAAGCTTGGTACCCATGGCTAATGAAGATCTAGAGTGACAGACAACTGGTGTCTCCCCATATTGTGGGGGAGCACCAGCTAAAGGGGAGGACATGTGACCTCCCCACGTGACTCCTCCCTGCCCCCAGCCAGGGCTCACTGTGTTCTTCCTATCCCCTCCCGCCCCACGTTACCTGGTGAGAAGGGGCTCTGTCCTCTTGCTGCGCTGGTTCCCCCTGGTAATGTTCGGCTGCTCTCTGCTCTGCTCTCCCTAGCAGTCAGGTCCCGGAGCCACTCCTGGATGCTGCCCAGTGCAGCACAGCAGCTGCCTGGGAGAGTGCCTGGCTACAGTGGCAGTGGGCTGCCTCCCTCCTGGGCTTGGTTTCAGGGTCAGCGCTGAGCAAGTTGGATCATGCCCTAACATGCTCTGTGCACAGCAGTAGCTGGCTGCATGAGAGCCTGGCTGGGGGTGAGGTGGGGTGGGTGGGTGCAACAGCAGCACAGGCTCAACTTCTGGGGACAGGAGCCGACTCTGAGCATGCCGGAGGGGCAGTGGTACTCTGGCTTGCTCGGTTGCTGTCCCCAGAAGCTGAGACTGTACGAGGGGCAGCTGCCTGCTGCTGCTGCTGCAGCCAGGTACTCTCCCAGTGAGCCGGGATGTTGCGCTGCACTGGGCAGCGTCCAAGGCAGTGTGGCTGGAAGAGGCTCTGGTCCTGCCTCGTCTTTCTGGCTCTGGCCCCGCCCCTTCCTCTCCCCGCTTGGGCCAACTGCTGGAGGGCACTTGATCCCGCTGGAGGGTCACTTGACCTTTCATGCCCCTCCCACAAGTCACCTCTGCTGGATAGCCAGCGAGCCAGTAGTACCAATGGAAAAAGATAGGAGCAGAGAGCACTCCACGAAAATGATGTTGCTAGTATGCACTGTACCTTCAGCACCATCATCAGTGCCACATCCAGCACCAGAGCGTTCAGAGAGGGCAAGGTCCCAGACTCCCTCCGTACTGCCAACAGCACTGGGTTGGTTGTCACCGCTGGACTTCCGGCACTAAAGAGAACTCAGGGTATCTGAGACACTAAAGTCTCCTCCTTTTAGCACTCGGACTTCGGTACCGAGTCTTCTCCATTACCTTGCCATGCACCTCAACTTTCTAGTGGTGAATCAGACAGTGACCCAGAGGAGGTCATCTCTCACCACTCCTCCCATGCTCCTTATGATGCTCATTATCAAGGGGATCCTCGGGGATACCGTCAGCCTGCCCCCGCACCACCATGGTACAGATAGCCATGGGCACCACTGCTGTATTCTAGCCCACTGACAGAGGGCCCTACTGGGATCCCTGGGTGGCATATTGCCCCCACCCTTCTCGGGCTTCCAGCTTCACCTGAGACCTTGCTAGCCAACAAATTCAAAGACCATTTTTGATGTTTGGACAAGATATAAAATCTGTCAGGAATATTTGGACACAGATGGCAGCTTGGCATATTCCAATTGGGACTTATCGTCTAGACCAGTGTTCTCAAACTTTAGCAACCCGATCACTCTATTCTTATTGCCCTGCCCCCACTGCACCCCTTCCCCAAGGCCTCACCCTCACTCCATCTGTTCCTGCCCCCCGCTCACTCTATCCCCTCTCTCTCTCCGTCCGTTGCTCTCCCTCACCAGGCTGTGGCAGAGGGTTGGAGTGCGGGCTCTGGGAGGGAGTTTGAGGTGTGGGCTCTGGGCTGGGGCACGAGATGTGGGGTGCGGGCTCCAACCAGGCAGCACTGACCTCGGGTGGCTCCCGAAAGCAACAGGCACCTCTCTGGCAGCAGCTCCTAGGCAAGGAGCCAGGGTGTCTCTGTGCTGCTCCTGCCCACAGGCACCACCCCTGCACCTCCCATTGGCTGCAGTTCCCAGCCAATGGGAACTCTGGAGTTGGTGCTCAAGGCAGGGACAGCGTGCAGAGACCCCCTTTTCCTCCTTAGCCCCACTGCACTGCTTGACTTTTAGCACCCAAAATCTTCTGGTTTGGCTTAAGTAGCCTCTGGGAGATAGAGGGAGGGGGAGGAGTTGATCACTGAGGCCTGCGGACCCCCTGGAGTACCCTTGGGCAGCCCCAAGGGTCCACAGACCCCAGTTTGAGAAACACTGGTCTAGACCAGGGCTCTCAAAGACGCGGGCCACATGCGGCTCACAGAGTTATTTGCTGCGGCCCACCAAGCTCCCCATGGCCCCCCCGCCACCCCCAAATTATTTCCTGTGGCCACCAAGCTCCCCTCCCTCCCCGTCAGTGCACTGTGTCCCCCCTCCTCTGCCTATCTCCAGGCGCTTCCTGGAACTGTTTGGCAGCTCTTAGTGTTTGTCCAGGAGGGAGGGGGGAGGAGCGGGGAGAAGAGGCGCGGCAGGGGCGGGGATTTGGAAAAGGGGTGGGAAGGGGCGGGGCCTCATGGAAGAGATGAAGTGGGGGTGGGGCCAGGAGCAGCGCGGGGGGATGTGTGTGTCAGTGATGTGGCCCTCAGGGCCAATGTACTAGTCCTCATGTAGCTCTCGTGGTGATTTGAGTTTGAGATTCCTGGTCTAGACCATTTTTAAACAGAATTAAATGTATGGAGGAAGATATTTCTTTGGGTGGTTTCTTCAAACCCATCAGAGACCTGTCAGATGTTTCTGGAATCTTCATTCATTGCTCGATCAAGTCATCGAGATTACATTTTATTTATTTTAGTTGAGGAGTTAAAACATGCAACATTCTTTAAATGCAAACCATAATTTGTCTCATGGTTCTTGTTTCAATACAATGATAGTAGAATTCATTTTAACTGATCATGACTTTAGTGATTATTAGGGTCTTTGAATCAAATTTTACTTTCCAGATCTATTCTCATTGGTGCTCTGTTTGCTCCTTGCTCATACTGATTGGAAGGGCTTTTGAGCACTACTTTGTTGGGGGCAAATGATTGACAGTAAAGGTAGATGAAACTGGCAATTTAGAACTTCCATAGTTATAAAATGCCTAATAGATTTACCCTCCTAGGAACTGGATTGTGCTTGTCCACACCCTGGGTGTGGAAAGCTTCTATTTCATAGTCTTAAAACAGAATATTGATTTTTGCCAGTTTGAAGAAGGTAGAAGTGTTGGTTAGCGAGAAGTTACTGAGGAGCCACAAAAGTAATCTTCTCCATGCATTTATTATAGTGTCTTCCTTCTAAGGATCTCCAAATACATAACTATAATTAATAATATGGCAGGATGATCATTACTAAAGATGTTATAGAAGTGTGGACTATTGTAGAGTCTTTGACTAAAAGTGGGATAAGTTACAAGCTAATTCTACTTCTAGATAAACAGAAAAGATGGGTGATATGTAAAGGAAGTTAACAGGATTAGGGAATTACACTTCTTTTTCATCACAGAATATTGCCCGCACTCAGTGCATTGTTTAGCTAAATATATTTCAGTGCACAGAGAAACACTTCTTTTAAAGAAACTAACCTAAACATTGGGCATTTTAGAATTTTTTTTCTGTCTTTAGTCACCCGGGGTGACTCACTGTAAGCAGTATATTCTTTCTATGACTAGTTGAACAGTATCAAGAATTCACTTTTATAGGCAAGACTGAGACATTTCGTAACATTAATTTTAGTGTTATAGATCATGAAAAGGGACTGCATCTTTAGTTTTGTTTTTTAATATGAGGAGAAAAGGTATGTATATTCCACACTGAGAATTGATGCACTAAAAAGGTGCTGCTTTGTTTAGCCACTACAAATAGAGTTGAGATCTAGTTGCTGCTGTCAGAAGATTTGTGCTGTCTGTAAGACGAGTTCCACTGTGTCTCACTGTCCCAGTTTCCCTCTGCATTGAAAAAGTCACATCATAAGTCTTTGCTGTTGTGTTGATGGTTTTGTCAAGAAAATAAACTAAGGCAAAGTTACTTGTTCACAGAAAAACTTGGAAAAGACAAGGCAAAAATATTTTGTTTAGTGTCTCTACAATCTGAAACAATGGAAAATATATGCTCTATTTATGAGAGCAGGTCTTTGTTTTTTTTTGTTTTTAAGGAGATGGCAGGTACCTTCATGAATGCTTGTAAAAATCTGTATTAAAATAAAAAGCAGTATTCAGTCATTGCAAGTTATTCCTTATGAATGTATTTACTAATCAGAAAGATATATATAAAATTTAGGATTATGGTACTGCCAATGATATATGCCAAGCATATATGGCCTAGCATGTATTTATGCTCACAACATCCCCATGAGTTCAGGAAGTACTATTATCACTATTTTATAGATGGGGAACCGAGACACAAAATGACTTGCTCATTGTCATCATGCAGGAAGTCTGTGGCAGACCAGTGAATTAAACACGGGTCTTGCAATTTCTAGGCTAGTGTCCTCAGATGACATGGACTCAAGTGCCAGTAACGTGCAGATGACACACAGCTTTCCTGTTCTTTCATCACATATAACCACACTACTTCACCAAGATGGCCCAGTGATTGAATGAGATCAGCTCATGGATGAAGAATGGTTGGGTTGAAGCTGAACTTGAATAAGACAGGGATTATGTTGGTGAGCAGAAGAAAGCATCTGAAAGAGTTTGCAGCCATGATGCAATCTCCACTGAATGCAGGCACACACTAACAGTCAGTTGCATGCATAGTTTAGGAATACTCTTGGATTCCTTGCTGACACTAAGTTCACCCATGTGTGTAATGCTTTCTGCTATCTCTGGTTGGCTAGGAGTTTCCATCCCTTCCTAGTGGACGATGACCTGACCCCGATTATACAAGCTTTCATCACCTGTCAACTGGATTATGGCAATGTCATACAAGAATACCTGATCATGAAACCTTCACACTTGGGTAACTTCAACTAGCACAGAATGCAACAGTGTGTCTCCTCAGAAATGTCGGCTACCATGAGCACATCATACTTGTCCTTCACTCTCTATACTGGCTTCCCTTAGAATACTAAATCAATTTCTAAGTCTTGGTCCTTATCATCAAGATACTCAATGACCTGGACCCAGGATATCTATAATATCGCCTAAAGAGCTTGGATGGAGAATGTGATTGATACCTCCACTCCTCTGGCGCAATGGAACTTTCTACAATAAGAGTAAAATTTGTGCAGGAGACGGGGCTTTTTTGTGGTCCAGTCTGAGACTGTGGAATGAATTTCCGCTGGAACTAAGCCTTAGTGTTACAAACCTTACCATCTTTCACTCCAGTGTTTCTTTGAGGTGCCTTTTCTAACATAAACATAAAGCAATATATATATTTTAAAAATAAAACAAACCTACCAATACAAAGCACTCCATTGCACACACTTTTCTCCCTTGGGAAGGAGGAGACCCCAAACAATATGTGACAGATGTTAGTCATGTTGCTTAAGGCACTTCTGGAAGACAGATATTGCAGTGATGAATGAGTTATAAGAACTTAAGACTAAAATGGAATAACCATTGGCACATCCTTTCACTTTAAAAGGAAGACAAAAAAAGGTTGGGTGAGAAGGAAGGGAAGAAACACAGTAGTGTGAAGATCTTTCTATCTCGGGTTGTCTGCAGCAAATCCTGTCTGAATTTTGTTCAAAATCTTGTAGAGATACCTTATTCAGAACCTTAATACAAATGATTAAAAAAAGAAATTATGATCATAAACAATACTTAATACTGCTAAGTCAAGTAATACTGAGGAGACTCAGTAGGAGGCTACATTAATTTTTTTAATGTGTGAACAAAAATTATTTCTGTGATCAGTAGTTTTTGTAAATGGGATTACCCTTCAGTTTAGTAACATTTCCAGGGTTTTTAATGAAATAATGATGATAGCTGCAGCACAATTCAAAAAGTAAAGTGTAACATCAGTGCTGTCTTTGCACAGCAGACTTCAAAACCTAAGCCCAAGGAAAGAACAAATAGAACAAAAGAAATATTATTCTAATTACTTCCTTCTCTAGGTCATGATGTAATTTCAACAACAGAAACTCGTTTCATCGTAAGAGGTACTTTATTTGGAATCTGTAATAATTACTAAAAGGGAAGAATATTCTTGAAAATATTGAGTGAGAACAGAGTGCAATAGTAAAAGAAAACAAGAAAATATCACAAAAACGATGAGACTTGCGATCATATTATGCCTAAAACTTATATTTTGCTCCAAAACCCTACTGAGGTTTATATTGCAGCAAAATTCATAGCACTCAACAGTTAAGTTCAGTGCTACAGCATATTAAGTTTTCTCTGCACTTCTGGTCTGTGGCTAGAGGAGGAACAGCTGAAATGGAAGTCTCTCAATATGCCATTTTACTTAGCGATAATCATGTGCCCTGAAATTATACTGGGGATCTCATATGGCACACTGAATTACGCAAATATATTCTTCATGTGCAGAAAACCTAATTGCATAATCCACCTGGAATCCATATGATTATGGGTAATCATCAAATAGCACTTTGACAGACTTAGAAGTCCCTTTTTAACCATTAGTATAGACAGTTAAATATTGGAATAAATGCTGTATTGTTAGTCCTGTTAGGAGCTATTGCATTAAAAAAAATTTCTATGCATAACTGTGACTGTATCATTTCTTAGGTTCTAGAGCAACTGCTTACAAGGTACCCATGCATACAAGCAAATACACACATTCACATAGAAATAGCATTATAGAAATAGGAAAAGTCAGTCTGATATTTATTAAAGTACAGTTTTTAAAAATATCTGATCAATAAGAATATGATAAAAACAAACAATTCTTATGTAGTCTTCTGCTTTTACTTCCAAGAGGGTACATGCAACTAGTAATTTGAGCATTATCATTGTGGCTATTCCTCTGGCCAGAGTCAAATTTAGCATTGACAAAAGACTAGTTGTATCCCAGGATTTATCTATTTATAAGACAGTTGGGTCTGCAGAGAAGATCAATCTAGGGGAGTGGGAATAAAGTTATGAGTTCTTTTCATATATCGTTTAGAGAACGGGAAATCCTCCTTTGGACCTTTTTTTTTATGTCAAACCGTACCTCAACCTTGAATTAAAAACAGTATTGTAGCAGACATTTAAAGGAAACAAAAGTTGGATGTGTTCTCATTCAGATAGGAGTTCCAGCTAGCATTTGTTTTATCTCAGTATTTTTCATTAAAAACATGTTTAAAAAATACTGGCAGGTAAGATATCACTAATTATAATGTCCCATTTTGGTCAGAAAGTTTGTTTGCAAAGGCTGTGAATTTGAGCAAATAGCAATAAAAGAGGGCGAATACTTTTCACAAAGTGATCACTCCATATCTGGCCTCTCAGTCCTCATCCTCAAAAGGAAACCTGCACAACATCTTCAAAAGGTGAGCCTGGGAACTTAAATCCATAATTGTGCTAGATGCTAAAAATCATGCACTTAACAGGTTTTATGGCTCATTACAACAATTTGTAATCAACTAAACTGACTGCTAACCCATAATTTCTCACTTCATTTTAAGTGGTCTTTTATAGCTTGTATGAACCCGTTATACTCAACAATCTGTATTTAGTAAAGGGACAGATTAAACATAAGAGGTTCAGACAAGCTGGTTACCCTCCCCAGACCTGAAGAAGAGCCTCCATGAAGCTCAAAAACTTGAACCCTCTGCCAACAAAAGTTGGTCCAATAAAATATTTTCATCTTTCTCATATCTCCTCGGACCAATATGACTACATCACTGCAAACAAATCACAAAACGCATTTACACTACTAAGCATACTGGGTCCAACAGAAATCTGAGTAACAGTGACATCTGTAAGCTTGGTTGATAGGAGCAAGTCCTAGAAAGTACTAGAAATAGTGATGTTATGGCTTACATAAGTCTGAAGAAAGGTGAGGTCCAAGATCATCTTATATGCTATGCATCCTTGTGTGACAAATTTTTAGAAAAAAGTAATCATTTTGGAAGAATTAGCATTTTAAATGGTTGACAGGGAACTAACTATGAGTAGAAGTAGCAGCTCTGTTTGCCATATATGAGGGAAAAATCATTGGTGCAGAGTGGACATTGGTCCATATATTTGCTGAAAGGAGCTGTCAAAATTCATCCCAAAATTGAACCTGAATTTTCTCACTTCAATCTTGATTTGGCTCTTACTATATTATTATTATTCACCACTGAGATTTCACCACCAGAGATTTCTCTATCTTAAGATATTTCTGGCAGTAAATGAAATGAGGGAGATAATGGCTGTTTCAACTGTAAGTTGTTAAATATTTTTTCAGAAAACAAATTAGAACTTTATCATAATCCTTTCCCAAAGTGTCATTTTCATCATAGCTAGGAAATCTTTCTTTCTTAAATGTACTGGGGAAGGAAATTTGGTTGAGGAACTTCATTTTCTATCTGATCTTATAGAACACTGCAATGGTGCTCTTAGACTCTGGAAATGAAACAGATGGAGCCTCACCGATAAATTTCCTGTTTTCCTATTCTAAGTGGCATATAGGACAAAGAAATACTGATTGTTGAGTGTATACTTCCTTGATACAAAATATAAAACTTTTGCTTAATAATCAATTGTTGGGGTGTGGCAGCATTGTTACTTTGCTCTGATCAGCAACGGATAAGGGTTGGGTTTCAGATCTAAAAAGTGAGAGAATTCTGCGTGTTGGTTGAAAGCATTCTGACATGTGACTAAGAAAACACCTTGTAGGTTGTGTGTAATGTATATTTTTGACTGCTAGATACAGAAAACTGTTACCAGGTACAATTTTCCGATGTTAATATTAAAACTTAGCTTATGCAGATGCTGGTACAGGACATTGTATACAACTTTCATTTTCTTTAAATTATGTGTTTGCTTACAAAAACTTATATAAATATGCAACTAAGCATGACTAATTTAGACAGTACAATTTGCATGTTGTTCATCATGTAAATATTTCTCTCTTGTAAAATGGTTTTTGATTCTGCCCTTGCTTCATATGGTTTAAATTCTAGGGAGCGCACTATGTTTCATAGCGCCTTTTCAAGTTTTTATGGTTGTGGTATTATTTGTAGTGTTACAGAGGAGAAAGGAGGTCAGAAAATGTCACGTTGTCGGTCTTGTGTGTCTCCCAGGTGTTCATTTTCAGCTACATGGAAGAAAAAAATTTGGAATTCACTCTGTATATATGACAAAGTGTTTCTGAGGACAAGTGTTCAGATGCAGTATTGTCAAGCTATTTTTAGCCAACTGCTGTCCCTACAGTTCTGTTTAAAGATTCAATTCAGACTGCTAATAGGTATATTTATAACCATTCTGTCAACTGCCACAGCATGGATGCTGTTACAGATGATGATTCTATTCTTGGAAGCAGTACCATGGTTACCGTTACCCTGGTTGCTCAAGTAGAAGGTATACATCTGTATACCCTTGGTAAAATTTTAACACACTAACTCATTTTTACACTGTGAGAAAGATCATGGTGGACACACAGAGGAAGGCATTATACTAACAGAAATAATAAATACAGAAGATTACATTTATATTAGAATTGGCTGGTACATTTTTATTGGTTAATTAAATACCCTTTTTTTCATTTCTGTGCCCTATTGACACAGGTGAAGTTTGGCGTCTGTGATTGTGAGAGAAACTATAATAAAATGTAATTTTTTCCTGCATTTATTTCTTGAGTTTAATTTAAAACTGTATAAGTTCTTATATGCCTTTTTTTAACTGCATAACAAATGGCCCATATGTATTCACTTGGGTACAGGCTAGAAGACTATAATTATTACTGCTATTATATATTTATACATAGCACTATAGGAGTGCAAGAAGCATTACAGAGAGAATAAAGGCACTATGTCCTCCCCAGAGAGTTCATAATCTTATTGTACTGAAGAGATTCATATATCAACATAGCCAGAAATGCTGGGCTAATTTAAATTATGCTAGATTTAGGAGCTTGGAGACAGAGAAGCCTTTGTAATTTAAACCCATCAGCAATGTGAATAGCTGGATTCTAATCTTTGAGGAATGGAGTGTAAGATGTGAATATCATAAACTGTACAATATGATCATATAGAGCTGTTGCATGAGCCTTTTTTCCCCTGTAAGAAGCAACCTAAGACAATAATAAACCCTTATCTTACTGATCAATGCTCAAGAACTTTCAGACAACTTTCCTGCAGCATCTAGAAATGAATCATAGACCTTGAGAACAATAAACCCTTGGCATGCTATCGGGTTGTACTCGTTTTACTTTCTTCCTGGAATATAGATTTGGAACAAATAGCTTCTCTGGGTGATGAATTCTAATTCAACTGCTAATTCCAATTGTACCTTGCCTTTAAATTCAGTAGACAAAATAAAAAATCTGTTTTGGCTTTTCCACATAGTTACTCTGATTATAGAAAGATCAGTATATTGTCCAATGCATCTTATTTGCCATTGAATGTGTCAGTGTTCCTCTGCAGATTATACATCAACTATGGATCACAGCTTTCT
The DNA here is from genome assembly GCF_009764565.3 of Dermochelys coriacea. NCBI lineage: Eukaryota > Metazoa > Chordata > Testudines > Dermochelyidae > Dermochelys > Dermochelys coriacea. The sequence continues at coordinate 10,968,018 of NC_050069.1, forward strand.
GAAAAATGAAGTGAATGTTGTTGTAATAAACATATTTTGGTAATAAAATGTGAGAAGATGGATATTTGAGCCTTCTTCAAAAGACTGCCTTTAGTATTTGATATTGATTTGTTAAGCTGCATGATTCTGAAGCACACGGGAGAAGCAACAGAACAAGCGAGAACACAAGGAAAAGTTTCCAAGTAATCCAGCACCTCAGAGTGTTTTCATTATAAGTTTGTTAGCTGAAAAAACTAGTTTTCATTTATTCTGTGTAGTTAGTGAGAAGAAAGTGATAACATCTCAAATTTTAAGGTTTTCAGTATATTTTTTTTAACCATCTACTCATAAGCAGTTCATAGCTTGGATGAATGCATAAAATAGGATATCGTGCTGACTCACTGGTTAGCAGTAGCATTCTGCCTTGGGTGGATCATAGATCTGTATTCTACCAAAAAATGGGGATTGAGTGTAAACAATTGTAGATTTAGCTTTTCCAGAGACTGGCCTCCATTTTTACGTCCAGAGTTCCACAACTGATCCCAAAATTATTTTTCCCAGTACTGAATATCACTTGGAAAGGTAAGTGACGGGTTGTGCCCAGATATGAAGTAAAAAGAAAAGGAGTACTTGTGGCACCTTAGAGACTAACAAATTTAGTGCCACAAGTACTCCTTTTCTTTTTGTGAATACAGACTAACACGGCTGCTACTCTGAAACCTGTCATTAGATATGAAGTAGTTGTCCAAGCAACAAAAATTGTGAGTCCACATGAGTTCTCTCAAAACTGCAAGTAGAAAAGTAGAGCCCCAATTAAAGCTGGACTCAAAATTTGGTCCATGATATCCAGAATGTATATTCTTCAGAATTTGTGTATATGTTTTAGCATTTGTAAGATGTTCAAATACTATGGAAATGAGCATGATGTAAAAATCTAGATTAGATAGATCATATAATGCACAGGGGAAGGAGTATCCCATTTCTGGACTTGTTTTTAGTTGGGTGGAAGAAGCAGCAACAGAGACATCATGTTAGTAATATAAATAGAGTGGAATTTCACCACCATAGGAAGAGAAGCAGTTAATTGAGGGTGGGGGGGGGTCATATGATGCGCACCTTAAAACATATCACATGTTTGAGATATAATACCACTAGGCATGTAGAGTATGTTATATTAAGTTGATTGTGTCAAAGACCACCATCCATCCTCCAAAGCTCTCATAGATTCATAGATATTAAGGTCAGAAGGGACCATTATGATCATCTAGTCTGACCTCCTGCATAACGCAGGTCACAAAATCTCACTCACCCACTCCTCTCACCTATGTCTGAGCTACTGAAGTCCTCAAATTGTGGTTTAAAGACTTCAAGGAGCAGAGAATCCTCCAGCAAGTGACCCGTGCCCCATGCTACAGAGGAAGGTGAAAAACCTCTAGGGCCTCTTGCAATCTGCCCTGGAGGAAAATTCCTTCCCGACCCCAAATATGGCGATCAGCTGAACCCTGAGCATTTGGGCAAGATTCACCGGCCAGATACCCAGGAAAGAATTTTCTGTAGTAACTCAGATCCCACCCCATCTAACATCCCATCACAGGCCATTGGGCCTATCTACCGTGAATATTTAAATATCAATTAATTGCCAAAATCATGTTATCCCATCATACCATCTCCTACATAAACTTATCTGGCTTTAAGATTAAACTCGATAGGACTTTTTCCCCCACTGCTTCCCTTGGAAGGCTATTCCAAAATTTCACTCCTCTGATGGTTAGAAACCTTAGTCTAATTTCAAGTCTAAACTTCCCGATGACCAGTTTATATCCATTTGTTCTTGTGTCCACATTGGTACTGAGCTTAAATAATTCCTCTCCCTCCCTCGTTTTTATCCCTCTGATATATTTATAGAGAGCAATCATATCTCCCTTCAACCTTCTTTTGGTTAGACTAAACAAGCCAAGCTCCTTGAGTCTCCTTTCATAAGACAGGTTTTCCATTCCTCGGATCATCCTAATAGCCCTTCTCTGTACCTGTTCCAGTTTGAATTTATCCTTCTTAAACATGGGAGAACAGAACTGCACACAGTATTCTAGATGAGGTCTCACCAGTGCCTTGTATAACAGTACTAAAACCTCCTTATCTCTACTGGAGATACCTCACCTGATGCATCCCAAGACTGCATTAGCTTTTTTATGGCCGTATCACACTGGCGGCTCATAGTCATCCTATGATCAACCAATACTCCAAGGTCCTTCTCCTCCTCTGTTACTTCTAATTGATCTGTCCCCAGCTTATAACTAAAATTCTTATTAATTCCTAAATGCATGACCTTACACTTCTCACTCTTAAATTTCATCCTGTTATTATCACTCCAGTTTACAAGGTCATCCAGATCTTCCTGTATGATACCCCGGTCTCTCTCTAAATTGGCAATACCTCCCCGCTTTGTATCATCCGTAAACTTTATTAGCACATACCCACTTTTTGTGCTGAGGTCAGTAATAAAAAGATTAAGGAAGATTGGTCCCAAAACTGATCCCTGAGGAACTCCACTGGTAACTCACTCCAGCCGGACAGTTCACCTTTCATTATGACCCGTTGTAGTCTCCCTGTTAACCATTTCCTTATCCACCTTTCAATTTTCATATTGATCCCCATCTTTTCCAATTTAACTAATAATTCCCAATGTGGCACGGTATCAAACGCCTCTCAAACAGGTATAGGTGGATACAATACCAAATTGACATACTAGGTCATTGTACCTGGAATGTATCACAGAACTGGTGGTTTTTGTTTGAGGAGCTTTTTCAAAGATGAGATGCAGATGGATGACATGTTATCTTAAATTATGTTCCTGGGGCAGAAAGAAAAAGGGTATGAAGTCAGGCAGGTTGCTGTCAAAACACAGACTTGAATTGATTGGAGACATAGGAGATTTAAGGTAAGATGGTGGGACTATAGACAGGTGTTGAGTTGTGAAATACTTTCACAATGAAAAAAATAGACTTTTATACAGAGAAGGAGAGGGACTGAATGGTGTAGACAGGAGGCTGGAGAGTGGGAGAACTAGATTGCAATCTTGTAGAGAATTGGGAAGAGAGGTTGAATTCTGCTGAGATTGTAGAGAAGGAAGTGACAAGAACTGATGTGAAGGCTTGAACCATCCAGTGAAAGTTGCATCAAAGATAAGGCTGTAAACTTGGGGAACTGGAAATGTGATGGTGTTGGAGATAATGATAAATGAAGTGGTAAGTGGGGAGAGAGAGTTCAGAAGGAAGAATTTGATTTTGGACTTTTTTGCTGTTGGGGGTAATGACATTCAGGAGATCATTTTGAAGAAACAGGCAGAGAAAAAAATTTAAAGGTCTGATAAAATAAGATGCATTTCCAATTAAAAGTATAGATTTTTATCAGTTTTTTTTTCTATAGGTCCTCCATCTTCAAAAATAATCAAAACTCTTCCAGGATATTGCATTAAAATGTTTGTTAGGGGGTAGATAATTTCTGAAGAATAATTTTGGCTTAGTCTCTTCAAACCCTAGTCATTAGATTCCACTAAATCATATTCTAGAAGCTAAATTATTCCGTATCTGTAATCTTAGTAAAAGAGAGTACTTAAAGATAACTATGCTACCCACAGAAACTAAAATTAAACTGCTAAAACAATTACATAGACAAACTGGGAATCTGGATATGCTTCAGCAGTTACTTGAGATTATAAATGAATATGCACTAATATCCTGTCCACTGGACTAGTTCAGAATGCCATATTGCTACAGAAAGCCAAGATCAGTAAGAAGAGGGAGAAAGCTTGGTGAACTTTTATCCTACCATTTGTATTGACAGGAGGTGGAGTAGCCATTCCCAAAATTAGACTAGTGTTATAACAATAAATTGCCTTAAAACACCCACTTCTTCAAGGGTTTTTCCATATATTCCATTGTTAGTGTACTTGCACCCAGGCACTCAGGTTCAGATACTTTTGGCCAGAAATGTCTGTCCGGGCCCTAGATGTAACAAGTTCAAAGGAGTAGGGCCTTGTATCTTCATCTTCCTTATTTTATATACATATTTTTAACAGTTACTGAATTGCCACAGTGTGCATATGCTTAAACTGAATAACTGTTACTCAGTTCAGAATGAGCCTACGGTAGATTGGGGAGTTGGTAGATTTATTTTGGTTGCATCTGACTTTAAGTATAGGTCAACTCCTTTCCCAAAACTGGATTAATTTGAATGTGTTTGTGAGTATATAGTTAAAATGGGAATAGCATTGATGTAAAAGCTATGTCATTTCACCTGGGTGAACTATGAATTCCTAACTAGTGTTGAAGTCACTGGTGTGTATTGTCCCCAGGTGTCTTCATGTGAACAATGACACTGGCAGGTTAGTTTAGGATTTCATGGCTGCTTGGCCAGCCATGGTAATGTACCCATTGGTTTTTAGCTTGGAGATGGAAGGGGTGTGTGAAGGCTTCACCTTTATCATGCTCTGTGCTTGTTTACAAGGGACATTACTGCATGGCAAGCTAGGGTGTGAATATATAATGCACTGTCTGGCATCTTGGTCATGTCCCACGTGGACTTCGTTACAGCACATTTAAAGTCCCAAAATGCTCTGTGACCACTACTATGCATACACTGTAGTAAATCAAAGCATGCTTCAGGACTTTTAGTGTTCTGTAGACCTGTCCACAGGAACATTACTGCACGGCAAGTTAGTGCACTGTAGATTCACACCATAACTTGCTATGCAGTAATGTCTCATATAGACAAGCCCTCAGTCTTTTACTATTTCCAGAATGAGGTGAGGTCTTACCTTTGTTTTATCATAGTGCAATTTCTTGCACTTCCAAAGGACAGTGGGCCTCCATTATTGTTGGAGATTCATTGGTTCCTATTGTTAAGGCAAATTGCCAGCATCATCTCTCAAAGAAGTGATGGTTAGGTTCATGCTCACAAAAGCTTCTGCCAATTACCTCCCTACACCTAACTTTAGTATGATGGGGAAGAAAGAAGAGGTAAGGGAGAAGCAGCCTTAGTAGTTGTGGAATTCTCAGCCTCTATCCCTTTCAGTTTACTTTTTGGCAAGGACATAATACAGAACCTATCCTAGTTTTATTGGTTGATGAGCTTATGTTGATAATGGACAGATGTCAAGTGAGAAGAGTGCCTTCAGTGTCATTGGCCATAAATTAACAACACATTTTCACATCTTCATAGTGGTAGATGGAGTTATGTTTGAGTTACTGCATTCTTTTCTCTCTCAGAAGGCTGAGTGGTTTGGGGCAGTTCTTCTCCACCATGGGTGGTTCTTTGGAATTTTTCAGGAGTCGCTCCTTCCAATCTTGCTTTTATAGGAGTCTGCAAGAGAAGATTGACAGACTGAGTTACAGTTCTATCAATGTATTTCTGATACTTGGTTTTACATCTTTTTCATGGAACCCAGATGGAATAGTGGTTAGTCTGCTTGGTGTCTGGCTGAGAGGTAATTGGTTGAAGCTCACCAGGGATGGAGCAGAAGATTCTAGTTGAGGAAAACCACAAGAAAAGATTGAGGATTTATCTATTTCTTTTAGGGTGTCTGACTACCTCTTGTTAATAAGGTAAAACAATCTGGGGTTCATGTTGGATACTCTGCTTTTTTATGATGTCCAGTTAGTGGTGTCCAAGAGCACTTGTTTCCATAAATTATTTAGAGTCATAAGGACTACAGTGTTTTCGGTCCTGTGTATTTTAGTGACCACCATTCCTTTGGTGGTTCATCCACGTGATTGAGATCAGCTGGGATTCTCAAGCTGATAGTCCCTAGACTTGTGCATTGAAGAACAAGAATTGACTTCTCACTTGGCATGTCAGTCTGATTCTTTCAAATTTCAGGATATGTTGTGAGGCCTATAATTTCCCCCATATGTAGATTTATCTTGAGGGAATGTAAAGGGTTTGGGCCATCCTGAGCACCCTTTTTGGCCAAATGTAGCACTGTGGGTGAGGCCTGTTGGAGTTGCTGGCAAGAAGGAACTAAGAGCGCTCAGGCCTGGTTGCGCCTGATATACTGCTGCATGAGAGTGCCACAGCTGTCCCTACGGATACCACTAAGGCAGAAATTGCCAACAACTGTGCACATGGGCGTGCATGTGCACACAAAATGGAATGGACATGAACATATCTCAAAGAACAACTTTGAAACTCGTAGTGATCGGGGGAGGTCCTTGACTATTAGAAAAGGCAAATGTAGTGCCCATCTTTAAACAAGGGAAGAAGAAGAAGAAGAATCTGGGGAATTACAGACTGGTCAGCCTCACCTCAATCCCCAGAAAAATTATGGAGCAGGTCCTCAAGGAATCCATTCTGAAGCACTTGGAGGAGAGGAAGGTGATCAGGAACGGTCAACATGAATTCACCAAGGGAAAGTCATTCGTGACCAACGTGATTGCCTTCCATGATGAGATAACTGGCTCTGTGGATATGGGGAAGGTGGTGGACGTGATATACCTTGTTTTTAGCAAAGCTTTTGATATGGTCTCCCACAATATTCTTGCCAGCAGGTTAAAGAAGTATGGATTCAATGAGTGGACTATAAGGTGGATAGGAAGCTGGCTAGATCATCAGGCTCAATGGGTAGCGATCAACGGCTCGATGTCTAGTTGGCAGCAGGTATCAAGGGGAGTGCCCCTGAGGTCGGTCCTGGGGCTGGTTTTGTTCAACATCTTTATTAATGATCTGGATGATGGGATGAATTGCACCTTATGCAAGTTTGCAGATCACACTAACCTGGGAGGAGAGGTAGATATGCTGGAGGATAGGGATAGGGTCCAGAGTGACCTAGACAAATTGGAGGATTGGACCAAAAGAAATCTCATGAGGTTCAATAAGGACAAGTGCAGAGTCCTGCACTTAGGAAGGAAGAATCTCATGCACCGCTACAGGCTGGGGACTGACTGGCTAAGTGTCAGTTCTGCAGAAAAGGACCTGGGGATTACAGTGGACAAGAAGCTGGATATGAGTCAACAGTGTACCCTTGTTGCCAAGAAGGCTAATGGCATTTTGGGCTTTATAAGTAGGGGCATTGCCAGCAGATCGAGGGAAGCGATTGTTCCCCTCTATTTGGCGCTGGTGAGGCCCCATCTGGAGTATTGCATCTGGTTTTGGTTCCCCCCCTACAGAAAGGATGTGGTCAAATTGGAGAGAGTCTAGCGGAGAGCAACAAAAATGATTAGGGGGGTGGGGCACATGACTTGTGAGGAGTGGCTGAGGGAAATAGGTTTATGTATTTTGCAGAAAAGAAGAGCGAGGGGGGATTTGATAGTAGCCTTCAACTATCTGAAGGGGGGTTCGAGAGGATGGAGCTAGGCTGTTCTCAGTGGTGGCAGATGACAGAACAAGGAGCAACAGTCTCAAGTTGCAGTGGGGGAGATCTACGTTGGATATTAGGAAACAGTATTTCACTAGGAGAGAATTGAAGCACTGGAATGGAATCTCCATCCTTAGAGGTTTTTAAGGCCCGGCTTGACAAAACCTTAGCTGGGATGATTTAGTTGGTGTTGGTCCAGCTTTGAGCAGGGGATTGGACTAGATGACCTCCTGAGGTCTCTTCCAACCCTAATATTCTAAGTAGCTTTTGTGATTTGTAAGTGTGGAACTGGAACTGAAGACCAGTCATAGTATCCACTTTCACCAGCTTTGCTTTTGGATGGTGTTCATTTTTTAATATTACCTTCCTATTTAAAAAGCACTTTTTAACGTCTCTTGGAAAAACAAAACAAAACATGGGCGTCTGAACTAATTTTGCAAAATCCAAAGCTTCTGAAAAATATTTTAAGAGCATCACCAAACCCAAAATTAAGTTTGGTTATTAGGAAAAACAAAGGGTACACAATACGTAAAATAAATTATGCAGAGCCTTAGTCACTAACAAAGGACTCAGTTCTGAATAGTTGAGATTTTTTTTTTTTTTGCTGTGAGTTATTTAAAGTTATATTATCATGAAGTCTACTAGGAATGATGCAAGATGATTTTGAAGATAATCTGAAAATACATCAGAACCTTTATTGGATAAAATGTAGTTACTTGCAGTAATGAAAAGAAATAAAAAAAAATTCCTTGTTTTTGTTTGTGTTTTAAATCCACTGCTCAGGGATATTGCCTACTGGTTAATTCATGTCCTGTGTTGTAATTTGCCGTAGGATTTAGTGACATATTCATCTAAGATTACTTATTCTTTCTCAATGTGTGGGTGCAAGTTGGTGTTACACATCCTAAGGGACAAGATGAGTCAGATATTTGGTTTTATAGTAGCAGCTGTGTTAGTCTGTAGCCGCAAAAAGAACAGGAGTACTTGTGACACCTTAGAGACTAACAAATTTATTAAAGCATAAGCTTTTTCATGGGTTACAGCCCACTTCATCGGATGCATAGAATGGAACATATAGTTAGAAGATTTATATATACATATAGAGAAGGTGGAAGTTGCCATACAAACTGTAAGAGGCTAATTGATTAAGATGAACTATTATCAGCAGGAGAAAAAAACTTTTGTAGTGATAATCAAGATGGCCAATTTAGACAGTTGACAAGAAGGTGTGAGGATACTTAACATGGGGAAATAGATTCAATGTATGTAATGACCCCGCCACTCCCAGTCTCTATTCAAACCCAAGCTAATGGTATCTAGTTTGCATATTAGTTCAAACTCAGCAGTTTCTCATTGGAGTCTGTTTTTGAAGCTTTTCTGTTGCAAAATTGCCACCATTAAATCTTTTACTGAGTGGCGAGAGAGGTTGAAGTGTTCTCCTACCGGTTTTTGAATGTTATGATTCCTGATGTCAGATTTGTGTCAATTTATTCTTTTGTGTAGAGAGTGTCTGGTTTGGCCAATGTACATGGCAGAGGGGTATTGCTGGCACATGATGGCATATATCACATTGGTAGATGTGCAGGTGAACGAACCCCTGATGGCGTGGCTAATGTGATTAAGTCCTATGATGGTGTCACTTGAATAAATATGTGGACAGAGTTGGCATTGGACTTTGTTGCAAGGATAGGTTCCTGGGTTAGTGTTTTTGGTGTGTGGTTGCTGGTGAGTATTTGCTTCAGGTTGGGGGGCTGTCTGTAAGCGAGGACTGGTCTGTCTCCCAAAATCTGTGAGAGTGAGGGATTAATTTTCAGGATGGGTTGTAAATCTTTGATGATGCGCTGGAGAGGTTTTAGTTGGGGGCTGAAGGTGACAGCTAGTGGTGTTCTGTTATTTTCTTTGTTGGGCCTGTCCTGTAGTAGGTGACTTCTGGGTACTCTTCTGGCTCTGTCAATCTGTTTTTTCACTTCAGCAGGTGGGTATTGTAGTTTTAAAAATGCTTGATAGAGATCTTGTAGGTGTTTGTGTCTGTCTGAGGGATTGGAACAAATGCGGTTGTATCTTAGAGCTTGGCTGTAGACAATGGATCATGTGATGTGTCCTGGATGGAAGCTGGAGGCATGTAGGTAAATATAGCTGTCAGTAGGTTTCCAGTATAGGGTGGTGTTTATGTGACCATCTCGGTGCTGCTGACTTGAAGGTATATATTGTCCCCAAATGTGAAATAGTTGTGGGTGAGGACAAAGTTCAGCCACCAGCTTTGCTGTGACATTATCAGGGATAGTGTTCCTGATAGCTTGTAGTCCATTTTTGTGTGGAACGTTGGTGTAGAGGGCTTCTACATCCATCGTGGCCAGGATGGTGTTTTCTGGAAGACCACCAATGGATTGTAGTTTCCTCAGGAAGTCAGTGGTGTCTTGAAGATAGCTGGGAGTGCTGGTAGCGTAGGGCCTGAGAGAGTCCACATAGCCAGACAATCCTGCTGTTAGAGTGCCAATGCCTGAGATGATGGGGCGTCCAGGATTTCCAGGTTTATGGATCTTGGGTAGGAAATAGAATACCCCTAGTCGGGGTTCTAGGTATGTGTCTGCACAGATCTGTTCCTGTGCTTTTTCAGGGAGTTTCTTGAGCAGATGGTGTAGTTTCTTTTGGTAATCCTCTGTGGGATTAGAGGATAATGGCCTGTAGAATGTGGAGTTAGAGAGCTGCCTAGCAGCCTCTTGTTCATATTCCAACTTATTCATGATGACGACAGCACCTCCTTCGTCAGCCTTTTTGATTATGATGTCAGAGTTGTTCCTGAGGCTGTTGATGGTGTTGTGTTCAGCACAGCTGAGGTTATAAGGCAAGTGATGCTGCTTTTCCACAATTTCAGCCCATGCACGTCGATGCAAGCAATCTGTGTAAAAGTCCAGTCTGTTGGTTCGACCTTCAGGAGGAGTCCATGCAGAATCCTTCTTTTTGTAGTGTTGGTAGGAAGGATTCTGTGGGTTCGTATGTTGTTCAGAGGTGAGTTGGAAATATTCTTTGAGTTGGAGACATTGAAAGTAGGATTCTGGGTCACCACAGAACTGTATCATGTTCGTGGCCCTGGAGGGACAAAAGGAGAGGCCCCGAGATAGGACAGACTTCTCTGCTGGGCTAAGAGTATAGCTGGAAAGATTAACAATATTGTTGGGTGGGTTAAGGGAACTACTGTTGTGGCTCCTTGTGGCATGTAGAAGTTTAGATAGTTTAGTGTCCTTTTTCCTTTTTAGAGAAGCAAAGTTCGTGTAGTAAATGGCTTGTCTAGTTTTTGTAAAATCTATCCATGGTTTTGTCTTTCTGTAGGAAATGTCAATAATTTAAAGATTTAGGAGATACATTAGAGAATATATTCAACAGGTACCAAAGAGGTATGTAATGAAGCTGTTCATATATTCTGAGAAGTCTGATAAAGCAAATGCATCTGGTTGTTTCCAGAATATGAAATAAATTCGATTTCTAGGGAAGTTAAATAATAATCTAGTTTACATTTTGAATCTCAAATTAATGTTTTGTGTATAATCTATGATCCATGAGGAGAGGTACTGGTAACTTCAGTGTTAAGGAAATGAGAAAATGTATATCTTTGGTCAGTTATTTTGATTAATATTTTTAATTTTGCTTTGTTGATTGTTTCAAAGCTTCAGCAAAGGTAGCTGACTCGTGTTCATAATGCATTAGAATTCCCCTCTCTCTCTTTTAGAGTTCAGATGACATTAATTTGTTATCCCCTATCAAGTGGATTATAGTTTGCTCACGTTACAAAAATTTAGGCCCTGATATTGGTTCACTTTACATGCCAGTGCTGCAGTGAGAAGCAGAACTAGTGGTTATTTTACATAATACCGTGCAATTTGCCTCTGGTGACCCTAGCCCAGTAAGCCAGATTTGAACATTTAATATAGCACAAATAGCAATTTCAATTTTCTGCAACCCAGGTACCAGACAGTAAATCACTGAAAGTGTCAGCAGGCAGCTCATAGACAAATAAAAGCTCCAAACCATTGCTAGTTTTTTGACAGCAGGTACAACTCCAATACATACTGTTTTCAAGTGTTTCATCATCTCAGGCATTGGCACCCTAACAGCAGGATTGTCTGGCTATGTGGACTCTCTCCTCAGGCCCTATGCTACCAGCACTCCCACCTTTTCTGCACAGCTTTAGTTTTGACTCTTGATGTAGATACAGATCTGTGGCAGATGTGGCAGTCTCTTATAATTCTCCAGAAATCTCTCCAGAGATTCTCGAATATCAGAAATTACCTACGAAGAATGTTTTCCCTTGCACATTAATAGACTGAAACAGGACGACAGTGAGCTAGTGGAAATTACTTATTCACTTGCACTTATTGGCCTGTCATTTCATTCAAAATGTTGGTTTGCATATTCTCTGTTAGCAATTGTGATGATAGTAGTGCAGTGATTAAATAAGAGCTTGATGAGGGAGAAAAGGTTTTTATTTTAAATGTCATAGTGGTCAGTGATTGATAAATGGATTAAATACATTTTAATTAGTTTGTGATTCACAAGATAGTCAAGAGAAGATCGTGGAGTGCTTCAGTGTAAAAAAACCAAGTGGAATGCAACATGCAGGATGAGATTTTAAAACACAACCAGGAAATTCTCATAACAGCCTTTATTCTACCCCTTTCTATGAATGCTGTAGCACAGGATGAAAAAAAAAATCCTGTTTTCATTCATTCAAACAGTAATGTTTCAAACTGGACCTAAACAATCTTTTTTTAGACTAAGTCCCAGGTAGGATTTTTTTTCTGGGTGAAGGGAATAATTTTGTTTGTACTGAAACCCTTTTATCTACAGTAGTAAAAATATAATCCGATTCTGTAATTACAGTTCACAGCTTGTTTCTTTTACTGTTTTCATTCTGTGAAGGGAAAATTAATTGATGTTCATATTATATACTACTCAGGTAGGGTTGCCAGGCATCTTGTTTTTGACTGGAATGCCCAATTGAAAAGGGACCCTGGCGGTTCCGGTCAGCACTGCTGACTGGGCCATTAAAAGTCCTGTCAGTGGTGCAGCAGGACTAAGGCAGGCTCCCTCCCTGCCCTGGCTCCACACAGCTCCCAGAAGTGGTCTGCATGTCCCTGTGGCCTCTAGGTGCAGGAATGGCAAGAGAGGCTCGGCGTGCTGCCCCTGCCCCTAGTGCTGGCTTTGCAACTCCTGTTGGCCGGGAACAGCAGCCAATGGGAGCTGTGGGGGTGATGCTTGCAGGTGAGGGCAGCGTGTGAAGCCCCCTGGTCGCCCCCGTGCCTAGGGGCCTCAGGGACATACCAGCTGCTTCCAGGAGCCACTTGCGGTAAGCACCACATGGAGCCTGCACCCCAACTCCCCGCCCGAAACCTGAGCCCCTTGCTACATCCAAACCCCTCTTTTCTGGCCCACCCCAGAGTCCACATCCTCAGCTGGAGCCTTCATCCCCCCCTGGCCCCAATCAGAAAGTTGGCAACCCTGACCTCAGAAATCCTACATGCCTTCCTTTTGGCTTTGAGTTCTCGTACATCCAACAATTGATAAAGATATTAGTACTGGCACATTTAGGCTTTCAGTGTCTTTGGTTATCACTCACAATCATTACTGAAGAACTGTGCTAAAACAACAAACATCATAGTGAAATATAGTCCGTAATTCTTTTTTATTGTAGTAGCTAATGTAATGAGGTCCTCAGCTAGTGGTTTTCCCAAAGACCTAAAATATGTGAGCTTTACCATTCCACCATTTTAAATCCAGTTCCTCACTCGACTTTCCCAGACCTCTAACTTACTTTTTTACTCAAACAAACCATTTTGAAACTGTATTGTTGTTTAAAAAAAAAAGTGTCCCAATTCTATCTTTTTTACACATCAAGCTCAAATAATCATTGTGTTCTTAAAATCTTATGGGAATTAATGTTTCAAATTTTGTTACAACAGTGACAAATCTAAAAATCAGAATATTAATAATTTGAATATATATTAAGTATGTAGATGTCAATGTTAGCTTTAAATGCATACTTACGTATTTTAGTGTTGATTAGTGATCTTTCAGTAATTAAGGATGAAACCAGCTTCCATTATAAAGTCACATTTCAGCTCCCTTGATATTTTGAATTGAAAAAGCGGCAAAGAGTCCTGTGGCACCTTATAGACTAACAGACATATTGGAGCATAAGCTTTCATGAGTGAATACCCACTTCGTCGGATGCATGTAGTGGAAATTTCCAGAGGCAGATGTAAATATGCAAGCAAGAATCAGGCTAGGGATAAGGAGATTAGTTCAATCAGTGAGGATGAGGCGCTATTCTAGCAGCTGAGGTGTGAACACCCAGGGAGGAGAAATTGCTTTTGTAGTTGGCTAGCCATTCACAGTCTTTGTTTAATTCTGAGCTGATGGTGTCAAATTTGCAAATGAACTGAAGCTCCACGGTTTCTCTTTGAAGTCTGGTCCTGAAGTTTTTTTGCTGCAGGATGGCTACTTTTAAATCTGCTATTGTGTGTCCAAGGAGATTGAAATGTTCTCCTACATGTTTTTTTATATTGCCATTCCTAATATCTGATTTGAAAAAGTTACTTGTATAGAATTTTTGCCAGATTTACTCTGAAGGCCAGGAGACTGTTTGTTTTTGCAAAGTTTTATGAAAATCTGTAAAATTGTTTTGAGTTGCAGGTAATTTACAATGACTTTGTTTTTTTTAAATTTTGACTTATGTTTATCTTGCTCAAGGTCAAAAACTTCTCGATGTAGCTTCAGACTGTCCATTTAGTTAAATCGCTTTGTAAATGTGAACACTGGCTCTACATTGGAATGCATCCGATGAAGTGAGCTGTAGCTCACAAAAGCTTATGCTCAAATACATTTGTTAGTCTCTAAGGTGCCACAAGTACTCCTTTTCTTTTTACTGGCTCTACTGGAACAGATTGCTGTTTAGTGAAGATATTAACAGTCTTTATTGTGAATGATTTTTGGCCCAGTCATGCTCCCACTCATCTCACAATTGGAGTATTTTGCTATTGATTTCAGTGGTAGTAGGATTGGGCACTACATTCTATCTGAGCATGCTGCAGTTTAACAGGAAGAGAAGTTTTTTTCAAAAGTGATCTTCCTTTAGCTTAAGTGGTAAGGCCTGTTGCACTGGAGCAAGAAAACAAAGGTTACAGTCTTGACTCTGCAGGTGTTCTATATTATTCTTTATTTGTATTGTTGTAGCATCTACATGCTGCAGTCAGTGTCCCACTGTGCTAGGTGATGTAAGTGTGCAATAAATAGTCCCTGACCAAAAGAGCTTCAGAGTCTAAATATACAAAGAGACACAGAAGATGGAAAAAAAAGGCAAATAGTGGAGGAGGGGGGCGATTCCCTGGACAAGAATAAAATATGAAATACTGATTCAGGATACCAGCTGCCTCTAGTCATTGTTGAGAGTTTTGTCACTGAGACTTGTTAGCTTACCTATATTTAAGTTTGCAGCCTTGGCCTGTTGTAAGGTCAAGTCTGATTTCCCCCCCCCCTCTCAAAATCTGTACTCCTCACTGCAAATGAAATGAAATACAAATTCTTGTGATTTCAAATGTTCAGGCTGTGGATTACTGTTCCTGAGTCAGCATTATTGCAAGATGATTTTCATCATAATTGTGTCTGAGTGCCCTCTTACCTCCCTACAAAGGTTAATTGCTCTACATCTGACACACATTCCTGTTCTCGATGCAACTGACACCCAGAATGTCAAAAAGTCTGAAAATATCGTAAAATTGCTAGCTTATAATAAGGATATGTCTACACTTGGAGCTAGGGATATAAGTATCAGTTTTAGGAGACATAGCCATGCTATCTCTCATCAAGCTAGTGCACTCAAAATAGAGTGAAGTTGTTTCTGTATGAGTGGCTGGAGAGGCTAGCCACTGCATGTATATGCCTGTTAAGAGAATATAGGTTTCTAAACAGGCACCATCTCAAGGAAGCTAGCCCCTCCTGCTGCTTGTGCTTCTGTGGCCACATTCTATTTAACATGCTAGCTTGATGAAAATTAGCGTCATAGTGTCTCAAGATGGGAATCACTCCTCCAGCTTGAAGTGTAGACATTGACTCAAAGGATTGGGAAGTGAGTGTACTATTATAGATGTATCAGTTCAGATTGTTTTTTAACAATAGAATCTTGTAATGACTATTCTGGTTTTTTTGTTCCATTAAAAGAAAAACACTTTGAAAAGGTTCTTACCGAGAGAAAATTAGCTTTTAAAGATTGGGTTTGTTTAGTCTGGAGAAGAGAAGACTGAGGTGGGACATAAGTTTTCAAGTACATAAAAGATTGTTACAAGGACGAGGGAGAAAAATTGTTCTCCTTGACTTCTGAGGATAGGACAAGAAACAATGAGCTTAAATTGCAGCAAGGGAGGTTTAGGTTGGACATTAAGAAAAGCTTCCTAACTATTAGGGTTGTTAAGCACTGGAACAAATTGCCTAGGCAAGTTGTAGAATCTCCTTATTGGAGATTTTTAAGAGCAGGTTAGACAAACACCTGTCGGGGTGGTCTAGATAATGCTTAGTCCTGCCATGAGTAGGGAACTGGACTTGATATATGAAGGTCCCTTCCAGTCCTACGATTCTATGATTCCTCTTCTGTAATTCGAATTTGTTTCATGTAGCAAGAAAATACCCAGTGCTCATTAAAGTAGTATTTACATTTTTAGTTTAGTTGTAAACGATGCTATTCAATATCCAACCTTTATTCGTCCTTCCCCTACATAAAGTATGTTAGGAATGATAGGAGATGATTTTATAGTGATACTAATCTTACTGACCCAGAATTTATAGATGTTTATTTCTGAATTTCTGGGAATAGGCACAGATTATAATCAATTGTCCCTAATTTGACCCCGTCATAAGCAATATATTTTAAAAAAAGTACTGATTACTCGGCGGCGGCATTTCGGTGGCGGGGTGTTCAGTGCCCGCCACAGAAAGGTTGGGGACTACTGATATAGATAGATATGAATAAAGGTAAAATTTTTGATCTTTCACTATCTCAAATTCCAAATGAATCCAAATAGAACACTAGTTTCATTATTGTTTTGGGGATGGAGGGAAGAGAGGGAAATTGGCTTATTGATGGAGAAACAGCTCTGTAAAATAAGTAATTTTATTCTTGAAAAGAGAAGACTGAATAGTTTGTGAAATCTAACTAAGTCATACTCCTGGTGGTTATTCAATTTGCCTCAGCAAATATCGTATTAAACTCACTTTTGATAGTGTGTGCTTGGTGATTTACTGCAAATGTCAACATTCTTTCTTTCATAATCATTATCAAAGTTGTACATATTTTTGAAGGTATGAGCTGGTTTTTTTATAAACTTATCTATTCTGAATAAAGTAAAGTATATGCCTATCTTGTAGCATTATTTATGAAACGTTAGTATGTTTCCAAAATTTTTTGCTGTAAACCAATGGGTTAGAAAAGTTCTGTTTTTTCCTAGTACATAGATTGGGGATGAAAATTGGGCACTAATTTGTAATACCTCAATCATGTTTACACAACTGCATATTAGATTATTATAAATGCATTAGAGGAAAGCCTCATACACTGCAATGGTTGTATTTTGGCACATTTTGTGGAAGGGAGGAAAGACATTGCTGAATTATAAATAATTCCTTCCATCCTGCTCACTTAACAAAAAAAGATTCAGGCGGTTAACTCTGCAGTGAAGACATCCCTGAGAGGAAATTCACAAATACAATACACTAACTCACTTACGTTCTATTAATAACCAGTCCTTGCGTTTAAAGGCCCAGGAAGGTAAATTAAGGTTTTCTTTCCGTCAGATTTAAATATACAATAAACTGGTCAAAATATAGCTATTTTTTCCTTCCAGTACTGTACTATACCAAAATAATCTTTAGTTAAAAGTTTAAATAAAAATCACAAGTTAGAATTTCTGATCAATAGCCAACAATTTGGGACAGATTCTATACCTTTGTAAATATCAAAGCATTTTAATAAGCATAAACCACGTATTTTTGATCTATCCAGACAGACAGATATTGTCAGTATGCTTTGGGCATTGTGTTTGATAGTCAACAAGTAATTAGGGTTGAGCAAACTGTTCATATCAAAATTTGAAGCCAGGTGAATATTGCCTGATTTCAAGCTTTGATGAGTATTCTTGCAGATTAGCACCACTACTCCAGCCTCAGACCACAGGCTATTATGCAATTTTTTAAAAAAAGTTTTGAATTAGATTTGTTTTAAGGTTTCAGGTTTGCATCGACATGAAACTCCAAGAAAACCCCAGAGTATGTGGAATCTCAAACAGCCAGCCAACTGATCGATCATAGTTTGTTGAAAGAATAGGTAAATCTAAACTGGTACTTTTTATACTTCTCTATATACAATAGAAGGGAAAAACAGAATTGCTATATAAGACCTTCAGGAATGATTTATTAGTTACTCACTTGGGTTGCTGAGTCTGATGAGAACCCCATTGAAGTTACAATGCAGGAACAAGGCTTAAGGATTGTGATGAAACTGTGCCACATGAAAGTCTTATGGCATTAATAGGACTTTATGTATACGAGGATAAAAATCCTTGTGACACATTAATATTGGATATTAATATTTGTATTATGGTGGTGCCAAGAGGCTCAAGATCAGGGCCACATGAGTTAGGGTGCACACACATCTTTCCTTGTCTTCTCACGTAATTAACTGGATAACAGAAGAGAGGAAAGATATGTAGTGATACTCCTGGTATATATGTTTTTTGTGTTTATCAGAGTGATACTGTTAACTGCACAATGATCTGGTACTGTGGGGATGGAAAATACATTTAATTATTCAGGAAGCAGCTATGCATGTGAAAGTAGGATAACTTCTTGGTATAGTTGTGTTGCCAGAGATAGTGAATATTGGGTCTTTTTGCCTCTCTTCTCTCTCCCCACCCATTGGACCTAAAAAAAAAGACTTTCTTAAATAGAAGAATTGCCTCTTCTGCGGGTTTTCTTTTAGCAGTAATACATGGAAATTTTTGTGGAGCAAATAGGTCTTTAAACCACGTTATACAATACGTCCATATCATTTTCAAGAATGTCAATGTGTAGTGGCAGTCAAAAAAGCTAATAATGTTAGGAACCATTAGGAAAGGGGTAGCTAATGAAATACAAAACATCATAATGCCACTATATAATTCCATGGTATGCCCACACCTTGAAAGCTGCGTGCAGTTCTGGTCTCCTCATCTCAAAAAAGATATATTCGAATTGGAAAAGGTAAAGCGAAGGGCAACAAAAATGATTAGGGGGATGGAATAGCTTCCATATGAGGAGGGATTAAAAAGACTGGGAATGTTCAGCTTGGAAAAGTGACAAATAAGGGGGATATGATAGAAGTGTATGGCATCATAAATGGTGTGGAGAAAGTGAATAAGGAAGGTGGTATCTACCCCTTCACATAACACAAGAACCAGGAGTCACCCAATGAAATGAATAGGCAGCAGGTTTAAAACAAACCAAAGGAAGTATTATTTCATACAATGCATAGTCTACCTGCGGAACTCGTTGCCAGGGGATGTTGTGAAAGCCAAAAGTATCACTAGGCTCAATATAGAATTAGATAAGTTCATTAAGATAGGACCATCAATGGCTATTAGTGAAGATGGTCAGGGATGCAACCCCGTTCTCTGGGTGTCCTAAGCTTCTGTGTGCCAGAGGCTGGGAGTTGTCATCAGAGTACGGATCACTTGAGAATTGCCGTGTTCTGTTCATTCCCTTTGAAGCATGTGGCATTGGCCACTTTTAGAAGACAGGTTTCAGAGTAGCAGCCGTGTTAGTCTGTATTCGCAAAAAGAAAACGAGTACTTTTGGCACCTTAGAGACTAACAAATTTATTTGAGCTACAGCTCACTTCATCGGATGCATTCCGTGGAAAATACAGTGCGGAGATATATATGCACAGAGAACATAAAACAGTGGGTGTTACCATACACACTGTAATGAGAGTGATCAGGTAAGGTGAGCTATTACCGGGGGGGGGAAGACCTTTTGTAGTGATAATCATGGTGGGCCATTTCCAGCAGTTGACAAGAACATCTGAGGAACAGTGGGGGGGGGAAATAAACATGGGGAAATAGTTTTACTTTGTGTAATGACCCGTCCACTCCCAGTCTCTATTCAAGCCTAAGTTAATTGTATCCAGTTTGTAAATTAATTCCAATTCAGCAGTCTCTCGTTGGAGTCTGTTTTTGAAGTTTTTTTGTTGAAATATTGCCACTTTTAGGTCTGTAATTGAGTGACCAGAGAGATTGAAGTGTTCTCCAACTGGTTTTTGAATGTTATAATTCTTGACGTCTGATTTGTGTCCATTTATTCTTTTATGTAGAGACTGTCCAGTTTGACCAATGTACATGGCAGAGGGGCATTGCTGACACATGATGGCATATATCACATTGGTAGATGTGCAGGTGAACAAGCCTCTGATATTGTGGCTGATGTGATGCTGTCCTCTGAATAGATATGTGGACAGAGTTGGCAACGGGCTTTGTTGCAAGTTGTTCCTGGGTTAGTGGTTCTGTTGTGTGGTTGCTGGTAAGTATTTGCTTCAGGTTGGGGGACTGTCTGTAAGTAAGAACTGGCCTGTCTCCCAAGATCTGTGAGAGTGATGGGTCTTCCTTCAGGATAGGTTGTAGATCCTTGATGATGCATTGGAGACGTTTTAGTTGGGGACTGAAGGTGATGGCTAGTGGCGTTCTGTTATTTTCTTTGTTGGACCTGTCCTGTAGTAGGTGACTTCTGGGTACCATTCTGGCTCTGTCAATCTTTCTATCAAGCATTCTTACAACTACAATACCCACCTGCTGAAGTGAAGAAACAAATTGACAGAGCCAGAAGAGTACCTAGAAGTCACCTACTTCTGGTCAGGCCCAACAAAGAAAATAACAGAATGCCACTAGCCATCAGCTTCAGCCCCCAACTAAAACCTCTCCAACGCATCATCAAGGATCTACAACCTATCCTGAAGGACGACCCATGACTCTCACAGATCCCACTCCCCACTGTTCCTCAGACGTTCTTGTCAACTGCTGGAAATGACCCACCTTGATTATTACTACAAAAGGTCCGCCCCTGCTCTCCTGCTGGTAATAGCTCACCTTACCTAATCACTCTCATTACAGTGTGTATGGTAACACTCATTGTTTCATGTTCTCTGTGTATATAAATCTCCCCACACTATTTTCCACTGAATGCATCTGATGAAGTGAGCTGTAGCTCAGGAAAGCTTATGCTCAAATAAATTTGTTAGTCTCTAAGGTGCCACAAGTACTCCTTTTCTTGTTAGAAGACAGGCTACTGGGCTAGATGGACCATTAATCTTACCCCAGTGTGGCCTTTTTTTGTTCTTAGTATAGAAAAATACATTCTAAAATATATTCTTCATTCATTTTCACTTATTTTGTAACTTGATCTTATAAGACTGGGCTGCAGATCACAGCTGTTTGAAGCTGACTTCTAAGATTTCTTAACTTTTTTACCACAGTTTTTTCTGTCATCTTTAATCACATATATTTTGCTAGTTCAAGCCAGTCTTTTAACTATTAATTATTTCACGTATTTTTAAAGAGTTTTCATTCAAAGGATCACCTTGATTCTGTACTGCTACTGTGTTGAAGAATGCCTTTATTATTCATGTGTTAGCACTGTATGAACATCAGTAGTGGAATTTCAATATATTTTCCATTACCTGTTTAAAGCAGTGCAGTATGTGGTTTAGAGTTAAGTTTCAGGACTGGATTCTCTTGTATTATTTTTCTGTGTGGCGTACAACATCAAACACAGTATTCATTGTCATTATTAGGTAGTGTATAGCTGATAGATTGTACCTGTTTATAAAAGTCCCTCTGCTGCTCTCTGTGAAGTTTCACTGCAAGTGGAATGGATGCCCACTGAAATAAATTGAAATAATCTGGTTCCATGTTGGCTGGCACTTTCTCATTGTCCTCCAGATTACAGAAATCCTGTGTGTGAATATTCTTTGAAGATGTCTGAAATCGAAATGGGTTGAAATAGTGCTATTTAATCATTGTTAGTATTTTGAGACGAGTGCCTGAAGTAAGGTGGCAAATATAATTTTTTAAAGTAAATCAAATGCATGTAAATGTGCAATAAATTGTTTCATAAGGAGTTATTAAAGTACGTTTTAAATGTATTATCCAACTCGTAAATAGCCTTACATTAAGTTATTAAATACAGTGAAAATGTTAAATATTCCTATAACGAATAGATTTAGACATTGGATTCTTCTGGATATATAATGTTTGTTTTTGTAAAAAAAAAATAATAAAAAAAACCCCTGCCTCAGTGGAGAATTACTCTAGTTTTCTGGGGTAAAAAGGAATACAATAGATGTTTTATAACATTTCACAAAAGCTTTGTTTTCACAAGAACATCAAATTAAAAAAGCCATGTTTAAACAATAGTAATGCTTTACAATGCAAAGGCCAGGAAATTCAAACATATAATTTAATGGGCAAAGTGATGTTGAAGTTTCAATCTTTGAGTGAATTTGAATTTCTTGGGTCCAACTTATCTGCTAGAATCTTAATGTTAATCAAATTTTAAAATATATTAATATATGTAAGCAGTGTCTTGAGAACACTTACTCAGTGTACTACTCTAGTCTTTAATCTTTTTAAATCAACACTTAGTCAAATTAAAATTTCACTTGACAGTCCAATTCTCTGTTACAACTTGGACAGCCGACTAACTGAATTGTTTATAAAAAAGGAAAAAAATAGTCATTCCCTCTATTTTCCCCTCTAATAGAAAACATTTTATATTGAAGTTAAGGTTAGCTTAGTATTAAAAGTTGACATCATACATCAAGGAACTTTTAAAAGAAAGACTCTCCCTCCAAAAAAAAAAAAAAAAAAAAAAATTAAAAGGATAAAAATGAACAGGTAAGGGAAGGTAGATAAATACTCAGCTAGATTTACAAATCTTAACTAAGAATACAAATAAAAAAAATCACATTGCTCATTCTAGAAACAGTCTTAACTCTGCTCCTTGTTTATCTGAAAAGGGTACGTTTGTATATCCCAATAATTAAAATTTTGATTCGGTATCTTTGTTTTGGTTAATTTTTCATATCCAGGATCTTTATCTAATTCAGACTGAACAGTATACAGTATTGAAAAAGTATAAAGACAAAAAACTATTTTGAAATAGATTTTTCTATAGAGGAAATAAAGTTAAGGCTCATATTAAACTTGCTTATAATGATTGTTATGATAACTGGGCCTACAAATTTACCTTAATTGTGAGTTACACTTGCATTTTACAGTTGAGGTTCTTAAGATGTCACAATAACCTATGACAAATTTTGATGTGAAAAGTTATGAAAGGGAGACAGAGTTCCAACAAAAAGATTATCATGCCTGATAAACAAGAAAACTGGGGAAGCAGAAATCAGTGAACCATAACTGGTGTATAGGAATTTAGGCCTAACTGGTGGACAAAATAATGAGAGGATGGGCTGTTCCACCCACTACTCCCTTTCTGGGTCCTTAAACAAAGAGCCTTCGGGGAGAAAAAATGGCTACTGGAGTGAGCTGCATCATTATGGCTGGGACCCTGAGTCTTTGTCATTCTGATCCTGAGAGATGTCCTGACCAGACTGGGCCAGAGAGAGGGACCCAGATGACATCATAACCTCTACGGTCTCCAGCTGAATCCTAAAGGCCACCTGGGGTGAAACAGGATTACATTTTAGCAACAACAGCTCACCTAATTCCCCCACCCCCCAAAAAATTACACTTTTTACCATACAATATGAGAGAGTCAGACAACGGGGTTTTTCTTCTGAAAAGGAAGGGAAAGGGAACAAGGCATGTTGTTAAAATGAAAGCTTTATTTAATACTTTGCATTTCAAATACTTTAACTGTTTTTCCTTTTCATTATTTTTAATTAAAGGTTAAAAGGATTTTTAATGTTGTGTTTATCATGGGATTAAGCAGGCAGAGGTCTCTGTATACCAGGTGCCAAACCTTGTTTAACATTGTTTAATATCACACAGCGACTGGGTTATGTTAACATCTTTGGGCCCCAATATTCCATCTAAATTATTACTCCGTAACTTCTTTGATAGTTGAATATAATTGTGGTGAAGGCAAATGAAAGTCACAGTGTCACTGCATGGGAGCATTACTGGAGTTCCATGGGCTTCTTGACCGGTACCCCCTATTGGTACAGACTGCTCCGGGTTTTAAGGATGTATGTACATTCTCCACTGTAAACTCTGAAATGCTGCATTGTGAGTTAAATGACTGCCACTTACCCTATTGAATCTCCTCTGATTCTTCCCAGTCCTTGACAAAGGAGGTTTCAAGGGTATTTCCTGCAACTGGTTGCTGATGCTGATAACCAACTCTTCTTCCTCTATGGGGACTCTGTACTCCAGTGAAGGATTGCTGTGGGGATAGAGCAGTCCCTGGGGATGGGTTTTAGTCTGACTACATTAAATAGTTGGTAATTTGAAAAACAAATCTTTGCATTATACACTGCTTTAATGTCCTCCCCTCCCCTTGGAATCAGGGGTTTAAATTTCAGTGGAGTCGGCTCAGCCGTACATCCTTCCGAGACTGATAAAATGAGCTCCATTTGGATTGCTGTATAGGGATCTCTTGAATGACATGTTAAAACTGAAGTCTATTCTGTTTTACATAGATATTAAAACGGTGGAGATTTGCTTTGGTATCTTTGGAAAAAAAATCACTCTCCCACACATGTTATACGTTTATTTATGACCTTATTGCCTTCCTGACTGGTACCCTTTATCCCAGAGAGGACTGTTTTGGTGTATTGTGAGTGAAGTGCCTTGGAATCCTTTGAATGAAAGGTGAAATGAAAGGAAATATAAAATATTGTTGTATTATATTTTAGTCTTCCTTCCTTCCTGGCATCTATGTGTTTATACAGTTTCATGATCACTTTCTTCAAGTGTTTAACTACATCAGTTTACAGAAACAGTATATAAAATATTATAATCCCTCTTCCCATATTTTCATAGATTATAAAGCCATAACGGACCACTGTGATCATTTGATCTGATCTCCTGTATAACACAGGCCATATGACTTCCCCAAATTAGTTCCTGAATGGACACTGCTCGATTATTTCCTCAGCTGAAGGATAAATGGATGTCATTTTGCGTTCCCTTTATATTCACCAAAGTCATTGTTTGGCCCCAAAGATGACCCCGTGGTTTATTCCCTGGTGTGCTGACTCCATGTTGACTTCACACCTCATGTTGACTTCGTATGCAAACAAGGCTTTCATTGCTTAATGAAATGTTGGCTACAATGCTTAATTTACAAATGAACCAGGCCTTTATTGAAGGCCTCACATGATATTTCTTAAGGATGAAGACTATGAAAGCAGTGTGCTAGGTTGTCAGGTCTGTTAGGTGTTGCTGTTACAGAACAGTGAACCTTTTGCCAGTTAGCATTGACAGGTTCTTAGGCTCACATGTGGCCTACGTTTTTATTTCTACATGTATGACTTTGCATTTGACCGTATTAAAATACATATTGTATGCCAGTATTCAGTTTACCGAGCTATCTTGATCGTTCCGTATCAGTGACTTGTCCTCTTCATTATTTACCATTCCTCCAATTTTTGTGTCATCTGCAAACTTTATCGGTTATGATTTTGTTTTCTTCTAGATCATTGATAAAAATGTTAAATAGCATAGAACTAAGAACCAATGCCTATAGGACCCCACTAGAAAAATACCTAGTCTAGTTTGTTAATCAAAGTATCAGATAGCACCAAGTCTAATGCTTTTCTGAAGACTAAATATATTACATCAACACTGACCAGATTTGTAATCTCATTAAAAAAAAAAAAAAAGTTAGACCAGCTCTGTTTCCTAAACCATGTCGATAGGCATTAATTACCTCCATTAATTTTTCAAGTTCTGCATCAGTTGTTCCATTTTTTTTTTTTTTTTTTGCCTAGGACTGATGTCAGGTTGACAGTCTCTAATTAACCCAGTTGTGCCATATACTCTTTTTTTTAAAAATATTGGCATAACGTTAACTTTCTTCCAGTCCTCCCCGCTGTTCCATGACTTACTGAAAATCAACAGCAAGGGTTCAGCGAGCTCCTCAACCAGCTCTTCTAAAACTCTTGGATGCAAGTTATCTGAACCTGCTGATTTAAAAATGTTTATCTTTAATAGCTGCTTAGTTCCTTAGTCACTGTTTGAAATAGAAAATATTTTTGTCATCATCAACATATAACTACATTATCTGGCTTTTCCCAAATATGGAACAGAAATATTTATTGAACACGTCTGCCTTTTTTTCATTATTATAGACAATACCACTATTTCTTTCTTAAATTAGAATCTTCATAATCAGCTCTTAGATAAACTGACTCTTCAACAATAGAAAGAAAAACAGGAAAGAAAAAAAGAGAAGCAACAGCTAACAGCAGAATGGAAAAAAATCCAGGTTCTGCATTTAAAATAAAGAATTGGCTTCGGTGAATTAAAAGGGAAATAGTGTTTTTGTCATATTAGGCTATACTGTAAATCAGAATTGTCTGAAATTTAAAACCTTTAAAATATAGTATATTTGCCTTTTTTTGCTTCTACCCACAGTATTATAATTCTAGTGAGAACATGAATATAAAATTTTGTTCAGTAATATAATTTTAGTAGAGCAGCTGGTACAGAGGTCAGAAGTATACATTCATAGCAGAAACAATTTGGAAGGAAAAAGGTGATCTCTATTCTTTAATGAGTGCTTCAAAATGTTCTTTGTAATACCCAAAGCCCCTCTTTTCTTCCCCCCCAACCACCTAGAAATAGTTTATATAAGCCTACTTGAAAATTCTTTCCTTTGGTGTTGAGTATGCAAGAGCAGTGCAGAAATGCTTTCCTGTTTTTACCCTCAATGGTTGGTTTGTCAAGAATTATAATATCACTAATTCTGTATGGGGAGAGGGTGACTGAGGAGGGGAGAGTGTAGTCATGGGTAAACACAGGTAAACTTCTCATTTGGGGGAATATGGAGTTTAGTTCAGGTTAGTTTACCCACTTTTTTTTTTAACCACTGCACCATTATGACAGCTCCTCTAAAATGGCAGCTCCAGAATCTCAAAGGATGAGGAAGAAAAGGTCTGAAACACCATAGCTCTAACTATTCTTCTGCTTTCAATCAAAACTAGAGAAGGCCTTAATGCCAAGAGTACTCAGTTCTGATGGATGTTAGTGTGAGAGAATCTTTGGTACCAGGTACAGTAAAACCCCATTTATCTAATCCTCCATTTTCTAGCTCCATATTAACTGAATCACTAGGGCACCTGGGTCCAGAAGTGGATGATCTCTTTTGTGGCTGCTAGGTGGTGCTGCACCCTTGCACTTTCCCATTCTCCGGATTATCCGAATTTTTGATTATCAGATCTGGCCTCGGTCCCAATTAAATTGGATAAACAGGGTTCTGCTGTATTTGGTTCCCTTGCAATTATCTTTCTTGCCACCAGGCACCCTTTCTGATTGTTCTGTTTTGTTAAATTTCTTATACTGTGGAATCCAAACAGCTGCCACAAGTGCATTAAGCATCATGACTAGCATTTGTCATATCTGTTTGTCTTTCTTTCCTGTGGGGAGAAATTATACATAATTTCTATTGGCTATACTATGTATATTTATTATTGAAGGCAAGATAAATATAGTGCACGTGTTTACATTTCTACCACTTATATTTCCACCCATTTGTTCTCAGAAAAGCATGAGAACACACTTTTGCTTTTTGGGAGTGGTAGTTGATTTTTTTTTTTTTGTAAATAACTCAGTTGGCAGAGGTCAATGATTAATCCAGTATTGTTCTGCATATTGTTTTGTTTTACTGATGTCTAAATCTGTTCACCTCCTTAGGGTAGGAAAATCTGTCAGAAGTCCATGCCATAGAGACTCCGTTCAGTGAAGGTGATTTTTGGCATTTTGATCTAATCTTTATTCCACCAGTTGAGGGTGAGGGTGGTTTCTTTATTCAGTATACCTCTCATACTGTTATATATGTAAACAAACAACAGGCAAAACTTTACTTTCTTCAAAGGGCTTATATTTTGGTCATTACTTTACTTTTTCTGCAAATCTGCAATTAGAATCTTTTTGGGAAGTCTGAGTATTGAATTCTGAAATCAAATTTTAGGGTGAAGTTAGCGTTTGAAATGCAGCTAATTTACTTTCCTATGGATATTACTTGTTTGTGATAGAACACCATGTTGTCATATTACATAAAATATGTAATATTTGTGGCAAATATAAATAAGTATGTATGATGGGTTTAAATGGTACATAGGGTCTTTTTGTGGGTCCTCTGTGCTGTGGTGAATTGTCTAGACTGAACAGAACATTAGCATACTTGTTTAAAATGGACATAGTAATAAAACATTTAAAATTCTTATTATAATAAACATCTTAGTACAGGGCAGTCAGTTTTACTGTCATGTTGCTGATTTTTTTAATATAATTTGTCAGAAATATCAAGAAAAAGGACCAACAAATATATTTGAATTTTTTTCATTGTACTGAGATTTTTCTTCTTCTCTTTTCGTACTATTTTTGTGATCACATAAAGTGAATGAATTCATTTTGCAACTCAGGAATCATAATGATATTTTCAGTTTCTTGTCAGAAAGGATTTAATAATTTGTTTGTTTTCTGTGCAATAGAATTTCATGAGTTGGCTTTGACAGCCCAAAACAGGGACAGAATCAATTGTTTTCTTTTTAAAAAACAGAACTAAAAAACCAAAATCCTAAGGAAACGGAATCAAGTTACAATAGGTATAAAAGAAGGATGTGTTACACACACGGCCTGATTGTCCTCCCCCGCAATTGATACAGATAGTTGTGCTGTCCTGAGCCAACAGGGTCTGTTACTCCCAAGAGGGAGTAGCTATCTTCCACTGTTTTAAGCACTGCTGTGGTAAAGGAGCTCTCTCTAGTTATCAGTGATACCTGGAAACCCCAATGAAAGCTGCCTGGTCAATGCACTGTATTAATGCATACCACGGCCACTCAGCCATTGAAATCCAATTTTTGACCTCTTCTTGATGGCTGCAGGCCTAGAACGGTTGTGGGTCATTGTGGATGCTATGATGGGGTATACCAACCCCCACTGAGCCAGCAAGGGTTAATGAGCTGCTGTGGGCCCACTCATCCCTGTCCTGCTCTACCTGCACTTGCTGTCAGGTAAAGAAGGAGCAGTTAAAAGAGGAGGAGGGCTGGTTGTCTTCCTGGTTGTTCATGGAGGAGAACAGACTTCCTATCCTTTCCTTTTTGAGAAAAAGGACTAGCCCAGGAATTCTGCAGCGACTGCAGACTGCCAGAACCCTGCTGGAGGAAGGTAGGCCTGGCCCAGGACTGATTTGAGACTATTTTTGTTTGCTTGATTATAAAAGGACCATTGATTATAAAAGGACAATTGACCAAGAGTGGTATGCCTGAAAAAGACCTACCAAGTCTATTGAGGTAACCGCTACCCAGGAGAGAGATGGTTTCAATAAACTGTGGACTTTGAACCCTCCTTGAGCCTGCCCTATAGTTAATGTGGGACAGGACACAGTCACAGGAACCTTAAACTTCAACATTCCTCCTTTACGTAAACTTTCTGCCCAACTTTCTACATCCTGGATTATAATGGCAGAAAATGAAGGCAGAGGTTACCCAGGGCTGAATCTACCCATAAACTGTTTCATTATTAGATTTTCTTACTAATCACAGTTTTTTTTTCCATCAAGAATTCAAGAACTTTGAAAATTTGTAATCTTGTATAAGAAACTTAAACTGTTTTAAGGTGTTTGCTATATATTATATGGGAAACTAAAGAAGAGGTATAACCAATTGCTGTTGTCTCTTTCAATGTGAGGAACGCCTTTGATAGGATAGAATGGGGACTTTAAAAATATATATTTTAGAGAAATTTGGTTTGTGACATTATCCAGGCTGTTCTAATCCCACAGCAATTATACATACTGTCATTTTAGATTGCCAGCCTTTCCTATTTTGAGGGTTTCAGTAGGATTTAAGAACAGGAGTACATGTGGCACCTTAGAGACTAACAAATTTATTAGAGCATAAGCTTTCATGGGCTACAGCCTGCTTCATCAGATGCAAGAATGGATAGTGGGATTTAAGCAATGGAGAGACTTTTTGCTGGTCCTCCACTCAGGAGCATATTTTACCTATCAGTGAATAAGGATCAGTTGTTGGATTATTTACCCCAGTTTCTATTTGCTATATTCCCCTGACATTTAGTATTGTGGCAACTAAGCACACAGTATTTAGTAACTGCACGAGAAATTATCAGTGTAGGTGCAGGTACCACTACAAACAATTTAATGTGAAAGTTATTTAAAACTTGTTAGTACGTAATATTAGAGATTGGCAAATACTTGCATAGGAATTAAATCTTCACTTTATCCATTTGAAAGAGTAATAGAGTTGCTTTGGAATGGATTCTATATTTTTAAAGTTTAAAATCAGTAAATAAAATGTATTTAATGACTTCATAACGAAGTCCTGTGAGGAAAATTAGGTTCCAAATGCAGTAAGATCAGACACAGTGTATTAAATTGGATTGTAATATCACATACTAACAATAGAAAAGGATTTTGGAAAGATCCTTGAAAACTTCTAGCTCTGTATGTAATTAATATAAAATGAAAATTCCATGAAGTGTTAAGATGCATCAAGAGTAGAATATAATATACAAAATAGAAATACTTTCTGCACTAAAAACAAGATAGAGTCCATTTAGAATACTACATTTAAATTATGGTTACTTTTTCATAATAAGCATAATCCTAATCTAGTATTTAAAAGGTGGTTAGGACACTCATCTGGCAGAAAGAAGACCTGAGTTCAAGTCCCCGCTCCAATGATTATTTAAGTATTTATAAAAAGTTGAACCGCTTCAAAAGGTGAGATTAAGAACAATTTACCCCAGAACAGCTTGTAGCTTCATGGTAGTATGCTCTCCTGGAAGGGAGGAGACCTGAGCTGATGTTCCTGTTCCAGAATGCAGATTCAAACTTGGGTCTCCCATATCCAAGGGAAGTACCATGAGCACTGGACTTAAGGGGATAAACAACGTACAGTTTTCAGACTTTTCTACTTTGCTGACAAATTATGAACATTTTCAGAATCAAATCAAATGTTTTCCCCCATGTTTGCAAGCCAAACTCTTTCCATGTTCTTCTTTTCTATAATTCTCATTACCCCCGTTCCCCAGAACTTATGTTCACAGTTCTAAAATGTTTGTGGATTAGCTCCTTTGCATCATTCATTTTTTTATTTCCCCAAATTGCTCCTTATCATTTTCTGTCATAAATGTGATGTGGATTGCGCCCATTCTGCAAAAGACTTCAGTGGTGGAATAGTCAATCTAACTTCTTGATTTGGAAAGGGTAAGGACAAAGCAGACGATGATGCATTTATCATGGTTCACCAACCATATTGAACAAGCATTTGATGTTGTTTCTGATAGGCTATTTGCGTTTAAACTGTCAGCAGTTATCCAAGATGACACATGGGTGTGGACAGGAAAACAAATCAACTGAAAAAGACAGAAAATAGGGGGCCCTACTACAGGTTAGGCGTGTGGAACCAATCTGGAGTAGATATTGGAAGATGCATCACTAACAACTTGCATCTATATATTTATAAGACAGCTATGAAATACTGTGCGCTTGTTTTTCTTTAATATATAGATTTAATTTATGGAATGAGTAATGAAGATCCTAAAAGATTTAGATCTTTTTCATTAGCCATTTAAAGTTACCTTTGCTTATGGATGTATGTATAAAACTTAGCAGTCATTTCTTACAGTGAGAAAAAATGATAAGGAGCAGTTTGGGGAAATAAAAAAAATTAAAAGATGTAAAGGGAAGGGCGAGGTAAGTCAAAAATAGTTGAACAGGCATAGCAACACTTTTTGGTTTACAAAATCGTACAAAAAAACAAAATACATTTTTAAAAATGTTTGCTGGTATTGCCATTGAGAGCTTTGGCTGAAAAGCAGCTTGCTTATATTTCTCAGAATTAAGGCTTTTTTTTTCCAGGACTTTAACCTCATTCAAGTCATTATCATTCAGCACTGAACACGTTTTATTAACATTTCACTTTGAACAAAAAAAGAGTTTGGTAGTGTAAACATTTACTTGACTGTTCGAAACAATGTCTGTCACACTGAGTGCTCTTTCCAAAAGAAGTGCTTGTTTCTTATAAATACAGAATAAACTTCTATTTGATATAGCAATAGGTCTTGAACAAACATTTTGTTGTTAAAGTAAAGAAGTTTGATGAAATGTAAAACTGGCATATTTCAGGTATGAATACTGATTTTTATAAGAAAGTAAGTTTCTTTAATACTGAATTTTTAAAAATATCACATTGAAAATCAATCAACATCCTATTCAGATTTCATTCTATTTTGTGATCTTCCTGTTTTCCTGTATGTGGTGCTGTTAACTTGCAATAGGCTAAAGTTAGCTTTTTGTTACAAATCATTTTTCTGTACAGTAAAATATTTGACACCCAACTGTGTTAATACTGAATGAAATAGTCCAGTGAAATCTTTCTGTGTGTGCATATGTTTAAAAAGAAAACTCTTGATTCTCCTGGGGGAATTGGGGCTTCTGTAAATGAAGTGCACTCTACAGCTTTCACACATCTCATGAATGTTTTTGATTGATAAAGAGTTTGGGTGAGGGGATGAGGTTGGGATCTTTTAAAGGGGGAAAACATTTAGGAATTTGGTATTAATGTACAGAGCCAGATTGAGCTTCATGGCAATTGGTCCTCTCCACATGGTGAAGACTTTGACATTTAAAACACAAAAAATCCTGAAAGAAACTTCATAGCTATGAAGAAAATACAACACATTTATGCAAGAAGGAGGTGATAAAAATGCTTCTAAATAATCCCAGTATAAAATGGTTATGATTAATCAGATCTATATTTTACGAGAAAAGGAAGATGTCACTTAACACACTCATTTATTCTTACATCGAGAGACAACATATCAAGTCTTCTATCTGTAAGTAGATGCATTAGTGCAGACCCCTGTATCAATGTGGATTGAAGGGGCTATCCTAAACTCACATAATTGCAGGATTAGAGCTTAGGTTATGACAAAATACATCTTTTTTTATCTTAGGCACACTGTTCTTTTTGTGTCCTTCTTTGTTTAAATTTTTAAAAATGAATGGATATGTTAATTTATGCTGCATATGACTGTGTCTTATGCAGTCTCAATTGTAGTGGAAGTGATTGTGGCTACTCTGATTAGGGGGTGAAATGGAAAGACTTATGGAGAGAATGACTTTTACTCATGGAGTCTTCCTTTATAGTAGAAAGTATATAGTGAGGTAAATAGAAAGGAGCATAAACACTGCCAAATTAAATGTAAAAATGTAATAAGAAAAGCCAAAAAGGAGTTTGAAGAACAGCTAGCCAAAACCTCAAAAGGTAATAACAAAATGTTTAAGTACATCAAAAGCAGGAAGCTTGCTAAACAACCAGTGAGGCCCTTGGACGATTGAGATACAGAAGGAGCACTTAAAGACGATAAAGTAATTGCAGAGAAACTAAATGAATTCTTTGCTTCAGTCTTCACGGCTGAAGGTGTTAGGGAGATTCCCAAAGCTGAGCTGTCTTTTGTAGGTGACAAATCTACGGAATTGTCACAGATGGAAGTGTCACTAGAGGAGGTATTGGAATTAATTGAGAAACTTAACAGTAACAAGTCACTGGGACCAGATGGCATTCACCCAAGAGTTCTGAAAGAACTCAAATGTGATATTGCGGAACTATTAAGAATGGTTTATAAACTGTCCTTTAAATCAGCTACTGTACCCAATGACTGGAAGATAGTTAATGCAACGCCAATATTTAAGAAGTGCTCTAGAGGCGATCCTGGCAATTACAGACCGATTAAGTCTAACACCAATAATGGGCAAATTAGTTGAAACAACAGTAAATAAAATTGCCAGACAACATAGAAGAACGTAAATTGTTGCGCAAAAGTCAACATGGTTTCTATAAAGGGAGATCATGTTTTACTAATCTATTAGAGTTCTTTGAGGGGGTCAACAAACATGTGAACAAGGAGGATCCAGTGGACATAGTGTACTTAGATTTCCAGAAAGCCTTTGACAAGGTCCCTCACTAAAGACACTTAGGTAAATTAAATTGTCATGGGATAAGAGGGAAGATCCTTTCATGGATTGAGAACTGGTTAAAAGACAGGGAAGCAAAGGGTAGGAATAAATGGTAAATTTCAGAATGGAGAGGGGGTAATTAGTGGTGTTCCCTAAGGGTCAGTCTTAAAACCAATCCTATTCAACTTATTCATAAATGATCTGGAGAAAGGGGTAAACAGTGAGGTGGCAAAGTTTGCAGATGATACCAAATGGCTCAAGATAGTTAAGACCAAAGCAGACTGTGAAGAATTTCAAAAAGATCTCACAAAATTAAGTGATTGGGCAACAAAATGGCAAATGAAATTTAATGTAAAGTAATGCACATGGGAAAATATAACCCCAACTATACATACTATATGAAGTGGGCTAATTTAGCTACAACTAATCATGAGAAAGATCTTGGAGTCATTGTGGATAGTTCTCTGAAGATGTCCACACAGTATGCAGCGGCTGTCAAAAAAGCAAACGGGATGTTAGGAATCATTAAAAAAGGGATAGAGAATAAGATGGAGAATATCTTATTGCCCTTATATAAATCCATGATATGCCCACATCTTGAATACTGCACACAGATGTGCACACATCTCAAAAAAGATATACTGGCATTGGAAAAGATTCAGAAAAGGGTAACTAAAATGATTAGGGATTTGGAACGGGGCCCATATGAGGAGAGACTAAAGAGACTAGGACTTTTCAGCTTGGAAAAGAGGAGACTAAGGGGGGATAGGATAAGAGGTATATAAAATCATGAGTGGTGTGGAGAAAGTGAATAAGGAAAAGTTATTTACTTGTTCCCATAATATAAGAACTGGGGGCCACTAAATAAAATTAATGGGCAGCAGGTTTAAAACAAATAAAAGGAAGTTCT
Organism: Dermochelys coriacea; assembly: GCF_009764565.3. Lineage (NCBI taxonomy): Eukaryota > Metazoa > Chordata > Testudines > Dermochelyidae > Dermochelys > Dermochelys coriacea. The sequence continues at coordinate 11,002,499 of NC_050069.1, forward strand.
TCTTCACTCAGCGCACAGTCAACCTGTGGAACTCCTTGCCTGAGGAGGTTGTGAAGGCTAGGACTTTAACAGGGTTTAAAAGAGAACTGGATAAATTCATGGAGGTTAAGTCCATCAACGGCTATTAGCCAGGATGGGTAAGGAATGGTGTCCCTAGCCTCTGTTTGTCAGAGGGTGGAGATGGATGGCAGGAGAGAGATCACTTAATCATTACCTGTTAGGTTCACTCGCGCTGGGGCACCTGGCATTGGCCACTGTCAGTAGACAGGATACTGAGCTAAATGGACCTTTGGTCTGACCCAGTATGGCCATTCTTAGAGCATGTACTTGTGTAACTAAAATTGATCTGATTGCCATAGGCACTGACCCTGAGTGTGCTCCAGGGCTCAAGCACCAACCAAAAAAAAAAGTGTGTGTGTGTGTGTGCGCTCAGCACACATTGGGTCGGATTAATATTTTGTGCCCCCGGCGCCCAGACCATGGTCCTGCCCCTGCTCGGCCTCTTCCCACCCACACATTGCTCTGAGGCCCGCCCCTGCTTGGCCTCTTTCCTCCCTCCAGCCCCCAGGCCCTCCCGGCCGCTTGCATGGGGAGGAGGGAGAGGAGCAGAGCACTGTGCTAGTTGCAATAGTGTAATCCACTTTTATAGATGCACTTTTACTCGCTTAAATCATGCTTAAACTAATTTAACATAATGGTGGACCTATGACTCACTACATGACCTATAATCATCCGTAAATGTGGAGCTAATTATTCCAAGACTTTGAGGAGACAGAGGGCATTCTCGGTAGCAGGAGATTTACTTGCCAAGTCTCCAAATTATTGAACTATGAAGTCCTGGGATCTTAGACCTGTCAGATCATTCTCTGCAAGTGTGTGTATGTGTGTGTTTTCTCTCTGTCTCTCTCTCTTTCTAAGCTGTGAGCTGCAGTGGAGCAGCAATGTTCATGAATGCCTTATCTGAAAATGTTAACCAAATTTAAAGCATGTAAAGTGGATCTGGTGTACCACAGTGATGGTTGCGTTGTAAATGTATGTAAATCATAATGATTGTGCAAAGGACTTATACTTTTGGACTAAATCTTACCCAGGTTAGTTGTGAATTAATACTCACTTGTCGCTCAGGTTACTAGTGAGCAGGTATTCATACCAGTAAATACATTATTAGAGTTGCTGAAATGGGGGCTTGTTCACATTCTCAACTGAAAGGCCAAGGAATAAATCAACATATAGATTGAGATCAGCTAGTTTGACCTCCTATGTAACCAAGGCAATGGAACTTGCCCAAAAGAATTCCGAGAGTAGATCTTTTAGAAAAACATTCAGTCTTGATTTAAAAGTTGCCCTAGAGCAGTGGTTTCCAAACTTGTTCCGCTGCTTGTGCAGGGAAAGCCCCTGCCGGGCCGGGCCGGTTTGTTTACCTGTTGCGTCCGTAGGTTCACTGCAGCGGCCAGTACATCCCTTGGCCCGTGCCGTTTCCAGCAGCTCCCATTGGCCTGGAGCAGCGAACCGCGGCCACTGGGAGCCGCGATCGACCGTACCTGTGGACGCAGCCGGTAAACAAACCGGCCCGGCCCGCCAGGGGCTTTCCCTTCACAAGTGGCGGAACAAGTTTGGGAACCACTGCCCCAGAGCAATCCACCAAAAGCCTTGGTTAATTGTTTAAATGGTTAATTACCCTTTGTTAACAACCTGCACCTTATTTCTAGTCTGAATTTGTCTAGCTTCAACTTCTAACTGTTGGATCATTTCATACTTTTTACTCCTGCATGGAACAAATTCTAGCCACAACATAAACTTGTTAACAATGAGGGGGTGGCATTTTAAATGCATATGAATGTATAATCATTTATTTACTCATCACTTGTGTTCTTTTTAATTTCAACACCCCCATGAAAACTCTGAGTGCAGTGTAATACATTTCAGAAACATTTATTATTCTGTTTGTTTTGTTTTGTATCTTTTTTTAAGTGAAAACAACCACATGAAGTTGGACTTTGCATGCTTTATTTACTGGTCTTGCATCAGAACCACTATCTGCAAAGAGATATGATGACAGTAATCAACACTTTCCAGTGAATAATAAGAGAAGCAGATATATCAGGGTGGATTTGATTTAAATCAAATTGATTTAAATCACTAGTCAGGAAGACTCGATTTAATCATGGATTTCTACATAAAAGTGCATTCTTGTTGGTTGTTATAACCTTAATACATATTCTTCACAACTCCGAGGTAGATGTAGGTTTCATTTTTAGAAAGTACACACTATACATTTTTAAAGTGATTTAATTTGAAAACTTTCAGAATAGTTTTACAGCTATATCAGAAAATGAATGATTGTTTGGTTATTTCATTTACCAAAGGTAATTGAAGGAGATATTTATGAAGTCATTGGGAAGTCAACTATCTCCAATTCAACAGGTTAATTATTAATATTTGGAGGATTTTCTTGCCATGCTGTATTAGGAGGAGAACATCACCTGACAGACATTTAAATTGTTTTATTTAACTAAAGCAACAACATTATGTATTCTGGATTTTTTTATTCAACAGCAAACATATAATATTTTAACAAAACAAACATATGAATTTTTAAATTTAGTTAAACATTCAAGTTTTTTAAGATCGAGTTTGTTTTTGTTAAAATTGTTTTAACTAAAATAGTTCAATGTAATATTAAAAAAACCAAACAAACCCCAAAATTAAATTGACTATGTCAGCCAGATCAACATGAGAAACTTAAAATATTGGCTTCTGCAGCTAACTCGGTCATCTTCACCTTCATTTTCCTGTTTGTTCATAATCTGGAAAAGAAAAACAAGCTTTTCTGCTTTTTCAGGCCCCAAACCATTTCTCAATTTGGAATGAATTAGTCCAAAGGAAGAAAATATTCTTTCTACACTGCTGTTAAAAGTGAGATTATTATTTTAACAGACTCTGAATCCAAGTGCTTAATTGACTTTGGTGTGACTTTTTAAAAAACATCATCAACAAACATAGTTCTTGAATGGTTCACCCTTAGCTCTGAAGTTTATTATAGTAGGCATTATGGAGGAATGATTGCTGGATGTCCATGTCATAGCCAGTTCCTGTTCTTCAGCAGTTAAGGTTTGACCCTGGTACTGAGAATATTTTCAAGAAAATGAGCTGGAAATAGTCCTTGTCCCATTGATTTTTTTTTAATGTTTCTAATTTAACTCTATCATTACATATTTCTCTTAAGATCTCACTCAGTTCCTTCCACATTTCAACAGCATCAGCAATAAAACAGCTATTTCCCTGTATTTTGTTTAAGTCTTAAGAAATAGGCTTCAGGGTACTCAGCATGTGTTCAACATTTTTCTGAAGCCCGATGTTGAGAACGTTGGCAGTGACAGGGCCATCTATTTTTTCATGATTTTGTTCAGAGTGTCATCAGATTAGGCCCATTCTTGATATAGAGCTTAAAACAGTCCACTGCTGAGTTCCATTGCATGTTTTGTGGGAGAGTTAGCTTGGTTCCTCTCACTTTTTTTCAGAACAGCTTCTGCAAAGTGGTTGTTGCGGAGGTATGTTGCAATTTCAACAACATTAGCTATTATTTCTGGAACACTGAAGTCTTTGGCTCGGAGGTGCATCAAATGGCCACTGCACCCATAAGTTATTAGCCTGGGTCTCTCTTCACTCTCTTCTAAATAATTTCTTCGGATCTTGGATACATTTGCAGTATTGTCTGTGACCAAGCTGCATACTAGACATTTGAATTTTTTTCACAGTTTGTTATAGCTTTTACTGCTACTTCTTGTAAGTAATCTGCTGTGTGTACATTTTCTGATGTACCAGTTGTTTCTGTAAGGAAGACATTCCCTTCTTCTGTTGTCACACAAGCCCATACAACCAGATCATTGTGGACATTGCTCCACCCATTAAGACTCAGGTTAACAATTTTACCCTGTAGATCTTTTGTACGCTGCTCAATTTCTTTCATACACTTTATCCAGCAATTAGCTCCAACATCTGCTCTGTTGGGTGGACTGTATCCTGGTCTTAGTGACCATGTGAATGAAATGTGGGTTCTTAATCATACGGAAAGGCGAGTTTGTTGCATAAACAAACCAGGAAATTTTTTCATCAATTTCCTCTTTTTGTAATCTGCTGGTTCTTATCACAAACTTATCTATGGTTGTTTCTGGATGATGGAGATTATTCTTTTTGCTACAGGTGATATATTGTGACTATGTGACATACATGATGTGACTGAAACACTGTCATTGGCAGATAACTCTGAAACTACAGAAAATGATGGTGATCTTGAAGGTGAATAGTCTTCAGAATCCTGTATGTTGAGGATGGATTTTCCTAAACAAAATAAGTCAATGCAGTTATTTAATTATTGGTTTCAGAGTAGCAGCCATGTTGGTCTGTATTCGCAAAAAGAAAAGGAGTACTTGTGGCACCTTAGAGACTAACAAATTTATTTGAGCATAAGCTTTCGTGAGCTACAGCTCACTTCATCGGATGCATTTGGTTGAAAAACCACCTGATGAAGTGAGCTGTAGCTCACGAATTCTTATGCTCAAATAAATTTGTTAGTCTCTAAGGTGCCCCAAGTACTCCTTTTCTTTTTATTTAATTATTAATTACCATGCTGTTCATTTAGTATTACTCATTGCATTCACAGACACTCAGTACTACTTTAAAGGTGAAATTGTAAAAGGAAGATATGCCTATTTCAGCTATTTATTTTTTATCACAACTTCATCTAAAATGCATAGATTAACAACTATATTTTTTGCTCAAACATGAGAATTCAAGAATAGTCCAGAAGGAAGACAGGCAGTCCTTACGAAAGAAGTATGAAATAAAAAAGTTTACCAACCTGAAGATTCTGCATGTTCAGACATGTTCCTTCATCATCTTCAACGCAGTTTTCTCCTGAGAAGGAACATTTCTCATGATGTTGTTTCGTTTCATTTCATTTCATTTCAACCAGGCCTTGCATTTCTTTGTTGCACTATTTGTATTTTGCACACATGCCTGTCTTACCCACAGGTAGAGGAATTTAATTAAAATATTCCCAAACTGGGTCTCTTTTACAGCCTGCTGCCACGATAGGTTTTCTCTTCTAGTGAGCAAATGGTATGGTAGATCTCAAATCAATGAAGGGTACACTCAGAACGACCTCAAGACTTCTGGAATATGCTGCTCAAACAGTTTCACTTTTGTTTCTACTGCCTGTCCCTCCCTTCTCAAATTTACCTCCAGACTTCTCCTCCTTATCCAGATCTATTTCACCCCCAACAATCTTCTATTCATTGAACTTTTTGAAACTTTGCACTTTTAGAGAGAGGTAAGGGATTGACTGAGTACACAAATTTGCAGAGGGATAATAGGGTTGTGGTCTGGTATTTCTCAACTTGAAATATTATTTATTAAAAACATTTTTGCTGTAAACAAACACGTTATCTCTGGAGACACAAATCCACAGTTTGAGAACTGGAAAACTAAGCATCTCTGCTGGTATCTTCTAGACTGAGCACTGAGTCCCATTGGGTAGATAGAAAGATAAACCTCAATAATCTATACAGAAGCCCCTGGAACCCCATATAATTGGGTCTAATCCATGAACTATTGGAACTGATTTACAAAACTTTTCTTAAACATTACATGAATGTATTCTCATACTATAGAATTAGAATTTATAATCCCTATTCTATGATGAGATATCTTTGAGCTATAATGTATCTTAATTAAAACTATTTTTAGGTAGGTTTTTTCCCTCAAAGTATTTTACGAGAAAAATCCATTTTTTTTAGTCATTGGTTTTTATCCACCCTGATATATATAATATGTGCTGTAAAACACTAGTACCGTGTGTTGGGGTTTATGGATGGTGAACATGCAGGGAAGTTAAATGGAACGAACCAGTAGTCACTTTGTCTCATTTCCTCCATGACTTTCAGTGGGTATACTCACAATCAGGTCTCAGACCCTCTGGTGAGATATCAGTTATAAATACTTTCTTTTAAAATGGTTTCAAAATAGAAGCAGTGTGCAGACTTGTAGAATAAAATACCAAGTCCAAAACTCTCACTTTGCTAACTGAGACTCCTAACAATGGTTTTATAGAGTTACATTTTGAATATTCTTGTCTACTATATGTAAACAAACCTGTTAAAAAAATTTAGACCTTTTTTGTTACATGGCCAAATCTACCTAAGTTTCATTGATTTGATTCTTAAATACACCTGCATATTTTTTCCTCCAAATTTCAAAAACATCCAATCTGAAGCAGACACCAAGCAAAAGAAATATTAACCCAAAAGATTAGTTTATCTAGCATTATAAGCAACTGAAAACAAGGGGTTATACTGGAAAGTGTTAGGCAACCTTAATAATAGGCCTTGCTGTTGTATGGGGTATAATCAGCTTTTAATGCCTTATGAATGTCCATTGTGCACCTAAATGTTTGTGTACTACAGTTTATTAATTAGTCCAGTGAAATGTATTCCATTATCTACCTTGTTCATTTCAGCATAATATGAAAGGGTTGTTATATTACTCAGAATATATTGTGGCTGCTGGTACCATTGCTGCTTAACTTTTCTGAAGCTTTCTGAAGGTTTCTGCTTTCCCAAGCCCATACAACCCTGGGAGAAACAGGAATAGAACACAGCTTGGACTCCTAGAGCTGTAACGATTAGACTGTGCTTTTCTGTACTGTGTTGTTACAGAACTAGTTGGTGTATACACAAAGTTCATTTATGTTCCGTTCGGAAGGATTTTACTCCTTTCTACGCTTTCTGCATGGAATGAGTGAGAGTCTGAATATGCCATCCATCTTTATACACAATCTATGTTGCTGTAAAATGCAAATGAAATTTAACAGAATAAAATTGTACGCAGGGTGACGGATGTGAAAGGGGGTTTCAAAGAGGATGGCTCTAGACTGTTCTCAATGGTAGCAGATGACAGAACGAGGAGTAATGGTCTCAAGTTGCAATGGGGGAGGTTTAGATTGGATATTAGGAAAAACTTTTTCACTAAGAGGGTGGTGAAACACTGGAATGCGTTACCTAGGGAGGTGGTAGAATCTCCTTCCTTAGAGGTTTTTAAGGTCAGGCTTGACAAAGCCCTGGCTGGGATGATTTAACTGGGACTTGGTCCTGCTTTGAGCAGGGGGTTGGACTAGATGACCTTCTGGGGTCCCTTCCAACCCTGATATTCTATGATTCTATGTATTCTGAAATCAACCCTGACTCAGTTTAAAATGGGGGGGGAGAGGGGGCAAACTTTTTGGCCTGAGGGCCGCATTGGGTTTTGGAAATTATATGGAGGGCGGGGTAGGGATGGGGGGTGTGTGGCTCGCCTCCCATCCCGCCCACTTCCGGCCCCCTGATGGCCCCCTGGAACTGCTGTCCCATCCGCCCCCCTGGGACTCCTTCCCCATCTGCCCCCCCCACTCCCTGTCCCCTGACCACCCCTGGAACCCCCACCCCTGACTGCCCCCCTGCCCCATCCAACCATCCCTTCTCCCTGGCCGCACCTGGAACCCCTGCCCCTGACTTCCCCCCGCTGCCCCATCCAACCTCTGCCTCCTTCCTGACTGCCCCCCCAACCCCTGCCTCCATTCAACCTCCCTGTTCCCCTCTGACTGCCCTGACCTCTATCCACACCCCCATCCCTTGCCCACCACCCCAAACTCCCCTGCCTGCTATCAACCCCCCCCCCCCACTCCCTGCCTCCTTACCACACTGTCTGGAGCGGTGGTTCGCGGTGCCACTGCACCAAGACAGGCAGCCGTGCAGCACAGAGCACCAGGTCAGGCTGGGCTCTGCAGCTGTGCTGCCCCAGGAGCTTGCCGCCCCACCACTCAGAGCATTACGCTGGTGACTGCCTTATTCCTTAGAATTTTTTGTTTTTATCACTCTTGTTATATTTTATTATTACCAATTTTTGTTTTATTTTATAGCTTGTTCCCTGCATTTTTATTTTAGGGATCATTTCAATTCTTGTTCAGCCCCTAACCTCCTTTCTCCAACTCGCCATCCCAACATGGAAGTTTCTTAGTTAAGTACAGTGCTCACTCAGATAATGCTATGTTGTTTTGATTTTTCCTCCTCATTTGAAGATGTCCTCCCTTTGCCCTCCTACTTTTGCTTGTGCTGTGTTGCTTCCATTTCTTCTCCCAGAACAATAGGTACTTTATGGACCATCCTTTGGGGAGGAAACTGGTGGTCGTCTGTCCGAGTCTTCTGGGTACTGAGGATGGAGGGAGGGACAGTTGGAATGTATACTGTTTGAGGCAGGGACTATCTTTTTTGTTTGCACAGCATCTGGCATAGTGGGATCCATAGGCACTGTGCCAATACAATAGCTAATATTAATAACACAGCAATGCCTCTTCTCCTATTATCTACCTACTATGGAGCTACGGTAGAGAGAGATTGAAAATCAGCCAATAAGATGGAATCTTTAAATGTTCTCAAAGACATGGGGATTCTGTAGGAAAATGAGATCCTTCTTATTCTAATTGTTAGGCCAATACCCAGAATGCTTTCAAGTCTTTTAGCAGCAGTAGTGTATAGGTACGTGCATGTAATTTCTTCCTGATTTGAATTTTTTAGCAAATGTGTAATTGGAGAGAGACAGGAAATACAAACGTGAATTACCCGATATAGTAACAAAGATTAACTAATCAATCTTGCATTGATACAGTGAGGCTCATACATAATTCAGGCAGTTAATATTCACTGACTTAATTTATCAGACAAAGTTGGAGTGTCATGCCAAATGAAGCTTCATAATGATTGAGGATAGAACAAGTGTCCTGAAGACTGCTGTTTGTGGTAAACTAATTAGACTTTGCTGACACTTGAAAATGACTGGATTAGTCTGTTTTGGCTCCAGATATGTAGAAAGCAGGTGATCTTTTATCTGAAGCAGCTCTATCGTTTGGACATGCTGTTTACATTTTGGATTATATGGTAAAATAGGTATAATGGAAGTATCCATTTGATTGCCAGGTGAAAGTTCAGACTACAACCAGTACAATTGCACAGGTAAAAACAATTTTAGCATTATCACTGAATATTTCACTAAGACATCCATACACCTGTATTTCTCATCATCTTTCCCACACTTTAAATTGTTTACAGTGATGTGGTTTCTTTTTTACAATGAGAGGACGTTTCTTCTTGTAGTTAGAGAATGGGACTGGGAATGTTGAGTACTGGGGTCTGTTTCCAGCCTCTGCCTCTGATTCAGGGCTAGTCTGTGCAACACAGTTAAGTCAACTTCAGTTATGTTGACATACAACCACTGCTGTAATTAAACCGCTGTTGCGTGTCCATACTATGCTCCTTGTGTTGATGGAACACATCCACAGTAGCAGCTCTTGCATTGACCCAGAGAGTAGTGGGTAGTTATTCCACTGTGCAACTGACTGCAGGGTATTTTGGGAAGGGTTTGCAATGCCTTGGGGGGGGCAGGTTCAGCATCACATGATGCAGGTTTCTCAATCCCATCATTCCATGGGAATCCTACTAGGTTTCCAGCTGCCCTAGTAACTTGCGAGCCAGCCATCTGTCAGAAAGCATGGATCCAGCACTACTCTTCAGTATCGTGCTGGGCATTATGAACACAAGGTTATAAGAATCAGAGGGGTAGCCGTGTTAGTCTGGATCTGTAAAAGCGGCAAAGAGTCCTATGGCACCTTATAGACTAACAGACGTATTGGAGCATAAGCTTTCATGGGTGAATACCCACTTCATCAGATGCATATAGTGGAAATTTCCAGAGGCAGGTATAAATATGCAAGCAAGAATCAGGTTAGGAATAAGGAGGTTAGTTGAATCAGTGAGGAGGAGGCCCTCTTCTAGCCGTTGAGGTGTGAACACCAAGGGAGGAGAAACTGCTTTTGTAGTTGGCTAGCCATTCACAGTCTTTGTTTAATCCTGAGCTGATGGTGTCAAATTTGCAAATGAACTGAAGCTCAGCAGTTTCTCTTTGAAGTCTGGTTATAAGGGGAGCTCAACAGGGGGCTATTTGGTTGAGGGAGGCCTTAAAGAAGCATTTTAACAATGAGCCACAGTAACGTGTGTTGCTGTAGTGTGCTCAGCCTGGCATTGTTTGCTTGCACCGTGCTATGAACTTTGTAATGATTGCTTTGTATGCCCGACTATAACAATGTACATGCACCTGTTGCTATTGTCTGTGAATGTTAGCAGCAGCCACCATGTGATGGAGAATAATAAAGATAAATTCAGTTTCCATACGTAGATTTTTATTCAACACCCATGCAGACATAGTTATGCAATGCTGAGGTAAACATCATACATATAAGGGAAAGTATCATTAATGGGAGGGAAAGGGGAATTCGCAAGCAAAAACAGCAACCAGGCTCTCACAGCTGGGTGTATGTGTCCCTATCCTTGTGTTGAATCTCCTGTGGGGTGAATGTCTTGGGTACTGTTGTGGCCCCATAAAATATGGGATGGGGAGGGGAGAGTGTAGGGAGGTCTTGGGGATACTGTATCTTTTCTAATTAAGCTTTGCATGATTGAATTCAGCTAAATTAAAACAAACCTCAAACATATGAATATGTTTCAGATAAAGATTATTTAAATTTTTATCTAATGATTTGTTGTAGAGTGTTTTAACTCGCATGCAGCACACTGCAGTATGACCTGCATAGAGAACTCCCTTGCGATTCTCTCTCCCGGCTCCCCACAGTGATTTCTCTTAATATGAGGACTTATGCACCTGTGAAACGAGAAAAGGATTTGATCCCCGTTGCTTGTGATTTCTCTGCAGCTACTAGCAGTAAATACATTTCTGTTGTAAATACATTCAGTAGTACTACTCCAATACAGAATTCAGGCAACATTCAAAAGAGCATATCACAGCAAAAATAACTACAGGAGCAGTGGAAGGATAGATTCTTTAAATTGGAAGCACTGGTCCAGTTGTTTTCTGAAATCTGATGGCATTTGAGGCACCCCTTTCCTTCTTTTGACAGAGGTGAGAGTCCAAAGGGATACCACTGTGCATCTGTGATCATTGTGGAGGTAGAGACCAAGTCATATTGTCCAAATAACAAAAGTTTATTCCAAATCTGAATAAGTGCAATATAGTGGAAATATATTATCTGTCCACATGACACGGACTCACTTTTAATAACGCTGTACAAAGCCATGTAATGCTGAAATTTATTTTAATGTACCATGTTTACTAAAGTAAAGGTCTTGAAAACTGGTTTTGTTTTAACACAAAAGTTTTCCTCAAGACAAGTAAATCTCTTTTCTTTAATGAATCATCTACAGTAGGCATACCAAAATTGTACCAATTTCTCACCGTCCAATAGTATTTTAACCCTGCTCAGTTTACATCTATATGATAAAGTGAATGCCAGTGATACCTGTTTTTACTTGTCCCGGGAAGGCTTTAATTCTGTTTCTTTTCATTCTTTCTTAATCCATGTCCTCTTTTCCTACAGCCTGATGCTAGGCATCCTGAGCCCCACCCTGAGTGCTCCCTCCACTCATATTCCACCACTCTGACCTCAGGGTACTCCTTATAGAAGCAGCATGTCTGTGGCTCTGCACCAGAGCGACTATCTGCCTCCCTTGCATTGATTTGTACAAGCCTTTCTCCTCCATGCCCCGCGCAATCTGGCCACAGATGTCAAAGTTCCTGTGGCTGTAGCAGAGCTGTGACTGCCCAGCCTCCTCTCCCCACAGACCCAGGAGATTCACCACCTCACCTATACTACAAGGAGGAGCGCATTTGCTGCATGGGGAAGGCATGCTCAGCTGGGCAGTTGCTATGTGAGCTCTCTAAATGAAGCAAACGGGAAGAGCAAGTTCACAACTTCCCTGGGCTGTAAAAGGGGAGCAATATTTACCTGTGTACCCTGCTGCAGGCAGTGGAGTTCAAAACTGACCAGAGTGGTTGCAGTGGACATTGTGGGACACCTCCTGGAGGTCACGTAAGTCCATGTATGCAATGCAGTGTCATTGACACTGTGTCAACCTAATTACGTCGACCTAAGCACTATGTGTCTCGTGGAAGTGGAGTAATTAAGTCGACTTAACAGACGAGATATGTCGGAGGAAGGGACACTGACACTATTAGGTCGATAAATTTATTTGAGCATAAGCTTTTGTGAGCTACAGCTCACTTCATCGGCATAGGCATAGGCATCCGATGAAGTGAGCTGTAGCTCACGAAAGCTTATGCTCAAATAAATTTGTTAGTCTCTAAGGTGCCACAAGTACTCCTTTTCTTTTTGCGAATACAGACTAACATGGCTGCTACTCTGAAACTTGTTATTAGGTCTATGTAAGCTCCTTCAACCTAACTCTGTAGTGTAGACCAGGCTTTAGCTTTGGGTTTGTCACTTGAATCTCTTTTTGCCTGTTTCCGCATCTGTAAAATATGATGATAGTTATCCATGAAGCTTAATTAAAGAGTGCTTGTAAAGTGCTTTGAGGTCCTTGAATGAAAGGTGCTGTACAAGTAGATAGTAGTAATAAAACCACAATATTTACAGAGTGTCTCACAAGATAGTGCTATATTGAAAGAGGCTAACAAATGATCTCTGTGAGCATTCTCCAAAAGGTGAAAATTCTGAGGCAAAAACTAAGTGCATTTTAAATATTAAGTTAAAGCAGGAGGAGAGGTTTTTATAAGAGCCTATGGTTTGTCATTCCTTTTGTCAACTAGCCAGATATCCTACTTCCAGCAGAAATCGTAACTTGATGATTCCCAAGGAGGCAGCCTCACATTCAATAATGATTCTGATATCAATCTTAAAACAACAAAAACATGCAGCCAGGTGGGAAAGGGAGAGTGTTTTTCACAGATGAAGTAGAAGAAGATAAGAGGAAGACCCTAAGAATTCTGAGCATTAATGGGAGTATAGGATTGTACAGCAATCACTTTAAGATTTGCATGGTAGGACAAAACATACTTTTCCATTATCTTACTCATAACACTGTATCGCACTGACAACATAAAGCTATTTTCCTATTCAAATTCAACCCAGTATTTTAGGCTTTGTCTATATGGATTTTTGTTCGTAAAACTTTTGTCTTTCAGGGGTGTGAAAAAAACATCCCTCAAATGACAAAAGTTTTACCGACGAAAAGCATTGATCTGAACAGTGCTTTGTCGGTGGGAGAGTTCTTCTGCCAACAAAGCTGCTGCGGCTCGTTGGGGGTGGACTTTTTTGGCGGCAGGAGAGCTCTGTCCCACACAGTATGGGTTCCAGTGTGGGATGGTAGATGACAAATAGGGGTATGCAATTGGAGTGGGTTTTCTTTCTGTATTCTTTTGGGGTATTTGGCTGGCCCGTTTCATGATACAGTCTGCTTCTCTGGTGCACTGTCCTTGTTTGGTGAAGGCAGTTTTGAGTGTTTAAAGGTGTATATTCTGGACTTTCTCCTTGGAGCATATTCTGTGGTATCTGAGCGCCTGGCTGTAAATAACAGATTTCTTAGTGTGTTTGGGATGGTTACTGGATCTGTGAAGGTAAGTGTGGTAATCCTGTGGGTTTCTTGTATATAGTTGTCTGTAGGGTTTCATTGTTGAAGTTGATGATGATATCCAGGAAGTTGATGCTAATGTGGGAGAGTTCCAGAGATAGTTTAATGGATGGGTAGTGGTTGTTGAAGTTGTAGTGAAAGTCTCAGAGGGAGTTTAAGCTGTCTGTCCAGAGGATGAAAATATCATTGATGTATCTCAGGTTTTGTGGTCTATTTGTCCAGAAAGTCTTCCTTGAGGTGACACATGAAAAGGTTGGCATACTGGGGAGCCAGCCTTCTATCCATGGCTGATCCCATGGTTTGGACAAAGTATTCGTTGTTAAATGTAAAATTGTTATAAGTGAGGATGAAATGGATGAGTTTGGCAATGTGTTTGGGGTGGATATCTGAGGGATAGCCATTGTCTTGTAAGATTTAGGCTTACAGCAATGCCATATGCTATGGTGGTGTAAAGGGAAGTGACATCCATAATGGTAAGGATGGTGGTCTGAGGGAGGTTGTTAATGTTGTGGAGTTTGTGGAGGAAGTTGGTTGTATCCTGGAGGAAGCTGACACTTTGTGTGCTGAGTGGTTTGAGGATGGTTTCTATGAGGCCTGATATTTTTTCAGTAAGAGTGCTGTGGTCAGATATGATAGCTTTGTGTGGGTTGCTTTGTTTGTGTATCTTGGGAAGCATTTAGAAGATCCCTACATGGCTTTTGTGGGGGATGAATTTGTAGAGTATCTCTTGGAGTTGTTTGGAGAAAGATTTGATTATATCCTTAAATTCCTGGGTAAATTGAGGTGTGTGGTGTTGTCGAAGACAGGATGCCATACATTTGCTTAGTAATCCAGTATTGACATTTAAAATATATTTGTATGTATCATGTACTCAGTTACAACAATTGCAAGCAACACTGAAATACTCTTCGATAACTTTTAAACAAAAACAATTGCCTACCCTAACTACTGCAATATCTTGCCCATACAAACAACAAGGAGTCCGGTGGCACCTTAAAGACTAACAGATTTATTTGAGCATAAGCTTTCATGGGTAAAAACCTGCATCTGAAGAAGTGAGGTTTTTACCCACGAAAGCTTGTGCTCAAATAAATCTGTTAGTTTTTAAGGTGCCACCGGACTCCTTGTTGTTTTTGTGGATACAGACTAACACGGCTACCCCCTGATACTTGCCTATACAAACTCTCACAGGCTCTTCTTGTTCACTTTACATATGTGCCCCAAGAACAAACGTATGATTTATAAAATTGGCATGACTGTTTATGGTTCTGAGCATATGTTAAACACATTTACTTTATCAGAGACGCACACATTTGTTTTCCTTTGATCCTGAGAGACAACTTAATTATTGTTTGACCTGAAATGAGTGGGTTGTCTATATAAATACAATGAAAACTGCATTGTGTATGCCTGCTGTCTATATTTCATCAGCAATGAAGCATCCAGTATAGCTTGCCTCATGAATATTTGGCTGGATGACACCACAAGCCTTATGCTAGCCCACCTTATTCTCTTCAGGCTACTTGGCCATTGCAGAACCAGATATGTAGCCAGATCTATAGATTATAATCAGATCACTTAAGAATCCCCAGTTATCACTTTGAGGGTTCGAAACTCACACTATAGGAACTCGTCTTTATTTACAAATAATTTATTAATACATTTAGCAAAGTCACAAACACCCCAACTCAGTAAAGTAGATAGAGATACTACAGACTGTACCTGCATATCCCTATACTCTCACCATTCCTTCTAGAACAACCTGAAATTTTAGCCATTATCTTGCTCATCACCATCACCTTCTCCCTCATCACCAATGGCCATCATTCTGGCACCTCCCAAAGACTACGTCTCCTTTTCTCACTACCCCTAGGCTAGGATGCAACCTTTATAATATGATACCCTGGCGACACTATGTTTGGTGCATACTCAGTAGGGGTATTTCCTTTTTTTCCTTATTTGTATATTCTTACCTTACTAATTTTGGAGTGTCCTTCTGTAGGTTAGTATAGCAATGATTTTATCATATATCTCAATTAGTTACCATGACCCTCTTTTGGTTAGATATCTGTGGATGTAGCTCATGTACCTGTTTTGTACGTCAGTTCGTTGCCAGGACACTCTTGTGGTTGGGTCATGTTCCTGTGGTCAGAAAGTTCCCTTAAACACTCCATTCTCAGCTCCCCAATACTTGGGGTTTCCGTTGGACCATGTATCTGTGCAAAGTTTATCTAGTTTATCTGTGCTAAATTCAAAGGCCTCAAGCCATATGCCAACTTGCTGAAACTAATGTCTTACAGGATACAGACCTGTAGGTTCCTTCATTACTGTTGAATATAATAAAAGCAGAATATAATGCAAAACAGTGAATATAATAAAGGCAAGCTAGCCCAACGAACTACAGATAGGACAAGAAGGCAGGAATCACTGCATTTACCTTCCCTTCAAACATCAAAATCTAAAGGAGGTGCCTCAGGTGAGACAAGTTCATTTGTTTAATTCATCTAACAATAGAAACCAGAGCCAGAGTTAATAATTTCATGCTCATTTACAAACCACCAAAGATAAAGGAGTTCATCAAAAAGAGCTCTTCATTACCTTGTCAGTGATGATGGTGAAATATCCCAACTGCTTCTTTGAATGCTGGTCCCCCTAAGTGTTTTCCATCGTGGGCATGCATGCATTCCATGTATCTGAAACCAGAGAATTCTTGTAAGCAGAGTCCATTAGCATGCACCCGTGCCCCTGCTTTCCTCCTGCGTCACAAATATGAGAGTATAAAGAGTGGGGCAGACCAACCGCCTTTCTGTTTTTTTTACTGCCACATGGCCTGAGTCATAACCTCCAGCATCTGGAGCTTCTCCTTTCTTTGCAGCCTGATCCTTGTTGTGAAAACTGTAAATATTTCAGTTTAATAGTTTTTTTAGTGTAGTTAGTGTTAATAGTTCTATTAGTATAGTTATTGGATAGTTTAAAACATCTCTGGCTTCCTGGTAAAGAAATTAGATTATTCCCAAGAATTCTGGGCTCTAAAAGCTGCATCTCCTTGCTCCTTCTTGGTCAACAGTGACCATCAGTGTTCCCTGTACTGCCTCAGGGAAGCACATATCTCCACCATCTGCAGTATTTGCCACTCTTTCACCAGCCAGACTCAACAGGCATGAAAATTCTGGCTTAAAAAGCACCTCTTGAGAAGGCTACGAGGTCCCCAGTCAAACCCAGGCTGAGGGAACCCTCTTGTGCATCAGCCATAATCATCAAGGAGTGTGCTTCCTAGCACAAGACTTGATGCAGGAGCAAGGGAGAGCAAGCCTACAGACCCTCTGTCAGGGTTTCCATAAGAGAACAGGGGATGCTCTCAAGCCAAAAGAGGAGATCCATCACTAAGTCCACTCCAAAGAGTTTGGATCCCTCCCTGACCCTGTCCAAATTGGGCAAGTGTTTGCACCCAAGTCCAAAAGACTTAGGACATCCTAAATCCCAGGGCCATGATAAAAAGGCACATAGGAGGAATGCTCTGCTGCTACCGACCCTACACTGGCAACACTGCTGCCAGCGTTACTGTCCAGGTCGAGAGTCCAAGAACTGCTACTGATGATCACCTGTTGGGAACCTCAGCTACCTTCCTATATCAGCTCTGTTAATATGGGAAGATAGAACCCTGCACGCTCTGGGGAGAGTGGAAAGATACGTCACTCTGGTGGAATCTTCTTCTGGAACTGCAATCTACCCTGTTGGACTAACCCTCACTAGGGAGATTTTAACCCCTCCAAGAGATGTGGGCTATTTGAGGAAAAAGTCAATACCATCTGCTAGCTGCAACTTTCCTTTGATGGAACTATGGTAGCATTGATTGAGTTGATTGGACCTTCTCGTCATTGGGGAATCAGATCTACCAGAGGAACCAACATCATCTCCAACAAGGAAAATTATTACAGGAGATGAAGAGCTTCCTGGATACATCCTTTCACACCGAAACCAAGACACCCCCTGTGGAACTGGTGGTATACCATAAAGCTATGCTTTGGGGATCTCTGTAACCCACCTTCAACCCATCCTGCTGGTCCTGTTGGGGCTTGACACCCAGGTTCTGTGTAATGTAACGGGGAGTCATATCACCCCTTTCCTTCAAAAGAGCAGCCAGAACTTCCTCCTGAGCCTATAGAAGAAGAGTACAAATGGGTTCTACTTGTACTGATTGGGAGATGAGGAAGTTATCCCTGAGGTGGTTGTTCCAACATTGCCATCTCTTCTAGATCTCCACAGGCAGTTCCAGCAGTTGCTATGGAGGGTGGTGGAATAGCTCCATATCGCCTTAGAGGAGGTCCAGGACACAAAATATAAGCTCCCGGACATCCTGCAACCTAGAGGATTCAATTGGGTAGTGCTCCCAGTGAGCAAAGCCGTATTGGGACTTGCAAGAGCTGTGTGACGTTCACTGGCAACATGTGCCCCTACTCCCAAGAAGGCTGAGAAGCATTGCTTTGCCCGGCAAAAGAAGTGGAGTTTTAATTTACTCACCCCATGCCAAACTCTGTTTTTTCATGTTGTCATAGAAAGATCTAGGTAGCAACACCCAAGAGCCACTGATGAGGAGACCACATGGCTGGATCTGCTGGGGAGGGAAGGTATTTGTCTACTAGCTTTCAGTTTATGTCGAACTATGAAGCCCTGTTAGCTGAGTATGATTTCCTAAATTATTCAAAGTTCCTAGATTTTAAGGTCAAATTACCCCAGCATGACAGAGCTCAATTTCAGGCCTTTATGGATGAAGACAAGTTGGTACTACTGCCTTGAGGAGATCACTTGAGCTATGCCTTCCCTCCGATGCTGCCACTACCTTGGGTTCTACAGAAGATTTGACTGCAAAGGCTGGAGTCATCCTCATCACCCTGAAATGGCTCAGACAATTCTGATTTCCAAGCTCCTCCAAATGTCATACCATTCACCCCTCAGCATTTGGTTATTTCCGGATCTCTTGACCCAGAAGAATGGTTAAGTCAGCTCTCCTAACCTAGATGCACTTCATCTCACAGCTTGGTGTTTAGTTGGGCATAAAACCTAGAATGTTCCTGCTCTGAAGCTGTGCAAACCATTTTTAATAATACTAGAAAGGACTCCAACAGAAAGGTGGACTCCATGAACCAAGTGGAAACTTTCCTCTTTCTGGGCCTAGCTTAATTATATATCTCCAAAGACAGTCCAAAATTGCAGAATTATCTGGTATCTTCTTACTGTCAAGATGATGGGCCTTTCCTTTAGCTCAGTATGGGTTCACCTGGTGGTAATCAGCACGTGCCACTTGTCATCGGATGGTTACTCAATCTTTACTCACCTAGTAACAGCCAGATTCTTGAAGGGTCTGTCATAAAGAAACCAAACCCTCACTGGAATCTTACCTTAGCACTTGTGGCACTCATTAAGCCACCCTTTGGACTGCTAGCTATGTGTTCCATGTCTCACCTGTTGATGAATGTTCACTTTGGCCAGAAGGGTAGGTGAACTTGGGGCTCAAATAGCCAATCCACCTACACAATAGTCCAGAAGGACACAGTCTTGCTATGACTATACCTGAAATTCACTCCTAAGATAATTTTAGAATGTCACATAAACCAGTCAATTTATTTACCTGTGCTCTTCCCAAAGCCTGATACTTCTAGCAAGGAGACGTAGTAGTTTTCATTGTGATAGTGCATCAAAAATAAACAGTGCAGCCATGGTTCCAAAAGCAGTGATGAGCAGCGGCACAGTCTAGCTGCCCTGAGTACAAACGGACTTGGACCCTGTGGGTATATATGCAAGGCAGCTACCCAGTGCCATTGCTTGCTGCAGCCTTTGCTACAATGGCTATACTACTATTTTTAGCATACTACCTCAATGAAAGTTAGCATGAGTATGGCTACAGGAGCTGGGAATCCCACCCTTTACTTCAAGTGTAGATGTAGCCTTAAGTTCCACCAAATTCAAACATGCAAAAAGACAGCAGCATTCCACCAACAGGACAATGCCTTAAGAAGCTGGTGAATCATTGTCATTGTATGCTAACCTTGGCCCTCAACACACTGATCTCCAAACAGCCCCTTCCTCCTCATTGCCCAGAGAGTCTGACACCCTGAGTCAGATAGAGAGGATTGGAAACTCGGGCATCAATGGAGAAAAATGAAGATTGAAACAGACTTTTTCCAGCTATATTACAGACCAAAAGATTCTTATTAGCCTCCATGGAAGCTGCCAAATCCTACTGCAAGGAGCTATCCAGGTTGGTAAAATGCTTCATCAATCCTCACTGTCCAAAGCCCTCAAAAGAAGCCATCACCAAACAACAAGCATTCTACTTCAGTGAAAAGATCATGCATGCTGAGGAGCCTTCATTACTAACCTGGATCTGCTCTCCTTATACAAGTCAACAAACAGCACTGAGGGCTGACATCCATTCTCATCCTCTTGGATCTTTCTGCAACATTTGTCACTGTCAGCCATGAGATACTGCTGTCTTGTCTGAGGGAGGTAGTGTGGTAAGTGGAAATGTGTTAAAATAGCTTTAAGCCCTTCCTGGATGGATACACCCAAAGAGTAGTGATAGGAAACTGTGCCTTTGCCATTACCCCCACTTGAAGTCTTACAAGGATCAGTTCTGTCCCATCCTATTCAACATCTTCATGCAGCCACTAGGTGAACTGGCCAGATGACATGGACTCAAATGCAAGCAAGGTACAGATGACACACACTACTCTATCTGTTTTTGACCACATATGACCATACCGCTTCCAACAAGGTGGCCCAGCACTAGGATTAAATCAACTCATGAATGAAAAACAGCTAATTGAAGCTGAACCTTAGCAAAACTTAGGTGAAGTTGGTGGGCAGAGGAAAACATTTAGAAGAGTTTGCAGCCATGGTGCATTATCCTTTGGGTTGAAGGGGCAAGCCATTCCATAGTTTGAGTGCTTATGGATTACTTGCTGAAGTTAAGCAAGCCACAAATAATGCTTTCTGTCGTCTAGGGTTGACTAAGGAGAGACTGGTTTCAGAGTGGTAGCCGTGTTAGTCTATATCAGCAAAAACAACGAGGAGTCCTTGTGGCACCTTAGAGACTAACAAATTTATTTGGGCATAAGCTTTCGTGGGCTAGAACCCACTTCATCAGATGCATGGAGTGGAAAATACAGGAGCAGGTACAAGGAGTTGAAAGGATGGGGTTGCCTGACCTCACACTTGGCAAGGCAACCCCCATCCTTTCATGTATTTATACCTGCTCCTGTATTTTCCACTCCATGCATCTGATGAAGTGGGTTCTAGCCCACGAAAGCTTATGCCCAAATAAATGTGTTAGTCTCTAAGGTGCCACAAGGACTCCTCATTGTTTTTGGAGAGACTGTCACACCCAGGTGGACAATAACCTGGCCTTAGTTATACATGCCTTTGTCACCTCCCAGCTGAAGTAGCAGTCCAATCTACTTGGGCTTGAAACCATCAACACTTAGAAAACCAAAATCATATTTCTCTGGCTTGCCTTCCCTAATATAAACACAGAGCAGTGTTTGATTTTTTTTAAAAAAAGTACCCAAACAAAACATTACACTGGACACACAATTCTCCCCCTAGAGAGGATGAGAGCAAAAACAATTCTCTCTATAGAGAGGATGGAAGGAGCTCCATTATAAGAAACAAAATAGAATAGAATAGTCCATATCTAAGTGCTTCTGTCTAGTCAGCAAGCAGAAAAGGCTGGTCTATGAATCCTAGCCACCCCACTTCAGTCCTATATTAATGATTAACCTGTCTTTAGTTTGGTTGATGTGGAAATGTTGCTGACAGGAAATATTTTGCAGGTCTGAGACATTAGTACAAAACACAATCCTTTGGATTTCCATAGAGCTTCACTCAGAAAGGACACTACGTTTTCAGTGTGCCAGGTGAATTAAATAAAGGGTTTCTAAACCTTCATCTCACTGAGCTCAGCTTCCGTTCGTTTGTGCACTAATTTATCCCTTGTCATGAGAGCTGAAAAATGTAAAATACTGCAGTGTAACCTGGAGTGGTTTTTTTACATGACCTGAATGTATCCAATGTCTTCCTATCATGAGGAAAGACTAGCTCCTGATAGTGGGATGGCATGTCTTGAGAGACCAGCTGGAGTTCCCACTCAGCCCTCGCTTGGGATGAGTATGCTGAGTCGTAGTTTCTTTGGATGATCATAGCATGTCCCAAATGGACACACCCTCCTGTCGCTCTCAGAAGGTGTGTGGGATAGGGTATTGCAGTCCTTTCTAGTCATTGTTTTTTTTCCTCTTGAAACAAAGAAACTAAAATATATATGAAATGCCATTTAAAAACAAATATTAAAAGGATATTAAAGATACATGGTTAAATCCTCAAGTCAGGAAATAGCAAGGCTGAGACTGCACATGTAAGTTTAAATTTGTCTTTTAGTACATATACATTACAATACAATTTTTATTTTGTGATCACACATTACTTCCCAAATAATATGATGATGTATGTTTTCTGTGATCTATTTTGATACATCACCCTCACCATATGAACTGTGGCATTTTCTGACTTTTGGGTGTTTAACCATGTAACCAGAACATTGTTTTAACATAGTTTTTTATGGGTTAATATGAATATAAATAAATAAATAGTCACTTCCAGTTTTTATTACTTCTTTGCAAGTAGTTTTGAAATGCCTAAGGTATTGTCTAATCATTTTGTAAATGCAGCAGCAAACTGCTGTGAAGCTTAGAAAGAACAGAGGCATTGTAGTAACTTTTTAAAGACTTGCCAGTTGATCCACAGATTCCCTGTCTTTTCTTAAACTTACTTATGATGTTCGTCCAAAGGAGCGGGGAAGGTCATCTCTCATTTCTGTACTGATGGGGGAGCCTTCTCAGGCCCAGATGGTTTAAGTCTAGCAACATGTAAGTCTGGTATTGACTTTGAAGATCCGCTAGCCTAAGTAGCCCTCTACTTGGTTTATGTGGATTCCAGGTCCCTGGTTTTAGCTGGCTGAGCTAAGCTCATGATACCATCTACGTGGTGCAAAGGTCCCCAGGCTTATCCAAATGTAATTCAGTGCTGTGGTTCCAGTACTACTGAAGTGGCACTCAGGCCCCTGGACCTCTCCATGTAGGCCTAATTTGCCACCAAGGTTCCCCATCCCTCCAGTTCAGCCTAATTTAGTACTAGTAATCTCAGCACTCTCAGCACGCAACAGAGGTTCCTGGATCCTTCAGAATCCTACTATTCTGACCTCATCTGTATCAGATGTCATGGCATTCATGTATATATGTAGGCTTTGATCCACAGACAGGGTCCTTAACAGTGTACTGGGTGACACCTTTATGCTACATATGTGACCACCATATGACTGATTACCAAGATAGAACCCCTTTGTTGCTACTTACACGTGAGCCACTTTTGTCTCATGTCAATCAAGATGTAAAAGGAGATGGTAACGCATACTCATGTGGGGATTCCTTTCACATCTCCCTTGCCATCTACAGTAATATTTCCAGGTGGTGGACTTGGATGCTTATCTTTTTCTTCAGTCTTTTCAAGGTTTGTGAACTCTATCGGAGATGCAAGCTTCACATCAGTGTTGTGGAATTGAGAGCTCTTTGTCTATCTTCTATGTCTTTCTTCTTTTGCTCACCTGCTTGGTAACAGGGAAAAAAACCTATGTCTGGGCAGATTATTTGAACAGAATTTTCATACAATAGCACAAATGTATGTCTTAAGTCTCAGTCAAGCATTATGTTTTATCCAAGGGGAATAAGTCCTGACTTAGTCTCTTTGTCACCAAGCGGGAACAGCCACTATATCCAGTTCTCCTTCAGTGTCAAACAAGACCCAGTGTTATTGGTAAATTGCCCTTTTCTTGTGTAGAGACCACATGAAGAAAGAGAGGTAGGTTACTTACCATTAACTGTTGTTGTTCAAGAGTGTCACCTCCGCATATTCACACTTCTGTCCCAACTTCCATACTTTCACCATCTTGGGACAAGGATTCTGGAATTAGGGACAGGATTGAGTGGTAAATGGGACCACTCTCACTTTTATACCTTAATAATCCTCCATGATAGGGGTGTGTGTGGAGAAAGATTGAATGGCCCCACCAGACATTGCTCTCAAGAAATTCTGCTGCTCAATGCTAGGAGGTACCAGTCCCACAAGGGGGAATATGTAGAGGTGACACTTTTACAGAACAGTAGTTACTGGTAAGTAACTTCTCTTTTTAGTGCCTCCTATGAATCTTAGTCCAGTGTGAGGTTCTGTAATGGCTGAGGTCTATATCAAGTGCTTCCATGGTTACAGGGATAAGCCTTGAGGCCCTTATGAACTGGGTTTGTTGTCTTGGCATTGTGCTGTATTATTGTCATGCCATTGTCAACAGACTGTATATAATTTGTTTTCAGTTATTTAAACAGGCTACTACAAATACACTGCCAAAAATTACTTTACTTTTCTTTTCCATAACTTTATTATTTTTTTGAGAATAGTTCAACTGATGGAGAAATAATTCTATGAGTATAGTGTTAGTACTCTCTTTTTCTCCTCCTGACCCTTATGTTTTGGAGACACCAACTTGTGTTCAATAATTTAGGAATATATAGCTCCAATAGCTAATTAGTAAGTAAACTCCTTTATTGAAATGAACTCTGTTCCATAAGAAACTGCCGTGTATTCTATTTGCATCTGTCAACCTGTATATTTGTCTATAACAGTGACCTTTGGTTCACCCCATTCGTTAATGTGCGAGCAGTACAGCATGACAGCTATCCCTTTTAAATTGAATATTATTCTGCTTGCATTTCCACACTCATTATAAACAAAGTTATTTTTAGCCAGTTCAGATTAAAAATATGCCTTCTAAGCTTGGGGTGGATTCCTTGCTGAGTGGACTGATTTAGGGGGGAAAAAAGCACTGCACTATTCAATTCTCCAGCTGTATCTGCAGAAGCTATATTTATCTTCAGCTACTTGTCACTGCCATTGTATTATTTTACAAAGGGATGCTGCAATTTCATTGCTCAGTGGCTTGGTGAGACATAAATATAGATGGATGAGCTAGATAAATGTTTGGTGTTGTACTCCACATGTTTCTACTGAAATTTAAAATGCACACAGTGCACAGACTTGGGAAAGTCTGGGATAGAACTTAAACATTGTACAGAGATATTTCTGACTTTGTTTCATAGGCTATTTGGATCCACATTGTAGTTGCCTTATAATTTCACCTAATTCACAGAGGCACCAAGTTTCATAAAAGGTCAAGTTGCTTTAAATAGACTAACTGTGAGAGCCATGTTTAGCAGTGAAAACTGAAAATTCGGTTGGGATTTGGTTTCTGCTTTTCATACATGAAAGTTGTTTTGTTGGTTCCAAATTAAATAAATTGGCAAATAAATTATTACCAAGCTGGGCAATTATTATTATTACAGTGATATATTGCAGGTTCCCTAAAATATGCATTCTGTAACTAACATACAGACTTAACTGTGCTATAGAGATGAATTGCAGCTATGATTATTTTCCCATCAGTGGGTTGTTTTTTCTTTCTTCCCATATATACTATAAAATGTATAAATGGAAATTATAAAAAAGGATTACCTGCATATTATTTACAGAATGTATGCATTAGGGAACCTGCAGTATATCACTGTAATAATATCTAGCTTTTTATATACCGTTTTCATTAGTAAATCTCAAAGCACTTTACAAAGGAGGTATCACCTCCATTTTATAGATACTAATGCTTAGACTAATTTGATGACAAAGTAGCATGTGGAGAAAGGAGAATCCCCTGCTACTTAAGTCCCACAACTACTCTCTCTTACTTGCTCAAAAGTGAGCACTATGGGCTATCTCTCAGTATAGATTTATCAGAATGGAGCTTGAGGAACCTGTAGTCAGGTGATCAGAGCCCCTTCTTAGTAGGAGATTCTGTCTAGTTAAGGGGTTCTTGCAACTCTTGCTGGTGGCTGCACTGACACTTTTTCCTAAAATTATTTATTTTTCCTAAAATTAATAAAGTAAGATGCACATATATACATCCAAATCATTTTAATTTATTTACGTAAGATTTTGGGTTTTTTTTGCAGACCTATAATAAAAATAATATACAGTTATGTCTATTCTTTACTGGACCTGTGTGCAGATGCAGTTGCCCCATCTCCAAAAAGATATACTGGACTTGGAAAAGGTTCAGAAAAGGGCAACAAAAATGATTAGGGGTATGGAACGGCTGCCATATGAGGAGAGATTAATAAGATTGGGACTTCGCATCTTGGAAGAGAGACGAGTAAGGGAGGGATATGATAGAGGTCCATAAAATCATGACTGGTGTGGAGAAAATAAATAAGGAAGTGTTATTTACTCCTTCTCATAACACAAGAATTAGAGACCACCAAATGAAATTAATAGGTAGCAGGTTTAAAACAAAAAAGAAAATATTTTTTCACACAACGCACAGTCAGCCTGTGGAACGCCTTGCCAGAGAATGATGTGAAGGCCAAGACTGTAACAGAGTTCAAAAAAGAACTAGATAAATTAATGGAGGATAGGTCCATCAATGGCTATTAGCCAGGATGGGCAGGGAAGGTGTCCCTAGCCTCTCTTTGCCAGAAGCTGCGAATGGGTGACTGGGGATGGATCACTTGATTACCTGTTCTATTCATTCTCTCTGGGGCACCTGGCATTGGCCCCTCTCGGAAGACGGGATATTGGGCTAGATGTACCTTTGGTCTGACCCAGTATGGCCATTTTTATGTTCTTATGACTTAACAGAATAGAAGCACAGATAAGGTGCTTTGCATATTCTTGTCTTTTTTATGATTGTTTCTTTTGCTTTTTTGGTAAAAGTGGTTGTCTGTACAGCAATTCTGAAATACATTTAAAAATGCTTTGACATAATAGAAGTCCAAATAATAATGAAAATCCTATCTGCAAATTGTTCCAATTTTTTTATTTCAGAAACTGACCAAAAAAAGCCATCCAATCCAGTAATAATGATCACAACAACAAACATAATTCTCTTATTTTGTATGTTAGCAGTACAGTGTGATAATAAAAGTTCTGGGTTTTACCACATCCATTGTGTGGATCAGATTATTTGCAAAATCACAGCAGCTCTTTTAAAGGAAAGTCTGCAGGATCTCAGATCTCCTGTGAAATTAGAAGAGAAGCTTCAAGGTTGGCATCTGTGAGGGGGTTTCGGTATTTGTTTTTCAGGAAATGAAGTGCAGTGAATGCCCTCTCACACACAGTAATAGAAAACAGGGACAAGAAAAGAAAAGCAACTTTAGCTAGGGTCTTGTAGGTGTCCTCAAATAGGTATGTGTTACTCCAGAAATCCTGTGTTGTAACAGCAGGCTGACAGAAGTATGTTTTCATTCTTGAATCATTGCGCATTTTCAACATGAGGAATTCGAGATTTCTTAAATCCAAAGAATCAAAGGTAGCTAATTTGTCTTGAAAAGCAGTTAGTTTGTTTGCAGCCAATAAAGCTGAACCAGAATTGTTGAATGGGTCAATCACAAAGGTGTGCTAACGGAAAAAGTGTCCCTCACTGAAACGATTTTCAAGATCCCCCGAGAGGATACTCAAGTATTTGGTTACAGCTGAGCCAACTTTTTGCTGCACTTTCTCATCCTGACAGCTGAGAAACTGACTCTTCCTCTTGTAGGTGCTGGATTATGTCAGTGATTGCCATTCTAAATGTATTAATTATTTCAATGCTATCAAATATTATTAGCTGAGGTTTCTGAAGCTCCAGGTTCAAGGAAGAAAGCTTTGGTAAAAACTCTTTCATAAAGAGCAGGCAACCATTTATTTCATGATCTTGTAGTCCTTGGGACTACCCAGCTCAGAAATTAAAAATGTTCTGAATTACTAAAGAAAAGCTTCAGACTTTTCAGTTTTGCTTTTTCTTATCACCGACTCTAATTATATTATTAGGAGGTGTTTAGTAGCAAGTGATATTTTCTTATAAACCCCAGTTCCATGTGTTCTTTGCTTACAGAAATATTTGAAGTTTGGTCGTAGCCTGAGACTTCATTATCTTAAATTTTTTTTACAACACATGTCTAAAAATACTTGCTCAAACTTTATACGTACACAGAGGTGAGCCTTAAAATTGAACATTATCAGATAGACCAGTCCTTTCTGAGAATTACTGTAGACTTTTTGCTAGTTTGCCTGAAATTGTTTTTTAAGCATTTAAAAACTGTATTGGACTTAGTTCTACTTTAAACAAAATAGAGCCCCCACTAATTAACTAGCGTACAAAAATTGTTGAACCACAAGACACATGCTTAGCTTCCCAACACAATGACACTGCCTTTCATCTCTCTCTTTTCCACACTCCTTTATATGTTCTCTTGCATTGTCAACGGTTAAGGGTAAGGTCCTGATCTAATCCCTCTGCAGTGACCTTAGCAGACAATAGGATCTATATAAATAAAAATAATACCCTGTAAACTAACGTGGAAACACATCCATAGCTGGGGTGTACATTCCCTACTTACTCCTGAATATAGTATATAAAACAAGACAGACCCTTTGTTACTGTATTACAAGTCACCTGATTCAAAGTGATTGATTGAAAATGCTAGTAAAAAAAATATGAAAAGACATGCTCTTTAATATTCTAGCCATCTGTTTTCCTTGTCTAACATAATTGTTTTAAGGAGTGTTAGAAATAAGGCTAAGTCAGGGTAAGCACTTTTGATAATTCCACCTGTTATTGTTAACTAGAAGTCTTCATTGCCAAATATTAAAAGTAATTTGATAAATTCTATGGCTTGAGTGGCAGTTTGTTCTTTTGATAATTATACTTTGATTTCTCTGCAACATATTATAACCTGAGATATGTAATGACAAAGATTTCCAAAAACAGGCAGAGAGAAAATAATTGTGTTAAAGAATTAAGTTCTACTGTCTATGGAAGCCGTCTTGGTGAACAAAATGTTTCAAGAGAATTACTGTGATAAATACTATTTTCTTTGGTGTTCTGTGGTTTATCACTAAAACATTTCTGCCCAGTGTAATGAAGTCTTGATATTTAGAGTGTCCATTAATTTTTGCAAATGGCCATCTTACCACTTGTGCAAGTCGTCAGATGGCAATTTCACACTAGGGCATTGTTTTACTTTATTTATTTTTTGGATTGGTTAGTTAGGAGGAAAGGCCTTGGAGGGAGCACTCAATAGTGATTGAATTTCACAGATTCACTGATACTTTCACAGTAAATTCACCACCCAGCTGTGTGGGTTCCTTGGTGTAAAATATAGGTGAACCAAACATTTATCTTATTGCAGATTTCTAACTAGTTCTATTTGATTCCATGGAAAATGAACAGCTGCTAGCATTATTTAAGACCTGAAATAGAAATTTTCGTGCTCTGAGTATGGATCTCCTATATTTTAGATAAGCTGAGGTTTTTTTTGGTCTTCGTTGAGCTATCTACTACTTCTACCATCTCTGGTTTTACATGCTCATTGTTTAATTTGGGATTAATCTGGAAATCATCTAAAATCCAATGCTTGATATTAAGGGTTTTGTATAATTGTCAAAGGAAAGAAATTTGATTTAATAAATACCTTCTGACCTGCAACTCTTCCAGTAAATGTTTGTTTTTGGGGACATGACAGAATGCAAATGAGTAGATATGCTAGAAGTATAGAAATATAGGATTGTATAGAAAATTTTATTCTATGACCTCCAAGGAGGATCCCCGTTCTTTGTATTGTCCTCTCTTTAATGAATCACTTATATTCTTCTTTGAATAGGGTCCCTATGGGTGCTTCACCATAGGTGTGTCTGCGTCCCTGCGCTGCTGATTGGAGAACTTTGGTAGCAGTCTGTTCGGCCTGCGAATGCGCTGCTCCCTGTCTGCCATGAGGGCAGCCAGGGTGCACAGGCAACTCTCCTCAGTTCCTTCTCAACTACCTTGGCTAGAGACGGAGTTAGAGCTGTCACTCATAGATGGTTAACTCTTAGAATTGCTCATTTTAGCTTCTCTTGACGTCTTTTTCCTTTCTTTACTTCGTTTACATTTTATTTTGTCTATCGCCTAAAAAAATATAGGAAAAGAAGAAAAGAAATGGACTTTTTCTTCCGTCGACCTCCTGTGGCTTCAAAAAGTGCCTCAGTTGCAAGGAATCTGTCCCAGTTACTGATGGACACTTGCAATGCATTCGGTGCTTGGCAGAGAACACACATTTCACAGAAATGTGGCTTGTGTCAACAACTGAAGTCCAGATCCAGGAAGGACAGAGAACTGAGTCTCAAACTCCTAGTCATAGAATCAGCCCTTCAGCCACTGAAGTCCTGGCGGGAGCTCTCACCGCAATCCTCCACTTCAAAGTGAGGTGAGCTCAGAGAAATACTTGTAAGCCACTCATGTAAGGCCTCTAAGAAAAGTCCCCATAGTGAGCCCCAGTTGAGCTGGAAACTATCACTGGTTTGGTCAGTATCATTAACAGTCTCCACCGGTACCAACGCCCTCCTCACTGCCAGATTTCTGGTGTGCAACGGATCTTTCGGTGACTGATGCACCGGACTTTCCTCTGCTCAGTACCGGGTCCATGGTACCGAGTTCCCCCAGAGCCTTTGTTTCACAGATGACCGCCTGTCACATACTGCTCTTTTCAGAAAGTGAGCAAGAGGACATCTCTTCCCAACTCTCCATATGCACCTGCCATATGGAGCCCAGTTTCAATATGGACACGGGCATGCGACCCCTCTTATTAACAGCCTCCTCAGTTCAGGCAGTCGTGGTACCAATCACCTTTCCAGCACAGTGGCAGTACAGGGACCCTGGCAGACCCAAAGGCAATAGGTCTCCATCACTTCTGGTGTGACCTACCAGCAGCCAAGAAAGTACCCTCCTTCGGCTGCTGCTTCAAGGGCTTCTCAACTTCCCAAGCAGGCAAGGGAAGAACCAGAGGCCGAAGTTGAGGAGGAAGTCACTCCTCCAGTCCACTTCTCATCATTGTCGCCATGGTGGATGACTTTAAACTATTCTAGGAGTTGGCACAGAGGGTGGCAGAGCCACTCCAGATACCTTAACGAGAGGTTTGTGAGTCGCACTACAAGCTGGTGGACATTCTTCATTCCTCCACCTCCTCCAGAGTGGCCCTCCCTATTAATGAGGCTCTACTGGACCCCACCAAGGTGATACGGCATACCCTTGCGTCCGTTCCACCAACTTGTAACGGGAGACAAGAAATATTATGTGCCAGCAAAGGATATGGAATTCCTGTTCTGATACCCACCTGCCAATTCAATCATTGTGGATGCAGTTTACTATAAAGGCCACCAACAGCACTTTAAATCCACTCCTTATGACTGGGACTGGAAGTGACTGGACCTGTTTGGCAGGAAGGCCTATTTCTTGACCACCTTCCAATTCAGAGTGGTGCCAGATATGACTATTAGAACTATGTGAAGCTTAGTTCTTTTATTGAACAGCTTCCCGATTCTCACAATGAACAATGTAAAGCCTGGGTTAACAAGAGCCAGATGATGGCAAAAATGTCTCTCAAGTCTGCACTTGATGCAGCTAACACGTTGGCATATTTTATTTTGACTGCCATTGTGATGAGACGGGCCTCGTGGCTTCATCTCTCTGGCTTCCCCAAGGAGGTCTAAATGATGGTAGAAAACCTTCCCTTTGAGTGGATGAAATTATTTGCTGAAAAGACTGACACATCACTCCACACATTTAAAAGATTCAAGGGCTATTCTTCTGTCCCTCAGGATCTATACATTTCAGTACAAAAAAATTCACAGCCCTCAGCCACCATTCAAGCCTCGCTCACAATATGCATCTCAATATACAGAGAAATCATATAAACCCCAGAGGAAGAATCCCAGGTTCTGCAGATAAGACATCAGGATCTCAGCAAACTTCCTCTCACCTCTCTACCTCAAAGACAGTTTTGATAGGTTGGTCGAGGTACCTGTAGAACACTCTCCTCATTTCATGCTGGAAAACCCCACCCATCTCTTCAGAAATCATCTCTCCTGGTTCTTCAGCACCTGGAAATGGATAACCCTTGACAAATGAGTGCTCAAGATCATCTGAGATGACTACTCCATCCATTTCTCCTCCCTCTGCCCTCCCAAAGATTCTTCCCTGTCCCTCTTCAGAGACCCTTCTCATAAGAGTCTGCTATGTCAGGAGATAAACCATGACTTCAACGTAGGAGCCATAGAGCCAGTGCCCACGCATCTCATCAGCAAAGGCTTCTACTCTTCTTACTTCCTGTAACCAAAGAAAAAAGGGGGTTGGAGATCCATACTGCACCTTGGAGCACTAAACAAGTTTATCAAAGCTCAGAAGTTCAAGATGACCACATTATCAACAATCAATCCAGAGTTGGAAAAAGGAGACTGATTTTCAGCCCTCGACCTCCAAGATGCATATTTTCACATCGTGATCGTACTGAGCCACAGACGTTATCTTGGTTTCATGCTAGGTCAAGACCAATACAGAGTACTCCATTTTGGCCTCTCATTGGCTCTCAGAGTATTCTCCAAGGTCCTCACAGTAGTGGTGGCCCACTTACAGTCTCAAAGCATTATGATTTATCCTTACCTGGACAACTGCCTTCTCAGAGCACGGGCCTTCGCAGAGGCCCAGTGAGTCACTCAAACTACACTTGACCTGTTTCAGAATCTGGGCCTATAGATCAACAAACAAAAATTGACATTAACACTGGTACAGAGGCTAGAATTCATAGAAGCTGACTCCATTCAGGCAAAGGGGCTCCTCCCACATCACAAATTTCTCAGTCTCTTCTTGTTGATAGAGACAGTACAATCCACCCCCAAATTTCAGCCAGACATTATCTCCAGCTCCTGGGGAATATGGCCATGTGCACATCGGTGGTTGCTCAAGACAGACTATGGATGAGATGCCTCCAAGCATGGTGTGGTTTGGTTTAGAGGTCGAACAGAGATAATATAAGCAAACTACTATCAATGTGCACCAGGGTCTAGCAATCCTGGGACTGGTGGAAGGATTCAATAAATGTCTGTACGGGAATTTGGTTTGTTCAGTTTTTCCCATCTCTATTCCTGACCACCGATGCATCCCTCATAGGATGGGGTACACATCTCAATGGTGGCATAATACAAGGCAAATAGTCTTCAGCAGAGCCAACCTGCTCAAACTCAGAGCAGTCAGAAATGCTGATCAAAGATACACACATAAGGATCATGGATAGACAGTATTGCCTGGATTTATTACATAAACCATCGGGGAGGCGCCAGGTCTCATTCCCTGTATGTAGAAGCACTAAAACTATGGAACTGTTGCATCTCCAAGAATACCTTAATATCAGCGGCCTTCTTATAAGTAATACACAACACAATGGCGAACAGTTTCAGCTGTTCCCACATGAGCACATGGGAGATAGATTTGGTAATACTCCACAACATATTCCGACAATAAGGGACACCGATAATAGACCTATTTGCTAATTACTAGACCAAGAAATGTCCTTAGTACCTCTCCAGAGCAGGTATCGGATGACACTCCATGGGAGAAGCTTTCCTCCTTCCATGGGACAAGGGCCTTCTTTAAGCCTTTCCCCTATTGCCTCTATTACCAAAGGTCCTGTTGGAAGTTGAAAGAGCAAACATCATACTGATTGCTTCCACCTGGCCCAGACAAACATGGTACCTTACCTATTACAGCTTGCACTATGACCACCGATGACTATTCCAGTCACTCCTTACTTTCTCTCACAGAAAGAGAGAGACTCTCAATCCCAACCTATGGATTCTGCAGCTCAGAGCCTGGCTCCTTCATAGTTCCAGCACAGAGACATCTTACTCTGAGGAGGTCCAGGAGGTGTTGTTGCACAGTAGGAAAGGAGCTACTTGCCATACCTATCTAGAGACATGGAAGAGGTTCCAGATTTGGTGGGATCCCGAATACACCCACCTAACGTGTCATTGTAGACTACCTATTGACTCTCAAAAAGTCATGACTATCGGTTTGCTGAAGGTTCATTTAGCAGCAATTGGAACCTTCTATCAGCAGGTAGAAAGATATTCAATCTTCTCCCATCCGACTACAAAGGGGTTTCTCAAAGGCATAGCGAAAACTCTTCATACAACCCAGACCTCCCACTCTTCAATGGGATCTCAACGTAGTATTACAAGGTCTGACTAGGCCACCATTTGAACCCAGGGCCACTTGTTCATTAACTCACCTTTCCATGAAGATGGCATTCCTCACTGCCATCACCTCTGCAAGAAGGATTGGGGAAATAGCAGCTTTGCTGGTGCATCCCCCTTTCACTATTTTTCTTCCCTGAAAAAGTCACGCTTAGACCACATCCAAAGTTCACTTGCAAGGTGACTTCTGCATTCTACATATATCAGCTTATTCAGCTTCTAGCCTTTTATCTCAAACCTCATCAGGATAATAGGGAAGTCATCATCCATACACTCAACATGATGAGAGCCTTGGTCTTCTATTTGGACAGGACAAGAGTCTTCAGAAAATCTCTGAGACTTTCTCCCCATTGCAGATTGGTCAAAAGGTGCAGCAAGTTCAGCTCAGAGACTCTCTAAGTGTGTCTCAGGCTGTATTAATCTCAGTTACCAATTGCATAACATAACACCCCCATCTTCAGTACACACGCATTCTACAAGGTCAGTCTCATAGTCTGTCACCTTCTCCAAGAGTATCTGTATCTTAGAAGTCTTTAGAGCATCTACCTGGGCATCTGCACGCACCTTTTCAGAACACTATGCCATCCTGGGGGATTTGGCTGCAAATGCCAAATTCAATGTCGCAGTACTATCAATCATCCATATCAGACTTGATTCCAAAGTCCCAGACTCCAGTGGTGGGCACTGCTTGGGAGTCACCTACAATGAAGCACCCATAGGGACACTACTCCAAGAAGAAAAAGAAGTTACCTTGTGCAGTAATGATGGTTCTTCAAGATGTGTATTCCTGTGGGTGCCCCATGACCCCCTCTTCCCTCCCTTCCCCATTTCGGAGTTCTAATAGTTGACTGCAGTAGAGAAGGAACTAAGGAGTGATTACCTGCGTGTGCTGGCTAGCCTCGTGGCAGGTGAGGGGAAGTGCATGTAGGGGCTGGACGGACTGCTCCCAAAGTTCTTGGATTAGCAATACAGAGACGGAGACACAGACACACCCACAGTGGAGTACCCATAGAAAGACACATCTTGAAGAACCATTGTCACTGCACAAGGTGAGTTAACTTCTTGTTTCAGAGTAGCAGCCCTGTTAGTCTGTATTCACAAAAAGAAAAGGAGTACTTGTGGCACCTTAGAGACTAACAAATTTATTTGAGCATAAGCTTTCGTGAGCTACAGCTCACTTCATCGGATGCCTCCGATGAAGTGAGCTATAGCTCACGAAAGCTTATGCTCAAATAAATTCGTTAGTCTCTAAGGTGCCACAAGTACTCCTTTTCTTTTAACTTCTTGTGTTACTTAATCTTCCCCGTAGTACATGTGAGGCACTTGTATTTTTAACATGGTTGCCAAAGGACAGCGATACAAATGTATGATATTTTTAAATGTCATCCTAAAACATTTCTCTCCTCTTTCCCTTTGGTGAAAAAGTACAGAATAGTTCCCACCCCCAGGTAATTTCTCACTTACATTTGAGTGTGCATATTGCATTTTATAAAGCTCACAGGACTAAGTTCAAAACCTGGTTCTGACACTAACGTCCTCTGTGATGTGAGAAAATTGCATATGTGCCCTCTTTCAGATTCTGATGTCAGGTACATCAATGTAAATTCTGAGTAACTTCACCATCTGTACACGGAGGATACTATAACTTATCTCACCACTTAGAGGGGTATTGTGAAGCTTAGTTAATGTTTGCAAAGTTCTTTATGGATTAAAAGAACTATACAAATACCTCTTACTATTGTTAATTTGAAGAGCTTCAGGTATCTGAATTTATTTTAATGAATACATTTCAAATAATTAAATAAAATAATTAAGATCGTGACCTAAGGTGCAGAATCTGGGTAAGTAGCTCTTTTGATCTGCCAAGAAAAAACTAATAGAAGCTATACATATATGCTATAAGGTATTTCTTCTTGATGGCTCCTTTCTGTGAATTCACAGAAAACAAAATGAAAAGATTCTAAATTGATTTACACATAATCTGGTGGTAGCTGGTGTACATGTCCCCCATTGAAAAAAGAAGCTCCTACACTATTGAACTGGTATAGCAAGATCAGTCCCATGCACGATAATGGAGTGGCTCATATGGGTCTTGAGTGATATGGAATTAAAGGAAGGTAATATAATTAATGCCAGTCAGCCTGGGTTTATGGAAAGTCTGTCAAACTACCTGATATCTTTTTTGATGAGATTACCAATTTGAATGATAAAGGCAATAATGTTGATGTAATATAATGAGATTTCTGTTAGGTGTTTGACTTAGTATTACATATTACACAACATTTTGATTAAAAATATTGAATGATATAAAATTAATGTGGTGTTGTAGTCATGTCTGTCCCAGTATATTAGAGAGACAATATTGGGGAGGTAATATCTTTTATTGATCAGCTTCCGTTGGTGTTCTCTCTCACCAACAGATGTTGGACTAATAAAAAATATTACCACATCCTCCTGTCTCTCTAATAAAATTAACATAGCATGCATTAAATGGATTAAAGGATGTCTAGCTGATGGGTCTCCAAATGTAGTTATAAATGAGGAATCATCATTGAACAATGGGTGTGTTTCCAGTGGAGTTCTGCAGGGATTGGTTCTTGGCCATATGCTATTTAACATTTTTATTAATGACTTGGAAGAAAACATCTGATAAAGTTTGCAGATGTCCTACAAATTGGGGGAGTGATAAATAAGGAAGAGGACAGGTCAATGATAGAGTGATCTGGATTGATTGGTAAACTGTGTGCAAGTAAACAATATGTGTTTTAATATGGCTAAACGTAAATGTATCCATGTAGGAATAAAGAATATAGGCCAAACTTACAGGATGGGAGACTGTATCATCGGAAGCAGTGACTCTGGGGTCATTGTGGAGAATCAACTGAACATGTGCTCACCCATGTGACTCTGTGGCCAAAAGGCTAATTGAATGAATAAACAGGGTCTCTCAAGAAGGAGTAAAAAGGTTATTTTACTTCTGTATTTGTCACTAGTGCGACTGCTGTTTGATTACTCTGACCAGATTTGGTGCTGACAATTCAAGAAGGATTTTGATAAATTAGAGATGGTTCATGGAAGAGCCACAAGAATTATTAAAGCATTGGAAAACATGCCTTAGAGTGATAGACTCAAGGGTCTCAGTCTATTTAGCTTAACAAAGAGAAGGTTAAGGGGTGACTTGATTACAGTATTTAAGTACCTACATGAGGAATAAATCTTTAATAATGGGCTCTACAACTCAAGTTCATTTCTTTCCCACTTGTGTATTATAATCAGTAGTAAAGATTCTGCAGGCAAAATTGTCATCTCAAGTGACACCTGTGCAACCTCATTGCTTACTGTAGGCTTGGAATGATTTAATTTATAGACACTTGGGAAGTGATTCTATTGATGATCAAGATGAATAGAATCTGCACCTCAGTCTCATTTAGTTGTTTTTTCTGCAGGGCTAACTGTTGTAAATATCTGACAGTGCTTATTATGTTCTTGCAGTAGTAAGACCATACTTAACTTTGCATCATAATTTTCTGTTTTACAGGGTTCGTGTCTCACATTTTAAATCTGAAACATGCTACAGGGAACTTGTACCAAATTTCAACCACTAATTAATGTGCATGTGGAATAAATTCGTATGAGTTTGAGTGTTTCTATGTTGGGTTTTAAGGAAATTTGGGAAAACTGGAACACTGGAAAAGCCTGATTACTTTTCACACAGCAATGCACATTTAAAGGTTCCTGCTGCTCCCTGAGCAGTAACATTGTGACATCAAAAATAATCAGATAATAGTCTCTCACAGCCTCCATTTTGTTTGCATACTTGGGAGAGCACTGATTGCGTATCTGGTAGTCATGGCAATGGCTGCCTTTGAAAACTGGTTTACCTCAGACTATCATAACGTTATAATGAAGGGTCACAGGAAGAAATGTAATGAGTTTTAAGGAGCTCCTGCTGTGCTCCTTGGGGTTTGTGCTATGTAAGTTACACTGTTTCTTTTCAAAGGGCAATTGTTACTTTCCTCAAAAAGGGTTACATAAAAATAAGATATAAAATTAAAGCTCCTTGTATTTTATATTTTTATATACTTACAAATCTATGGCTTTCTGAATATTTACCTTTTTCAAAAAGCAGGAAATTATAAATGAGTCCCTACTCAGTTTTCTATTACACAATTAAAAAAGATGTAATTTAAAAGTTGCAAAATAAAAAAAAACATGTTTTGTTTGAATACAGTTTAGTTTAATTATTTCCAGTAAGTTGATCAACATTGCACTGAGTGGTGAAACATGGAGTTTCACAGAGATAACACTAGCAATTAAATATACAGTGAAGACAACAATTGTGTAAGTGCTTTATTATTTAAATAGCATATGTATGAAAATATATTTTTGATTAAAAACTAAGGTAATTCACTCAAAGTTTTTAATGTTAAGGTTGTTCTCACAAATAAACAATCATAAAAATTAGGCAATATAAAGTCTTCAGTTACATGATTGCATATTATTTTTTACACAGGATGCCTTGTTTATGCCATGCACAGAATGGATCTGTTCTGGGGATTAATAGGGATGTATAGGGAAGGAGTCTGTTATCTGTAGAACTCCTGCCTCATTTGTTGCAGAAGTTGGAAGTTTTGTAGTGAATTAGGTAGTGGACTGCGGGAAGAGAAAGGCTGGTCTTATGGCTAGGGAAGTTGAATGTCACTCACCTGGAGACTTGGATTCTGTCTTTGCCTCTGAACTAGAGTTCATATGTGAAACTGAGAAAGTTACACCAAACTTTTCACAGTACTTCTGCATGTAATTAAAGTCTATATCATCATGCATTTGCACAAGGGGCTGAGTTAAGGGTGCATGGGCAATGTTCATGCTGGAATTTTCTAATTTGAGAGTGAGGAATTTTCTAATTTGAGAGTAATTTGATTATGATGTCAGTTGTTCCTGAGGCTATGGATGGCATTGTGTTCTGCACAGCTGAAGTTATGGGGCAAGTGATATTGTGGAAAAGCAGCATCACTTGCCCCATAACCTCAGGTGTGCAGAACACAATGCCATCCACAGCCTCAGGAACATCTCTGACATCATAATCAAAAAGGCTGACAAAGGAGGTGCTGTCGTTGTCATGAATAGGTCGGAATATGAACGAGAGGCTGCTAGGCAGATCTCTAACACCACATTCTACAGGCTATTACCCTCTGATCCCACTGAGGGTTACCAAAAGAAACAAAACCATCTGCTCAAGAAACTCCCTGAAAAAGCACAAGAACAAATCTGCACAGACACATCCCTAGAACCCCGACCCGGGGTATTCTGTCAGCTACCCAAGATCCATAAACCTGGAAATCCTGGATGCCCCATCAGCTCAGGCATTGGCACCCTGACAGCAGGATTAACTGGCACTGTAGACTCTCTCCTCAGGCCCTGCGCTACCACTCCTACCTATCTTCAAGACACCACTGAATTCCTGAGGAAATTACAATCCATCAGTGATCTTCCAGAAAACACCATTCTGGCCACTATGGCTGTAAAAGCCCTCTACACCAACATTCCACACAAAGATAGACTACAAGCCATCAGGAACAGCATCCCCGATAATGTCAAGGCAAGCCTGGTAGCTGAACTTAATGACTTTGTCCTCACTCACAACTATTTCACATTTGGGGATAAAGTATACCTTGATATTCAGCAGCACTGCTATGGGTACCTGCATGGCCCCACAGTATGCCAACATTTTTATGGCTGACTTAGAACAATGCTTCTTCAGATCTTGTCCCATAAAGCGCCTATTCTACTTGTGCTACACTGATGACATCTTCATCATCTGGACCCCTGGAAAAGAAGCCCATGAGGAAATCCACCATGATTTCAACAATTTCCATCCCACTATCAACCTCAGCCTGGACCAGTCCAAACAAGAGATCCACTTCTTGGACACTACAATGCTAATAAGCAATGGTCACATAAACACCACC
This sequence comes from Dermochelys coriacea, assembly GCF_009764565.3. Lineage (NCBI taxonomy): Eukaryota > Metazoa > Chordata > Testudines > Dermochelyidae > Dermochelys > Dermochelys coriacea. The sequence goes on from NC_050069.1 coordinate 11,042,190, forward strand.
CTATACCGGAAACCTACTGACGGCTATTCCTACCTACATGCCTCCAGCTTTCATCCAGACCACACCACATTATCCATTGTCTACAGCCAAGCTCTAAGATACAACCACATTTGCTCCAACCCCTCAGACAGAGACAAACACCTACAAGATCTCTATCAAGCGTCTTTACGACTACAATACCCACCTGCTGAAATGAAGAAACAGATTGACAGAGCCAGAAGAGTACCCAGAAGTCACCTACTGCAGGACAGGCCCAACAAAGAAAGTAACAGAACACCATTAGCCATTGCCTTCAGCTCCCAACTAAAACCTCTCCAGCACATCATCAAGAATCTACAACCTATCCTGAAGGACGACCCATCACTCTCACAGATCTTGGGAGACAGGCCAGTTCTTGCTTACAGACGGTTCCCCAACCTGAAGCAAATACTCACCAGCAACCACACACCAAAAACAATAACCCAGGAACCTATCCTTGCAACAAAGCCTGTTTCCAACTCTGTCCACATATCTTTTCAAGGGACACTATCATAGGACCTAATCACATCAGCCACACTATCAGAAGCTTGTTCACCTGCACATATACCAATGTGATATATGCCATTATGTACCAGCAATGCCCCTCTGCCATGTACATTGGCCAAACCAGACAGTCTCTACACAAAAGAATAAATGGACACAAATCAGATGTCAAGAATTCTAACATTCAAAAACCAGTTGGAGAACACTTCAACCTCCCTGGACACTCAATTTCAGACCTGAAGGTGGCAATTCTTCAACAAAAAATCTTCAAAAACAGACTCCAATGAGAAACTGCAGAACTGGAATTAATTTGCAAACTGGACACCATTAACTTAGGCTTGAATAAAGACTGGGAGTGGATGAGTCATTACACAAACTAAAAACTATTTCCCCATGCTAATTTTCCCCCTACTGTTACTCACACCTTCTTGTCAACTGTTTGAAATGGGCCATCCTGATTATCACTACAAAAGTTTTTTTCTTCTGCTGATAATAGCCCACCTTAATCAATTAGTCTCGTTAGAGTTGGTATGGCAACCCTCATTTTTTTATGTTCTGTGTGTGTGTGTGTGTGTGTGTGTGTGTGTGTGTGTGTGTGTATGTATGTATGTATATTTCCTACTGTATTTTCCACTACATGCATCTAATGAAATGGGCTTTAGCCCACGAAAGCTTGTGCTCAAATAAATTTGTTATTCTCTAAGGTGCCACAAGTACTTCCATTCTTTTTGCTGATGCAGACTAACATGGTTACCATTTTGAAACCTATCATTAATATTATAGCAATAAAATAAAGGATAGAGATCCATGCTTTTCATTGTAGAATTCCTAATTAAATGTTGAGGTTCTGTCTCAAGTTATGACTTAGTCTTAAGCAGTGTCAGCTCTCTGGACTTGATGATTCCAGCTCTGTTGTTTGTTAATTAAGGCATCTGGAAAAGCAGAATGAAACTGTTTGTTTATAGTGGGTCTGCATTTTTTTTATTTTTGTATTTTCTATTGATCAACTCCGGAAGTGACATAAGCTTAGCTTCATTAACTTCCAGTGAGAAATTATTGTACAAGCAGTAGAAGTAACTGCACAGAGTTTCCCAGTGGCTACTTCTGTTAATATTGTAAGTACTGCTTTAGGGCTATATTAGGAAGCAAAGTTAAGCTGCACTGTTCTGGATGAATTGTGAATGGGATAAAACCTAGACACACTTATTGCAGAACAGTGAATTGCTAACTAACATGAATCCTCAGGGAATTTTTTTATTAACATTAAAAAAACATTTTTAGTCCATTCCCTCAATATGACCTGAAATAGAACAGTGTTAGAGCACTTCACAACATGAAGTTCCTTCATAACTAGGAAATTTCGAGTTATTTCTGATCTCTGATTATTCTGAAGTGGTTTCTGAGTAAGCAATAGCACCAAATATTGGCAGATTTTGTAAAATGCTTTGTGGAGCTTGAAGTGGAATCCTCTGAAAAGTGATGGCATCTAGTTGGTGTGATATTGCTTTCTTTTTTTTTTTGCGTTGGTGATTGAAGTTATACCATATGCCAGTGCTTCTAAACCTGTTTGTGCAACAGCTGGTTTTCCACTCTAAGACCTCTGTTGCAACAGCCAGTGCAGCTTGGATTTGGATCCACCAAAGCTCCATTGTGAGTCGGAGGGCACACAGTGAAATGGAAATGGTGTGATGGGAACCAGCATAGGCAGCTCATTAAGGAAAAAATGCGGAGTCTAGAGTAGCAGTCATGAAATTCTGAATTAGCACCAATAAAAGCAATATATTGGTGATTGGAAACCACTACCATAGATACACCCACCACTGTAATATCTGTTAACCAGTAAGACGCTACTGTAAAATGGACTTTAAGAAAGAAAGAGATTGTTGTGTGTAATGTATAAATGACAACTTTGTTTCAAAAGCTACCAGAATTTTTGTGACATGTTATAAATCAATTTTCATTTGATTTTAAATTTTCTGTTTAGAAATTTCATCACTACTGCACCTTTTCCATGACCTAATTTGATTGAACAGTTATGATGCACAGAAATGAGCCATAGTTAATAACTTATTTACCATTATTTTTCCAGACACTGGAAGCCATTTTGAATTTCAAATACTCTGGGGGACCAGGACACTCCGATGGCTATTACAGGAACCTCTCTCTGGGCCTTCATGTGGAAGTGGAGCCATCTGTCTTCTTTACACACATTAGTACCCTTCCTGCAACAAGGTAAGGCTTCCAGTCATCCTTGCAACTCAAGATATCCATAGCAGCACGCAGACAAAAGCTGCTGAATGTAATTAATAAGATGTATGGAGAGATGTGTGGAACTGCTGGATATTTTATAAGATACCAACTGTAACCTACCTCTCACTTTGTGGTAAAACAGTCCATGTGCATGTCTATAGTTCATATATTTTCACCTTGCTATAGCTTGAAAATAAAAGATTTTCCCCGAACGGGGGAAGTCCCGGATGACTGGAAAAAGGCTAATGTAGTGCCCATCTTTAAAAAAGGGAAGAAGGAGGATCCTGGGAACTACAGGCCAGTCAGCCTCACCTCAGTCCCTGGAAAAATCATGGAGCAGGTCCTCAAAGAATCAATCCTGAAGCACTTAGAGGAGAGGAAAGTGATCAGGAACAGTCAGCATGGATTCACCAAGGGAAGGTCATGCCTGACTAATCTAATCGCCTTTTATGATGAGATTACTGGTTCTGTGGATGAAGGGAAAGCAGTGGATGTATTGTTTCTTGACTTTAGCAAAGCTTTTGACACGGTCTCCCACAGCATTCTTGTCAGCAAGTTAAGGAAGTATGGGCCGGATGAATGCACTATAAGGTGGGTAGAAAGCTGGCTAGATTGTCGGGCTCAACGGGTAGTGATCAATGGCTCCATGTCTAGTTGGCAGCCGGTGTCAAGTGGAGTGCCCCAGGGGTCGGTCCTGGGGCCCGTTTTGTTCAATATCTTCATAAATGATCTGGAGGATGGTGTGGATTGCACTCTCAGCAAATTTGCGGATGATACTAAACTGGGAGGAGTGGTAGATACGCTGGAGGGGAGGGATAGGATACAGAAGGACCTAGACAAATTGGAGGATTGGGCCAAAAGAAATCTAATGAGGTTCAATAAGGATAAGTGCAGGGTCCTGCACTTAGGATGGAAGAATCCAATGCACCGCTACAGACTAGGGACCGAATGGCTCGGCAGCAGTTCTGCGGAAAAGGACCTAGGGGTGACAGTGGACGAGAAGCTGGATATGAGTCAGCAGTGTGCCCTTGTTGCCAAGAAGGCCAATGGCATTTTGGGATGTATAAGTAGGGGCATAGCGAGCAGATCGAGGGACGTGATCGTTCCCCTCTATTCGACACTGGTGAGGCCTCATCTGGAGTACTGTGTCCAGTTTTGGGCCCCACACTACAAGAAGGATGTGGATAAATTGGAAAGAGTACAGCGAAGGGCAACAAAAATGATTAGGGGTCTAGAGCACATGACTTATGAGGAGAGGCTGAGGGAGCTGGGATTGTTTAGTCTGCAGAAGAGAAGAATGAGGGGGGATTTGATAGCTGCTTTCAACTACCTGAAAGGGGGTTTCAAAGAGGATGGCTCTAGACTGTTCTCAATGGTAGCAGATGACAGAACGAGGAGTAATGGTCTCAAGTTGCAATGGGGGAGGTTTAGATTGGATATTAGGAAAAACTTTTTCACTAAGAGGGTGGTGAAACACTGGAATGCGTTACCTAGGGAGGTGGTAGAATCTCCTTCCTTAGAGGTTTTTAAGGTCAGGCTTGACAAAGCCCTGGCTAGGATGATTTAACTGGGACTTGGTCCTGCTTTGAGCAGGGGGTTGGACTAGATGACCTTCTGGGGTCCCTTCCAACCCTGATATTCTATGATTCTATGATTCTATGATCTGCTCCGGCACCGGTGCCTGTGCTATTGATACTGCAGTGTCAGCTCCTTTGGTGCAACAAGAACAGCACCAGGAAAATCTCTTGATATCACTGGTGCCAGAGACCTATGCAGAAGCATGTGACCTACTCTGCCTCTCGATACTGGATTCTCTGATTGTCCAGGAGACAAGTTGGAAGATACCAGTGGAAGTCAGGCCCTAGCTACACACAATCTCAGAGACCAGATCAGTACTTGGTATCAAGTATCAGGGGGTAGCCGTGTTAGTCTGTATCCACAAAAACAAGGAGTCTGGTGGCTCCTTAAAGACTAACAGATTTATTTGAGCATAAGCTTTTGGGGTAAAACCCCCACTTCTTCAGATTCATGGAGTGGTAATTTTCACTCCATGCATCTGAAGAAGTGGGGTTTTTACCCACAAAAGCTTATGCTCAAATAAATCTGTTAGTCTTTAAGGTGCCACCGGACTCCTTGTTGTTTTTGCAGATCAGTACTTGGTACTGTGGGGGCTAGATCTATGAAGCATGAAGTCCAGAAGTAAATCCAACATTCTGTCCCAGGTTCTGGTATCTCTGGAGATAATGTTCCTGGATCTTGGCACCACCTGGCACATAACCAGTGTGGTCAAGCAATTCAAGGTCCTCTTCAGATTCTGAGGTACACACTTATGCCCCTTGTTCCTGATGACACTCTCCTTCACCTTAATTGTGGGAATTCTATTCTTGGTACCCACTGGAGTTCCAGAGACATGGATTCATGGAGCAGTGATTGCTCAGGTTCTATGCCATACCCAGGGTCTTTCTGGAACCTGTAGGACATGCCTCCCACTTCCAGAACCTCTCCGGTTCTTAAGTTTTACAGATCTAGCAAATGACAGGCTAGCTCACGTGAGTAGATCTAGGAGGTTATTGCCAGTATTGAGGTTGATTCTGAGGCAAGACCCTGAAGACCAGACTCAGGGTTTGGAACCTTGACCGATCTCACTACAGGAGGATCAACCTCAGCCTCCTCTGCATTATTCCTATTCATCACCTGCAGAGAGACTTGTATCCTGGGATTCCTCACCTGTCCAGGATGATTACAGAGCTTATCAAAAGCTTTAAAAGAGAGTATCTACATCTCTTGATATTCCTGTTGAAGTAGTTCAGGAGAGTTCTCACAGGCTGGTGGACTTTCTGGGTTCAGCAGGACCTTCTAGAGCGGCTCTACCTATCAACGAGGCAATCCTAGAGCCTACAAATTCTTTGTGGCAAACCATGCCGTCTGCCTCTGACGGCTAAGAAAACGGAGAAAAGATACCATGCCTGCTATTTTCAAGTACATCCTTCACCAGGTTGCCCAGTTGTCTCTTCAGTGAATTAAAGCATGTGTCAGGAATAATTTCCTTCTACTAAAGGACAAAGACACAAAGAAATCAGGCCTGATAGGTGGAATATGTTGTACCACATCTTGTCTATGGTTTTGTATCTCTAACCAATAAACCTTATTGGCCAGATACAACTTCTCCCTCTGAGACAGTACCCTGAAGATCTCTGACAAGATGCCAGAGGCTGCCAGACAGTTCTAGGCCATGTTAGATGAGGGCAAGCTGATGGCTTGGACCTCTTTACAAGCATCCTTAGGGGGGAGATTCAGGAACTAAATGCAAATGTTTGTGAGTTCAGTCCTTGGGTCCCTCGTAAAAGATCCAGCAGATGATCCAGGATCTTCCTATCTCACAGATGATGGATGAGGTGGTCCACACTGAAATAGTTGGGAATTTATATGCCTTTCTCTAAAAGAAAGCAGTTCCACCTTCAGTCTCTACAGGAGTGCCAGGTTTTACTACAATAGCCTGATCAATCTAGAAAATGAGGGGAAAAAATACAAGAGAAGACCTCCTCCACAATTGTTGTCTTCAGTGAGTTCTTCAAGACGGTTGGGAAATCCCAACCAGTCTCTTGGATTGCCTTGTCGGGGACAGAGTACCAGATTGCAGTGCACCAGTTTTTCTCCCCCCTAATTTTTCCAACAGGTTATCTCACTTTCTGTGTGGTTGGTCCCCCTAATTACTGTAGAACAGGGATACACCCTGCAGTTTATTTCCAGTCCCCCCTCAACTTCTTTCCCTGTCCCTCATCAAGGACCACTCTCACGAGGATGTCTTCCTCTGAGAAGTGTGCTCTCTTTTCTATTTGGGACCCATAGAAGAAGTTCCCCCTCTCCATTGAGGGAAGTGTTTCTATTATGTTATTTCCCAATTCCAAAGGAAAAAGGAGGTGTCAGACCCATCCTAGGCTTGCAAAGTTCGCATAAATAAAGAACAAAAATAAAGTTTTACATGGTCATTCTGGTCTCCATCATCCCCTCCCTGGACCCCAGTGACTGATATGCTGCCGTTGACTTTAAGGATATGCATTTCCATGTATACCCATCAAAACCACAGGAAACTGCTAAGTTTTCTAGTCAACAACACTCAGTTTTATGGTCCCACCCTTTGGCCTGTTTGTTGCCTTGTGAGTCTGTACAAAATACATGGTGGTGCTGGCTGCATTTCTAAGGAAAGGGAGGCATGCAATTATTTCTTTACCTCAATGACTGGCTTTTACAAGGTCTACCCAAGCTCCAGGCAGAAGTCAGTGTATCCACAATCCAATAACTCTTCACTCTTCTGGGTCTGTTACTCCTGGGGGGAATTCTGCACTAGAAAATTAAAAATGTGACAAAATTCTGCATATTTTATTTGTCAAAATAACACAATATAATCACTCCAGTTTCGATTATTTTGGTAATTTATTTCAAAATACCTGTCAGCAAGTATGTCAGCAATACACACAACAACAGAAAAAGATTCCTCCAGGAGCAGAGAGTTAAAGAAACCCATATGAAAATCTAGTTCCATTTGGGGGGTTCTGTATGGGGCTACATGGTCCCCCAGAGTCCAGACATCCACATCCCTCTCTCCCCAGAGCCCAGCCACAGGCACCTTCAGAGCCCAGACACCCGCACCCGTCTCCCCCCACAGGTGCCGTGGGCATCACCAGAGCCCAGCCGCAGGCACTGTCAGAGCCCAGACACCCACGCCCCTCTCACCCCAGAGCCTAGCCGTGGGCACCCCCACACCCCAGTGCCCATCCGCAGGCACCCTTAGAGCCCAGCCATGGGGCAGCTCCCGGCTCAGAAACCTGCACCCCCAGAGCCTTTAGTCCTCCCCAGCTTCTTTACTGTCCCGCGGGGGGGATGTTGTATGGTGCGGCCATGCTCTTCCTTTCCCTTTGCCAGAGCTGGGTCTTCGGTGTCTTCTCCCATCCCCAGGAGAATGAGGATCTAGCCAGGCAGCCAGAATGTGCACACTCTATTTCTGCCGGACTGGGGCACTCCGCTCACTGCGAGCTGGGCTCTGCAGGGTCCCGCGGTCCTTAGAGATGGCCGGCAGCTCTGCAGCCCCAATTCTGTAGAAGAAACAAGGAATTCTGTACAAATTTTGCATTGTGCAGTGGGGCAGAATTCCCCCAGGAGTATAAACTATATAGTCAGCATTTCTAACACTGTCAGTGCCTATTTTTTTGTCAATATATAGCATAAATTGGTAACTCTAATGTCCACTTACTTGAATGTGTTTTTTGTAAATTTTACAAGAGAGAAGCAGATTCCTTTCTTCTCTTTATTTAGGTGTTATATTTTTAGTTTGAAAAGGGGCTTTGATGGGAAATGCTATTAAAATTTTAATAGCAAGTTTTTCCTGGACCCATTGATGCTAGAAGAATAACCTTTAAAGTAGGGCTGTCAAGTGATTAATCGTGCTGCTAAGCGATAATAGAATACCATTTATTTAAATATTTTTTTATTTTTTCTACATTTTCAAATATATTGATTTAAATTACAACAGAGAATATGAAGTGTACACTGCTCACTTTATTTATTTTTGATTACAACTATTTGTGTTGTAAAAGCAAAAGAAATAGTATTTTTCAATTCACCTCATACAAGTGATAATTAGGGCAGTCAATTTCCGTTAACTCATGCGATTAACTCAAAAAAAATTAATTGTGATTAATTGCACTGTTAATGAAATTTAATACATATTTTTGGATGTTTTTCTACATTTTCAAATATATTTTCACTTACAACATAGAATACAAAGTGTACAGTGCTCACTTTATATTATTTTTAATACAAATACTTGCACTGTAAAAATAAAAGAAATCATATTTTTTCAAGTCACTCATACAAGTACTGTAGTGTAACCTCTTTATCATGAAAGTGCAACTTATAAGTCCACTCAGTCCTATTTCTTGTTCAGCTAAGAGAAAAAGATATTTACATTTATGGGAGATAATGCTGCCCACTTCTTATTTACAATGTCACCTGAAAGTGAAAACAGGCATTCGTGCTGTTGTAGCTGGCTTCACAAGATATTTATGCGCCAGATGCGCTAAAGATTCATATGCCTCTTCATGCTTCTGCCATAGTTCCAGAGGATATGCTTCCATGCTGATGATGCTCATTAAAAAATAATGCCGTAATTAAATTTGTGACTGAACTCCTTGGAGGAGAATTGTATGTCTCCTGCTGTGTTTTACCCACGTTCTGTCATATATTTCATGTTAAAGCAGTCTCTGAGGATGACCGAGAACACTTTCACTGCAAATTTGACAAAATGCTAAGAAGTTACCAATGTGAAATTTCTAAAGATAGCTACAGCATTTGACCCAAGGTTTAAGAATCTGAAGTGCCTTCCAAAATCTGAGAGGGGTGAGGTATGGAGCATGCTTTCAGAAGTCTTAAAAGAGCAACATTATGATGCAGAAACTATAGAACCCAAACCACCAAAAAAGAAAAATTAACCTTCTGCTGGTGGCATCTGACTCAGATGATGAAAATGAACATGCATTGTTCCGCACTGCTTTGGATTGTTATCGATCAGAACCTGTCATCAGCATGGATGCATGTCCTCTGAGCGATTGGCTGAACAAGAAGTAGAACTGAGTGGACTTCTAGGCTCTAACATTTGACATTGTTTTATTTTTGAATGCAGGATTTTTTTGTACATAATTCTACATTTGTAAGTTGCACTTTCATGATAAAGAGATTGAACTAAAGTACTTGTATGAGGTGACTTGAAAAATACTATTTCTTTTGTTTATCTTTTTTATAGTGCAAATATTTGTAATAAAAATAAAGTGAGCACTGTACACTTTGTATTCCATGTTGTAATTGAAATCAATAGATTTGAAAATGTAGAAAACATCCAAAGATACTTAAATAAATGGTATTCTCTTATTGTTTAACAGCACGATTAATTGTGATTAATTTTTTTAATTGCTTGACAGCCCTAGTGATAATGCTATCTCTTTATCATGAAAGTTGAACTTACAAATATAGAATTACATACAAAAAATAACTGCATTCAAAAATAAAAGTGTAAAACTTCAGAAGCTACAAGTCCACTCAGTCCTACTACTTGTTCAGCCAATTGCTCAGACAAACAAGTTTGTTTACATTTGCAGAATATAATGCTGCCTTCTTCTTGTTTACAGTGTCACCTGAAAGTGAGAATAGGCATTTTCTTGGCAATATTTTAGCCCACATCGCAAGATATTTACATGCCAGATGCGCTAAAGATTCGTATGTGACGTCATGCTTCAACCATCATTCCAGAGGACATGTGTCCATGTTGATGACAGGTTCTGGTTGATAACAATCCAAAGCAGTGTGGACTGATGCATGTTCACTTTCATCATCTGAGTCAGATGCCACCAGCAGTCAAAAATTTAATTAACATGTTATTTTTTTTAATGAGCATCATCAGCATGGAAGCATGTTCTCGGATGGTGGCTGAAGCATGAAGGGGCATACGAATGTTTAGCATATCTGGCACGTAAATACTTTGCAATATCAACTACAAAAGTGCCATGTGAATGCCTGTTCTCACTTTCAGGTGACATTGTAAATAAAAAGTGGGCAACATTATCTCCTGTAAATGTAAACAAACTTGTTTGTCTTAGCGATTGGCTGAACAAGAAGTAGGACTGAGTGGACTTGTAGGCTCTAAAGTTTTACATTTTTTTGTTTTTGAGTGAAGTTATGTAGCAAAAAAGAATCTACATTTGGAAGTTTCACTTTCACGATAAAGCAATTGCACTATGCTACTTGTATGAGGTGAATTGAAAAATACTATTTCTTTTATTTATATTATTATTTTTATTACAAATATTTGCACTGTAAAGTGATCACTGTGTATTTTGTATTCTGTGTTGTAAATGAAATCAATATATTTGAAAATGTAGAAAAAACATCCAAAACTATTTAATACATTTCAGTTGTTATTCTATTGCTTAGTGCGATTAAAATTGCAATTAATTTTTTAATCGTGATTTTTTTTTAATTAATCGCGCGAGTTAACTGCGATTAAACAACCGCCCTACTTTAAAGATATCTTTCCCTCACAGTTACCTAGTTCTAGAACAGTCATTTAAAATTAACAGTAAATACAACCTAAAAGATAATTTCCTGTAGTTGTAATCTCCTATGATTAAAAATCTAATCTTTATCAATCATACAACATACCTCTATGCATTTGATAATATTAACTTATTTGACCGATGTGGTATCACATTCATTAATACTTTCTAAACTTCAATAAAGATTGCAGGTTTAAAGTTTATAATTTACTTTTAGAATTTCCTTACTTGTGTGTGTGTTCTAGAATACATCCCTCTCATACTATGAGACGCAAACATGTCCAGGAGTGAAATAAACCACAGATTTAACTTTTTGTGATTAAGGTTTAATTTTGTACATACATCTTCTATACATTTGCATAGTCAAATCATTCAATTTTATTGCTAGGCCGATTTACTGAATACTATGTTGTTTAAAAATGATGTGTAACACAATGGGGATAATTTTATTCTCTTTTTTTCAGTTGCGCTAAGTAAGTTCATACCTGGTGCTAACTGAAAAATATAGTAAATATCAAATTGTGTGGGTACATACTTTGGGGATTGTGTAAATGTTTGTAATCCAATTGTGGGGATGTTTACTTTGGGGACTCTGTAAATGCTCAGCAAAACGTCTACGTTGTTTTACAAAAATTCCACAGAACCTAGAAAAATTCTACAAACCTCTCCAAGGGGATCCACAGCTTATTTACTCTGATGGCTCATTGTATGGTAAAAAGATCTGTTGTTGTCTATCCTAGGTAACGATAAGGCTTTTAAGTTCTATAAACAACCTCCCCTCACCACTCCTTAAAAATAAATAACACTATGACTGGATTATGTATTTTTAATATGGAAACATATTTCAGTTCTTCTTTTATACGTATTTTATTTTTTTGGGGGGGGAGGGGGGTTGTTTACGCTTGTTCTTGGTTCAAGAATCTCAAAAAGCATTTTCCACATGTTGTTTATGCCTACCCTGCCCGAGGTTTGTAGATGAGTAAATTAAAGTTCTTTGAAATGACTTACCCATTGTCATGAAGCGAGTCTGAGGCAAAGCTAGGAACCCAGCCAACTACAAGTCACCTGCTCTAAATCCTAGGTACCATGCCACTTTCCCAACACTCATTAGGGTCTATAGTTAGTTTTATTCTGATCTCGAGGTGATTACTGTGTTTAACAGTGTAGTATTGAGAAACTCACACATTCATTATTTTTTGTGTTAGGTAATGACCATTTTCCTTAACCTAAAATAAGACTTTCCTATTCCTTAAGTGTCATTCTGTTGCCAGTGTCTTACTGCACATGGCAAATATTTTACCATAAAAAAAACCCAAACACTTTTTTTTTTTAATAGTGCTAACTTGATTTGAACTTAAGGCTTATGTGGAGTCCAATTATGTACTTATGCATACTTTCTCTGCATAGTAGCGGGTGCTGGATAGTTCCAGTTCAGCAAAGGACTTCAGTATATGCTTAACTATATTCATTGGCTTTAGTCCATCCGTATTCAACATACGCATCAGCATGTAAAGTCAATGGAAACTAAGCATGTACTCAAGTAATTGCTGAATAGGGATGGACTTCAGCACATTTAACTAAGCTGATGTATAAGTGCTTTGTTGAAAAAGGGCCAAAAATAATATAAATATTTAAATCTTTCTTTGTAGGCAGCTTTTTTTCTGCAGCCCCTGCCGAAAGGTTCTTATGGTCCCTTTATTTTTACATACGTGTGTTGACTGCATGTTGATAAATGCACTTTATTATTTTCATGTGCTCATCATCTCTCTCTGTATTTATTCTATGCTAATGGTTTTGGTGATCAACAAAGTTGTTGTTTAGCTTTTGTGCTTCATAATATTGATTTCTCAGCACCAAGCCAAGTCATTTATCATACCATATTACATTTTAAAGTGAAAAATAGTAGAAATTTATCATTTTCAGAACACCTGTGAATAAATGTTTCTCGTTAAGTAAAACACCCTTTGTTCCTTGATTTATTGATCTTTTCTCTGCTGACTCCAAATGGTTAGATGCTGTGAATTAGAAGTCAAAGTTTGCACTTACGCTTTCTCTCCTTATTTAAATTTTTTAATTAATTTGCATTGAACTTGTATCAGATTTTGTTGCTTAGGTATTATGTGAGATGTTAAACTGCTTTTTAGTTTCTATGAGATAGGCTATGCTTTTATAGCTTCAGATTTTCAGTTGGCAATTCACAATATAAAATATTGGTCTAGTTTTCCTGGGTTCCAAAAATATGCCATCAAAGTGTTCCTGGGGAATTTGAATGCAGTTGGGAAATGAATCTTCTTCTTAAAGCTACTAATGTGACCTATATGTTGAAACACAGTATTTTTTTATTTACTAAGAGATGATGTTCCCCACTTACTTATCAGTTACCTTTAGTTGTTGTTGAGAGATTTGTTGATACAAAATTGCTCAAGATAGTTATGTCCCAGGCAGATTGTGAAGAGCTACAAGAGGATCTCTCAAAATTGGGTGAATGGTCAATAAAATGGCAGATGAAATTTAATGTTGATAAATGGAAAGTAATGCACATTGGTAAATAAGGAAGTGTTATTTACTCCTTCTCATAACACAAGAACTGGAGGTCATCAAATGAAATGAATAGACAGCGGGTTTAAAATAAACAAAAGGGAGTATTTTTTTTCACACAATGCACAGTCAACCTGTGGAATTCCTTGCCAGAGGATATTGGGAAGGCCAAGACTATAACAGGGTTCAAAAAAGAACTAGATAAGTTCATGGAGGATAGGTTCATCAATGGCTATTAGCGAGGATGGACAGGGATGGTGTCCCTAGCCTCTGTTTGCCAGAAGCTGGGAATGGGCGACAGGGTATGGGTCACTTGATGATTCTGTTCTGTTCATTCTCTCTGGGGCACCTGGCATTGGCCACTGTCAGAAGACAGGGTACTGGGCTAGATGGACCTTTGGTCTGACCCAATATGGCCATTCTTATGTTCTTATTAGAGAACAATGCTACCCAAGTGATCAATTGGAAAAATACCATACAGACTTTTTCCTCAGTTCCCTTATGTTTCAAATAGACATAAATTTGGGAAATGATCTTTCCTGTATGATGTCTTAGATACCAAGGTGATTGGTGCCTTAGGAATACTTAAGATAGTGATGCAAGGTAAGTGAGAGATCTTTTATTGGACCAAATTCTCTCTCATCAACATTTGGTCTAATAAAAGATATTATCTCACCCACCTTGTCTCTCTTGTATCCTGGGACCGACAGGGCTACAACATCACTGCGTAAGATAGTGATAACATTTCCACCAGATTTAATTTCAGGGTGCAAATAGTAAGATCACATTTTAGATGGCTGTCTACTCTTACTCTCTTTCATATGTATGTGCTAACACATCCTGTACATTACACTGAAAAAGCTAATTAAAATTCACCAATTTACATCTACTATTCTTCTTTCACAAATTAGATTCCATATTAATCTTAGAAATGTAGTGCTGGAAGCTTCCTCAGGAAGTCATCTAATCCAGCCCCTCCTGCCTGGAGGCAGGACTAAGTATATCTGGACTGACCCTGAAAGGTGTTTGTCTAACCCAGGGTTTCTCAAACTTTGTCATAGTGAGCCTCCATAAGTTAAGAAAAAAATTATGCTTCCCCATAGTTTATTAGGACAACATAAAGAACTGAAAATCCTATATTTTGCAAGAATGAGTAACAAAGTAAAAGGGTTTTGATCAGTGTAGTTATAAGAGTGTGAATGTCAAAAGTACTAACTTAGTTTCATGAAGCACCTTTCATGTTATCTCACAGTTATGCTCATCAAGGGTACAGATTGCAGTAGCTAAAATAAAACTGGTGAGTATGACTGAAAAAGTGACACGGAGGGCTAAAATGAATGGCATCAGCCCATAAAAAAGCAAGTGATGAGTACATTAGTGTGAGAGTAACTGGACCAACTAACTGAAACAGGGAACAGTCCCTATTATAGAATTGATTGCCTTGCAGGAAGAGCGCCCAACACAGGAACACATAGGCAACATGTCTGGAGCCCAAAGGGTTTGGGAAACAGAGCACTCAGCAGGAGCTCTTAACTTTTGCCTTCCTGTCTTGCTAGATACTGTCGTGGCCCTATCACTACACTATCTGATACACTAAAAAGGGCAAAAAGAAAAGGAGTACTTGTGGCACCTTAGAGACTAACAAATTTATTAGAGCATAAGCTTTCGTGAGCTACAGCTCACTTCATCGGATGCATTTGGTGGAAAAAACAGAGGAGAGATTTATATACACACACACAGAGAACATGAAACAATGGGTTTATCATACACACTGTAAGGAGAGTGATCACTTAAGATAAGCCATCTCCAGCAGCGGGGGGGGGGAGGAAAACCTTTCATGGTGACAAGCAAGGTAGGCTAATTCCAGCAGTTAACAAGAATATCAGAGGAACAGTGGGGGGTGGGGTGGGAGGGAGAAATACCATGGGGAAATAGTTTTACTTTGTGTAATGACTCATCCATTCCCAGTCTCTATTCAAGCCTAAGTTAATTGTATCCAGTTTGCAAATTAATTCCAATTCAGCAGTCTCTCGTTGGAGTCTGTTTTTGAAGCTTTTTTGTTGAAGGATAGCCACTCTTAGGTCTGTGATCGAGTGACCAGAGAGATTGAAGTGTTCTCCAACTGGTTTTTGAATGTTATAATTCTTGACGTCTGATTTGTGTCCATTCATTCTTTTACGTAGAGACTGTCCAGTTTGGCCAATGTACATGGCAGAGGGGCATTGCTGGCACATGATGGCATATATCACATTGGTAGATGCGCAGGTGAACGAGCCTCTGATAGTGTGGCTGATGTGATTAGGCCCTATGATGGTATCCCCTGAATAGATATGTGGACAGAGTTGGCAACGGGCTTTGTTGCAAAGATAGGTTCCTGGGTTAGTGGTTCTGTTGTGTGGTGTGTGGTTGCTGGTGAGTATTTGCTTCAGATTGGGGGGCTGTCTGTAAGCAAGGACTGGTCTGTCTCCCAAGATCTGTGAGAGTGATGGCTCGTCCTTCAGGATAGGTTGTAGATCCTTGATGATGCGTTGGAGAGGTTTTAGTTGGGAGCTGAAGGTGATGGCTAGTGGCGTTCTGTTGTTTTCTTTGTTGGGCCTGTCCTGTAGTAGGTGACTTCTGGGTACTCTTCTGGCTCTGTCAATCTGTTTCTTCACTTCAGCAGGTGGGTATTGTAGTTGTAAGAATGCATGATAGAGATCTTGTAGGTGTTTGTCTCTGTCTGAGGGGTTGGAGCAAATGCGGTTATATCGTAGCGCTTGGCTGTAGACAATGGATCGAGTGGTATGATCTGGATGAAAGCTAGAGGCATGTAGGTAGGAATAGCGGTCAGTAGGTTTCCGATATAGGGTGGTGTTTATGTGACCATCGCTTATTAGCACCGTAGTGTCCAGGAAGTGGATCTCTTGTGTGGACTGGTCCAGGCTGAGGTTGATGGTGGGATGGAAATTGTTGAAATCATGGTGGAATTCCTCAAGAGCTTCTTTTCCATGGGTCTTGTTAACTGCTGGAATTAGCCTACCTTGCTTGTCACCATGAAAGGTTTTCCTCCTTCCCCCCCCTGCTGCTGGTGATGGCTTATCTTAAGTGATCACTCTCCTTACAGTGTGTATGATAAACCCATTGTTTCATGTTCTCTGTGTGTGTGTATATAAATCTCTCCTCTGTTTTTTCCACCAAATGCATCCGATGAAGTGAGCTGTAGCTCACGAAAGCTTATGCTCTAATAAATTTGTTAGTCTCTAAGGTGCCACAAGTACTCCTTTTCTTTTTGCGAATACAGACTAACACGGCTGCTACTCTGAAACTAAAAAGGGCAATGTGACTGGCAGGCGAGGTGGTTGCCAGTGGATCTCTTGTGCTGGCGGGGAGGACTAGTCCCCATGACAGGTGCTCCCATTGAATGGCACAATAGGACAGTGGTGTCTCCCAGTGTGCCCAGCCCTGCTGGACCACGTGCTGTTCTAACGGCATCCCTATGTTGCATCCTTGATGGGATGATTGCTCTGATGTGCTTGTACACTGTCCTGCGAATAAAGATATTGCAGCTGTAAGTTACGTCACAGCAGATGTCCGAAAGGATTGATGATGGCATCTGTGGCTTCTTTCCCCCTTGTAGCTCATTTCATTGGCTCAGCTTTTCCATGTGACCATGCCCTGTTCAGGGCAGCGAGTCAAACGGGCTTCATTCTCTCTGCTCCTAGCAGAGTAGCCAGTTTCCACTCAAAGAAGGAAAATAGGTTGGTTTGGCATGATTTGTTCTTGACAAATCCATGTTGCTTATTACTTATCACACTGTTATCCTCTAGGGGCATTCAAATTGTTTGTTTAATAATTTGTCCATGTATCACAGTTAATCTTATTTACCTCTGGGAGCTGGCCCTTTTAGCCTTTATCTGCACTGGCCACTGGGGGAACAAGTGATTGACTTGACTGAACCCCTCCCCACCTCTTAGTGTCTGGTGGTGTTGTGTGTTTGAATTTAATAACAATAATAACAATGTGAGAAGTCAAAGTAACAAGCTCAAATGGAATTATGTAATCAAAGATTATCAGTCAAAGGTTAATACAGCACTATACAGAATACATAAAGAAAGTATACTTAACAACTTTTTGTGAAGAGTAAAAAGCTGACCCCATTTCCTTCATCTGTAACTGGTGGAATGCTAGCAGTGTTCATTCTCTCTCTAACTCCCAAAACCTCTTTCCTTCTATAGGGTGTGAGAGCCTATAATATTTCCCCTTTTGGAGGGAAAAATTACTTTCCCACAATGTATACTGTTTTTGATATCTCAGTTTATCTCATTACTTAAGGAATTTCTTTTGTGGTATCTCAGTTTATCTTATAAACCAGTGGTTCTCAAACTTTTGTACTGATGACCCCTTTCAGATAGCAAGCCTCTGAGTGCGACCACCCTTATAAATTAAAAACACTTTTAAATATATTTAACACCATTATAAATGCTGAAGGTGAAGCGGGGCTTGGGGTAGAGGCCGACAGCTCGTGACCCCCCAGGTGGTAATCTTGTGATCCCCTGAGGGGTCCCTACCCCCAGTTTGAGAATCCCCGTGATAAACTATAAAGTAATTTTTAATGCAGTCATTATTACTGACAGCTGTGGCAACAGGCAGTTCTTAATGAGCTAAAACAACTTTCAGTGGGTCATTATTTCATTCATTTCGGAAAATATGTGCAATAACAACTATATCAATTGCAGAACGTAAGTGGATCATAGGCATCTGTTAATTACCCACTGTTGTTTGTTATAACATATTTCTGTAGGGTCCCTTCATTAGTTTTGAGGAATATCTTCCTGATGATCTGGACTTTCATAGACTGAGAGACTTTGAGAATAAAGGTACAGCCCAATATTTAGGCCATGTGTACGCTACTGGCTAAATTGACACGGCTGTCATTGATGCAGCTGTGTTGATTTAGCGGGTCTGGTGAAGATAAGTTGATGGGAGAGCGCTTTCCTGTCGACGTCAGTACTCCGTCTGCCCAAGAGGCAGAAGTGGACACCACTGTGAGTCAACCTAAGTTACATAGACTTCAGTTACAAAACTTACATAAATGAAGTTGCCTTACAGCATTAGTGTAGATGAGCCCGTAGTTACCTCCATTCCTGAGCACTGATCAGACACTAAATTCAGTTTAAGGACAGAATTTTTCAGCTTCCTAGGTACAGGGGATTAAATTTATAGATAACCAAAGTCTTTTTTTATGATGTATAATTTACAAAATCATAAAAGGTTAATACTTACCAAAAGGAGCCTTTTGCGGCCACTGCCTAGCTGGTGCCCTCCTTTCCTTTCTGCTTGGAAGGTTAGGACAAGGTGCCAATCCAGCTGTTCTTGCAGTGTGGCCTGGAGATAGGTGTACTGTCCAAAATGAAAAGTCTACAATTCTGGAAGTGAAACATCAAGGGATAATAATTGAAACTCCAGTCTACTAACTAGTCAGTTGTACCATTGTGTAGTATCTTATCTTGGCTGACTATAAAGTTTTACCAAATTTATACCTTTGCATCCTATTAAAATGTTGCTGAATCAATCTGAATATGTTAAACAACCTTGATGGATAGTAAGTTTGCTGGATGGGACTTCTGGTCTTTGTAAAACGTGACTTGTCATAAATATAAAGGGAAGGGTAAACACCTTTAAAAGCCCTCCTGGCCAGGGGAAAAACCCTTTCACCTGTAAAGGGTTAAGAAGCTAGGATAACCTCACTGGCATCTGACCACAATGACCAATGAGGAGATAAGATACTTTCAAAGCTGGAGGGGGGAAGAAACAAAGAGTCTGGGTCTGTCTGTGTGATGCTTTTGCCGGGGACAGAACAGGAATGGAGTCTTAGAATTTAGTAAGTAATCTAGCTAGATATGCGTTAGATTATGATTTCTTTAAATGGCTGAGAAATTAGACTGTGCTGAATAGAATGAATATTCTTGTCTTTGTGTCTTTCTTGTAACTTAAGATTTTGCCTAGAGGGATTCTCTATGTTTTGAATCTAATTACTCTGTAAGGTATTTACCATCCTGATTTTACAGAGGTGATTCTTTTTACCTTTTCTTATATTAAAATTCTTCTTGTAAGAAATTGAATGCTTTTTTTCATTGCACTTAAGATCCAAGGGTTTGAGTCTGTGGTCACCAATGCAAATTGGTGAGGATTTGTATCAAGCCTTTCCCAGGCAAGGGGGTGCAAGGTTTTGGTGAGGATTTTGGGGGGAAAGACGTTTCCAAACAACGCTTTGCCAGTAAACCCAGTCAAACATTTGGTGGTGGCAGTGAAAGTCCAAGGGCAAAGGGTAAAATAGTTTGTACCTTGGGGAAGTTTTAGCCTAAGCTGGTAAAAGTAAGCTTAGGAGGTTTTCATGCAGGTCCCCACATCTGTTCACTAGACTTCAGAGTGGGGAAGGAACCTTGACAGTGACAATTCAAAATTCTAATTGTTTTGTGCTTCATTGTATTTACACAATTGCCTAATATGTCACTGCAACAAGCTGTGACACAGCCTCCTTTGCAAATAAAGATCTGGGGTGAAAAATCTGAATTATAAGTTTTAAAAAATAAAAGAGAGGGAATAAACTGATGTTTATTTTCCATCAGCATCATTTCAGCTTCTTCTTTAGAGTGTTTTTAGCTAAACAATGGAAAAGTTCATCAGCATCATTTCAGCCTCTTCTTTACAGTGTGTTTGGCCAAACGATGAAAAAGTTCAGTAGTTTCTTTGAGTAATTTTTTATTTTGTCCTTGTGTGGCTCCAGTTCTTTAATTATTTCAAACTAGGTTTCCACTGAAACTGACAATGGAATTGATTAGCAGCTTTCACATTTACTACAGTTAGAATGAGAAATAACCACCAAGAGAATTCAACACTGTGAAGACTGAAAAATGTGATTAGCTAACTAGTTATATATATTGTGATAGACCCAGGCCAGTTGGGTACAGCAGAGTAGCAGAAGGCAGATATACTGGCCACTGGATTAACGGTGTTCTGTGCTCTGACTGACCAGAGCAGGGGCTGCTCCCGGCACCTGACTCCACCATGAGTGAGAACATGAGAACACCTGACTCCAATTAACCTGCAAAGAGTCAGCTGAGGCCATTAAGCTAATGTGACCACCTGACTCTAATTAAGGCCCTTCTGATAATATAAAAGGGCTCACTCCAGTCAGGCAGAGAGGAGCCAGAGGAGAGGAAGTGCGGCTGAAGGGCTGGTTAATGAAGACACCCTCAAGTCATTGGTAAGGGAGCCCTAAGGTAAGGGAGAATCAGGAGAGCTGTGGGGAAGTGGCCCAGGGAAATGTAGCAACTCTGGCAGTGAAAGGTTTGCTTCCAACAGCTGCTACCATTAGGGTCCCTGGGCAGGAACCCAGAGTAGAGGGCGGGCCTGGGTTCCCCCAACTCACCACTACAGAAATACTTCCTGGGAGGGGAAAACATGCCTCCATCAGGACAGGAGGCTAAACTGTTTTGGCATGAGGCCGTAGGAGCAACAGAGACTGTGGGAATTCTCTCCCCAACCTCCATTGCTGGCTTATGATGAAAAGGGCTCAGTAGACTGTATCCCTGGCCCTAGAGAGAGAAGGGCTACGTGGAGGGTTGCAATGAGCCTCTGAAGCGAGCATAAATTGCCTGGAAACGGGGGACAAGGTTGGAGCTCTGCCACTAATATATATAGGGCCCTACCAAATTCACAGGGCATTTTGGTCAATTTCACGGTCACAGGATTTTAAAAATAGTAAATTTCATGATTTCAGCTATTTAATTCTGAAATTTCACGGTGTTGTAATTGTAGAGATCCTGACCCAAAAAGGAGTTGTGGAGTGGTCAGAAGGTTATTGTAGGAGGAGATGCAGTTCTGCAGTACCCTTACTGCAGAAGGCGATGCTGCCTTCAGAGCTGGCAGCTGGAGAGCAGTGGTGGCTGGCTGGGAGCCCAGCTCTGAAGGCAGAGCTGCTGCCAGCAGCAGCGCAGAAGTAAGGATGACATGGTATGGTATTGCCACCCTTACTTGTGCGCTGCTGCCTGCAGAGCAGGGCCCTCAATCAGCAGCCACCACTCTCTGGCCATCCAGCTCTGAAGGCAGCAGCGCAGAAGTAAGGGTGGCATGATATGGTAAGGGTAGCAATGCTGCGACCCTCCTAAAATAACTTTGTGACTCCCCTCAACTCCCTTTTGGGTCAGGACCCCCAATTTGAGAAAGGCTGGTCTCCCCCATGAAATCTGTATAGTATAGGATAAAAGCACACAAGACCAGATTTCACGGTCTGGGATGCATTTTTCATGGTCATGAATTTGATAGGGCCCTCTTTATATAGAACCATGTTAGATGTCCCACCTGGCTTCCAGAAATTTCTATCAACCAATCCCACTCCTACTTGACAATTCAGAACTCCACCCACTCTTATATTTTCAAGGACCAGTGACAGTCAATTTTACTTACTAGCCACTCCCTTCAATCACCAGTGACTTATGTGACAGTCTGTACATCTATGGTCACCCCTTTTAAGAGATTATGCTAAATTTTGTGTAAAATATAGTAGATACAGTATTGATTAAAAACTCATGATTTGCTGATTATTATTGTCCTGGTAAAATATGTATGGCAACATTGTATGTAAAAAGATAAGATTCCATTGTACGATATTACCAGGACATGTTCTGGAGGGCAGTGATAAGTTCCGCAGAGACGAAAGGCTAGCCAATGCCTCAGCTAGGTGTCAACAAGATCAAATTCACCATCACCTGATTAAGTGGCCACTCTTTGCAGTAGAAAGGGTGTGGGCAAAAGATCTACATTTTGACAAAGAAATAGCTTAATGGTCCTGGCCATGCAGTTTTTCTGTCTCCTGAACATCAGCTGGAGATGATTCTTGCATAAGAGGAAGGGCTATAAGGGGAAAGGACATATGTCCCAAATCATCTCACCCTTGCTGTCTACCCATGGCAGCATCAACCCCTGAAGAACAAAGCAAGCAGCATTGAACTGGGAAATGGGGGGAGATCCTGAATGAAAGAGGTTCAATTAGTAAGACTGTTGGAAAATGTGGCGAGAGAGACCTTTTGCTTTGTATTTACATAGCTTGTTAAGTGAGGTGTTAGTTGTGTTTTACCTTTTATTTCCTTGTAACCAATTCTGACTTGTCTCATTACTTGTTGTCATTTAAAATCTTTTTGTAGTTAATAAATTTGTTTTGTTGTTTTTATCTAAACCAGTTTGTTTGGATTGAAATGTTTGGGAAATTCCATTTGGGAAAACAAGATTTATGCATGTCATTTTCCATTAATGAAATTATGGACTTTATATGAGCTTTATTGTGCAGAAGGGTTCTGGGTAGTACAAGACACACATTTCTGGGGGAATGTCTGGGATTGGGAGTTTGCTGATGTTACCCTGCAGTGTAATTCAAGAGTGGCTGGCTATAGCACTCATACAATATAGCTGGGAGTGATTTAGATGCTGGAGGCTGTATGAGAGTAGACCAGGAGTGGTTGCTCTCACAGCGAAACAGTGTAAAAGGCACCCCAAGTTGGGGAATTGAGGGGACCACAGCTGTCCATCAGTCCAGATTGACCCTTGGTAATGTCAAAGCTCCATCCATTCTACTCCGTCCTTAGGGTTCTGATACAATTATATAACAATTTTTTCTCTCATTAGTCATAGTAGACATAACAAGAAACTTAAGGCTGGTCTACGTTTAAAAAGCTGCCCCAGTGCCACTGTCGCACTTTAGTAAAGACACCGCTACGCCAGTGTGGGGAGAGGTGCTTCTGTCAGTGTAGTTAATTTACCTCCGTGAGAAGTGGTAGCTATGGTGACGGGAGAAGCTCTCCTGCCAACATAGCGCTGTCTACACTGGAGCTTATGTAGATATAACCACATCGCTCAGGGATGTGGACATTCCAGTGCACTTCTGAATCCCTAATTATTAGACACAGACAATTTGGAGGGGGTTCAGAGAGAAGAGCAACAAATATAGTTTATAGCCTGCAGGGACTGATTTTTCAGTGAAGATCAAAAGTTAAATTTTGAAGCTCCATTTCTTAAGACTTCTAAAAACTCAACTGAACAAAATTCTAGTAAACATACAATAATGAACAATTCTGCAAAAGATGTTCTAGATGGTTCCCACTTTGGTCTCTGAATCAATTGTTCATGAAGTGCATGCTAGTGGTTTGTAGAAAATTGGGTGGGTTTATAACATGCTGTTGGCTTTCCTCCTTGTTTCCAGCTGATTGTGCTGTCTTTCTTCATTTTCTCTGAAACAGCACTGATCCTAGTAGTTTGGATCTTAAATGGAGTTTGTCAACAAACTCATGTATATTAAAACTGTCTTAAACGAGCATTCAAAGAATTGACAAAAAATCCATTGTTTAATGGAGGCAGTCTGCTAATAAAGGTGGTGCTGGATTGTACTTGGTACTTTTGAGGATACTTAGGAGTGATTCCACTAGATTGGTGACATAGACATGTGCAGATCATAAGTATAATGAAATTCTGCTCTTGTTCAACTATGCATGCTTTTTTAAAATTTCAACAAGGTTTCAGAGTTAGTTTTAGAGGAAAATTAAGATACTGTAATTGGAATAGATGAGGGTAAATATAATTGGAAAGATTTAATAATATATGTAATTCAAATACTCTATTATGTGTTACTAAAGCTACAGTATTAATTTATTTTTCTTTTCCAAACAGCACCCGACAATGCCATTTACTCCTTGATGTCTTCAATTCAACTGAACAGGAGCTGACTGTTAGTGCTAAAAACAATGAAGACCTAGTTCTGCATGCGGGGGAATGTCAGCGGTAAGTGCTTTTGGCATTAAAGAGATACTGCTATAGCTTTATTCTCTCAACTTTTGTGAACTATTCATTTTTTTTAAATCTTTGTACAGTTTCAGAGACTGTAGTCTATTTTTGTTTCTCTGAAGATGCATCTTTGAGTGCTAAGAATTTCTCGGTGTAATTTATTTTGTCTGCAGTTTTCTTCCAGTAAAATTAATTGCAGAGTACAAGGTGATTGTTACTTGTGGAGTGAAAGAATGGGTTCAGCATTGTACAAATGACATGGACTGTTGGATTGACTGGCTATGTTTTCCTAAAACTTTTATAATATAATGGCTCTTTAAACACAGCGTATTTTGATGTTGAAACCTCCGTTTTTATTTATTGAAATAGATTTAATTCGTGGATATATAATCTTTGCACAGAATAGACCTTTCTTCATTCAGTTCACTTCTGCCATAACAACCATTCTGGGAAAAGGAGAAATAGACAAAAGAAGATGGAAACAGAGAAAGAGAAAACAAGAGCAATTACAGTAGGGTAGCTCTGCAGTCTGTTCCCTTCATTCATTTCTTTGGGCACTTATCTAGGCAAGAGCTCTTAGATGTATTCCCATCCCCTTTCCTAACCTGTCCACTTCACGGTTGTTAGACTGTTTGTTCCTAAGGGAAGGTACCATCCTTCTTTAAAATCTGGAAAGTGCATGGCACATAATGGACACAGTCCTAAACAATTAATAAATGGTGCTGAGACCATTACCCTATCAATCAAATGTTTCCTAAGACCCCACTTCTTCTGTGATGCTTATAAGAAGTGAATTTATTTTATCATTGGGGGAAAATCAATGTTGTGATGCTGAAATATTATCAAGAGGCTTCCTCAAAAAGTTTATGCCTCACATACAACTAAATATTATATTCTCTGAGTAAAATATCCAGCCCTCCAAACTGTCCCTCTACCAAAATAGCCATCAATTACATATTTGTTCCCCCCTTCCTCCTCCCAGGTTGTGGAGAGAGGTGAGTTGGTGTGAGTTGGAGGAATGAGTTTTGTGACAAAGTTCCTCCTCTGCCTTGGTGGGTCCTGCGCTTATTGGCAGATTTGCTCGCCTCAGAGGTTCATGGCAGCCCTCATTTGGCCATTTTCGTGGCTTAAATTTGCCGTTCACTCAGTTAGCCTCGTCACTGTTCAGCATGGGGAAAAGGAAGAAGAACAATCCCCGCAGTCTCTGCTGATCCACCTAGTGGATCGGGGGAAACAAGCCAGAGACCTTCCCCTTTGATGGAACCAACCGTCCAGGTCAACTCCTCCGGTATTAAGTAGGGAGTTGGGGGGGGATGGAGGATTGGGGGGGAACCCGGGCCCGCCCTCTACTCCGGGTTCCAGCCCAGGGCCTGTGGATTGTAGCTGTCTACAGTGGCTCCTGTAACAGCTGTACTCCTTGGGCTACTTCCGCATGGCCTCCTCCCAACATCTTCTTTATTCTCACCACAGGACCTTCCTCCTGATGTCTGGTAATGCCTGTACTTCTCAGTCTTCCAGTAGTATGCCTTCTCACTCTCAGCTTCTTGCTCCCAGCTCCTTGCATACACACACCACAAACTGAAGTGAGCTCCTTTTAAAACCCAGGTGCCCAGCCTGCCTGTCTTAATTGATTCTAGCAGCTTCTTGATTGGCTGCAGGTGTTCGAATCAGCCTGTCTGCCTTAATTGTTTCTAGAAAGTTCCTGATTGTTCTGGAACCTTCCCTGTTACCTTACCCAGGAAAAAGGGACCTACTTAACCTGGGGCTAATATATCTGCCTTCTATTACTCTCCTGTAGCCATCTGGCCTGACCCTGTCACAATCTACACAGAGTACTTCAGGAATTTAGGCAAAAAAAGGTTTCCTCGGTTGATGGTAGGGGAATCTGGCTCTTTCTGAAAGGTGTTCACCATCTTCTCCATACTCTGAAACAAAAATTGAAGATGAGATGCAGGTTGATAACTGACAAGTGTCAACATCAAGTGATGGGTTTTTTTAAGTTAAGATATGCACTTCCTTCCTTAAGAGCTCTCAGTATTCTGCCCTTCTTAAAGGTGGGATTTACAGTCTGCCTCTAAAGGACCCAGCACTTCCCTTTAAGCTTTCATCAGCGAAGAAGACAGAATGTCCAAACAGGGTGTGGAATAGAATTTTCTGATCACATCCAGAACCACAGTGAAAACCACAGTTCTAAACCAAGATAACTTTTGGCGTTCAACTTCTCAATATCCTATTTTACTGTCATTGATGTGGGCAGCTTAGTCTTAATCCAAGTAATTTTCTCTGCAAAATAACCAGAAATTTGCTCTTAGTGAGGGGTAGTCAAAATCAGCCCCTGTGAGAAGGCAAATTTCATTAAACAGTTCCTCTACCATATGGAATGGTGGTTCTTCTCAAGAGGTTGCAGATGCTTTGCCTCTCACACAACTATACCTCAAGACCTTAGGAAACATTTGTCCCAATACGTCGTCTTTGGCCCAGAATTTCTGCCATTAGCTCTTTGGCTGTCGTGCACCTCACAAATCATTATTAAACCAAGATTACTTGTGAGGATGAAACTATCAAAGGGGAAACACTCCAATACCATTGATAGTGGCAGATCATCAGAATAAGTTCCTCACTCCTCCAGGAGAATAGCAGTACATTTTCAAACTATTGGAGCCTATGTTTTTCCATGAGAGGAATACATTATCCGGCCCTCTAATTCTAACCCAAACACTAGATCCAAAGCTGAATCTGCAGCTACCTGGGACAGCCCTATAACCCTCATGTTGGCCACAAAATCCTGAACTGAATATGAAGATTCATCTTTTTATGTCAGTGTTGAAATTATTGGGTGTTGTCAGCCTGAGTGACTCCAGAGCCACAGCATTCAGGAAATCCATTGTCTCAAATTGAAGCTGCACTTTTGCCATTTGTTTCTTATAGAATTCACCTCTTCCATGGTCTCTGCATTAAATAAGACAATAATATGCAGTCTTGTGTTCCTTATGTTTAATGAAAAAGATAAAAAGAAAAAACTTAGACAATCACCAAGATATGCCATGCCTAACCATAGTAAATGTGTGATTGTGCTGCTGTGTCCCTTGCCCTTCCTTGTCACATCCCTTCCATATTGTTTCTGAACCTCAGTCGTATTTTAAAAAATCCTGTAAGCTCTTTGGAGTAAGGACTAAATCTTTCTACATCTTCTGTGAAGAGCCAGCAGATTTGGGTGGCATAAAATAATTAATTGTAGGAATAGAATCATAGAACTGGAAGGAACTTTGAGAGGTCATCTAGTCCAATCCCCTGCACTCAGGGCAGGACTAAGTATTATCCAGACCATTCCTGACAGGTGTTTGTCTAACCTGTTCTTAGAAATGTCCAGAGATGGAGATTCTACAACCTCCCTAGGCAATTTATTCCAGTGCTTACCCACCCTGACAGTTAGTTAGAGTTTTTCCTAAACCACCCTTGCTGCAATTTAAGCTCATTGTTTCTTGTCCTGTCCTCAGAGGTTAAGAACAATGTTTTTTCCCCTCCTCCTTCTAACAAACTGTTATGTACTTGAAAACTGTTATCATGGCCCCTCTGTCTTCTCTTCTCCAGACTAAACAAACTCAATTTTTTCAATCTTCCGTCATAGGTCATGTTTTCTAGACCTTTACTCCTTTTTGTTGCTCTTCTCTGTACTTCCGCCAATTTGTCCACATTTTTCTTGAAATGTGGTGCCCAGAACTGGACACAATATTCCAGCTGAGGTCTAACCAGCATGGAGTAGAGTGGAAGAATTACTTCTCGTGTCTTGCTTACAACACTCCTGCTAATACATCCCAAAATGATGTCTTCCACTCCCTACTCTCCCCCCCCCCTTTTTTTTGTTGCAACAGTGTTACTTTGTTGACTCCTATTTGGCTTGTGATCCACTATGACCTCCAGATCCCTTTCCGCAGTACTCCTTCCTAGGCAGTCTTTCCCATTTTGTATATGTGCAACTGATTGTTCCTTCCTAAGTGGAGTACTTTGCATTTGTCCTTATTGAATTTCATCCTATTTACTTCAGACCATTTCTGAATGGTCCAGATCATTTTTAATTTTAATTGTACCCTCCAAAGCACTTGTAACCTCTGCCAACTTGGTATCGTCCACAAACTTTACAAGTGTATGCTCTATGCTATTAGCTAAATCATTGATGAAGATATTGAAGAGAATTGGACCCAGAACTGATCCTTGTGGCCCCCCCTACCCTTAGTATGCCCTTCCTGCTTGACTGTGAATACTATAAACACCTTTTAAAAATAGGTCTACAGCACAATGACCCTTTATTGGGTCGATAAGTTTGAATAAGTGGCTCCTTTTTTTTTATTTAAGTTTAATAACTTTAATTTAAATAGTCTGAAATGCCAATATCATAACAGATGTAAACATTTCCAAGTACTTTACTCCTCCAGTAGGATCATTTATCAAGGAAAAACTTCACAGCTTGTTCCATGTTTAAATGTTCATATTATATACTCCTATCACAATAATGTAATTTTAGTCCCATCATAAAATATTTGAATGTTGTAATCTGGGTTATAAATTGCACATTACTATGTGTATTTTGTATTAGTTCATCTTCTGTTTCACAGGATAAGTACTTTTAATTGTAAGCATTACTTCATAGCTCCTACTTTGTTTCCATAGTTCTATAGATAATATAATTGAAAATATAGACAAACTTAAGTTGCATTTAAGAAGGCCCTGAGAAGATTACCAAACGGCTTCAGTGAGAAGACAGATTTTACTACCCAGAGGACAGTATGAAAAATGCAGAAATTAGCCTTTTTCAGTCTTCCTGGTTGTCCAGGGACTGCGCTTCCCAACAGAGCCTTGACACTGGATTCTCACTTGTCCCTTTTTTTCTGTCTTCTGGACTACCCTTTTTTAATATCTGATTAGGTGTTTGACATATTCATCTCCAGTAAATTTTTAATTCCTTGTTCTTTCTCCATCCCCAGTATCTCCATTATTTCCTTTGTCACCCATCATTAACATTTCCCTCATTTCTCTTCTGTTTTATCCCTATGCATTCCCCTCACTCTCCAGCCCCTCCTTCAGGGCTTGTCTATATAGAGATTTATTGCTTGGCCAGCCAGGGTATAAATCTACATTATACTAGCCTGCCATACTAACTGGCCATGTGGACCCTGTTACAATGCACTACTACTACTTGAAATAGGCTGTGGAAAGCATAAGCACTCATGTATCATTCCACTTTATTTATCTGGTGTTTTAAGAAAAGTGTGCAGTTCCCTCCCTTCCCAGCCACCGTTACAGTTAGTGTTTTAATTTATTACAAGTGTCTTATTCTGCAAAATA
Organism: Dermochelys coriacea; assembly: GCF_009764565.3. Lineage (NCBI taxonomy): Eukaryota > Metazoa > Chordata > Testudines > Dermochelyidae > Dermochelys > Dermochelys coriacea. Next base: position 11,071,763 of record NC_050069.1, read on the forward strand.
ATGCAATCCTGGGGGCTCCTTAGTGCTACAATACTACTCTACTATGGCTAATCATTCTCTGAGTAACTAATGAAGGTTACAGGATGGCCATTGTAGTTTGAAAAAACATACATTTGTATATGGAATGTTCAGTGGTTACCATTAAATAAATATTTAAGAGTTACATGACAATAGCATCTGTGAGAGCATGTTCCTTTTTTCTTATATGTAGAATAAGGAAATATGAGGAATATACTTGTCTTATCAAGTTATATATATCAACTTAATTTCTATTTCTTATCCCCTTTGTCTTGGAGAAATGACCAGCAGTTCAGTGGTGACCAGTTAGCATGCTTCTTCTATCTGAGGAACATGGAAAGAAACATAAATTCTGGCAAATCAAGTGTAAAAGTATAATTTGTACTCCTGGGAGTATTCTGCGCCAAAAAATTAAATTCTGCACACAATATTTTAAAATTCGGCAACTTTTATTTGTCACAATAACACTATATAATTACGCCAGTTTCAATTATTTTGATAATTTATTTCAAAATACCTGTCAGCAAATATGTTTGTAACTATACAGACACACAAACAAAAATTCCTCCAGGAGTAGAGTTAAAGAAACCCCTATGACAACCCGGTTCCTGTTTCTCTGTCCCCTCCCTTCCCCCCAAGCCCAGCCGGAGGGCCAGACACCCACAACTCCTCCCCAGCAGAGCCTAGCCGCTGGGCCCCTGTGGCCCAGATAGCCATAGCCACAACCCCTCCCCCCAAGCCCAGCAGTGGGGGCCCCCGGCTCAGATACCCCCCACCCCCAAGACCCCAACCGTGGGGCCCTCCTTGCCCAGGCATCCATCCACTCCTCCCGCAGAGCCCAGGGATCCAGAGGGAGAAACAGCCTGATGCTTGGTCCCAGAGTAGCACAGTGTTTCCTGTGCACCACCTTCTCCTTCCCTCAGGGCATGCTGAGAAACTCCAGCTGCCAGGAACCCTCTATCTTCCTTCCCCTCCTCCTCCCCCTCCCCCAAGCAGTGTCTTCTATGTGGAAGTTGGGCTCTGCTGGGTCCAATGGTCCTTAGTGGCTGCTAGCAGCACTGCAGCCCATTTCTGTGAGGGAAAGGAAATTCTGCACGCACAGTGGCACAGAATTCCTCCAGGAGTAAATTAGATGGGATAATGGGATTTTGGTAAGTAACTGATCTTTAAATATTCAGGGTAAATAGGCCAAATCCCCTGAGATGGGATATTAGATGGATGGGATCTGAGTTACTATAGAAAATTCTTTCCTGGGTATCTGGCTGGTGAATCTTGCCCATATGCTCAGGGTTTAGCTGATTGCCATATTTGGGGTCGGGAAGGAATTTTCCTCTAGGGCAGATTGGAGAGGCCCTGGAGGTTTTTCGCCTTCCTCTGTAGCATGGGGCATGGTTGACTGGAGGGAGGCTTCTCTGCTCCTTGAAGTTTTGAACCATGATTTGAGGACTTCAATAGCTCAGACATGGGTGAGGTTTTTCATAGGAGTGGTGGGTGACATTCTGTGGCCTGCGCTGTGCAGGAGGTCGGACTAGATGATCAGAGTGGTCCCTTCTGACCTTAGTATCTATGAATCTAGGTAGGCCAAAAAGAATTAGAAGAGCAACTAGTAAAAGAAAAAACAATTGCTGTTCATTTTTGTGTAAGTACATGAGAAGCAGGAAACTGCTAAACAGTGCAGCCACTGGATGATCAAGATGCTAAAGGAGCACTCAAAGGAGATGAGGCCATTGCAGAAAATCTAAATGAATTCTTTCCATTGGTCTTCATTGCAGGGGATGTGAGAGAGATTCCCACACCTGAGTCATTCTTTTTAGATGACAAAATCTGAGGAATGGTTCCAGATTGAGGTCTCACTAGAGGAGGTTTTGGAACAAAGTGATAAATTAAATAAGTAATAAGTCATCAGGACCAGATGGTATTCACCAAAGAGTTCTGAAGGAACTCAAATATGAAATTGCAGAACTACCAACTATGGTATATAACACTTAAATCAGCATCTGTAATACATGACTGGTTGGTAGATAATGTAACACCGATTTTTAAAAAGGTTCCAGAGGTGATCCTGGCAATTATAGGCCAGTAAGCCTAACTTAATTACTAGGCAAATTGGTTGAAACTATACTAAAGAACACAATTATCAGACTCATAGATGAATGAAATATGTTGGGGAAGAGCCAACAGAGCTTTTATAAAGGGAAATTATACCTTAAAAATCTATTAGAATTCCTTGACAGTGACAACAAACATGTGGACTAGTGGATATAATGTACTTGAACTTTCAGAAAGCCTTTGACAAGGTCCCGCAGCAAAGGCTCGTAAGCAAAGTAAACAGTTATGGGATAAGAGGAAAGGTCCTCTCGTGGATCAGCTAAAACTGGTTAAAAAATAGGAAACAGAGGGTTGGAATAAATGGTCAGTTTTCACAGTGGAGAGAAGTAAATGTCAGGGTCCCCTAAGGATCGGTACTGGAAACATTGCTCTTCAACATATTCATAAATGATCTGGAAAGGGGGGTAAACAGTGAGGTGTCAAAATTTGCAGACCATGCAAAATTGCTCAAGCTAGTTAAGTCCAAAGCAGAGTGCGAAGAGTTACCAAGGGGTTCTCACAAAACTGGGTGACTGAGCAAGAGAATGGCAGATTAAATTCAATGTTAAGTGCAAAGTATTGCACATTGGAAAACATAATTCCAACTATACATACAAAATAGTGGGATCTAAATTAGCTGTTACCATTCAAGAAAGAGAGCTTGGTGTCATCGTGGATAGTTCTCTGGAAACATAAGCTCAGTGTGCAGCAGGAGTTAAAAATGCTAACAGTGTTAGGAACCATTAGGAAAGGGATAGATAAAACAGAAAATATCATAATGCCAGTTTATAAATCCATGGCATGCCCACACTTTGTATACTGCAAACAGTTCTGGTCGCCTCATCTCAAAAAATGGTAGGGGTGTGTGTGTGTATAAAAAAAAAAATTGGAAGAGGTACAGAGAAGAGCAACAAAAGTGATTAGGGGTATGGAAAGCTTCCCATGAGGAGAAATTAAAAAGACACGGACTATTCGTCTTGGAAAAGTGATAATAAGGGGGATACGATAGAATCATAAAATCATGAATGGTGTGAAGGAAATGTTGTTTATCCCTTCACATAACACATGAACCAGGGTTCACGCAATGAAATTAATAGGCAGCAGGTTTAAAACAAACATAAGGAAGTACTTCTTCACACAATACATGGTGAACCTGTGGAACTTGTTGCCAGGGGATGTTGTGAAGGCCAAAAGTGTAACTGGGTTCAGAAAAGAATTAGATAAGTTTATGGAGGATAGGTCCATCAGTGGCTAATAGCCAAGATGGTCAGGGGCATAACTCCATGATCTGGATTTCCCTAAACCTCTGACTACTAGAAGCCTGGATTGGATGACAGGGTGAGTCACTCGATAAAGCACCCTGTTCATCTGAAGATTCTGGCACTGGCCACTCTTGGAAGACAGGACTCTGGGCTAGGTAGACCATTGGTCTGATCCACTGTGGTCATTCTTATCTTCTTATTGTTCATCTTTGTGGCTGCGGAGCTGGCAGGTATATGCTTTTTATCCTTTGCCCAAATCCCATGATATCTTCTTGGGAGTGCACTTCATACTTCCCTTTTCAGTAGCTGTGGGATTCAAAATGTTCCTATGGGTCCTGCTATTATGAGATGGCCACTTTCTTCATTTGGAGGCCAGGTACACTTGGAATATACTGTTTTACTGGAGAGTTCGGTGCTCTCTGACCCCTTTATAAAATATTAGTTGGAGGGGAGGGGCCAGGATTGCAGGCCACCAAACCATCCAGTGGATGAAAGTAGTGGGATCCTTGGGAGAGGAGTGTGTCTTGGCTTACAATTTCAGTTGATAATGTTTTGGCTTCATTGGAAAGATGCTCTCAAGTGCTGCAAAAGAACACAAAATATATTTTGCCGCTCATCAAACTTTAATAGCTAAGTTTCTTCCGGCTCTAATATATACATTGAAAGTTATTATTTACGTCACTGGTGGCTTGAGTGAGGGGTTGTAATTGATGCTGGTGAACTTCTGGGTAGACTGAGTGATGTGTATAGTAGCCTCAGTTAATTAAAATATGTTTGTTGTACTAGAATGATGTGTGTCTATTTTGTGAACCTACTCAGTTGAATACACATCTCATGATAGCGAGAGATATGGGTTTTATTTTATATACATGGTTTTGGGCAAATTTGTCTTAAATCACTTTTCTATGTGACCGGAGTCTCCCATTTGCAAAGTTTTTTGAGAAAATCACTTGTACATTAGATTCTAACTTTACCATTTAAAGTGTGTGACACTGTATCTGCACGAAAATTCCACATTTGGCTATAACCTTAGTAGTATCATTTTGTAGTCTTTCTGCGTCCCCTAATGCTGTTTAGCTGTTACATTAGTTTTCTTTAATGTAGGAGATGGTGCAGCTCAACTCTACAGGAGACTATTGAGGATCTTTTTTGTAAGAGAGTTGAAATGTGATGAATGTAATCAGTAGTAACAACTTATTTGTCATAGTCGTTTGGTGGTTACTACAAAATTAAAATAGCAGAATGTATCAGACAGAGCTCTTGAAAGGAGCTGTAGTATGTATGTTAACAAAAATAATGTATTGCCAGCAGCAGTGATTTTAATTTATTGAAAAACTTAGTTATGGTAATTATTGTGTTTCTTACTTGATTATCAAGCCATTAAAATTAAATTTCATGACAACCCTCGTTTACGTGTAAATCACTTTGTAATTTATGGTAATAGATGTTATCTCATTACATGCCTCAAGATATCTAGTTTTGTACAGCATATCATGCATTGCCTTTGAATTTAAATTCTGTGCACAGCATGTCTGGCACTGAAGAATCTCAAACAACATAATCAGTGGAAAGATATTTATCATGGTGATGATCTCAGTAGCTCAGCCCTGTCATCTGTCTTTGTGGTGCACCATAACTGAGTTATGAAAGTCTTTCATGCATATTAGATAAACAAAGATTCTACAGTCAATAGCTGCAGATGTCATAAAAGGTGCGGAGGCTAAGAATGGTTTGGTCGATTAAATGACTGGCAATAAGGAGATCCATACATTGTTGCTGACCAAGTGACATCTTCCTATGAAAGAATGTCTTTCCAAGTGTAAAGGATGTGAAAATTTGAATCTACTTAATCTGTTAGAGGTTTCAGCTTTATATGAATTATCTGTTCCTCTCTTAAAGAAGATGTCATCATACAAAGAACTACTCTTACTTTCAGAGTACAAGGGTCCTTGAGTGAAAGCTGAGATGAAGATAGAATAAAATTTATAAAATGTTATAAGGTGGCCCCATCTGGAATGCCCTCCAGCAGCAGGCTGCAGCAAGACAGGAATGCCTGCCTCAATTTCCCTCCTTCTCCTGCCCATGAAAGGAACATAGTCTCCCATTGTCTAATGTAAAGCCCAGCTCTGGGCATAATTTATTCATGTGCGCCAGTGCAATATTCCCCCCCCCCCAACCTTTTAGAAAACCATTTTCCAATTTACACAATAAACATACAGCAAGTGTCTCCCAAATCCCTTTCCAGGGATGATATCAGCAAGTCAGCCACCTGAAACTCAATAGCAGGGCTGTGTTCTCAGTGACTTTGGCTCCTGTTTCAGGACCCCACTCTCTAGATATCACTGCCTGAGGGTGACTGGTCTTCCTGCTGCCCTTCATTCATGTCTTTTTCCTGAGGGCTTCCCCTCTTGCAGGGTTCCATCCTGCAGGTCTCCCAGCCTGTCACTTCTGTCCGTGCTCAGGGGATGCACCCTATCACAACTATCATCTTGCTCCTGGGCTTGGCTTCCCCAAACCAACCTAGATCTTCCACTTTTCCTAGGGGCCACTGTCTGAGTCTTTCACTTGTTGGAATCCCCAACTTTGATCTGTTTTCACCAACAATTTTCCTCCAAGCTCTTCACTGGACAGCTCACAGTTACTGCTTGCCTTGCAAACTCAGCTCTCTCCAAGCAACTCCTTCCAGCTCTTCCTGCTGCTTCTCTCTCCTCTGGGTCTTTGGCAGCTCTCAGCTGCCACTTCCTGACTCTCTCACAGTGACTTGCCAGTTCTCTAACTCTCCCAGTTTGTTCCCCAGTATGGCCCAAGTGTCCTCTTTTAAGTTCAGTTGGAATGAGCTAATGAATCACAAGTGCACTGGCCTCTTCCCTCATAAAGGGTCAGTGTTACTGTATGATTTTATATATATATATAATATATATATATAAGGACTTACTGGTTTACAAAGAGAGAAGAAAAGACACAATGAGAAAAGGGTGGAGTTTGGTTACAGTACATAGCATTAGAAACACTTGTCTAAATGTGATGCTTCTAGAGGGAAGCAGTTTTCCTGTGCATTTACAAAAAGTCAGCAAGAGTGTGCTAAATATTCTTATAGGTGGGGCTGGTAGCATTACATTACACCTGTAATTAATGCCCAACAAGCATTACACCTGTAATTAATGCCCAACAATTGCCATGAGAAGATATTTTTTCAGTTGCTTTTAATTTTGCCAAATTTAACCATTTGGGCTGAAATTTTCCATGCTCGGTGTCTGTTTTAGGGTGAATTTTTCTGGAAAATTTCAGCCACAATGGTTCAGCTGTTTCAGAGAATGCTGTCATGGGAAAAGACATTGTTTTCCCATTTTAAAAATTTTTGGCCACCTTTTCTTTGAAAAGCTCTAGCATCCCTATGCTTTGGAGAAAGGGTTTGAAATTTAGGAAGGGGGTGCCTTTGTGACAGGTAGCTTTTGCTGTATCCATCAATATCTGCCAAAATTTGGCTTGATTATAATAGTTGAAATATCGCAGATCGCACATGCTCAGTAGAGACTTCTTACGGTTGAACGGCTAAAACCCTTGAAGATTCCATCCACGCAGACCATGCTCCTTCCCCTCACAGCTCCTGTGTGTGATTGAACTGCTCATGCACCGTCTCCCCAACTGAGCATGCTGCTGCCCAAGGTGCAGCTCCTAGCTGCTGAGAGCCAGTATGATCAGGAAGCCTGCCTCTGCTGTGGTCTGAATGACAATCCCCCCCGTTGGCACCTAGGCACTGTAGAGGAGGAAGCCACGTGACTTGAGTGCACAGAGGACCAGAACATGACTGTGAAAAAGAAATAGGTTGGGACAAGGAGTTTGGTGGGACTGGGAGTTGTTGGGCTAGGATTGGGACTAGAAATAAGCGGGTAGAGGGCAAACTGCAACTTGTTGGGCAAAGAGACTGGGAGGAGATGGGGACTGTGAGGCAGGTGTAGGGGGAGACTGAGAGCCATTGAGGAAAATGGGTAAAGGGAGAGAAGATAGGGAGGGGATGGGAGGTGGAGTGAGTGCGGAGGCAGGTCTGACACGCAGCTGGTGCAAGGAATCTATGTAGAGAGATTAGGACAGGTTGCTAGGTCAGGAGTGGTGACTGATATTGGATGAGGAAGCTGGGGAGTGAGTCTGGAACTATCAGCCAGTGTGCAGGGGAGAACTACATAATGCTGTGAGGGAGGTGAGAGATGGATCAGACGAGGAGCTGAGATGGGCAGTTGGGATTGGGTGGGCAATGAGTCTGGAACTGGAAGTTGGAGGAGATGTGGAGCAGAGGAATGACTGGGACTCTGACTGGGGAATCGGATCGGGAGACGCAGGTCAGCTGGGCAAGGGGACTGGGACTAGGATGTGAAACCTGAGATGTGGGGACTGGGACTATGTAGGCAGAGAAAATGGGATCAGGCTGAGAAGCCAGGGATGGGTGAGAGATGAACAGCTTGGAAGGTATGGGGCAGAATGGTTAGAGTATGGGGGAATAAGGAAAAGTGACCACTAGAAACACTTCCCTCCAGAGCCTGGAATGGAACCCATGATCTCTGAATCTCACAATTCTTCTGCTTTCAGCTAATATTTGTGAAACCCAATGGCAAAGTATATCTCGTTTCCCTCCACCTCATCCCAAATGCTAGTCCATATTGTAACTGAGGCTTGACTGCCAAGATGTTACTTAGTTGGCACTATAATGTAGCATAGGCATATTTCCTGTATTTACACTCTCCAGACCCACAATAAAGATACCAAGGTGTAAATGGTAGTCTTTAAAAAAAAACAACAAACAAGTTGTGTGTCAGGATCAGATTCTGAGAGAGAGACAGGAAGTTTGGATGGGGAAGGGGATAAGTCAGCCAAGGTCAGAGAAGCTGAACTGGGAGAGAAGGCTCCATGTTTCAGCATACAAGCAATGCATTACAATAGATGAACACAGGACAATTCCAGGAGACCCTGACCCCAGCCCAAAGAATGCTCTGCAGAGCAGAGGAAACTGAGGCACAGGAATGCATAGATGTTTGTTTTTGTATAGATCTTTCTATTTCTTGTCCCATTAAAGAGAGAAAGCAATAACATTGCAGAACCCTGTGCAAAGTGTCTGTATGTGTTTTGTGCTACACCTTATCATATGCCCCTCAAAGACGTAAACCAGAAGGCTTATGCCTTTGTGTGCATTTAAGCTATGGGGAGAGTCTGAGGAGTCAATACTGGTTCCAAGATGCGAGGCATTGGGCTGCATAGTCTGAACTCTCAGGAAAGGGTGATAGAGAGAGGAATTGCACCACAAGACTGTGCTTAGGGACTCCAGGCCCGGAGGGTGTTCAACATATTCATATATGATCTGGAAAAACGGGAGAACAGTGAGGTGGCAAAGTTGTTTATAGATCGTACAACATTACTAAAGTTAGGTCCAAAGCAGACTGCAAAGAGTTACAAAGGAGTCTCACAAAATGGGATGACTGGGGCAAGAAAATGGCAGATGAAATTCAATGTTCATAAGTGCATTGGAATACATAATCCCAACTATTCATACAAAATGATGAGGTCTAAATTAGCTGCTGTTGTTTGTACTGCAGAGTGTTGTTCAGGCTGATAAGTTAATGCTGCTAGTGCTGCTGTTCCTGGAGCTCCAATGTTAGTTCCCCTTGCAGTGAATTGCAGCTTGCAATTCATCAGATCTCGATTTTGTCCATAAAGGAAGACCACAGTCTCTGTTAAGTTGCAAAGGGGCTGGGCCAGGTTTATTCTCAACAAAGCCTGGTACTAGTGCCCCACAGGAGCTACAGGTACACTAACATGTGTGTGCCCCTGCAATCAGCACATCAGGATGCTGTCCCCTAAGCTAGCACAAGATGTCCCTCTTATGACTTCTGCTTTTATATATTGATATATATAGTGTGTGTGTGTGTGTGTGTGTGTGTGTGTATATATATATATATGTTGTATATTATATTATATTATATTCCATATGCTTTTCTTCATTATACTGTATCATGTACCTGCTAGTTCAAAGGAAACATCCTCATCCCTTATCCTGTCATTCCTTCCTTATTTTACAAGGGGTCTGTGTCCCTATTCCATCTCCTAGGAATGTGTTTATGTAGCTACTTGAGAACTCTGGTTGTTCCTGTACCATCCTATTGGGTCAGGAATGTGGTTATTTAGTGTTAGCTAATACCTAATGTGTTGCTATTCTGCCAACACCAGGCCTACTCTGGTTCACAGCCTTTGGTGCATACTGTTAGTTATGCCTAGGAGATCCAGAAAGGCCTATACCTGTTACCATTCAAAAAGAGATCTTGAGGTCATCGTGGATAGTTCTCTGAAAAAAATCTGCTCAGTGTGCAGTGGAAGTCAAAAAAGCTAACAATTTTAGGAACCATTGGGAAAGGGATATATAATAATAATAATGAAAATATAAATCCATGGTATGCCCATACCTTGAATACTCCATGCAGTTCTGGTTGCCCCATCTCAAAAAAGATATATTAGAATTGGAAAAAGTACAAAGAATGGCAACAAAAATGATAAGGACTGTGGAACAGATTCCATGTGAGAAGAGATTAAAAGGATTGGAGTGGTCTTGGAAAAGAGATTACTAAGGGAGTATATGATACAGGTCTATAAAATCATGAATGGTGTGGAGAAAGTGAACAAGAAACTGTTTACCCATTCACATAACATGTGAACCGGGGTTCATCCAATGAAATTAATAGGCAGTAGGTTTTAAGCAATCATAAAGAAGGTCGTCTTCACACAATACACAGTCAACGTGTGGAGCTCATTTTCAGGGGGCATTGTGAAGGCTGAAAGTATAACTGGGTTCAAACAAGAATTAGATAAGGTCATGGAGAATTGGTCCATCACTGGAAATTAGCCAAGATGGTCAAGGATGCAACACCATGCCTTGGGGTGTCCCTAAACCTCTGACTGCTAGGACTAGAGAACAGGGGATGGATAACTCAAAGGGCATGATCACTCAATAAAGTGTCCTGTTCTGTTCATTCCCTCTGAGGCATCTGGCACTGGACCCTGTCAGAGGACAGGACACTGGACTAAATGGACCATTGATTTGACCCAGTATGGTCATTTTTATGTTCTTATTGAGGCATTGACGGGACTCTGTTTAGAATCCGGAGGCTTAAAACACCTAGGATCCAGCAACTTTTAAAAAAAAATCTTTCAAAACAACCTTAGAAATGCATTTTCACTATTTATTCTGAACAATAACACCACACTGTAGTGAGAGCAAAGAAACAGATGGCCATTCACATACAATTTTCATATGTATTTTACAGAGACATTTGATTTTTCATTTTTAGTTAAAGGTATAAAAGTCTAAAGTTCCCCTTCACCATAAAGGGCATAAAAGAAAAGTAAGTGCTCCATTTTAGTAGTATTACTTTGCCACATTTTTGATCAGAGCTCTTATATAATTTCTTTTCAGGGGCACTGATCATATGTATTGCAGTGTCTGTTCCCATCTGCTTCTAGTTTCATTCAGGGAAGAAGGCAGCACAGTGACTTGAAGTTGCGGAGCTAGCCTTAGCAATTTTAAGTGGGCATGTGAAACATTTTTGCCCTCCCTGTGCCCAAAATGGGAACTATATCTTGTCCCTCCCACTGTGCACATAGACAGCCTACGTTTTTTGGAAGGAATTGCGGAGATGATCATTTGGGTACACCGAAAGTTAACTGACTCGTAAATAACAAGAGTGTATATGGGAGAGGATCTTTTGAGGATTATTGAGGCAAACTGCTTAAATGTATATGGCTAGCAAGAACATCCAAAGTTACAATTGCAAGAATTTTTTTTAAAAAAAGGAAAAATAAGTATAAATATTTTGGAAGGAATATAAAACTTCATGCTTCAGTTCATAAGCAATCCTCTAATTCAGTATTTCTCAACCTTTTTGATACCAGGGACCAGCTTGCTTCCTTCCTAAACTGTGTTGGGGAGATCTCAGGGACCGATGCCAGTCCACAGACTGGTCGTTGAGAAATACTGCTCTAATGAATGGGGTTGGGAAAATACTTTCACTAGGGACAGGTTTTTCCATAGATGTCTACTGCAGGGTTTCTTTTGCCTTCTTCAGAAGCACCTGTTGCTGGCCACGGTCAGGAGTAAGATGCTGCACTAGATGTTATGACAATTCCTCTGTTCTTCTTATCCTTCCCACATAGATTCTAAGATCAGAAGACACCACTGTGATCATCTAATCCAATGGTTCTCAAACTGGGGGTCGGGACCCCTCAGGAGGTCATGAGATTATTACATGGGGGGTCATGAGCTGTCAGCCTCCATTCCAAACCCTGCTTTGCCTCTAGCATTTATAATAGTGCTAAATATTTTTAGAAGTGTTTTTAATTTATAAGGGGGAGGTTGCACTCAGAGGCTTGCTGTGTGAAAAGGGTCACCAATACAAAAGTTTGAGAATGACTGATCTAATGCAACCTGTCTAACACAGGACATAGGACTTTCCTGAACTAATTTCTGTTTGAATTAGAACATGTCTTTTAGAAAATATCTGTTCTTGACGTAAAAATTGCCAGTGATGGAGAATCCACCACAAGACTTGGTAAGTTGGGTCAATGGTTGATTAGCCTCATTATTAAAAACTTATGCCTTATTTCCTGTCTGAATTTGTCTGGCTTTAACTTCCAGCCATTGAATCTTGTTATACCTTTGTCTGATAGACTGAAGATCCCATTATCAAATATTTGTTCCCCATGTAAGTGCTTATACACTGTGATTAAATTATTTTTTAACCTTCTCTTATGCTAAATAGATTGAGCTCTTTGACTCTGTCACTATATGGCATGTTTTCTAATCCTTCAATCAATCTTGTGGCTCTTCTGTGAACCCTATTCAGGTTATCAACATCCTTTCTGAATAGTGGACACCAGAACTGGACACAGTATTTCAGTAGCAATTGCACCAGTACCAAATTCAGAGGTAATATACCCTCCCTACTTCTACTCTATATTCCCCTGTTTATGCATCCAAGATTGTATTAGCCCTTTTGGCCACAGCGTCACTTTGGGAGCTTATGTTCAGTTGATTGTCCCCTATGAGCCTCAAATCTTTTTCAGAGTCACTGCATCCTGAGAGACTTTTAAGTAATGTCTTGTAAGTATGGTCTATAATTCTTTGTTCCTAGATGTATAGGTTTACATTTGGCCTTATTAAAATGCATATTGTTTTCTTATGCCCAATTTACCAAGCAAGCTCTGTATCATTGACCTGTCCTCTTAATTATTTACTACTCCCCAATCTTTGTGTCATTGTAAATTTTATCAGTAATGATTTTGTTTTCTTTCAGGTCATTAATAAAAATGTTAAATAGTATAGGGCCAAGAACTGATTGGCATTAATTCTGTTACCCTCTATTAATTCTTAATTAATTGACTCCTGCATCAGCTGTTCTATTACTTTGCCCATGATTGATGTCAGGCTGGCAAGCCTATAATTAACCAGGTCATCATGTTTACCCTTTTTAAATATTGGCACAAGATTAGCTTTCTTCCAGTCCTCTGGAACTTCCCCAATGTTCCAGGATTTATTGAAAATCAACAGTAAGGATCCAGTGAGTTCTTTGGTCAACTCATTTAAAACTCTCAGATGCAAGTTATCTGGAATGGCTGATTTAAAAATGTCTAGCTTCAGTAGCTACTCATTAACATCCACCTAAGGTACTGTTGGCATGGAGAAATCTCATCATCATCATGTGATATGACTACATAATGGTTTTCCCCAAATATAGAACAGAGATATTTACTGAATCTGTCTGCCTGTTCTTCATTATTATTGACTATTCTACTATTTCCATCCAGTAATAGCCCAGTACCTTATTAGAATCACTTTGTTACTGATATAACTTAAAATAATCCTTGTTATTATCCTTAATTCTGCTGGCTGTAGAGTTCTCCCTCTGTCCTTTTGTTTTCCTTATCAATTTTCTGCAGTTCCTAGGTTCTGATTTATATTCATTACTGTCCCCTTTCTTCCAGTGTTACATATATTTAAATGATTTCTACCTTTACATCTTATTTAAACTAGGTTGGCTTTTTAACCAGTGTGGCCTTCTTTCTCAGTTCATAGAATCAGAGAATATCAGGGTTGGAAGGAACCTCAGGAGGTCATCTAGTCCAACCCCCTCCTCAAAGCAGGACCAATCCCCAACTAAATCATCCCAGCCAGAGCTTTGTCAAGCCTGACCTTAAAAACATCTAAGGAAGGAGATTCCACCACCTCCCTAGGTAACGCATTCCAGTGTTTCACCACCCTCCTAGTGAAAAAGTTTTTCCTAATATCCAACCTAAACCTTGCACACTGCAACTTGAGACCATTACTCCTTGTTCTGTCATCTTCTACCACTGAGAACAGTCTAGATCCATCCTCTTTGGAACCCCCTTTCAAGTAGTTGAAAGCAGCTATCAAATCCCCCCTCATTCTTCTCTTCCGCCCACTAAACAATCCCAGTTCCCTCAGCCTCTCCTCATAAGTCATGTGTTCCAGTCCCCTAATCATTTTTGTTGCCCTCCGCTGGACGTTTTCCAATTTTTCCACATCCTTCTTGTAGTGAGGGGCCCAAAACTGGACACAGTACTCCAGATGAGGTCTCACCAATGTCGAATAGAGGGGAATGATCACATCTCTCGATCTGCTGGCAATGCCCCTACTTATACATCCCAAAATGCCATTGGCTTTCTTGGCAACAAGGGCACACTGTTGACTCATATCCAGCTTCTCGTCCACTGTAACCCCTAGGTCCTTTTCTGCAGAACTGCTGCCGAGCCATTCGGTCCCTAGTCTGTAGTGGTGCATGGGATTCTTCCATCCTAAGTGCAGGACTCTGCATTTGTCCTTGTTGAACCTCATCAGATTTCTTTTGGCCCAATCCTCTAATTTGTCAAGGACCCTCTGAATCCTATTCCTACCCTCCAGCGTATTTACCTCTCCTCCCAGTTTAGTGTCATCTGCAAACTTGCTGAGGGTGCAATCCACACCACACCAGTTGTGGGTTTGTGGCTTTTTTGGCATCTAATTAATTGTTTCTAAACGGTTCCCAAGCATCATTCACATTTTTCCAATTAATTTTTCTCCCAAATGATATAACTCATAATTGTTTTTGGTTTTGTGAAATTGGTCCTTTGAAAGTACCAAGTGTATATATAACTTGTTTGGGCTTTAATCTGTCTGCACAAAACGAATGTGATTTTCATACTTGTACCTAAGCCACTACTAATTTTTTTAGTTTTATGATTAGTTCCCAAGAAGCTAACAGTCTAAATTGACAAATACAATAAAGTACAAACAAAAATGATACACTGGGCAAAGTTCCAGTCCTTTTAGATGTTTGCTGTTTTGTTTCTTTTTCTCTGTTGGGCGTTAGGGATCAGAGAGAGAGAGAAAGGGAAGTACAGAGGTAAATGAAGCAATTTTTTTCTGTAGTTGGGTCGTACCACAACTGTCATTCCTTGTAAAAAGCCATTGTTGAAACTAAACTGCAGACTCTTTAAATTCACACACATATGTCAGAGTAAGGCATTCCGTGTTCTGAATCATTAAATTCTGGCATTGGTAAATTATAAACATAGAGGAGGAAGTCAAGACCCCATATTACCAGCTCTCCACTGAGGATGTTCTGCTTATTAAGAGACTTGATATTATTGAGGAAGACAAAGATTCATGATGTTTGTTTAAAAAAAGTAGGGAAGGGAGGATGGATAAGGGTAGGTACTAAGAATCTGCTACTGTACTGCAGCTGTGGATCTTTGTTAGTAGAAATAAGTATCTTACAATCCCTCCTTCTTTGCATGAATTACTCCACCTCTGTGCCAGACTCATCCAGTCTTCCCAAAGCCAGACATCTTCTGTTCCCTTCTCCACATCCATCAGCATAATTTAACTTGGTTTAGCTCCCCTCCTATCTGTAGCATTCTCTTATGTGCTCCAAGAATCCCTATCCTCCCCTCCCCCTCTCTGAACTGTGAAATCCACTCTGGCCTACTCTTCTATCAATGGCAGTTTCAGCATACCGCTTCTGACTCCCAGCCTTCCATTTAAGATAAGTATTGAGCCGCTGTCCATAAAAGCTCCCATGCTGTTCTGTCTCCATATTCCTCTTCAGAGGTATACTGCTTCTTCTTTTGCCTTTCTTCCCACTCTTTTCTGCAATACCAGTTACTGCTTAGGTGGCAATTACAGAAGCTTCAAACACACAATCTCCTTCCTACCTATATTTTTACTAGGTGAAAACTTGGGGTCAAGGACCCTTTTGCACTTTATTACCAGATATTAAAAAAATACACACTTTTTAGCACTGTGCCAACTGGTTCTAAAACAAAATATTTTACTATGGAGTCTGATTTTTTTATATATGTCACCTAATTAAATCTGAGACCCTTCAGTAGTGGGGGATTGATTGTTCAGGGGTTGAGTAACTGGATATAGAGCCTTTCACTCCCAGGTCATAAGTTCTAATTGTGAAATGAATTTGGTGGTATCAGTCCAATTGCCAGTTGACAAATGTCTTTATTAAAAGAAAAATTAAAAAAAAACCCACCACCCCACAACTGGGCACTGTTGTTGACACTGTCAGCAAGACATCAAAGCTGAATGGGTGTAGGTGTCATTCCAGATCAGGATTGAACGTGGGGAAGCTTGCATTGTTGCTTACTGTGTTGTAATTGTTTTGTGGATAAACAGATGACTTCAACCTCTAGAGCCATCTGTACTTAGGGATGCTCACACTGTATGGCTGGTGTGGAAGCACTGTTGCTATTTAATGGAAAGAAAGATGATGGTCTTGAGTTGATGCTGTTCATGCCTGGTTTAATGCCCAGAGGGTTTATTAAGGCTGAGACTTCCACACCACGCCCATTTGGCTCCATTCCTAAACACTGATCTCTTGTGAAAAGATGTTATATTGTAGATTTCCTGCAGACAAACATATCCAAATCATATTATTTAACAGAGTGATTAAAAAGTAATTTAAATAGCTTTATATTAATATCTGTATGACTTCCTTCCAAGGAGGATAGTCATTTAAGATCACTGGTTCAACACTTTGAATCCATTCTTTAATATTGAAATGCATTTTCCTCTCTCTCCATTAATTGAGCAGGATAGTAGCTATTACGGTACTGTGTAGTTCAGGTCTTTTGATCTGAAGGATAATAGTGAACAATACTGCATGTAAACCAGTACTGTACAAAGCTTGCTTTATTACAGAATTCCCATTGTCTTATTCCCATACGTTTCTTTAGAAATATGTTTGAAATGTTGTCTTCATTCTTTTATGTCTGTCTTCTGATGTCACTATAGTAACACTAGGGTTCTAGAGTAGCAGCCGTGTTAGTCTGTATTCGGAAAAAGAAAAGGAGTACTTGTGGCACCTTAGAGACTAACGAATTTATTTGAGCATAAGCTTTTGTGAGCTACAGCTAACTTCATCGGATGCATTCAGTGGAAAATACAGTGGGGAGATTTATATACATAGAGAACATGAAACAATGGGTGTTACCATACACACTGTAATGAAAATGATCACTTAAGGTGAGCTATTACCAGCAGGAGAGCGGGGGGGGGGGAATCTTTTGTAGTGATAATCAAGTTGGCCATTTCCAGCAGTTGACAAGAACGTCTGAAGGTTCCTTCCCCACTCTAGTGTACAGATGTGGGGATCTGCATGAAAAAACCCCTAAGCTTACTTCTACCGGCTTATGTTAAAACTTCCCAAGGTACAAACTATTTTTTACCTTTTGCCCTTGGACTTTATTGCTGCCACCACCAAGCATCTAACAAATATATAACAGGAAAGAGCCTGCCTGGAAACGTCTTTCCCCCCAAAACCCTACACCCCCTTTCCTGGGGAAGGGAGTTGCTAGCCCTTCCTCTCTGCATCTGCTCTGTCAATAACCCTCTCAAAAAACCCACTGCTCGAATGGTGTGGTAACTCCTGCATAAGTGAATAGCCTTTGGGGCACTGTTGTCAAGTTTGATCAATAACTACTTCTTCTCGCATCCCTCCACCACAATGAGAGGTTTTTCCAATGCTGGGCACATGATATGGCCCAGTCTGTAGCCCTGGTGAGATCTTCCACAGTGCCTTCCTGGTGCTGCAGATTGACAGATGTTTAATGATTTGTGTTTCATTGGGTTGTTGGAATAGCCCCATTTCCGCATATAGACTTTTGACCAGCCAACTCCTGTTCAGAGGCAACTTAAAGATCTCAAGTCGATCAATTCTTTTCTGCACCTGTGGGAAGGCCTTTGGCAATGTCGATGTGCATTTTCATGTCCTTGTTGAATATTTCAAGCTGTGGGCATCACATTTCCAGTTGTATAGCTGTTGGTGATTTTTTTTAGTGGTTCCATTGCAGCTAAGAAGCATTTCAGCAATTTCAGGCTGCTAACTGCTGTGGTGTAGCTACCTGGTGAATATCTGGTATCTTTGACATGTCATAATCATTCCAGTTTGCTTATGACTGCTCTCCTAATATCAGGTGGAGTGATTTCAGCAAGCACATAAAGGTTGTTCATGTTTTTGGTTTTATGCATCCTGTGATATAGCAGCATTGATAATTGAAATCACAGAACAACTAATACAGTTTTCATCTTTTTTTCCACTGGTAAATTCAATAAAAATGGAGTCTAGACTGACTTCAGCTTTTTATGGAACTGTGGACACTGCTTCAAATGAAGTACATTGGAATGGTTAGGTCCTTTGGTCCTCAGGGTTATTGTTACTTTAAGTCTCTGTGTAACTGCAGCATCATGGGATGCTAGTCCCCATGTGAGCTCCCATCTTGTCCATTGAGCAGGAGAAGCAGTATTTCCTCAAGCACTGAGAGAAAGCTAGAGGATGTAGAATGCAGGAAGGAATCAACCTCTCATTTCTTGAACCATAATACTCTGATTTTAGCCTGGTGCCCTGTGTCTTTAAGATCTCCAGACCATTTATTGCTATTTTTTAAAATCAATCCCTTTCTTACAACATGCCATAAGTTGAAGAAGGCCCTGAACTCTGCAGTAACTGAGCTCTAAGATTACCCAGTTAGCTTCATTAAAACTTCCCTCATGAATTCCTAATAAATCCTTTATGGACATTTGTAAGAAAGAGCAGCAGTTAATGAAACAGTCCCAAGTGATGGACATTTTTATGAGACTCTTCCAGTGATGAAATTGTTTTTGGAAGTGGAGGAAAGATTCTACCAGGTGTTGTGAAAATGAAGTATTTAATCAATGATTGTTCACAAAAGAAGGTGACTTGTGGTAATGAATTCTGCAAGTTAATTATGTGCTGTATAAAAACTGTTTCTTTTAAATTTCTTTAAATGTGATACCTGTCAATTCTATTGTGCTCTGAGTATGGTATTATGAGAGAAGGTATATAAGGTGCCTGATGAACTATCTCTGTACCATGCATTATTCTTTATACTTGCATCATGTCTTATTTTTCTGCTCTCTGCACCAAACCGTCCCAATATGTGTATATCTTTCTCCAAAGGAAAAGTTTTCTCTTGTCTCTATCAGCTGGGAACTCTCAGGACCCCTTGTTTTTCTCCTATACTCTTTTGAGATAGAATGCACCATATATGAGACAATAATATTGACTTTATAATGACATAATATTTTCATTATTTTTTTTCCATTTTTTATGCATTCTAACATTTTTGTTTGCCTTCTTGACTGTCATTTCACATTGAACAGATATTTTCTTTGAATGTTGCATAATTACACCCAGGTTATTTTCCTGAGTGGTTACAGTTAATTAAGAAACTAACAATGTGTATCCAGTTGATCTAGCCCTGGGCTGCAAGTCAAAATATAATGGCTTGTAAAATATGTTGCTGATGCTATAAGATGGGAGACAGAATCTGACACTTAAACTTTTTTTTTTGTTTATAAGGAAAAACATTCAGAAAAGGGATATCTGCTTAACGGTATATTTGTGTACTCTTTCTAAGTGGTTATGATTACAATTTAGCAGTTATCACCTGTAGTTAAAATACTGATTGAAAGTATGAATCTGGACATCACCAGCACAGATGTGTGTTGTACCTGTGGTACATTGTCTCAGGGCACTTGATGTGTTTCATTTTAGGGTATTTACAGGTTCATTGCTCCTTGGAGCTCACTTTCTTAAGACTGCACAGAAAAGAGACAAGTTAAGTAATCTCATTCCCTTGCTGATGGGGAATCTCTGTTGTAATTTATGATTCTTCTTTGTGGCATTCAAGTCATTAGATTTACTCAAATTCTCTTCACTGGGTCCTTCAGAACCATTTGCTCTTTTGGTATTACAAAGTCTGGAATTGATGATGATGATGAAAAAGAGAGCCATAACAGATTGAGAGGATATATGGAAAAATGCAAAGGGCATTATTGATGGTGCTTTTAAGTAAGTTTTAATTAAAAGAAAAGGGGAGTGACTCGGGGAAAGAGAATTTCAAAAGCAAAAATGAAGTGAAGAAAACGTGGCAAACTCTCTCACCCATGGAGCTGATTTCTCTAGCTCAGGTTTATAAACAAACAAATTAGAACTAAGAAGATATATTCCATTTTTTTGTCATCTTAGACTGTAAATGTTTGAAACAGGGACTCTTTCTAAATGTATCTTTATTAAGCAGTTATCCATTTTATGTATGTTTTCCTTCTAAACAAACAAAACCCTTGATATGCTTTTCAGTTTTTCCATAACGCAAACAAAAAGTAATAAATGGCAAGGCAATGTGAGAGAAAAGAGTGAAATCTTGGGTCAATTGAAGTAAATGAGTTTTGCCTTGATTTTAAATGCAAATAGTTTTTCACTGGAACATTCAAAGATTTTTCTTTGTAATATCTATTTTTATGGCAAATATCAATGTTCTCTCTCCACTGTTTCAACTACAAGGCTCTTTAAAAAAAATATATTCCTTTGGCTTTTCTTTTTTGAAGTATTTGTGAAATTGCATTTTTTAAAATTCTTTTCTTACTTGAAAACAGTCAAACGACTTGTGCTTTAAAAAGTCATATTCTTTGTTTAAAGAAAATGTTAGCCCCAAAGGTGAATTTTTCAGAAAACTGTGACTACCTGAAAACAGGTGTTCAGAATGGAAACACTCACATGACCGTTAAACTATAATAAAATGAAAACATTCATGCTATTGCTACAATAAAAGTTATAAATAACAGAAATATGCTAATTTCAGATTAAATTAGTCTGACTATTATACTACTATATAATATGCTGTGTAACATGTACGCAACTTTTTTATAAAAGGTTGAGCAAGTTAGCATTTGAAAATCTACTTCTGTACATAAGCCTTGATAGGTTTACATGACTTCATTTCAACATGCCTATGTTCATTGTTAACAATATTCATAAGGCTCTGTACATTGTTTTATGTGCAGATGGACAGGAAAGGTGCTACTGGCTCCAAAGTAATTTTCTGTTGGACTCATTTTCACTGATTCTGATCTCTGTGAGCAGTTGTCTTCTATTTTCTCAACTTTCCGATATAATTAGAAATATATTTTTTTATTATTATATGTAATTGTCACAGAGTGCATCACTCACCGCTGGTCTGGAGCCTCCTTCTGGTAACTCTGAGAATTATCTTGAGGCCAATGCCCCCATCTGCAGTTTGCACCCTGTCACTCTTTCTCTGCAGTCCCTCTTGCAGAGTTAGGAACTGCAGTGTCCTCTTTGTGGCTCGGCCCTCCAGCCGTGGCACTGTCTGTGTTCCCCCCTTCTGGGATAGTTTAGCTCCTAGTCCAGCCACTTCCACAGTGGCGATTGCAGTCAATAGTCCTGAAACTTCTCCATTGGTGTATTGGGGGGACCCAGGTCTGCCTGCTACTCTGTGTTCCGGCCCAGTGACCCTATGGATCGCAGCCTCCTGCTGCACCTCAGATTCCTCTCCCTGCTGCTATGTCTCCAAGGGGCACTTCCCCATGGCCCTAGCACCTTCTTCACCCTTCCTCAGGGCCTGCAACTACCCAGTCTCAGTAGCCAGCCAGGAGCACCTCTTGCTCCCCCGGTTCCTGCCAGAAGTAGCTCTGTCCAAGGTGCCTCTAGGTCTCTCAGCCTGCTAGAGAGACAGTCCTCCCTCCTTGAACTCCAGCTTGCTCTGCCCTGAGGCTCTTTTTATATGGGCCTGCTGGGCCTTGATTGACCACTCCTCACAGTTCCTCTCCTATTGGCTGTTTTTTGTGCAGCCTCTCTAGGGCACGATTAACCCTAACCTGCCAGTGTGGGGTGGACGCCCCATCACAGTAATTTTATCAAATATACAATCAAGCTAAAAAGCTATTTAAGCTGGCATTGAGTGATGGGGAAAAGCAACACAATTAAAAGTTAAAACTGAAACTTTGGGCTCGTACTCTTCCTTCAGCTCACTTACTTTTAGCATAAAGAATATAATTTTCTTGTGTGCTTTAAATTCTCTCTTTGAATATGAAGTGTTCTAGCATTCTTTATTTTTGAGTTTATATGAATAAACTCTTATAACTCTTATGAATAAACTCTTTATATGAAAAAACTGTTAGACAAATAGGTCTTTGTCTAATTGCTGAAATTGTTCTCTCTAGTTTTCCTACCTTGATTTGCCAGGTAAAGATCTTTAAGTTATTTTTTAAAATCCAGATTACTTTTGTGTTGCACATTAATGCCCCATTACCATTTTTTAAATAGTACCTATTTTTGTTAAGCAGTAGTTGATGTCTTATTCATGTTCCACTATTTAAGATACTTTCATTAAGTGCAAGAACTTTGAATTGGAGTTTACCAAGATGAAAAACTCTTCAGGTGCAGGCCTGTATTTTTTTTTTTATATGTTGTACAGCACTTTGCACAGTAGGGCCTTGATACATGATTTGGAGAGATTAGGCAGTGCCACCAGACAGATAATAATAGTAAAGAAGTGGGAAACAAGGAAAATAAACAGACAGCACAAATATTAGAATTTAAATTTTCTTTCAGTTATGAGAGTATTTTTTATTATTATTCAGGACCAAAATCTTTGTTCCACCATATTAGTTCTGTTTCTGAGGGCTTGTCTTCACTACGGAGCTAAATCGGCACTGCTTCAATCAATGCAGTGGCATCGATTTAGCTGGTCTAGTGAAGACACAGTCAATCGATGGGAGAGCGCGCTTTCATCGATTTCTGTACTCCACCTCAACAAGAGGCGGAAGCAATGTCGGCAGAAGAGCGTCTCCCATCAACATAGCATAGTGTGGACCCGTGGTAAGTAGATCTAAACTATGTCGACTTGTTATGCTACTCACGTAACTCAAACTGTGTAGCTTAGATCGACCAGCAGCAGCAGTGTAGACCTGGCCCGACTTACACAAATGGAGTACAAAATTTCATCCATGGCTTTTAGTGTAACGGTGAGCCTTTTAGATAACTAAATTCACTTCCTATAAGTTCTTTGAACCTAAATCTCCACAGGTGAAAGCTAGCGATCTGAGATGTTAGTATTCTAGATATGAAACAACTCCACAAACACCTTCTGATTCCAGAATTTCAGTAATTGTAAAGGTTTCAGAGTAGCAGCCATGTTAGTCTGTATTCGCAAAAAGAAAAGGAGTACTTGTGGCACCTTAGAGACTAACAAATTTATTAGAGCATAAGCTTTCGCATCCGATGAAGTGAGCTGTAGCTCACGAAAGCTTACGCTCTAATAAATTTGTTAGACTCTAAGGCGCCACAAGGACTCCTTTTCTTTTTTAGTAATTGTAAAATAACTGCTTGCAGACATACCGCTCTGTCTGATTTGCACCTAAGGTTGTATGAGCTCTCTGAAACTGAAACGAATTTTGTACAGACTCTGAACTGACAGCTGAGTGAAAGAAATCTCATTTTGGAAAAAAGCAATTGGGTCATTGCTCCTTTGAGGGAAACCTCTAATTCTTAAATTATTGCAGCAGGTACAGTTTGCCAGGTCATCTCTTTTCTTCCTGAATGACTTATTCTTTTTCCTGCATAACACTGTGTTTTTTGTTTGTTTTCATTTAGCTACACATTGAAATATATGTCAACACTGCAGAATAAGTGTCAGAACACTATTAATTCAGTTGGTATTCACTGTAATAGAATCATCCCCTTGGTGTTAATATGTCTGTTCTTCTCAGTGTAAAATACTAATGCATGTATATCCATACTATCTCCAGCAGAAGGCTGCATCTATTTTTCTAGAGGTGGAGAAGTTTGAAACAGTCCACAAGAATTATACAATCTCAGCAAATAATATACCATCTTGGTCTTGAGCTTTGATGAAGCCAGGACATTGCCTACTGGGACCCCTACTTACTGCAAGTTATATTTCCACAGTGAAAATGAGGACAGCTACAGGCCACATTGTAGAATTCCATGGGCTAAATTCGGCCTATGGATAGTACTTTGCATAGTCTGCACAAACTCAGTTTGATAAAGCACCATGTATATGATTCCAGTGCCAAGGAATTAATCATGCTGAATTTACAAATCAAGTAATTATGTAAGAAATTATATCCTTATCCTATATCCCATTCGAATTCTAGCATCTGGTAATAAGGGTGACTCACGTGTGCCAACAATGCGTGGAAGAGAAGAGCCACCCAGTTACAAGGAACCATATGCACAACCCTGTTGCTTCCTCTTTGTATCATAAGCTGCCAATCGTTTTGACTGTGAACTATGTTCTCTGTTACATTGACTTTGATTTTAGGAAAAGAAAGATGACTGTATTTCATAAGTCAGCGGTTCTCAATTGGGGGTCTGCGACCAAAACCCAGAGAGCCTGAGCCCCAGCACCCCCAGCCATGGGACTGAAACCCCAAACCCCGATGCCCTCCCACCCCCCCACCCCGCTAAAATCCTGAGCCCTTGTGTTCCTTGTTGCAGGGCTGAAACCCTGAGCCCCAGTGCGCCCATCCCCCTTGGTGCCAGAGCGGTGCAGTCCCAGGGCAGCTCCACACACCCCTTTTTCTCCTCTCCCTGCCCCCAAGGCTCTATCCCCTGGCCAGGTCGGAGGTGTGAAGCCAGAGTGGGGCAGTGCAGGCAGCTGCTGCTCTGTCTGGTGTCATGGAGCAGGCAGCCACGGCATTCCCCTGTGTGCTGCTGGTGCCCAGAATTGGGGCTGCTGCTCAGCTCAGGCAGCCAGTCAGAGCCACCCAGGCAGGGGGACCCTGCTCTGTGGCCGGCAGAGCCCTTGAGGAGCAGTAACGACAGGGGAACCCTCCTGGCATACAGCCCCTAGCTATCCCATCCCTGCACCCTGAGCTACCCCCGCCCACACACAGCCCGTAGCTACCCCCTCCCTGCACCCTGAGCTACCCCCCTGCCTGTGCACAGCCCCTAGCTGCCCCCTCCCTGTACCCTAAGCACTTTTCAAACTTTGAGAGCTGAACCCCCACCACACACAACCCAGACAGGAAGGGTGGCCTGCTGAGGTGAGTTATGGGGTGGAGGTGGCGCTGCCCTCCTGGATCCTGCTGTGCGGAGCTGGCCCAAGCACCGCCGGCCCCTGCCCCCCAAAATAGAAGTCAAACTATGCCTATGTCCGAGGGCCCAGCCCTAGCCCCAGCCCGGAGCCTCAAGCCCTCCCCCTTCTACCCTCCCCTGGGCCCTGGAGTTTTTATAGCATGTTGAGGGGGGCCTCAGAAAGAAAAAGGTTGACAACCCCTGTCATAACTGATTTTTAAACACAAGCAAAACTGCTCTGAGTTGACTAGGGTGATCAAATGGACTCTATTGATATTACATATAATAATGTATCCAAGGCCAAATGTGCATGTGACGGTTTGCAAACAAGTTCTGCAGTCTGGCCTATAGCCACCAACCTCTTTTTTTAAGGAAGATTACTACTCACTGTGTGCAACTCTTTATCTTGACCTGAGCAAAAGGCAACTTGGATCAAGATGAAGCCGTATATGTTGTGAAAGAGAGAGTTTTTGTGGACTGTATCTTTATAGTAATGATGAGGGCAGGAACAATGTACTACAATTTGTGCAAACCAGGCACATCCCTGGGCTCTTGGCAAGTTGCAAAGGCAGCTCTCCATTGGGCGCAGTTTGAGAATACTAAGGTATACTAATAATCAATTGCTTATGCTTTGCATTTAGGGACAGCACATTGAGGAGAAGGTACAGTAATACACATCTTCTCATTTTTCAGTGGAGCTGTGAAACATCACATAGTGAATTATTTAGAGTCCTGACATAGGTTCTCTCATTCCACAGGTGCAATACTGAATTCATGCAATTTTGTCATTAGAGAAAAGTGCTCTTGGTGGCAGTGAGGGTTCAGATTTGTCTTTTGTAACTCAAGAATGAAAAAGAAAAATGAGAGGTGTATCAAATTTTTAAAATTTTTGATTCACACTGAAGGTTGGCTTATGTATATTTGGAAAAATATTACAAGTTGGTGGTAAAAATATTACTTATTAGTAATTTATGTTCTGTGGATATGTGAAACACTTGTATAATAAGAGAAAGGAGTTCATTATTGAAAACTTATAAAAATAATCATCTTAGTTTCATAATAACATTCCTCAAAATGAAAATCCTTATTGACTTTTACCTTTTTGTTCTGGTACTATGCATGTCTGCATACATTCCTAAAACACTGCCTTTCTTACCTGCTTCTCTGTTCTCGCCTTTTGAGCTAAATCGTATTTTGCAGAAAGTATGTAAAGTGTGGTGATATGTGGTAGGTCTGATCTGTATACACTTTAAATAAAGCTTAGTTTAAGCTTTTAGCAATGGAACTACAAAGTTCTGAGGAAAGAAGGTGGTGAGCTAACACAGAATAAAAACAACATGCTTTTTAAAGATACTCGTATAGCAGCTTATTTTCCAGCTGCTACTTGAAATAGAAGGGCAGGGGAAGAAAACCCTGCTTCTTTAAATAGACCGTCAGGTTACCACAGCATCTGGCTTCTTGTGTGACAGATATTGCATTTCTCATTATAGTACCTTGCAAGTGTCTGCTGTTGCCATAGTAACTATCTCTGAGCCTTACACCTAAAATTTACCCTGACAAAGGTTATTGTGGCAACTGCTACTAATTGGGATTTTGTTCATCTTGCTATTTTTAACCCCTTTTTTTTAAGATATACATGTTAAATGGATGTATTGGCAGAATGGTTGTAGGTGAGAAAATGCTTTCCAGGGTAGAACTGTCTGGAAACTAAGATCTACATTTTGTTCTGTTGGCCAGAATAATATAAATTGTAAATTGTATGAGCTAAAATTCCCATGCTATCCTTTTGGTAATACTTAAGAATTTTTTTATATACTAAAAAGACATTGTCCCTGTCCTGAGGAGCTGAAAGACGTGCCATAATGAGAAGTGTGAGGAACAAAACAACATCACTAGGATCGTGGTTACTCAGTAAAGGCTAGTGCACAGCATGTTAGAGCAAAACATTCTTTTAAAAATAAATATCTTGATGACTTGATGACACTTCTAGGTGTCATGGAAAAAGTGAGTTTTCGGTAGGGATTGAAGGGACCATTGTTGAACAATTCTAAGGGGTGTTGAGTGCCCTCAAATCCCATTGGTGTTAATGAGTGCTGAGGGCATTCACCTTTCAGGATCAACCCCTAGATAAGTGGGAAAATGGTAGCTTTATATACCAGCTCAGGAAGCACATTACATGGGTAGGGGGCAGCATGAAAGTAAAGCTTTAAGTGAAGTTAAAAATAGAGAGGGGCTAAGTTTATCATCCTTTTCACAGTGGAAGGACTTTATGGTGAAGTGATATATCTTGACTTTAGCAAAGCTTTTGATATGGTCTTCCAAAATATTCTTGCCAGCAAGTTAAAAAAAGTGTGGCTTGGATGAATGGACTATAAGGTGGATAGGAAGCTGGCTAGATTGTCGGGCTCAACGGGTAGTGATCAATGGCTCAATGTCTAGCTGGCAACCAGTATCAAGCGGAGTGCCCCAGGGGTCGGTCCTGCGGCCAGTTTTTTTCAACATCTTTATTAATGATCTGGATGATGGGATGGACTGAACCCTCAGCAAGTTCGCAGATGACACTAAGCTGGGGAGAGAGGTAGATATGCTGGAGGGTAGGAATGGGGTCCAGAGTGACCTAGATAAATTGGAGGATTGGGCCAAAAGAAATCTGATGAGGTTCAACAAGGACAAGTGCAGAGTCCTGCACTTAGGAAGGAAGAATCCCATGCATTGCTACAGGCTGGGGACCCACTGGCTAAGCAGCAGTTCTGCAGAAAAGGAGATGGAGATTACAGTGGTTACGAGAAGCTGGATATGAGTCAGCAGTGTGCCCTTGTTGCCAAGAAGGCTAACAGCATATTGGGCTGCATTAGTAGGAGCTTTGCCAGAAGATCGAGGGAAGTGATTATTCCCTTCTATTCAGCACTGGTGAGGCCACATCTGGAGTATTGCATCCAGTTTTGGGCCCCCCCACGACAGAAAGGATGTGGACAAATTGGAGAGAATCCAGCGGAGGGCAACGAAAATGATCAGAGTGCTGGGGCACATAACTTCTGAGGAGAGGCTGAGGAAACTGAGCTTGTTTAGTCTGCAGAAGAGAAAAGTGAGGGGGGATTTGATAGCAGCCTTCAACTACATGAAGGGGGGTTCCAAAAAGGATGGAGCTCGGCTGTTCTCAATGGTGGCAGATGACAGAACCAGGAGCAATGGTCTCAAGTTGAAGTAGGGGAGGTCTAGGTTGGATATTGGAAAACACTATTTCACTAGGAGGATGGTGAAGCACTGGAATGGGTTACCTAGGGAGGTGGTGTAACCTCCATCCTTAGAGGTTTTTAAGGCCTGGCTTGACAAAGCCCTGGCTGGGATGATTTAGTTGGTCCTGCTTTGAGCTGGGGGTTGGATGAGATGACCTCCTGAGGTCTCTTCCAACCCTAATCCTCTATGATTCTAAGTGTAGTTATGCTATCCAACATTAAATATACCTAGAAGTTTGGTAAGATGAGACTTAATCTTAAGGAAGGTAACCTCATAAACAAGAGAGCCAAAATAAGAGCAATACAAGCTATATCAATAGGGGGAACAGAGGGAAGTGACTTAAATAATCAATTAATAGGAAGGGCATAGATAGTGCTCGGCATTTATTTTACTCTACATAAATTTATGTAGTTGTTGCATATCTAAGTTAATGACTCAAATTTGTCGAAATAGGCTTAACTGGAATTATTTAATCTAGGGTTATCAATCAGAGATTAGTATAGCACTATGTTGAATACAAAAAGTAATAGATACATTACCACTCTTCGTTGTCAGATTAAGAACTGGATTTGTGATTTTCTTGCATCTGGAAGGGATACGCAGCTTTCATCCCCCAACTTAGTTCTCATATTAGTAGCATTATATAGGGTTTCAGACAAAGGAAACCTCGTTGCCAAGAACATTCTCCCAGAAACGCATTTTGTGGTGATGTTTCTATGCATTCTCAGTTTATGTGATTTATATGTGAAGGCATGATTATTTACGTCTGGGAGACTAAAAATTCTTCAAGAAAGTATCTCTCAGTGAGTCCTTCTTAGCCCACATTCATTCTTCGTGTTGATCCCCCAACAGGAAAATCTGTTATAATAGTCATCCCTTATTAGTTTCCTAAGTAGCCTCAGTCCTATGCAGATGCAGCAGAGGCCCTTCTGGAACTCATGAGGAGTTCCCCCAGACTTGAGGGCCACTTCTCCTTATTATCTAGCATCAAGGAGATTACTATTCCATCTGACCAAACAGAAACTTAAATACTTCTGCATAACATGTCCTCATTGTCTCCTGATGAGGCTGCTATCTTAGATTTGTCATCTCCAGTCATCAATGACTACAGGGCAAGTGCTTCTGAAGAGGGACAAAAAATCAAGGTAAAGTTGGGTTAATTCAGCTCCCAAAGGATGAAAAACGAATAAACTTTATTTATTTGGGAGAAAGGTTTATTCTTCTTCCAGTTTACAATTTAGAATTGTTATATGCAATATTGTAGTTGAGTTGGTCCCAGAAACAAGGTTGGTGAAGTAATATCTTATATTGGACGAACTTCAGTTGATGAGACAGAGAAGCTTTATGTAAGCTTGAAACCTTATCTCTCTCACCAACAGAAGTTGATCCAATAAAAGAGATTACCTCACCCGCCTTGTCTCTCTAATTTAGAATTGTGACTCACCAGGTGCTGCTTGCCAGCTATGACTATTCAAACTGGGATGTGGTGTCTGAATTTCAGTACAAATTGCCAGATGATGTGAAAGAGAAATTTAAAGCCTTTATAAATGAGAATCAGTTGGTTGCTTGCTCCTCCCCATAGGATGGCAAAAACCATTATGCCTTGTGCTTCATGACTGGAAGCATCATGCATACCAGCACACAACAGAGACTTGCCCTTTTAAGTCCCAAAATTATTTTTAGGCAAAACAGATGAAGCTCTGCACGCTAAAATATTCCAGGTGACCCTGAAATTGGTGGGTATTTTATATCTCTGCTATTAAAAGGAACAGTTTCAGCCTCAGGTCCAGCAGAAGTATCTGTACTACCCAGTGGGATAAGCCATCAGCTCAAAAAAGTGTCACAGGTATCAAAAGAAGAGACCAAAACCTCCACCTACTGCCCTTCTCCTACCTCAAGATTATTTTCAGCTTCCAAGCAGTCTTTTTGATTCCTTGGGGCAGCGCAGCAAACCATTCCTAGAGATCTCCCTTTGGCAGCATGTTGTCCCACTTCCTACATGCTTGTACCCACATTACATCAGATCATTGGGGTCTGAGGACAGTGGAACTGGTATATAGTCTGCAATTCTTCAAGTGCTTGCACATGTCCATCCCACTGTAAGTATGTGTGTGTGCCTCATGCACAGTTGTTAGAGAACTTTTTCTCTGTGGTATCCATCTGGGCAGCGCAAGCGCCTTCTGTCACCACATGCCACTGTGTGCTGGTATAAGAGTTAAGAGTGTGAAGCCACTTCTGACCTCCCTCAGTTCCTGCTTACTGCATGTGATGGTTGTCAGAGCAATCTCAGACTTGTCATAAGTGCTTCCCTTGCTTCATCCATCCATCCATCCATCCATCCATCCATCCATCCATCCATCCATCCATCCACTGTTACTGTTAGGAATTAGTTAGTGAAGTTTGTTTGTTTTAATGATAGATTTAAATCTTAGGTCTTTTTGGACCAGTTTTTCATCTTTCAGTACCAGCATTGATACTGGAACAATGCCATGCCCACCAGGTCTTCAGTCCTGCTGGACTTGCGTTCAGCCTATGCCAGTCAGTGACCCCACACCTGGCCTACTTGAAAAGTTGGGGAGAATCACCCCATAAGTGACAAATGTCACAGTTGTAAGGGATTTAAGCTCCACTCAAAGAAAGAGTGGTGAGGCTCAAATGTTCACTCACAGCACACCTCAAGTATATTGATGTTGGTATGGAGCACGTCGGAGATATCTGCAGCTCTTTGGTCCCATTCTAAGAAAAAGCTTAGAGGCATTGGTCTGTGTCCCATCCAAGACAGAGAGCATAACCATGGGTCATACAACAGTCAAAGCACTGGCCTCCTTCTAAAGGGGTGGTTAGCCCCCTCGGGGATGGATCCCAGGCCCATATCAGTGGCTGTTATGGACACCACAAGGTGTCCCATTTAGACTTCCCTACAGTCATCTTATTCCTTGTCATTGAGATTGCTCTGGGGGCATTGGCACCAAAAGCATCATTCTCTAGTACCTGGTACTGAAGTCACTTGGGTGACTTCCCTACCACAAGTTATGGAATAGGCACCACTTCTGAATACTGTGGCATACTCTTCCTTGTTGCCGGACAAGGCTGTTGACTTTCAGGAAGAGGACGTGCATGAAAGCTCTCATGAATTGGTGAACAGTCTGGTATCGATGGCCCCTCTTAGGTGGTTCTGCTGATTAATGAAGCCATTACAGAGACAGTTAAGGCGCACTGACAGACGACATTCTCCTTCCCCACCACAGCAAAGTGAGCTGAAATGAGGTACTACATATCCTCTAAGGGTTATTAGAATATTTACTCTAGCCCTCCCCCTGGTTTTTGGGTAGTCATAGCTGCTAGTGAATGGGAGATGCAAGGACACCAAGCATTGATGCCGAAGGGCAAAGATTTGAGGAGGTTGGACTTGTTTGGACACAAATTTTATTCTACCGGGAATCTGCAACTCAGGATTCCAAATCAACAGGAACGCCTGAGCTTCTAGGACTTGATTCTCTGGGAGAACGTGTTAAAATTTAAAGTAAAGCTGTCAAGAGATTAAAAAAAATAACTAATCGTGCAATTAAAAAAATTAATAATGATTAATCGCACTGTTAAAACAATAAAAGAACATAATTTATTTAAATGTTTTTGGATGTTTTCTCCATTTTCAAATATATTGATTTCAATTACAATACAGAATACAAAGTTTACAGTGCTCACTTTATATTTATTTTCATTACAAATATTGCACTGTGAAAAACAAAAGAAATGGTATTTTTTCAGTTCACCTAATACAAGTGCTGTAGTGCAATCTCTTTGTCACGAAAATTGAACTTACAAATGTAGAATTATATACAAAATACTTGTACTCTAAAACAAAACAAAACCATGTAAAACTTTAGAGCCTACAAGTCCTACCAGTCCTACTTCTTGTTCAGCCAATTGCGCAGACAAACATGTTTGTTTATATTTGCAGAATAAAATGCTGCCTGTTTCTTGTTTAAAATGTCACCTGAAAGTGAGAACAGGCATTTGAATGGCACTGTTGTAGCCGGTATTGCAAGATATTTACATGCCAGATGCGCTAAAGATTCATATGTCCCTTGATACTTCATTCCAGAGGACATGCATCCATGCTGATGACAGGTTCTGCTCAATAATGTTTCAAAGTTGTGCAGACCGACACTTGCTCACTTTCATCATCTGAGTCAGATGCCACCAGCAGAAGGTTGATTTTCTTTTTTGGTGGTTTGGGTACTGTAGGTTCCGCATCAGAATGTGCTCTTTTAAGATTTCTAAAAGCATGCTCCACACCTTGTTCCTCTTAGATTTTGGAAGGCACTTCAGATTCTTAAATCTTGGGTCGAGTGCTATACCTATCTTTAGAAATCTCACATTGGTACCTTCTTTGCATTTTGTCAAATTTGCAGTGAAAGTGTTCTTAAAACAAACAACATGTGCTGGGTCATCACCTCAGACTGCTATAACATGAAATATGACAGAATGTGGGTAAAACACAGAAGGGGACATACAATTCTCCTCCTAGGAGTTCAGTCACAAATTTAATTAAGGTTTCAGAGTAGCAGCCGTGTTGGTCTGTATTCGCAAAAAGAAAAGGAGTACTTGTGGCACCTTAGAGACTAACAAATTTATTAGAGCATAAGCTTTTGTGAGCTACAGCTCACTTCATCGGATGCATTTGGTGGAAAAAACAGAGGGGAGATTTATATACACACACACAGAGAACATGAAACAATGGGTTTATCATACACACTGTAAGGAGAGTGATCACTTAAGATAAGCCATCACCAGCAGCAGGGGGGGAAAGGAGGAAAACCTTTCATGGTGACAAGCAAGGTAGGCTAATTCCAGCAGTTAACAAGAATATCAGAGGAACAGTGGGGGGGTGGGGTGGGGGGGAGAAATACCATGGGGAAATAGTTTTACTTTGTGTAATGACTCATCCATTCCCAGCCTCTATTCAAGCCTAAGTTAATTGTATCCAGTTTGCAAATTAATTCCAATTCAGCAGTCTCTCGTTGGAGTCTGTTTTTGAAGCTTTTTTGTTGAAGGATAGCCACTCTTAGGTCTGTAATCGAGAGACCAGAGAGATTGAAATGTTCTCCAACTGGTTTTTGAATGTTATAATTCTTGACGTCTGATTTGTGTCCATTCATTCTTTTACGTAGAGACTGTCCAGTTTGGCCAATGTACATGGCAGAGGGGCATTGCTGGCACATGATGGCATATATCACATTGGTAGATGCGCAGGTGAACGAGCCTCTGATAGTGTGGCTGATGTGATTAGGTCCTATGATGGTATCCCCCGAATAGATATGTGGACAGAGTTGGCAACGGGCTTTGTTGCAAGGATAGGTTCCTGGGTTAGTGGTTCTGTTGTGTGGTGTGTGGTTGCTGGTGAGTATTTGCTTCAGATTGGGGGGCTGTCTGTAAGCAAGGACTGGCCTGTCTCCCAAGATCTGTGAGAGTGATGGGTTGTCCTTCAGGATAGGTTGTAGATCCTTGATGATGCGTTGGAGAGCTTTTAGTTGGGGGCTGAAGATGATGGCTAGTGGCGTTCTGTTATTTTCTTTGTTGGGCCTGTCCTGTAGTAGGTGACTTCTGGGTACTCTTCTGGCTCTGTCAATCTGTTTCTTCACTTCAGCAGGTGGGTATTGTAGTTGTAGGAATGCATGATAGAGATCTTGTAGGTGTTTGTCTCTGTCTGAGGGGTTGGAGCAAATGTGGTTATATCGTAGAGCTTGGCTGTAGACAATGGATTGAATGATATGATCTGGATGAAAGCTAGAGGCATGTAGGTAGGAATAGCGGTCAGTAGGTTTCCGATATAGGGTGGTGTTTATGTGACCATCGCTTATTAGCACCGTAGTGTCCAGGAAGTGGATCTCTTGTGTGGACTGGTCCAGGCTGAGGTTGATGGTGGGATGGAAATTGTTGAAATCATGGTGGAATTCCTCAAGAGCTTCTTTTCCATGGGTCCAGATGATGAAGATGTCATCAATGTAGCGCAAGTAGAGTAGGGGCATTAGGAGACGAGAGCTGAGGAAGCGTTGTTCTAAGTCTGCCATAAAAATGTTGGCATACTGTGGGGCCATGCGGGTACCCATCACAGTGCCGCTGATTTGAAGGTATACATTGTCCCCAAATGTGAAATAGTTATGGGTGAGGACAAAGTCACAAAGTTCAGCCACCAGGTTAGCCGTGACAGTATCGGGGATACTGTTCCTGACGGCTTGTAGTCCATCTTTGTGTGGAATGTTGGTGTAGAGGGCTTCTACATCCATAGTGGCTAGGATGGTGTTTTTAGGAAGATCACCAATGGACTGTAGTTTCCTCAGGAAGTCAGTGGTGTCTCGAAGATAGCTGGGAGTGCTGGTAACGAAGGGCCTGAGGAGGACAGTCTCTACGTAAAAGAATGAATGGACACAAATCAGACGTCAAGAATTATAACATTCAAAAACCAGTTGGAGAACACTTCAGTCTCTCTGGTCACTCGATTGCAGACCTAAGAGTGGCTATCCTTCAACAAAAAAGCTTCAAAAACAGACTCCAATGAGAGACTGCTGAATTGGAATTAATTTGCAAACTGGATACAATTAACTTAGACTTGAATAGAGACTGGGAATGGATGAGTCATTACACAAAGTAAAACTATTTCCCCATGGTATTTCTCCCCCCCCACCCCACCCCCCACTATTCCTCTGATATTCTTGTTAACTGCTGGAATTAGCCTACCTTGCTTGTCACCATGAAAGGTTTTCCTCCTTTCCCCCCCCTGCTGCTGGTGATGGCTTATCTTAAGTGATCACTCTCCTTACAGTGTGTATGATAAACCCATTGTTTCATGTTCTCTGTGTGTGTATATACATCTCCCCTCTGTTTTTTCCACCAAATGCATCCGATGAAGTGAGCTGTAGCTCATGAAAGCTTATGCTCTAATAAATTTGTTAGTCTCTAAGGTGCCACAAGTACTCCTTTTCTGTTTGGGAAATTTAATTAAGGCATCTTTTTAATGAGCATCATCAGCATGGAAGCATGTTCTCTGGAACGATGGCCGAAGCATGAAGAGGCATATGAATCTTTGGCACACCTGGCATGTAAATATCTTGCGACACCAGCTACAACAGTGGCATGCGAATGCCTGTTCTCACTTTCAGGTAGCATTGTAATTAAGAAATGGGCAGCATTATGTCCTATAAATGTAAACAAACTTGTTTGTCTTAGTGATTGGCTGAACAAGAAGTAGGACTGCGTGGACTTGTAGGCTGTACGGTTTTACATTGTTTTGTTTTTGAGTGCAGTTATGTAACAAAAAAATCTACATTTGTAAGTTGCACTTTCGTGATAAAGAGATTGCACTACAGTATTTGTATGAAGTGTTTTGAAATATTACTTTTTATCATTTTCACAGTGCAAATATTTGTAATAAAAATAATGTAAAGTGAGCACTGTATACTTCGTATTCTGTGTTGTAATTGAAATCAATATATTTGAAAATGTAGAAAAACATCTAAAAGTATTTAATAAATTTCAATTGGTATTGTATTGTTTAACAGTGTGATTAATTGTGATTAACATTTTTAATCACAGCTGATTTTTTTTGTTAATCTTTTGAGTTAACTGCGATTAATTGATACCCCTAAATTAAAGACAAGTTACCGGAAGACTGTGGGCAGGAATTTGCGGTAATTGTGGATGAGGGCAAGCTAGTTTCCAGAACTGCTCTCCAGGACAATTCAGATGGCTCAAACATGACGCTTGAACCATGGCATCAGACATTTCTATGAGAAGCTGTTCATGTTTGCAGTCACCTGGGGTTTCCTCAGAAGTCCAACAGACCACACAGGACAACCTCCCTTTTGAAGGTCCCTCTTTGTTTTCAGATATGACGGACAACTGTGTTCCATAGCCTAAAAGTTTCTATGGTTTCATTAAAATCTCTTGGAATCTGTACTCCAGCAGCAGAGGGAACAATTCTGTCCTCATCTGCCATACAGACATCAGGGTTTTGCTCCCCAGTCTCAAGATCTGATGAGGAGAAAGGGCAGTGGTGATAGGACACATCATCTGTAACCATCCTCTTCGATATTAGTGGGCTCATCCAATCCAGACGTCTTGTCCAAAAAGACATTCTAATGCACTAATCGTGGGTAATGGATCAGTTCCTGTAGTTCCATCTCTTTCCCACCTTTTGTTTACAAATCTCTTATTCCACTTCCTAAGTGCTTGGGCCCAAGTTGCATCAGATTGGTGGGTCTTAGGCACAGTGGAACTGGGATGTGCCCTCCAGTTCATTTCTTCTTCTACTTTCTACTCCCCTTTCCTGTCCTTCCTTGGGGACTACTCTCATGAGATCATCCTTCAGTTCAAGGTCCAGTTGCTTCTTCTGGCAGGGGCCATTGAGGATGTCCTGCTAGGACTCCGGGGGAAGGCTTCTGTTCCCACTAATTACTTATCCCCAAAGCAAAAGGAGGTATGACCAGCCTATTCAGCTTTCCTCCCACATAAAGTAGGAAGAAACTTGTTAATTCTAATAGACAACTGTTGCAACTGTGTTTTATGTAAACAGACAGGGAGGAGCGCGATCGACCCAGCTATACCACGAGGCAATTTGCCTCTGAGACTATTGTGTAACAATTCAATTAATCTTCTGGCTGCTTACCTTCCAGGGAAGCACAACACATTGGCAGATCAGCTGAGCAGGAACTTCTCTGAACACCATGAGTGATCTTCATGCCCAGACATTGCCAGATTGATCTTTCCGCTCTGGGAGACTATCTGTGTGGGTCTGTTTGCAATAAAGTCCAACTGAAAATGCCATTGGCCCAAGTTTTTTTGTTCCCAGAGAGGTCCCAGTCCAGGCTTATTTACATATGCTTATCTGCTACCCTGAAGGACCCACTCCTCTTTGTCTTCTTTCTGATTCCTCTGCTGCCCAGATTCCTGTTCAAAGTTAAATAGATCATGCTCATATCATCCTTCTATCACTGATGTTGTACTCGCTTCTACTAACCTTATCAGTCAAGCCTCGACTGTCTCTCCCACTGGATCCAAATGCGTTTTCTCAGGACCACATCCCAATCTGCAATCTTAGGCCTGATGGCATGAGTGCTGCATGGTTAATGCCTTTGAGAGACCTTGTTCTAAGGATGTTCAGAAAGTGCTTCTGTAACCATGCCTTCTGGGGGTCACAACTGAGAGTGCCAAATTCAGGACAAACTGCTGCGAAATCAGGCAGATACACCCCAAGGCTGGTGCCTAATTCTCCATAGGATATACCAAGCCAGCAACAAAGTAAATTTCTGTTTCATCACACTGGCTAACAAGAAGGCATAAAAGCAGTTTCCTTCAGTATTCCAGTTCTTGTATTACCCCCCCCCCCCCAAAGCACTGGATTTAAAGATGAGTGGTTTTTTACAACTAGTCTCATCAAATACAAGGCTCTTGTGATCCCAGAGGACCAGCCACACACGCAGGTCAATAAATAACTCAGATCTTACCCAAAAAGCACGCTGATGCCAATCTTTTAGTATCTAAAATAGGAAGATTATTCATAAAAAGAAAGAAAGAAAGGTGAGAGTTAAAATTGGTTAAAGGAATCAAATACATACAATAAATGCAAAGTTTTTAGTTCAGGCTTGTTGCAGTGATGGAATAAACTGCTGTTTTAATTCAAGTCTCTGGTTGCTTCCAAATCATAGGAAGGACCTCAGTCCATTGGCTAGAATGCTCGCATTAGTATAATCCATAGTCCTTAGGTTTGGATAGGAAAGAGGCAAAAATGGAGGAGTTTCCAGGGCCTTTTATATCTTCTGCCATGTGGAGGGAATCTCATTGTTCATATTTTGGAAAAGTACAGTAACAAGATGGGGTTTGGAGTCACATGGACAAATCACATTTCCATGCATTTTACCTAGTCATTGCAGGAAATCATTACCTATGCCCCAGACAGCAGGTTTGCAGGACAGTGCATTCATTGTATATGGGCGTGTCTCATGGTCAACTGTCAGTTAAGTGTTTCCTGATGAGTCATCTAATTTGAATAGTCCTTCCAAGATGTCCAGGTTAACTACCTTGTGGGCATTACCCCAGGAGCAAACATTTAAAATACAGATATAGAGCCAATACTCATAACTTCAAATACAAAAATGATACATGCATACAGATAGCATAATCATAACCAGCCAATCATAACCTTGTCATAGACACCTCACTTGACAACCTTTGTACAAGATTTGTTGCAAATATATAATAGTGCTTACAACAATGATCTGTATGGTCATATTTAAATCAGATAACGACAGTTTTCAGAGTAGCAGCCGTGTTAGTCTGTATTCATAAAAAGAAAAGGAGTACTTGTGGCACCTTAGAGAGTAACAAATTTATCTGAGCATAAGCTTTCATGAGCTACAGCTCACTTTATCGGATGCATTCAGTGGAAAATACAGTGGGGAGATTTATATACATAGAGAACATGAAACAATGGGTGTTACCATACACACTGTAACCAGAATGATCACTTAAGCTGAGCTATTACCAGCAGGAGAGCGGGGGGGGGAGAGGGAGGATGGACCTTTGGTAGTGATAATCAAGGTGGGCCATTTCCAGCAGTTGACAAGAACGTCTGAGGAACAGTGGGAGTGGGGGGGAGGAATAAACATGGGGAAATAGTTTTACTTTGTGTAATGACCCGTCCACTCCCAGTCTCTATTCAAGCCTAAGTTAATTGTATCCAGTTGCAAATTAATTCCAATTCAGCAGTCTCTCGTTGGAGTCTGTTTTTGAAGTTTTTTTGTTGTTGAAGTATTGCCACATTTAGGTCTGTAATCGAGTGACCAGAGAGATTGAAGTGTTCTCCAACTGGTTTTTGAATGTTATAATTCTTGACGTCTGATTTGTGTCCATTTATTCTTTTACGTAGAGACTGTCCAGTTTGACCTATGTACATGGCATATATCACATTGGTAGATGTGCAGGTGAATGAGCCTCTGATAGTGTAGCTGATGTGCTTAGGCCCTATGATGGTGTCCCCTGAATAGATATGTGGACAGAGTTGGCAACGGACTTTGTTGCAAGGATAGGTTCCTGGGTTAGTGGTTCTGTTGTGTGGTGTGCGGTTGCTGGTGAGTATTTGCTTCAGGTTGGGGAACTGTCTGTAAGCAAGGACTGGCTTGTCTCCCAAGATCTGTGAGAGTGCGGGATTGTCCTTCAGGATAGGTTGTATATCCTTGATGATGTGCTGGAGAGGTTTTAGTTGGGAGCTGAAGGCAACGGCTAATAGTGTTCTGTTACTTTCTTTGTTGGGCCTGTCCTGTAGTAGGTGACTTCTGGGTACTCTTCTGGCTCTGTCAATCTGTTTCTTCACTTCAGCAGGTGGGTACTGTAGTTGTAAGAATGCTTGATAGAGATCTTGTAGGTGTTGTCTCTGTCTGAGGGGTTGGAGGAAATGTGGTTGTATCGTAGAGCTTGGCTGTAGACAATGGATCGTGTGGTGTGGTCTGGATGAAAGCTGGAGGCATGTAGTTAGGAATAGCGGTCAGTAGGTTTCCGGTATAGGGTGATGTTTATGTGACCATTGCTTCTTAGCACCGTAGTGTCCAGGAAGTGGATCTCTTGTGTGGACTGGTCCAGGCTGAGGTGGATGGTGGGATGGAAATTGTTCTTGTCAACTGCTGGAAATGGCTCACCTTGATTATCACTACAAAAGGTCCCCCCCCCACCCCCCGCCGCTCTCCTGCTGGTAACAGCTCACCTTAAGTGATCACTCTCGTTACAGTGTGTATGGTAACATCCATTGTTTCATGTTCTCTATGTATATAAATCTCCCCACTGTATTTTCCACTGAATGCATCCAATGAAGTGAGCTGTAGCTTACGAAAGCTTATGCTCTAATAAATTTTGTTAGTCTCTAAGGTGCCACAAGTACTCCTTTTCTAATTTTCACGTTAACCAAGCAGTCTATTTGCTGATGTTGTTCCTGAAACCCCGTGCACACAGAGATGAGGACAGACTTCAGTCGTCGTTTGTGAGCTTTAGATTTCTATCTGGACTGTACTATTATATATATATATATAATATAATATAATATGAATATATAAGAACATAAGAATGGCCATACTGGGTCACACCAAAGATCCATCTAGGCTAGTATCCTGTCTTCCGAAAGTGGCCAATGCCAGGTGCCCCAGAGATAATGAACAGAACAGGTAATCATCAAGTGACCCATACCCTGTCGCCCATTCCCAGCTTCTGGCAAACAGAGGCTAGGGACACCATCCCTGCCCATCCTGGCTAATAGTCATTGATGGACCTATCCTCTATGAATTTATCTAGTTCTTTTTTGATCCCTGTTATAGTCTTGGCCTTCACAACATCCTCTGACAAATAGTTCCGCAGGTTGACTGTGTATTTTATGAAGAAATACTTCCTATTATTTGTTTTAAACCTTTTGCCTATTAATTTCATTTCATGACCCCTGGTTATTGTGTTATGAGGAGGAATAAATAACACTTTCTTCTTTACTTTCTGCACCCCACTCATGATTTTATAGACCTCTATCATATTCCCCCTTAGTCGTCTCTTTTCCAACATGAATAGTCCCAGTCTTATTCATCTCATGCATAAGCTGTTCCATACCCCTACTCATTTTTGTTGCGCTTTTCTGAACCTTTTCTAATTCCAATTGGCGCGCGCTCTCTCTCTAATATGGTATAACCCTGCTTGCTAGAGTATTGGCATATTCTACTAGAGCTCAGGCAACTTGGTCATCGTCCACACTTCAGCTTTTTATACTGTCAAGGTTCCTTCCCCACTCTGAACTCTAGGGTACAGATGTGGGGACCTGCATGAAAACCTCCTAAGCTTACTTTTACCAGCTTAGGTTAAAACTTCCCCAAGGTACAAACTATTTTACTCTTTGCCCTTGGACTTCCACAGCCACCACCAAACGTTTGATTGGGTTTACTGGGAAACGTCTTTTCCCTCAAAATCCTCACCAAAACCTTGCACCCCCCTGTCTGAGGAAGGCTTGATAAAAATCCTCACCAATTTGCATAGGTGACCACAGACCCAAACCCTTGGATCTTAAGAACAATGAAAAAAGCATTCAATTTCTTACAAGAAGAATTTTAATATAAGAAAAGGTAAAGAGAATCACCTCTGTAAAATCAGGATGGTAAATACTTTACAGGGTAATTAGATTCAAAACATAGAGAATCCCTCTAGGCAAAACCTTAAGTTACAAAAAGACACAAAGACAGGAATATCCATTCTATTCAGCACAGTCTAATTTTTCAGCCATTTAAAGAAATCATAATCTCACGCATATCTAGCTAGATTACTTACTAAGTTCTAAGACTCCATTCCTGTTTTGTCCCCGGCAAAAGCATCACACAGACAGACCGACTCTTTGTTTCTCCCTCCCTCCAGCTTTGAAAGTATCTTGTCTCCTCATTGGTCATTGTGGTAGGTGCCAGCAAGGTTATCCTAGCTTCTTAACCCTTTACATGTGAAAGGGTTTTTCCACTGGCCAGGAGGGCTTTTAAAGGTGTTTACCCTTCCCTTTATATTTATGACATTTCCCATTTCCCATCAGTCCAGGGATGGTGCCAATTTCAGACAAGTTGTCCTACAATCATTGTTCAGGTAGACTCTGAGCCTACTTCCATGTTTGTCTGGTGGTGAGTCACGTACAATGGAAGAGACATGTCATATTCTGTCATAGTTACAGGTCTGTATCAAATTATGAACTCTGTTTTATATTGGCCCCCATTTTGTGTACTAACTGCCATTTTGTATTCTTTGTTGAAAAGCCAGCCTGACCTTAAGAAGGCCAGTCCATTCCAGACATGGACCTTCCAGGGAGGGACATGGGAGAACCCAGATAGGAATATAAATTAGGGATCCATCACCTTTGAATGAATGAAAAGGCACTCAGTACTCAGGCAGATAATAAAATGCAATGTCCACTCACCTGAGAAATCTGACTCATGACTGAGTCAACATAACAGATTTGTGAAAACTTGGAGGTGTTCAGCTGATGATAAACTCTCTAGCCATAGTGTATTCATTCCAAATAATAGATTAATAGATTACTAGAGAATGTCTCCTCCATACTAAGATAAAAATTCTACATGAACAGCTAGTTGAGGCCCAAATGTTTTTGTTCTTTTATAAAAGGATATATTTTATTTGTTTTTAAATTAAATTAAAACAGTTTCATTTGGAGTTGAATATTTCATCAGAAGAGTTTACAAACAATATTTCAGCGTTGGTTCTGGTACAGGAGAATCAGAGAATGAAACTCGTTACATACTTCCTATAAACTAAGTGAAACGGCAGATACAATGGGTTTTTTTGCAAATTGAATGAAATGCATGAGGAAACAGAATAATAGTAAAAAGTACATTGAAAAAATTGTTTGTTTTTAATTAATCTGTTGCTTTTAACAACATAGCTAAGGGAATTTTCTTTAAATATGTGACCATATCCTTTGAAAAAAGTGTTAGATCAACATAATAGTGATGAAACATTTACTATGTGTAAAGCTGGTGAGCAGTCTGTCATGCAAATAACTCGGAGTTCACTCTGAGATGTGAAGTACTTCTCATTTTAAATAGAATGTTATGTTCAGAAGTTATCTGTTGTTCAGAAGTTGACCTACATGTGTCCTCCTGTTTATCCCTGGAAGTATAAAAAGGTTTGTGAACTGGGAAAACCCATCTTTACTTGAAACCACTAGCTGTTTATAAGAAACGGAGATATTAAGCTTGCTCTTATGCTGCCCAGCATGTTTCTATATTAGAGTTTAGGTATATTTTGGACATGTTTCTTTGTCTCCCACTGTAAAAGGTGACTTCCATTTCTATATGCTTATCAGTTGTAAATAACACTTGTTATTTAAAAAGTTTGTAATTTTGCATAGTAGGCTCAGAATATCAGTAAATTTGGTATACAATTGCAAGAGAATGCGGTTTATGGAGAAATGGAAAGACTTTGGTCAGATTGCAATGCAAAAAGACTCATTAATGATAGTAGCATTGCTAGCCACTCAAATTCTCTTTTAGCTTTCAAAGAAAACCTTGAAAACAGAAAATTCTGGGAGAGTTTTATTGTGTCTCCGAATAAATCTGTCAGGAATTAATTAGCCAGTGAGGCCTCACTAATCATCACTGGTCTCACTTATTCTAGCAGTCAAGTGTCAAATTTAAATTTGACCAGTGGTGGAATTGAGTTTGATTCCTACTACTTTAACACAAATATAGGATGGCAGTGCTTGGCTAGAGGTTAATCAGAAGCAGATATATACTATTTTGTATGTTTGCTGTAAGCCTAACTGTCTGAAACATCTCCAAAAAGCTCTGCAACTTCCCCCCCATGTAATAAAAATACAGTATTGTTTCAGGTTGCTTTAAGAAATTTTGTGTCCAGGGCTGTACACATTATGCAAGATGTACTTATGGTTAGTAGCATCTGAACTAATCCAGACACTAGCTCTTGCATCTACCTGTATTGAGCCTGAGGACTTGCATAGAAACTGCATAAAAATCAAATGGCTTTCTTCACCCTCATCATTAAATTTTCTTCCCATTTTTGTAGTCAAGATTTCTGGCCCTTACTGATTAGAGAACTGTTCCATGACTATTGGTTCTCTCACCTGAAGGGCCTTGAATGTTAAGACAAGAAACTTGAATGTGATTTGGTGGAAGAGAGGGAGCTAGTGGAAGGAATCAGGATCACTGGTTCTTGTGATCCTTGATGAAAAGAGGGTCCTTAGGATTTGCCCAAGCATGTGTGAAATACCCGTAAAATGAGAAGGGAGTCTTATTACATTCTAGCAATTTATTGCAAGAGTAATACGGAATATTTAGTTAAATATTTTGTTTAGTTATCCATATGTATGCTATTTTATATTCTTATGCCATATATGTTCAACCAGACAAAACGAGTTGCCTTAAAGACAGAGAATTCTAAAGACCCTGCACCTTTTTAGAAGGATAGAGCATGTACTTGTTGGATTGTGGTTACCTCTCTGTAGACTAAATTGCAAATATCTTTTAAAGAAACTATCATTAAGTTTAACAACATGATTAAAAACACTGGTAATGCTAAACTTTCTAAATGTATAATGCATATCTTTAATATTCAGTACATTAACTTTCTTCCCAGTGGTAATGAACTCAGTTATTTTATCTGCATCACTTTGCCTTGCTACAACATGCTAAATATTTGCCATATCAATTCCATTGATGAGAAGCAATTCAGTTTAATTTTCAAATGGTAATTAGTATGCTACCTTTTCATCCAAGGTACAAAATTACTCTTAATATTGGACTATTGTGAATTCAGTCCATGCTTTACTTGTTAGCAGCTATAGCTACTACCTTCTTCCTTTCCCCTCCCCACTGCAGCTAATTGTCGGCTCAGCTAGTGTTTGATTTGAACTTCTTTTCCACTCCATTTCACAAGACACATACTGGCTGTTTGTACCCTCCTTCACTGTAGTCTGCCATTTGTACAACATTATCAGCATGTTGTGCTCCATAGCTTAGGTATTGTGAAACCCTGATAAGAGTACATCTGTTCAGATTGTGTAATGGATTGGATAATAGAAATTAAGAAATAGAAAAGACCTGTTTAGTTCATTTTGTCAATTGCATGTGAGCCAGTGCAGGATTGTTCCCTATGCCAT
The DNA here is from genome assembly GCF_009764565.3 of Dermochelys coriacea. NCBI lineage: Eukaryota > Metazoa > Chordata > Testudines > Dermochelyidae > Dermochelys > Dermochelys coriacea. The sequence continues at coordinate 11,116,531 of NC_050069.1, forward strand.
TGCTTTGTCTGGTTTATTTTTCAATGGGTTGTTTTGATATTCCTTTTTACTATGATACAGCTGTATGTGCCCACACTTAAAACATAAGAAAAGTACACTATTAATTGAGTAATGTATGTATTAAATAGTAGTACAGTATGATATGTATACTGAATTATTCCAGTAGAATTTTTCTCCCCCACTGTGTTCCTTTTCCTCTCCTATGCAGGCTGCAAACCTCATAAATAACTTTCTAGTTTTCCTTCAGTTCAAAATTCAGCAAAAAAAGTTTGCTCTTCTTAGGAGTTAAAGTTAAGGTTCTTAATTAAATGTAGTGTGACATTAATAGGAGCTCCAGATGCTCAGCATCTTTGAAAATAAGGGCACTTATCTTTAGGAGTCTAACTATAGAATTAGGATTTAACTTTAGCTAGGTTTGAATATGTTGGCCTGTGTCTATATGATTGTGTTTATGCTTGGTTTATGTGAATTTTGCTGAATCACAAAGCAGGCATTGGATTCTTCGGTTTCACAATTCAGTGAAACACTGTTGGTACCTGAGCCTCAAAGTGTAGCTCAAAGTGTAGTTAAAATGATCATTTTACAAAATTTGGCCTCAATCCTGCAAAGATCCTTTTTAACTTTATGCACTGTGAATGATCCATTGAATTCAATGGGGATACAGTGCTTAAATATAAGCATATGTGTAAGCCTGCATAGTCAGGATCTTTAATTGTAGTTAGTTATAGTCAGGTCTAACAGTCTCCTGGTCTTTTAAGTAAATCCTCTATTTCAGGGGTGGCCAACCTGTGGTTCTGGAACCACATGTGGCTCTTCAGAAGTTAATATGCGGCTCCTTGTATAGGCACCGACTCTGGGGCTGGAACTATAGGCGCCAACTTTCCAATGTGCCGGGTGGTGCTCACTGCTCAGCCCCTGACTCTGCCACAGGCCCTGCCCCACTCTACCTCTTCCCACACCTTCCCCTGCAGTGTCCTCACTCCTCCCCCTTTCCCCCCCCCGAGCCTCCTGCACACCACGAAACAGCTGAGGGGGAAGGAGGAGGAGGCGCTGATCGGCGGAGCTGCTGGTGGGCAGGAGGTGCTGGGAGCGGGGTGAGGGAGCTGATGGGGGGCTGCTGACGTATTACTATGACTTTTTGGCAATGTACATTGATAAATTCTGGCTCCTTTTCAGGCTCAGGTTGGCCACCCCAACTCTATTTACTTGACTATAACCAGTGCCTGTGTAACATCATCTTGGGAAAGGACTTCCACTATGTTCATTGACTGATCTCGCTCTTGTTTCCACTTCCCTTGTGGTCAAAGAGTCGGGCTCTTTATCTCTGAAGGTGTACAACAGTGATTCCAAAGTCAATAATTCCAATGATCTTAAAGAAAATAAAGCATTTGTGCAGAGAATAATGCCAAAGTAAAATGAAAGCTAATAATAAAATCGTAACCAGGCTGAGACTGTGATAAGCATAGCATGTGAGAAAGTACTTAATTACTTACTTTTTTTTAAGTGACACAGTCACCTTACCATAGTATGAAGTCCTGTGCCTAACATCAGTAAGCTGTTTCTCTTTAAGGGCCAACTCCTGTGAGAAGTGCCTCATTGAAGGCATTGAGAGCCTTCAATTCCCATCTCTTGAATCCCAGCATTTTTCTCCAGTTCTCCAGTGGCCCAATCCTGGAAGGTGCTTAGTGGCTAATGGGACAGGTTTGATCATCCTCAGCACCTCCCAGGATTTGACTCCAGGATCAGTGTCTTAGTTAGCCCCTGTGTACTTTGACTCCTTTATGGACTGTACGCTTTTCTCCCTGGTGCATTGTGTGCAGATGTATCTTTTAGGTTGGATATTAGGAAAAACTTTTTTGCTAGGAGGGTGGTGAAACACTGGAATGCGTTACCTAGGGAGGTTGTGGAATCTCCTTTCTTAGAGGTTTTTAAGGTCAGGCTTGACAAAGCCCTGGCTGGGATGATTTAGTTGGGGATTGGCCCTGCTTTGAGCAGGGGGTTGGGCTAGATGACCTCCTGAGGTCCCTTCCAGCCCTGATATTCTATGATACCAGCGGTGTATGCATCACTGTGTTATTGATAATACACAACCACAATTGAATGTCTGAAGTAGGAACCCGTTTAATTTCATCATCCTTTCTGTGTCATGTCACTTTCCTAATGAGCATTTGGGATGTATTGGAATATCATAGTTATTTGCTCAGTTCAAAAAGTTATTTTGATCCTCTGTTAGTGGTTGGGAAGTCCATTAATAAGACATTAATTCTAGCTGCTGTTAATACAGTTGTAATTTTCAAAAGGCAATCACCTTTCTGGGTGATGTTTGATCACCGAAAGCAAAGGTTAATGGAATATTAATTTGCTTCTCACTCTAGGAGGCATCTTTGTTTCACTTACTGAATTGTCAATGAGCAGAATATTTCTCTGACATTTTATAGCTAATACAGTTCATATAAGACATCTAGCAATAGCCTGCCACGGTACTAGGAATAGAAATATTTTATGGTTTTAGGTTTGTTTTTCCCCATTCCAATTAAAACAGTTTTGTGTTGAGTTTTAAAAATATATGTGCAATGTTTACAATCCAAATATTGCAGAAATCTGTTACTGCATGAAATTGAATAGGAAAACTCTGTTTCTCTCTCAAACAAATATGAGGACTACTATTTTTCAGATATTAAATTGTATCTTAAAGATCTTTGAGACAGGACCATGTCTTTGCAAAATACAGATGTAATAGAGCCTTGATTGTGATTGGGGTCTCTGAGTGCTATTGTAAAATAAATAATAAAAAGGAATAAAATGAAAAAGTAAATAGTATAAATGATTAACATAAATTTGATGCCAAAATCGCTTTTAATAATGTAAGATAGCATTGGTATTAAAATTAACAGTTTTGTTTAAAAAACATTTAAATACTGATAGATCTTCTTTAAGAGATCACTCTTCCTGATTTGGAAGCTGTTGACTATATTTCAGATGTTTCAAAGAGATAAATAGACACTCTATGACTGATCAGTGTTTTGTATCAATTTTTAAAATGCATTTTCAAATACTTAATCATTGTAACACTAGAAAATTAGCATCACTTTCCTCACATTGTTACTCACTTGGAATTGGTATGCTGTAATACTGGGGGAAATTTTATTTGAAATCTTTAATAAAAGCTTGATCTGAGAGTTAATCAGAAGACCTGATAATTGTGAAGTACTGATTGCTCTCAATATTCGGGTGGGAATGAGGTTGAGGCTGGAGCAGGGGCTTGGACTGGGGGTATTCTTGTCTTTGTATTTGAATGAAACTGCTACTTATATGATGTATGTTACATTTTAATATTTACTTCTTATTCACATATTGCCTTTGCCTGTTCCCAAATGTGGGAGATCCATCCCCAGTGCTAGTAAACTTTGGCATTCTCAATAAAGTAGTGCTCATTGAACCCATATGAGTGCCCTGTCACAGCACTGAATGTCTGGAACCAAGATTAGAAAATTACCATGCAGTTGGAGTCTTCTCAGTTTCTTTTCAAGGTTAGCTGCAGACTTAGGTACCTCTGCTCTGTTAAATTGCTAGGAGATTAAGTCTCCATGCCCTCTCCTACTACACTGTATGCTTTCTCTTTACACCACCTTTAGCCAGCTTTCCTGATGACTTTTTTTGATTCTGAGGAATAAGAGTTAGTAGGTGACTGGGACTAGTCTTTTCCTAAAGGTCAGGATGCTATCAGGGCATCCTCAGTATCTTTTGGTGATAACATCTCCACCTCATTTATATCACCACAATCTTATAGAGCCGCCAGGACCCATTACAGAGTCACTGGAGTTTGAGACATTATAGTCTAGAGATATTGCCTCTTTTATGTCTTAGCATTTTTGTTGTTGTGGAAGCTAAGGAAAATGTAAAATTACTTTTCTGATTAATAGAAAGTTACTGGATATAGCCCAGATTAGTCTAGCTAATATCTGTATCAATTCCTATGGTCTTTCAGGACATGAGGAAATTGAGATGCAGAAATGGAGTCATTTGCTGGTGGTCACACACCACATCAGAAGCAGAACTGGGCATAGAAATCTGGTCTTTTGATTCCCAGTCCAGTGCCCTATCCACTGGACCACACTGTCTGGTTTGTTTTTTGATGTGTTCCACCTTCATGTTGTAACTGAGGTATTCTTGACAACTGATAGATAAATTTTGATACCTGCTCATTAAAGGCATCTGAGGAAAGAAGTCTAGTAAAAATAATTCTCGAGGAAGGTCACAATAGTAATTTCCTTTATCATCTTGTTGATGAACTATGAAATATGTAGACTATGACCAACATAAATGTTTTCGTTCTTTCTTTTTTCTTATAATTCTTTATGAAAGTTGGAGTGTTAATGTGACATAGTCAATGTGGTATTATGTCTAATCTGTACACTGTTAATGATTTTCCTTGCACACATAGGAGATGTAACATGTAAGCCAGAAGTCCCTAGAGTGTGCCCCTAAGGGGGCGTGGAGAACCATCTGGGGGGTTGTGCAGCTGGGGCTAGGGCCAACCCCCATGGGGAGGCAGGGAGGAAGCACCATCCCGCTCTGCTCCTGGCCCCGGTTGCCGGCCCCCTGCCCAGGACCCCAGCTGCCAGCCTTGGCCCCTGACCAGAGCTCTACTCCATTTCCTGCCCTGCCCCCAGCTGTGGCCTCAGCCTCGGCCCCCTTGCCCCGTCCGCATTTCCCTCCCCGCAGAGCCACAGCCCCACTCCCGGTCCCAGCTCTGGATGGGGAAGAGGGTGTGGACAGAGATAAGGGGGGGTGACCCTAAAAAGTTTGGGGACCACTGATCTAAGCAGTAGACTATCATGCATCTCTTGTGGGGAAATATGGACTTGCAGATCACTTTTCCAGTAATGCATACATTTTTACTACATTTAAAGTAAACTAGACTAAATTATTCCACAAAAATTGGAAAGTATACCACTGAGGAGTTATGGAGAGAATAATAACATTTCAGTCTCTTTTGAGGGTCTATATCAGTGTATTTTATTAGATTTTTTGGTAAAGCAGAATTGAAAAATTGAAAAAAGGAATATTTGATCCTATGAAATCCTTAGGATTTTGGTTTCCGGAAATGATTATCTTATAGATAATCAAATCATTTCCTTGACAGAGGAGATGAAGCCAGGAGCTATGGAAGTAGTTCAAAATTCATAAATTGTAGTAGTTGTTTTGTGCCATAGCTGTGTTGAGATACTGTCTTGTTATGTATATATGCTCTTTAAAAGCATTTCTTGTAAGTGAGATGTTTGAATGTATACATTTGTGAATGTGTGGGAGGAAATAGTATTTTTGGAATGTGTTCTTTATGAGCGTAAACTTGCTCTTCTAATTAATCACTATCACAAACTGACAAGAAGGGTGTGTGTGTGTGTGTGTGTGTGTGTGTGTGTGTGTGTGTGTGAGACAGATAATGTGTGATTCTGTAGTTTCGTTTTTACCTGATTCTGCACTTTACTCCCATATAAAACAAGATGCTACCTTTTATTATATGTGAAATGTTTGAAAAACCTGTTGGACATAGCAGTCAGAGAAAGGAAAAGATACATTTGTGTTGGGGTAATTGCCCCACTTACATGGGGGTTAGATACACTGGGGAAGGGGTAAAAGGCAAATACAATCCGAGGATGTATCAAACAAAATATTTCCAGTACAGAAAGGGAAGTGTTAATACCACTGTGAAAGGCTTCACTGATAAGATCATATCTACAATACTGTGTACTGTTTTGGAGTAGCAGCCGTGTTGGTCTGTATTCGCAAAAAGAAAAGAAGTACTTGTGGCACCTTAGAGACTAACAAATTTATTAGAGCATAAGCTTTCGTGAGCTACAGCTCACTTCATCAGATGCATTCAGTGGAAAATACAGTGAGGAGATTTATATTCACAGAGAACATGAAACAATGGGTGTTACCATACACATTGTAAGGAGTCCCCTGAATAGATATGTGGACACAGTTGGCAACGGGCTTTGTTGCAAGGATAGGTTCCTGGGTTAGTGGTTCTGTTTCAGAGTAGCAGCCATGTTAGTCTGTATTCACAAAAAAGAAAAGGAGTACTTGTGGCACCTTAGAGACTAACAAATGGTAGGTGTCTATATATCTATTCAGGGGACCCCATCAGAGGGCCTAATCATATCAGCCACACTATCAGAGGCTCATTCACCTGCACATCTACCAATGTGATATATGCCGTCATGTGCCAGCTCTGCCATGTACATTGGTCAAATTGAACAGTCTCTACATAAAAGAATAAATGGACACAAATCAAACGTAAAGAATTATAACATTCAAAAACCAGTTGGAGAACACTTCAGTCTCTCTGGTCACTCGATTATAGACCCAAAACTGTCAATACTTCAACAAAAAAACTTCAAAAACAGACTCCAACGAGAGACTGCTGAATTGGAATTAATTTGCAAACTGGATATAATTACTTTAGGCTTGAATAGAGACTGGGAGTGGATGGGTCATTACACAAAGTAAAACTATTTCCCTGGTCCAGGCTGAGGTGGATGGTGGGATGGAAATTGTTCTTCTCAACTGCTGGAAATGGCCCACCTTGATTATCACCACAAAAGGTTTTCCTTCTTCCCCCCCTCCTTCCTGTGGGTAATAGCTCATCTTAAGTGATCACTCTCCTTTCAGTGTGTATGATAAAACCCATTGTTTCATGTTCTCTGTGTGTGTATATAAATCTCCCCACTGTATTTTCCACCGAATGCATCCGATGAAGTGAGCTGTCGCTCACGAAAGCTTATGCTCAAATAAATTTGTTAGTCTCTAAGGTGCCACAAGTACTCCTTTTCTTTTTGTACTGTTTTGGTCATCCATGTTCAAGAAAGATTAATTCAAACAGGAACAGGTGCAGTGATCGGCTACTAGAATGATCAGAAGAATGGAGAACCTATCCTACAAGAGGTGACTAAAAGAGGCTGGCTTGTTTAGCCTAGCAAAATGAAGGTTGAGAGAGAATATGGCTTTTGGGTATAAATCACCTGGTAAATCTTTAGCTTAAAATGCTCTTCCTCCCTCCTTGGGAAAATATTGGCACAAGAATGAATAGATATAAACTGGCCATGAATAAATTTAGACAGAATATTAGAAGAAGATTTCTAATCACCAGAACAGGTTCTGGTACAGTTTTTGTGTAAGTGTAGTGGGGGCAAACAACCTAACAATTTTTAAGATGGAGCTTGGTATTGTTATAAACAAGATTATATGGCAAGAGTGCCTGTAATAGTAGGGGACTGAACTTGGTAACCCAAGAGGTCTTTTCTAGTCCTATGTTTAAACCTCTTCCTAATCAGGAATGAAAAAGTGGGTTTTCAATTAAACAAAGATTTTCACAGTTTATTTTTTCATTTAAAATTTCTGATTTTTCCCTGGAAAATATGAAAATCAAAATGTTTTTGTAACCAAACTTTTTTTTTTAAAAAAGGCTGAAAAGTCAAGATTTTCTCCCCCCCCCCCGTTCATTTTCTGACCAGCTGTTGCGGATAGCTCACCCCAGATAGCTGTTGGTGGCATATTTGGCATTGAAGTAGATTCTCAGTAGATTCTCTCAATACCTATTCATGCACTCTTGCACGGATGGGTATGTTGAAAGCCTACAGATTAGTCTTGCAGATTGCATCTGGGATGCTGGTTGTATCTGTTTTAGTTCCCGGGTCTACTAACAAGATGTGTAGTAGAGTAGTGTAAAAGCAAACAACTACACTTTTGAGGTTATAAATACCAAATTATATCCATTTCAATTTCTCACTTACTTCAAGAACTGTCACAATACAATAATTAAGAGTACAGCTTTGCTGAATCCTCTAGAAACAACAAACTATCAGTATGTAGGAGAGCTCATTGTTTGAAATTCACCTTTTTCCCTCAAGTCTGGTTTGGTTGTTGAAAATGGAACTATTCATATTCAAATAGAGGATATAATAGTTTTTTCACTAATATGATAAGGAAGTCTAAATATTCAACTAAAAATCCCAAAGGTTATTCTTACAGAACAGTGCATATTATGACAGTATTATTACTTGTTCTGTTTTCAAATTTAAAAAGAAAAAAATGTAGAATTGTACTTTCTTACATATATTTCTTTATCATCTTTTTGATGTTTTTTTCTTGTTTCGATTATTCTTAAGAATACAGTTTGCTACATTTCCTGTCACATCAGATATTGATCTATTAAAACCAAAATTACTGTCAATGTGGAAAACATACAGCTCCCACTACTAAAGAAAAAACAACTGTATAAAATAAGAGAAAATCTTAATATTATTTCACCTATTTCTTGTATTATTTCAGAAACAACATTAAAAGAACATTAGAGTTTCCACAGAAAACGTGGGACATAACAAACACAGTCAAGATTCCTCTGACACATGAGACTAGAATCTTAAATCACATTTGTAACATGAAGAGGACCCAAAACTGCCATGAGGCATAAACTGAAGATTGTTCTTTGAATAGTGCCCCTATGGATGCTCCATTATAGATGTGTCTGCGTCCGTCTCACTCACACATGCGCTGCTCTTCGCTTGCTATGAGGCTAGCCAGGGTGGGCGGGCATTCCCTCGTCAGTTCCTTCTCAACCACCTGGGCTAGAGATGGAGCTAAGAGCTGTCCATTCATGGATCATTAACTCCCTTTAGTTTTGTTAATCTTAGCTTCCTTTGAAGCCTTTTTTCTTTTGTTACTTTGTTTTTTGTTGGTCGTGCCAGAAAAAGAAAAAAGAAGAAAGGGTTTGTCACTGGATCCCACTGGACAAGGGTATGCCTGGCTCTCCAGGCTTCAAAAAGATGCAAGGAATCTATCCCAATGACAGACAGACATTGGCAGTGCGTTTGCTGCCTGGGAGAGAAGCACAATCCACAGAAGTGTGGTTGGTGCCAGCAGGTAAAACCCAGGTCCAGGAAGGAGAGAGTTAAGGCTCAAATTCTTGCTCATGGAGTCAGCCTCTTCAGCCCCTGGAGTCCTGGCTAGAACTCTCTCTGCCACCTTCTACTTCGAAGGCAGGTGATCTTAAGAAGATGAGCCACTCATTCAAGACCAGTAAGAAAAGCTCTGTAAGACCCCATAGCGAGTCCTGATTGAGCTGGAAATTATCTCTGGCTCCATCGGTACCAACTGTACCGATGCCACCTAAAACTTGTACCCAGGGCACATGCATTTATTAAGCCAACAGAGCAAGTCAGTCTGCCCAAAGACCTGATGGGCACAGGCAAAGTAGTACCGGTACCGTGGGGGCATGAAAGACATGGAAGATCCATTCCAGGGAAGGCTACTTCGACACAGACATCAGCACTGGCACCGACCCCAGTGCATGTGGCACCAATAGACCATACATCCAAGTGCGCATCTTTGATTCCATCGGTACAAGCCTTTCAGCACTGACAACTGTCCCGGTACCAACGCCATCTGCACCACTGGATTTTCAGTGTGCGACAGATCTCTGTGTCTTGACACACCGGACTTGTCCGTATTCAGTACCTGGACCCCAGTACTGAGTTGTCTCAGAGCACTGGACTTAATTACATCTCCTTGCCATTCACTGCCTTTCTCATCATCGGAGTCAGAAAGTGAGCGAGGGGACTTGGGTTCCCACCACTCTTCTTACCCGCTGTATGGGACCCAATTTTACCATGTTTGAGAGTAGCAGCCGTGTTAGTCTGTATTCGCAAAAAGAAAAGGAGTACTTGTGGCACCTTAGAGACTAACAAATTTATTAGAGCATAAGCTTTCGTGAGCTATAGCTCACTTCATCGGATGCATTTGGTGGAAAGTTTTTTTCCACCAAATGCATCCGATGAAGTAAGCTGTAGCTCACGAAAGCTTATGCTCTAATAAATTTGTTAGTCTCTAAGGTGCCACAAGTACTCCTTTTCTTTTTGCGAATTTTACCATGGGCAGCATGCATATTGTCTATCCAGCCCTCAACTTCCATGGTTTGGCCAGCCGTGGTATTAACCACTAGCCCCTACCCTCAGTGGCCTTACTGGGACCCTTGGCAGACCCAGAGGCAAGAAGCCTCCAAGGTCCCTAATGTGACATACCAAGAGACAAGGAGACACCTTCCTTCAGCTATGGCTTCAAAAGCTTCAGAACTCCCTGAGCAACTGGAGGAGGAAGTTGAGGCAGAGGAGGAAGACACTCCTCAAGTTCATTTCTCGTTGTCCTCACCAGACGAGGTGGTGATGCCGCCTCCTCTATCCATGGCTGCTGACTTTAAATCATTTCAGGACCTAGCTCAGAGAGTGGCAGAAGCCCTGCAAATACAGTTGCAGTAAGTGGCTGAGCTTCACCACAAATTGATGGACATTTTACTCTTCCACCTATGCTAGAGATGCCATCCTGGTTAATAAGGCACTCCTAGACCCCACCAAAGTCATATGGCAGACCCCTTTTTCCATCCCGCCAACATGCAAGCAGGAGGACAAAAAGTATTATGTGCCAGTGAAGGGCATGGAATTGCTATTTTCTCGTCCATCTCCCAATTCCACCGTTGTGGAATTCTAAGGGCTTCCAGGACCAGTTTAAATCCACCCTGAATGACCATGGGGGGAAACATCTAGATTTGTTTCGCAGATAAGGCGTTTTCATCAGCCACCCTCCAATTCTGGGTAACAAATTACCAGGCCTTGCTGGCAAAGTATGATTACCAGAATTATATAAAACGAGGTTACTTTATTGAACAGCTTCCAGACTCTCATGAAGACCAATTTAAGGCCATAATCAACGAGGGCCAGCTAGTGGCTAAAGTGTCCCTCCAGTCCACATTAGTCATGGCTGACATGGCGGCATGATCAATTTCCATGATCATTGTTATAAGTCGCGTGTTGTGGCTGTATTTGTCTGGCTTCTCTAAAGAAGTCCAAACAACGGTGGGAAGACCTCCCTTTTTGAGGCGATAAAGTTATTTGCAGAAAAGACCAACACATCTCTTCACACGTTGAAGAATTCACAGGCAACTCTCTGGTCCTTAGGGATATACACACTGTCCTACAAGAGAAAATACAACCCTCAGGTACCATTTAAGCCCCAGTCATCACAATACCTGTCTCAGTACGCGTCTCAAAGAATTTACAAGGAGCAGAGGAAGAAACTGAGGTTCTTCAGGTGGAAGCAGTTGGGATCCCAACCTATTTATCCCAGCCTTCCACCTCGAAGCGGCAGTTTTGATGGGCTGGTCGAGGCACCTGTAGAACACTCTCCTGGCCACCTTATGGTAGAAAACTTTGCCCATTCTTTTGGAGACTGCCTTTCCCCATTCCACAGCACCTGGCAACAGATAACCTCTGTGAAGTGGGTGCTGGAGATCATCCAGAATGGATATGCCATTCATTTTTCCTCTCTCCCCCTTCCCAAACACCCTTCCCCATCCCTCTTCAGTGGCCCTTCTGATGAGAGTCTACTACTTCAAGAGGGGAACCGTCTTGTCAGCATAGGAGCTATAGAACTGGTGCCTGTACATCTCAGAGGCAAAGGCTTCTACTTTTCCTACTTTCTGATACCAAAGAAAAAGGGAGGTTGGAAACCCATACTGGATCTCGGAGAGCTCAACAGATACGTCGAAGCTCAGAAATTCAAGATGGTCACCCTATGAATGATCATTCTGGCATTAGAGGAAGGAACTTGGTTCTCGGCCGTTGACCTTCAAGACACACACTTCCATATTTCCATCATACCGAGTCACAGGCATTACCTCAGATTCCCGTTGGACTAGGAGCACTACCAATACAGAGTACCGTCTTTGTCTCTCATTGGCCCCGAGGGTATTCTCCAAGCTCCTCTCAGTAGTAGCGACCCACTTTCACTCTCAAGGCATCATAGAATCATAGAATCATAGAATATCAGGGTTGGAAGGGACCCCAGAAGGTCATCTAGTCCAACCCCCTGCTCAAAGCAGGACCAAGTCCCAGTTAAATCATCCCAGCCAGGGCTTTGTCAAGCCTGACCTTAAAAACCTCTAAGGAAGGAGATTCTACCACCTCCCTAGGTAACGCATTCCAGTGTTTCACCACCCTCTTAGTGAAAAAGTTTTTCCTAATATCCAATCTAAACCTCCCCCATTGCAACTTGAGACCATTACTCCTCGTTCTGTCATCTGCTACCATTGAGAACAGTCTAGAGCCATCCTCTTTGAAACCCCCTTTCAGGTAGTTGAAAGCAGCTATCAAATCCCCCCTCATTCTTCTCTTCTGCAGACTAAACAATCCCAGCTCCCTCAGCCTCTCCTCATAAGTCATGTGCTCTAGACCCCTAATCATTTTCGTTGCCCTTCGTTGTACTCTTTCCAATTTATCCACATCCTTCCTGTAGTGTGGGGCCCAAAACTGGACACAGTACTCCAGATGAGGCCTCACCAGTGTCGAATAGAGGGGAACGATCACGTCCCTCGATCTGCTCGCTATGCCCCTACTTATACATCCCAAAATGCCATTGGCCTTCTTGGCAACAAGGGCACACTGCTGACTCATATCCAGCTTCTCGTCCACTGTCACCCCTAGGTCCTTTTCCGCAGAACTGCTGCCGAGCCATTCGGTCCCTAGTCTGTAGCGGTGCATTGGATTCTTCCATCCTAAGTGCAGGACCCTGCACTTATCCTTATTGAACCTCATTAGATTTCTTTTGGCCCAATCCTCCAATTTGTCTAGGTCCTTCTGTATCCTATCCCTCCCCTCCAGCGTATCTACCACTCCTCCCAGTTTAGTATCATCCGCAAATTTGCTGAGAGTGCAATCCACACCATCCTCCAGATCATTTATGAAGATATTGAACAAAACGGGCCCCAGGACCAACCCCTGGGGCACTCCACTTGACACCGGCTGCCAACTAGACATGGAGCCATTGATCACTACCCGTTGAGCCCGACAATCTAGCCAGCTTTCTACCCACCTTATAGTGCATTCATCCAGCCCATACTTCCTTAACTTGCTGACAAGAATGCTGTGGGAGACCGTGTCAAAAGCTTTGCTAAAGTCAAGAAACAATACATCCACTGCTTTCCCTTCATCCACAGAACCAGTAATCTCATCATAAAAGGCGATTAGATTAGTCAGGCATGACCTTCCCTTGGTGAATCCATGCTGACTGTTCCTGATCACTTTCCTCTCCTCTAAGTGCTTCAGGATTGATTCTTTGAGGACCTGCTCCATGATTTTTCCAGGGACTGAGGTGAGGCTGACTGGCCTGTAGTTCCCAGGATCCTCCTTCTTCCCTTTTTTAAAGATGGGCACTACATTAGCCTTTTTCCAGTCATCCGGGACTTCCCCCGTTCGCCACGAGTTTTCAAAGATAATGGCCAAGGGCTCTGCAATCACAGCCGCCAATTCCTTCAGCACTCTCGGATGCAATTCGTCCGGCCCCATGGACTTGTGCACGTCCAGCTTTTCTAAATAGTCCCTAACCACCTCTATCTCTACAGAGGGCTGGCCATCTCTTCCCCATTTTGTGTTGCCCAGCACAGCAGTCTGGGAGCTGACCTTGTTAGTGAAAACAGAAGCAAAAAAAGCATTGAGTACATTAGCTTTTTCCACATCCTCTGTCACTAGCTTGCCTCCCTCATTCAGTAAGGGGCCCACACTTTCCTTGGCTTTCTTCTTGTTGCCAACATCATGATTTATCCTTACCTGAATGATTGCCTTCTCAGGACACAGTCCTTCACAGAGGCCTGAATCACTCAGGCCACACAGAACCTGTTTCTGAATCTGGGCCTACAGATCAAAGAACAGAAATCAACCGTAACACTGATCCAGAGGCTAGAATTCACTGGCGATGACCTCAACTCCATTCAGGTGAAGGTGCTCTTTCCACATCAGATTTCTCAGTCTCTCCTCATTGACAGTACGTTCCAGCCCACAAATTTCAGGCAGATACTGCCTCCAGCTTCTGGGGAACATGGCCATGGGCAAGTTGGTTATTGCTCATACTAGATTATGCATGACAAGCCTCCAGGCATGGTTCAGTTCAATGTACAGGCCTAACAGAGACAACATGAACAATCTTATAATTTATATGCCCACCAGGGTCAAAGAATTCTTGGACTGATGGAAGGACCCGGTAAATGTCTGTATGGGAATAAGATTTGCTCAGTCTTCTCCATCTCTGCTCCTAACCACTGATGCATCAATTGTCTCACAATATGGGTCAAGTGGTCTCCAGGAAGAGACGTGCCTCCACATCAATCTGCTGGAGCTCAGAGCAGTCAGAAACACATTTGCTCACTTCTTCCCATGGATCAAGGACACGAACACAAAGGTCATTGAGACATGCCAAACCCGCGCAAAAAAAAAAAAAGCAGAAATTGGGCTTGTTTTTGGCTTTATTGGCTTGTGAGTTGTTTGTTGGCTAGGTTTTGGCTTATAGCTTGTTGTAGCTTGTTGCTTCTTTTTTTTTAATCAGCTCCAGTCAAGCAGGAGCAAGGGGCGAGCTACTGCAAGGTGGGGAGAGAGTCAGGGGTGCACAGCAGGCCCACCACAGTCTCAGACTGCATGCCGGGGGGATCTGGTCACATAGAGTGCTGAGGTTCTTGGGGATTGGCTTGTTTTGGCCTTGTTTAGAAGTGGGATTAGCTTGATTTTTTGGCTTATTGTGAAAGTCGTGGTGCTTATTACCGTGTGAAAGTTGGCAACTGTGGTCATGTCATCCAAGATGGTCTGCATGTATTACATAAATTGTCAGGGAGGTGCCAAGTCTCATTCCCTGTGCATGGAGGCACTAAAACCTATGGAACTGGTGCATCTCCCACAGTGTTCTGATATCAGCGGCCTACCTACTGGGAATACAGAACATGACGGCCGACAGTCTCCGCCACAAATTTCCACACGACCACAAATGTGAGATACTCGGTGATACAATACAACATGTTCCAACCATGGGGGACACCAGTAATAGGCCTGTTTGCTACCTACCAGAATGAGAAATGCCCACACTACTGCTCCAGGATGGGGATCAGACAATACTCCACGGGAGATGCTCTCCTCCTTCCTTGGAAGAAGGGCCTTCTTTATGCCTTTCCCCTATTCCCTCTATTACCGAAGGTCCTGTTGAAAATAAGAGAGAAACCAAACATCATACTGATTGCTCCCCCCGGCCCAGGCACACGTGATACCCTTTCCTGTCACAGCTGGCATTGTGTCCACCAATGACTCTCCCGATCAGTCCTTACCTCCTATTGCAGAATGAGAGATGCACTCTCTATCCCAATTTGTGGATTTTGTGACTCAAAGCATGGCTTCTTCATTATTCCAGCACAGAGATATCTTGCTCTGAGGTGGTACAGGAGGTGCTATTACAGAGTAGAAAGGAACTACTCATCTCACCTACCTTCATAAATGAAAGAGGTTCCAGATCTGGTGCCAACCCACTGGTGTCACCCCTACTTCAGCTACCCGACCAGCTGCCCTAGACTACCTGTTGACTAAAGAAATCAGGACTTATTAGTTCACGGAAGGTCCATCTGGTAGCAGTTGCAACCTTCCACCAGCAAGTAGAAAGATACTCAATCTTCTCCCAACTGACTATAAAGTGGTTTTTCAAGGTCATAACAAACCTCTTCCCACTCCCCAAAGGGATCTCAATGTAGTGTTAAAAGGACTAACTAGACCACCGTATGAACCCATGCCACTTATTTACTACCTCACCTTTCCATGAAGATGACATTCCTCATTGTCATCACTTCTGCCAGAAGGATTGGGGAGATAGCAGCTTTGATGGGTCACCCCCCCTTTCATGTGTTCTTCCCTGACAACGTCACACTTAGATCACATCCAAAGTTACTCCCAAGGTGACTTCTGCATTTCACGTGAACCAGCTTCCAGCCTTTTATCCCAAACCGCATGGGGATAACAGAGAAACCATCCTCCATATGCTCAACATGAGAAGAGCCTTTGCCTCCTATTTGGACAGGATTTAAGGAAATCTCCAAGATTTTCCCCTCCATTGCAGATAAGTCGAAAGGTACAGTGATCTCAGCTCAGAGACTCTCCAAATGGGTCTCCATCTGTATTAAATTCTGTTACCAATTGCGTAATACAGCACCCCCATCTTTAGTATGCACACATTCTATGAGGTCGGTCTCCTCATCTGTCACCTTCTCGAAGGGTATGCCTATATAAGAAATCAGCAAAGCAGTTACCAGGACATCTGTGCATACCTTTTCAGAGCATTATGCCATCCTGGGGGATTTGGCGGCAAATGCCAAATTCAGTGCCACAATACTATCAGCCATATCCGCCTTGACTCCAAAGTTCCAGGCCCCAGTGGTAGGTACTGCTTGGTAATCACCTACAATGGAGCACCAATAGGGACATTAGTTGAAGAAGTAGTAGTTACTCACCTTGTGCAGTAACAATAGTTCTTCGAGATGTGTGTCTCTGAGTGCTCCATGCCCCACCCTACTCCTCTCTACTTCAGAGTTCTAGTAGCTTACTCCGTGATAGAGAAGGAACTGAGGAGGGAATGCTCATGCAAGCTCGCTAGCCTCATGACAGGTGAGAAGCAGTGCATGTGCAGGTGGGACAGACTGCTACCAAAGCTCTCCGATCAACAGCGCAGGGGAGCAGACACATCTACAATGGAGGACCCAAAGGGGTACATATCTCAAAGAACCATAGTTACCGCACAAGGTGAGTAACTTCTTCCCCAGCTTACTGGAATTCTCATCTAGCATAGAGCTGCCATACTGGCAAGGGGGAAATGTTGGAGGTGGGGCTGGAGTGCAATATAATTTTGACTAGTAGAGCGGCTTACTGAGGGCCATTATCCTCTGGTGAAAGTTAGAACAACTGAGGCTGCACTAACTTGTGTCAGATTGGTTTGACTCCATGGCAGCTACCAGGTTCTGAGGGGCAGAAAGATACTATAAAGCTGTCTATGCTGCTCCTTAATCTTACATTCACCAAACTGGCACACCTGGGGGTCCAGCCCATGTAGTGTACATATCTGGAATGTAAAAGGTATTAGTTTTTTTTCTGTGTGAATCTAATCTTTTTTGGCTTCCTTGAGGTCGAGGTTGATAGTAGAAACTTTGATTTACAATGTGAACATCATTAAAATGCTAAAAAGGAAAAACAAAGAACCTATCATGCCAAGAGCTGATAAAAACCCTTTCACAAAGCTGGATTGTTTGGCTGTAAGAACCATGCTGCCTCCTTTATTTAATGTCAGAATGAAGGTTTGATGGGAAAACACTTACAAACTTCACATGTAAAGACCAGATAATTACAAATGGCAAAGGACTCTCTAACGAGACATCACAAGTTACACATGCCTTTGTCACCTTCAGGTAACTTAACATACTACTTATCACTGCTCTTCTTAGTGATGAATACTTCTGCCCTTGATGAGGACAAGGTGGTCATGTTAGACATTTACTCTTACATTTTGCTTGCTTTGGGTACAATTCATGGTGTTGGTAATGACCTTTAAACCCTTAAATAGTCTTGAATCTGGGATTTGAGATACCCCAATCTCACCTCATAGCTTCCACAACTGAAGGCCCCTAACATTGAGCTTTGTTTGTCAGAGCTTGAGTCTAATCTTCCAAATGTGATGCAAGAGGCATTTATTTATTTAGTATTTGATTATATTTATTTTATCTTGTTTTGTTCATTATCATTTTCTGAGTTTTTCTTCTAATTACCGCGGCAATGGGTGCTATAGAAATTAGTAAGGCAAATAAGACTGCCATGTTGTTGTTGTTACTGTATTGTTACAGTAGTACTTAGAAATCCCAGTCAGGATCAGTACCTCTTCATTTTGCTACGCCTTTTGCAAACACAAATTAAATGAGTGGTTCCTAGCCCAAATGATCTTAATATCAAATTAAAAAAAATGCAAAAAGTGGATGTAGAAAACAATCAGAAGGAATAACTGAAGCTGAATGAGGGAAAGAGTTATAAAAACATATTTACTTAAACCATCTGTATGCATTGTTAGATAATTTTAAGAATATCAGGTATAAACAAATATCAGTTCCTGCTGGCCATCTAGCTGTTATTAGATTAACACAGGCACTATAATAGGAGTGAATCTTATGAGTCCGAAGGAGGAAAGGTTTGTGGGTTTACTGACTAGTTTGAGAAGGATATTCTATGAATAAGGGGCAGCTTGGAAAACAAAGTTGTTTTATGAAGAAATAGACAATGGGAATAGAAGCAGGCACTGTTGACAGAGGTGGGGTGCTAGCGTTGAGGTGTGATACAAGATTATATAGACTGAGTTGGCTACGTTGGGAAGGGCCTTAAAAGTACTGACAAGAAACTTGCATATGATGTGGTGGTGATGTGACCCGGTTAAAATGAGAGCTCAGGAAGATGAACACCAATTTGAATGTCCCTGGGGAAAATGATATGGGTATTAGAACACAACCTGAATGTCTGGGTCTAGAAGGATGATCCAGTTAAAGATTACAGACAGATTATGAATCTGAGCAATATGAACAATGGTTGTGTTATGAACAGTGGCAGAGAAAAGAGGGAGTGGGAAGATACTAGGAGGGAAGACAAAGAGCTCAGTTTTGACCCAGTTAAGTTTAAGATGGCAAGAAGACATCCAGGAGGAGATATGAGAATGGCAAACTGAGATATTGGAAACAGCTCAGGAATAGAGAAATAGCTGAAACCTTGGGAGCAGATGAGATCACCTAGAGAGGGTGAGAGAGTGGCCCAGGAAAGGGTCTTATGGAACTGCCATAGCAAGTTGGAGAAAGTAGGGAGGACCCAATGAATATAATGCTGAAGAAATGTTCAGAGTTGTAGGATAAGAACCTGCAGACTGCGGTGTCACGAACGACAAGATTTCAAGGAGAAGGAATGAGACAGCATCCAGTGGCTAGGGCAGTGGACTCTAATTAGGTGACATTTGTTCTATTTCTGGTTCTCCCACTGAACTGCTCTGAGATCTTGCATAAGTCAATTTCCTTCTGTGTACCTCTGTTTCCCTTCCACTCTTTGTTTGTCTTGTCTATTTAGATGTAAGCTCTTTGGGTCAGGGAACAGCACCTAGTGTAAGGGTGACCTGATCTCAGTTGGGGTCCCTTGGCACTACTGTAATACAAATAATAAGTAGCAAAAAATATTGATCATCAATGTCAAAAATAGCCCCAAGGCTGCGAGGATGCAGATGGAGTAGAGACCCTGAGATTTGTTCATGAAGGGGTTGTTGGAGACCTTGATGAGACAGTATAGTAGAGGGGGAGGAAACCAGACTGGTGAACGTGAGGAATGGAAGTGTAGCTTGAGTCAGCAATGGTATATGACACATTTAAATAATTTAGAGGTGAAGAGAGAAAAGGGGAATGAAAATTAGTAGTCTTTTTTTATAATGGGGAGAAAATAGTATACTTTTATTTAAACAAAGTAACCTGATGAAATTGAGAATTTATGGAGAAAAGTAAGGGAAAGAATTGAGCGAGGGGGCAAGGAACGCCATTGAAGGAGAGGTGGTGTTGCTAGGACAGTTGGAAGTGTTAGAGGAGGAAAATAGGTGACAGAGAAGGGAGTAAGCGATGAGAGGAGGATCAAAAGTAGTTTTAGAGATCATAACCATTTGGTAAATAAGCAGGAGCTCCTAGAAAGTCAAGGAAAGATGGTGCTTGTCATTAGCTTGGGGATTTCTCCTAGTTAAGGTTCCTCTACAGACTTGGTTGAATATGCATGTGAAAGCAAAATTGCTTCGTACTGAATGTTGGGTTAGTATACCAATAGAAACAATTATTGGGAAGTCCCAGGGAGAGGACCATCCTCATAACTTCTTCAACCCCTTCTTCTTGACAGTAATTTTTTTTCTCCCAGCCATTGTGAAAACTAAAGAATAGTCCATCCTGCTGCCCAGTCTCCCGTTGTCTCTGATTTCTGTTGTTTGCCTACTTAGATTGTAAATTGCTCAGTGTAAAGGCTGTGCCATTTTTTAGGTTTAATACATTATCAATAAAAGTCTGTACATAAATAATATAAACCATCTTTCTTGTCTAACAAATAAAGGTTGGATTTGCATGCTCTGATAGAGGAGGTTTTTTTTTGAAAGTTAAAATATTTTGATTTCACCACCATCCCCTGTTTTGAGTCGCATTTTTTAGGGCAAAGGGGGAGATTTGCTCCCACTGAAAGCATTGAGTGAGAAGAATGTGATGGTTTTTATTATGCTTTCAACAAATTTGCATGTTAGTCAGCAGGATAAAAACTTAGTCTTGTGGGATGTGGAATCAGTGTCATATTGGTTAGTGAAGATCAAAAGAGGAATTCATGATGACTCAGAATGCACCTAATTATTATGGAGATTTGGGTTACAGTTTCTATCCTCTCCTTGCATGCTACCGAAATGAAACTGTAAGAGCTAGTCAGAAGTAAAGTGCATAGAATATGACTTGACAGAAATATTCACGTCATCTGAGCTATTATATTTTACATTTGGGTTATGTGGCCTCTGCTTAACATCATTCATAGATTTTAATTGTTTCCTGAATTTTTCAGAATGGCAATGTGGACTTTGGAAAGGTGTGTGTGTTCATTATTTTTGTAATTTCTTCTTTTTCTTTCTTACTTCTCTAGCTTCTTACCTGTATAAAACAGTTATGCCTGTAAGGATTTTATAACTGTGAATGGGATGACATTAAAAGATAAAAGCATCTGTATTAGGTCTCAGTATAAATGTTTCTGTGTTCGCTAACATAACTTGAATCTTTATGCTTGTACCTCTTCCCTCTAAAAGTCCTTCTTCAGGCCCCCATATAGTTTACTCCAACACTTTGTGAAGTCCCTTACACCTGCTCCTAAGTTGGTGAGAGGGATTTAATGGTAACACAAGATAGCATGGGTGTGAACGAGTGGTATAGCCATCTGAATAAACAGGAAGTATTGAATTTTGGAGATCTTGTGTAAGAAGCAATAGGGCTTTGATACTTTTTAGATGTAAAGGAGTAATGGGAGTGGTCAGCTTTTCAAGTTTTCATAACTGGTGGAAAGGAGGTGTTAGCAATGTAGACAAGGGGGCATTATGAGAAAAATGTCATCTATTAATTGTGGGGAAACAAAGTTTTGAGTTGAGTTAGATTAGTCAGAGGAGGATGACTTTATTTGGAACAAGAAGTTTAGTAGGGTGTTTTAGAAAACGGTAAATGGAAATTCTTTAAAACTTTAAACTGTTTAAAATATTTAATGTATTGTAGACCTGAAATTTGTGATTATTTTTTGAAACAAGATCTTTTAAAATATTTCCTGCCTTTACAAAATAAGACTGGAGTTAAAAGGGTAACATCAACTGAAAAATCACAATTTTCCTGAATTTATTTTCTTTGTTTCAGGTATAGCCTAAAATGAATAAAACTGGATTAGAGGAAAAATATATTTTAGTATTTTTGGTTTGGTTACTGTGTGCATTTGCCAGCATTTTACATGGTTATCTTTTTCACGGTTACTCTTGAATAGTCACTCATTTCCCCTTGTTTATTGTGTTGTTCTTACAGAGCAACAAGGGAGAGGGAGAGATTTTAAAATTAGGAAAATGTGATTGTAAAACCACAAACATTGGCAGGGAGAATCTGAGACAAATGTCCTATATGAACCCGGGCTGCAATGGGTAAAAAAAAATGTTCAGTTTGTTACTCAGGGTCTTCTGCACCCAAAGCTTTTGATAACTTTACTCTGTGCAAGGCAGTGTCAAGAAATAAATCAATGGGGATACAGCGTGTCTGTCTGATAGACGGTTGGCACAAGCAGTACAACACAACAGTGCTTTCACTTAAAGCTTCTACTTTATTTAGTCTCAAGCATGTACAAATGCAACAGGCTGTAGAGCACCCCAAATCAATAGTTACCACAAAGGTCTGGAGTGGTCTCGAGCAGGGAAACAACAGATTTCCAGTGGCTGTCCTTCTATCTGCGACTGGGAATCTTGAGATTTATCCATGAAGAATCCACCCAGCTTAGATCTTTTCCCCTTTTTATGCTTGGAAATGTCACATAGCTTGTCAATCACCAATAACCACTGAGCAAACAGTTTGTTAAGCAAGAAGTTTCAAGCCATCATTTATACAGATGTGTTTTTGCAGAATCTGAATTCTCATGGGCCCAGACAAACACACCAGAAATCAAATATAGATAGACTTCCTGTCTTTCAAAACTGCACACTTCAGCAGTTTAAAAGAAAGCCCAACAGATGGTGCAGGGTCATACTCAGTTCTTGTGGTTACTCCCCCTCCCATCCTGGTCTGCTTAGTTATGCTAAGGCTGCTACAAAGGACTGACAGCTGCTTTTGACAATAAGCATAATAATTGATATTCCAGTTACTGGCAGTGGCCTAGCACTTTTCTGGGATATTAAAATCTCCCCTTACAAGTTTGCCTTTTAAAGTAAAATCTGACTTTTGTAAGGTGATATTGATTTCCTAGCCATTGAAACTCTGTCTTTGAAAAATCTAGATAAAGAATTTTTAAATCAGCTATTATATTAATGTCTGATTTTTGTAACACACTTATGGAAAAATCACAAGTCTAGAAGGAGGCATTCTCTCTCTCCCTCTCTGTAGTTTGAACTATTTTATTTTTTAAAAAGATTTCTTTGTAAATAAGTATTTGCTAGGGGAAGGGTTTATGGAAAAGATGGGTCTTACATTTCATTCTGTACATGGGTAGAATCATAGAATCATAGAATATCAGGGTTGGAAGGGACCCCAGAAGGTCATCTAGTCCAACCCCCTGCTCAAAGCAGGACCAAGTCCCAGTTAAATCATCCTAGCCAGGGCTTTGTCAAGCCTGACCTTAAAAACCTCTAAGGAAGGAGATTCTACCACCTCCCTAGGTAACGCATTCCAGTGTTTCACCACCCTCTTAGTGAAAAAGTTTTTCCTAATATCCAATCTAAACCTCCCCCATTGCAACTTGAGACCATTACTCCTCGTTCTGTCATCTGCTACCATTGAGAACAGTCTAGAGCCATCCTCTTTGAAACCCCCTTTCAGGTAGTTGAAAGCAGCTATCAAATCCCCCCTCATTCTTCTCTTCTGCAGACTAAACAATCCCAGCTCCCTCAGCCTCTCCTCGTAAGTCATGTGCTCTAGACCCCTAATCATTTTTGTTGCCCTTCGCTGTACTCTTTCCAATTTATCCACATCCTTCTTGTAGTGTGGGGCCCAAAACTGGACACAGTACTCCAGATGAGGCCTCACCAGTGTCGAATAGAGGGGAACGATCACGTCCCTCGATCTGCTCGCTATGCCCCTACTTATACATCCCAAAATGCCATTGGTAGGCTTAGGGTTAGGCTGAACTCCCGATCAGGCCCAGTATTACTTAAATTATTATATAATTGGGAACCCTGATTTGCACAGTTGCAACACTCGCAATATAGGAACTCTTTTATATTTACAAATATAGTTTATTAATACATTTAGCACAGTCACAAACATTCCAAGTTAGTAAGATAGATAGAGATACGATAGAATGTACATCTATACACCCATATACTCTCACCATCCCTTGTAGAACAACCTGAAACGTTATCCATCATCTTCCTCATCACCTTCCCCATCACCAGTGGCCATCGTTCTGGCACCTCCCAAGGACTAGATCTCTCTTTCCCCTGCCCCTAGGTTGGGATGCCACTTTTATAATATGTTATGCTGACACTGTTATGTTCGATGCATATTCGGTAGGGAATTTTTCCCTTCTCCTTATTTATATTTCCTCACCTCACTAATGTTGGAGTGTCTTTTTCCTATAGGTTAGTATATCAATGATCTCAAGTTCTTATATACATCAATTCCTTACCCTGGCCATTTTGTGCTTAGATATCACATTTGTTATTTCTGTCCTAACTGGTTATTTCAGTTCTTTCCAAGTTCTCAGTTGTGGTGTACCTGTTAAGTTTAAAAGGGTATGAACTTAGGAAAGCCTCTATGCCAACCTGCTTTAACGCATCCTCTATGTTAAAATTTGCAGTCATATGTGGACCTTATGCTTTAGCTCCATTTATCTAGATGAAAGGTCCCAGACATATGTATGTTAACTTTGCCTTAGCTCACCATACAGAACGTGGCCTGCATATCCCTTGTGTTACAGCCAAAATATACCCTAATATTATAATATTATAACCTATTATAATAAAACAAATAATCAAACCTACAAGAAAATAAGAAACTTATAAGAATATATATATATAAATACAATTTCGGCAAGCAAGCAGGCTAGTCTTAAATGTATCTCATGTACCTGTTATGTACGTCAGCTCGTTGCCAGGACTCTTCTGTGGTTGAATTATTTACCTGTGATCAGAACTTCCCCTTAAACTCTCTTTTCATCTCCTCAAATACTTGGGGTTTTTCCATTGGGCCTGTTAGCTCTTCAAAGATCATAGGTCTCAAACCTTGTGCTAACTTGCTGAAGCTAATGCCTTTCAGGGTACAGGCCTGTAGATTTCTTGCATTACTTCTGAATATATGCAAAGCAGAATATAATGCAAAGCAGTAAATATAATGAAGCCAAGCTAGCCCATTGGGCTACAGTAGCAGTGAATATAATAAAGCCAACTAGCCATTTGGGCTACAATGCACACTATTCTTAATCATCCTCCCCCATGGAATTGCATATAATCCTTGATCCACAATGATACATAAACTTAACGCAGTAAGGTCTCCCAAAGATATTGCATGAAATTGCCATATCTGTCACACTATAGTTCTTTTTGCAGAATCTGTATGTGTCACATGGGACACATAAATACATCTAATGTGGTGGATTCAACCTATGGGCTGAAAGTTTGACAAGTTTGTCTTGAGACATTGCTTTAAATTGGTTGAATTAATGACACTTGCATGGGAGAGGTTTATCATTGTTTCAAGTGCTGTTTTTTGTAATAGCACTACATAAAATTATGCTGTCAAAATTCTTTACCTGCTAAAATAAATAAATAAATAAAAACCCAGGAAGAAAAACAGAATCAACAAAGTTTAGGTAATATTGTATTTAATTCATTGTATTGGAATGATTAAGTGTTGAAGATTTTTCTATAGTAAAATTTTGAAAATTAATGGATAGATAATTTGTTTGACTTTCCACTGTGAAAGTAGAAATAGGGAACAGCAGACTTATGGTTACAAGTTGCGAGGTACTTTCCCCTTTCATTGTGTTAATACATTTTAAAACACACAATAACAAAACTGATATATACAAGTGATTGTTCAAGTACTTGGATTTGCAAAGGAAAAAGGATAAAATGCAAGTTGATGAAAATGACTTGATAAAAAAGCTCTCCAACTGCGATTTGTGTTTATATAGTAGTTGTTTTAAACATTTTGTTCTTGGCATATCAAACCCATAGCTGAAAACTTAATTATTCTTGGGTTTGCTTTATTTTTCTTTTGGTTATTAATGGAGTTTTAAATGTAATATATTAGAATAAATAGACAAAATGACCATTCAGGTAAATTGTAGTACAAAAATAGATGTCTTCAGCTGTTGATAATCTAGTGCATTTTGCTGGTGTCTGCCTCCCTTCCTCCTGATGGTTCCATTGTTTTGTATACCTGCACTGTGGTCATCAGCAATGAGTTTCTGTTGTCATAGATTAGTACTGAGCATTCAGTGATTGTCAGGTAATAACTGTCATCCCGATGAGTATTTTATGATCCCACTTCGCTAAGAATTATTTATGAATCTGAGTTAAGAGTTTTTAAGGATGAGAAAATCTTAGTTTCCTCAGCTTCCACTTGTGTGAACTGCTGCTTCTTGCACTTTTCCTGTTGCTTACCTAATGCTTACTGGTGAACTCTTTAACCTTTTACATTCCCAATTCCCAATTGTCAAGGTTCCTTCCCCACTCTGAACTCTAGGGTACAGATGTGGATACCTGCATGAAAAACCCCCTAAGCTTATTTTTAGCAGCTGAGGTTAAAAACCTCCCCAAGGTACAAACTTTGCCTTGTCCTTGAACCCTATGCTGCCAACACCAAGTGCTTTAAACAAAGAACAGGGAAAGAGCCTACTTGGAGACGTCTCCCCCCAAAATATCCCTCCAAGCCCTACACCCCCTTTCCTGGTGAAGGCTTGATAAGAATCCTCACCAATTTGTACAGGTGAACACAGACCCAAACCCTTGGATCTTAAGAGCAATGAAAAATCAATCAGGTTCTTAATAGAAGAATTTTAATTAAAGAAAAGGTAAAAGAATCACCTCTGTAAAACCAGGATGATAAATACCTTACAGGATAATCAGATTCAAAACACAGAGAATCCCTCAAGGCAAAACCTTAAGTTACAAAAAGACACAAAAATAGGAATATACATTCCCTCCAGCACAGCTTATTTTCCCAGCCATTAAACAAAAGGAAATCTAACTCATTTCTAGCTGATTACTTACTAACATAACAGGAGTTGTAAGGCTGCATTCCTGATCTGTTCCTGGCAAAAGCATTACACAGACAAAATCTTTTGTCCCCCCACTCCAGATTTGAAAGTATCTTGTCCCCTCATTGGTCATTTTGGGTCAGGTGCCAGCGAGGTTATTTTAGCTTCTTAACCCTTTACAGGTAAAAGGGTTTTGCCTCTGGCCAGGGATTTTATAGCGCTGTGGACAGAAAGGTGGTTACCCTTACCTTTATATTTATGACACGTCCCACAAATCACCGATAGGGCGAAACACTGGCTGTGATTTCTTCCTGGAGCTCTAGGAGAAAACAGAGTTAATAAGACACATGCACCTCTACATATACTACTAACTGTATAAAGACTAACAATATTTTCCACATCTCAAAGACGATTTTAACCAGTTGATTCTGGGAAACTTTCACGGGAGAGTGCATTAGCCACTTTGTTAGAAGCTCCTGAGATGGTTGTATGTCGAAATAAAAATCTTGGAGAGCTAAACTCCACCGAATAATACCAGTATTTATATTATATTACTTATATTTCTATTTAGAATAGCATCTTCTTTCCAAGGTAACAACATTGTGCTCTTTCCAATGTTTTTGTTAGAAATCCTGAAAGACGTTTGTCTTCATCAGAGTGCAGAAAAATCTTCACCGTTGTTTGAGCTCTAGTTATACCAGCATTAATGACTACTGTCTACGGGTTGCTGAACATTTTGCTTTCTTCTCAGGAACAGTATTACCACTTTTATCTTCTCTTTTGTTTGGATTCCTATTCACCTCTCCAGTGATGCTTGATGAGCTCTTTATCAATAAAGAAAGTAAATGGAAGCATAAATCTCTTGAAAGTCGTGTTTTTGAGTTCGGGTAGATGATACACCAATCCAGGTTCCTTGTTTTTTGCCCCCTATACTAGAAAGCACAGGTATCTGCTACATACCAGTAAATTATGCTAAACATTTCTCTGCAAAATATAGTTAATCTTTGCACTGTTACATTTGTATTTGCATCCTCACCACTGTGTAGTACTGCTGATCTTTAGTAACAATTTTGACTTGGAAATTATTTCCTAATGCATATAGAAGTTTGAAGGATGGCAAAGTTTAATAGTACAGAATTAAATGTATGGCTCAGACACCAGAAGTCTTCTGTTTGTTGATATACAGAAAAGGGACTATTTTTATACACACAGACATTCTGAATTTGTAATCTATTTTATGCCCCTGAAAAGGATATCTATACCTTTTAAACTTATGTCAGACGAGTCTAGTATACATAAGCATAGAAACTTTGGGCCAGATTCTCCCTTTTACATCTTGTATTGTCTCATTGACAGGCTTATGTGGAGTGTAGATTATGGCTGAACTTCGTAAAATTTAATTTAATAGAAAATTCTTAAAGCATTTCATATTCCAGAATAATTGCTCCCAATAACTTAAATCATCCATTTAGTTTAGCAGGAAAGTATCTGTCCTTAAAATAACTAGTTTTCATGCTCTTAATATGGTTTCACTGGTTGCACCTAAATTTGACAAGGTTCATTAGTAACTTCAGAACTTGGAAATAGAGATGATTACTGATTAAGCACTATATGCAGTACATACCGTAACTTTAGATAAAACATGTAAGAATCCCAGGATGTTAAAATGGCAGGTCTATTTTTAAAAGTGAGGATTGCTATTTAGTGAAATGCCAAGTATGAGGAATGCAGTAGGGGTTAATCAGAAGCACTTATCACCTTTGGTAGGTTGCAGTATTTCTTATGGCTATGCCTTTAGCGCCTTTCTTCAGTAATCAAATACGTTCTATACCTCTTTATAGGGCAAACCTTAATTTCTATAAAAACACAGAAAGTACAAAAGTATAGCCGGAGGGGCTCTAGGCTCCCTCAACCATAGGTTCAAATCCTAGCACATTTGACTTAGCTCTTCATATTTTCCATGATAGATAGATTGATCACCATGCAGTTGTGTGTGTGGAGAGACTTTACAACCCGAAGTTCTGTATGAAATTAAAGATTCCGTGTAATTTTTGTAAGAGCAGAGGTCTGCACCTAATTCTTGCTCAAATTTCTTCTTCACCACACAGTTGTGCAGTGTTCTGCCTGACTGGATATGTACCTCCACCCCACAGGGTGGATGTATTTCATAATGTATTTTGTGAAGAATTTTAAGATGCTTTGGGATGAAATGCTGTGTATAAATGTAATATCGGCATTGTCGGATTCTTTTCTTTCTGCATTGTACAGAATGGAAAGAAGAATGTATTTACCTTAATCATAACTTCTTTAGGATACCTGATAGAAATAGGAAAGTAGATCTGTCATTTTCTAGAATTCAGATATTTTGTTCTGCTTGAAAAATGCCTTTTTAGTAACTTAGTGAACCATTTTGAAATACTTTATTTTATCACATCCTGCCAACCATCAGTGTACAAATCATGAAACAAATCAAGCATAGAAAACTCATGTAAACCACTGTGCTGAACAACAAGTGTTCAAAACTACCGATATTCTTATTTCTATATCTCAGAAGATGGGGGGAGGGGGAAGAATAATATGAAATAATGTCTAAATAAAGATTGTATTCTTGGCACCTGGCCAAGGATCTCAAACACAGTGATTAAGTGCCTAATTCTGTTACCATTGAAATCAATTATAAAACTCCTACTGACTTCAGTGGGAATAAGATTGAACCCTAAAGAGGTACTTTCATTAAGGAAAGAAACACAAACATTTTGCAAGGAGTTGTTTACTTAATCATTTCTCTCAGCTCGAGGAGAGAGGCCATGGTAAAGAAACACTGAAGTTTTCAGTACTAAAATTTGTATTTAACTTTACTATCTATTGGCCAGGAAATTAACCTGTTGCGGGTTTGTCATACTTTTCTTCATAAAAACACTTAGATCCAGTTTTGTTTTGATTGAGTCTGTGATAGATATGCCATAAATTCGCAACCCAAAAGACATTCCAGATGAAGCAGTGTACAGTCTTTGTGCTGTAATTATCAGCTTAGTATGAAAAAGGACAGCATTGAGCAAATACCATCATTCTGACACATTCAGAGAAATTTCATATCTTTCTTAATGTGGTATCCATATGTACAGCACTGAAAAGAGACCTTATCAGATAAATACAAATGAACATCTGTAAGGCTTAAAATATTTGGAGTCTTTTTGTCTAAATACGAAATGTATCTTTAGTAAACAAAGTTTAATTTCAGGTAATAAATACAGACAAAGATATATGTTCAGGATCTGAACTACATTTCAAACTATTCAGATATTTCAGCTTGAACACAATTTAGCATAAATTAATGACTAGCAAACTTGTAGGAGTCAGGTATGAACTACTGACAATACTTCTGCTTTGGCCTAATCCACCTCCTCTGTAGAGAGCTGCAGAGTTCTTCCTTGTTTGCAAAAAGAAAAGGAGTACTTGTGGCACCTTAGAGACTAACGAATTTATCTGAGCATAAGCTTTCGTGAGCTACAGCTCACTTCATCGGATGCATTCGGTGGAAGTGAGCTGTAGCTCACGAAAGCTTATGCTCAAATAAATTTGTTAGTCTCTAAGGTGCCACAAGTACTCCTTTTCTTTTTGCGAATACAGACTAACACGGCTGCTACTCTGAAACCTTCCTTGTTTGGAGTCTCTTTCTTCTGTTCCATGGGCATCTGGTCTACAATTTCAAAAATCATCTGTAGGCCTTTTGTGGGCATATAAGGTGCATGGTGATTTTTGGCCCTTTGAAGTTTGAGAAGCCAAGTGGCATATATATTAGAGGCACTGAGCATGGCTTTCTAGTTAAGGCTGACTTCTCTTCTGCAATTAAAGATGGGATTAAAAAGAGATCCCAGCTGCAGCGGCACAGGAGCTAGTAAACAGAGCTCTAAACAGGGGAGTTTGTAAAGGGAGTTTGTATTGTGGTGCTTGTTTGGGGTTTGCTTTTGCTGGGGGGTGTGTGGTCTTTCTGGTGTGGCTTGTGTTTCCCAGATTAACAGGATTTAGGTGGGAAGGAGATGACAGATACAGAGGCAGCTGTGGGAGTGACTCCTGTAGTGAAAGACGCATTGAGGATGACTGGATGTGGAAGCTGTGGTATGTACATGATCCTGAAGGGGGGAACCGGTAAGAGTTTTGTCTGCATGAAATGCCGTCTGATAGAGCTGATGGAGGAAAAGATCCGAGGTTTGGAGATGCAGGTGGAAAGTCTAGTTGAGTTTAGGAAGGGGTTTGAGCAGATGATGGAGCAAAGATATGAGGTATCTGAAGGGAAAAGCTCAGACTCACAGATGGAACCAGGGCTGGGGAATTTTGAGGAGAGACTGGATGAGGAAAGTGGTCAGTGGAAACATGTGACTCAAAGAACCAGGCAGAGAAAAAGACGGGCTAGTGAAGGAGAAATAGAGCTTAGGAACAGGTTTGCAGAGTTGGAAAATGAAGAAGGGGCTCAGCAGGTACTTGTTGAAGGTGGAAGGGTAAGGAAGAAGAGAAGAGAGGCTAGCCCTATAGAAAAAGGGGAAGAGTCAAGGGAGACTACACCAAATATGAGCCCCAGGAGGATACAGGATGGGTTGAAGAAGATTGTAAGGGAAAATAGGAATGGAAAGAACATGCAGCCAGAGGGAACAGGGGAGACACTGGAGAATAGCACTGTCACCAGGAAAAGGCAGGTCTATGTGATCGGGGACTCTTTATTGAGAAGAATAGACAGGCCTGTAACTAGAGCTGATCCTGAGAATAGAAGGGTGTGCTGTCTTCCGGGTGCTAAGATACGGGATGTAGACCTGAGGTTGAAAAGGATCCTAAAGGGAGCAGGAAGGAATCCCCTAATTATCCTTCATGTGGGAACAAATGATACGGCTAGATTCTCGCTGGAAAGTATTAAGGGAGACTATGCTAGGCTGGGGAAGACGCTTAAGGAAATTGAGGCTCAGGTGATCTTTAGCGGGATCCTTCCTGTTCCTAGAGAAGGGCAACAAAGGTCTGACAAGATTATGACTGTCAACAGATGGCTTAGGCAGTGGTGCTATAAGGAGGGCTTTGGGATGTATGACGACTGGGAGGCATTCATGGACAGAGGTCAGTTCTCTCGGGATGTACTTCATCTCAGTAGGGAAGGAAATAGACTTCTAGGATCAAGGCTGGCACAACTGATAAAGAGAGCTTTAAACTAGGAATTGGGGGGAAATGGATGGGAGATGTCCAGAAAATCTCCATGCCAGATTTTAGCATTGAGAGGGAAGCAGATGAAGTAAGAATGGATACAGCCGTGGGTAGGAGAATGTATATAAGGAGTGAGGGCGGTGTGGATACTAGTCTAATAGGTTATACTGGATGTAGAATGACTGTGCCTAATTGGGTACAAAATGTGAGCGAGGCCAAACAGCAAAAATTAAGATGTTTGTACACCAATGCGAGGAGTCTAGGTAACAAAATGGAGGAACTAGAGCTACTGGTGCAGGAAGTGAAACCAGATATCATAGGGATAACAGAAACATGGTGGAATAGTAGTCATGACTGGACTACAGGTATTGAAGGGTATGTGCTCTTTAGGAAAGACAGAAACAAAAGTAAAGGGGGTGGAGTAGCATTGTATATCAATGATGAGGTAGAATGTAAAGAAATAAGCGATGCAATGGATAAGACAGAGTCTGTCTGGGCAAAAATTACATTGGGGAAGAAAACTAGTAAAGCCTCTCCTACGATAGTGCTTGGGGTGTGCTACAGACCTCCGGGATCTAATTTGGATATGGATACAGCCCTTTTTAATGTCTTTAATAAAGTAAATACTAATGGAAACTGCGTGATCATGGGAGACTTTAACTTCCCACATATAGACTGGAGGACCAGTGCTAGTAATAATAATAGGGCTCAGATTTTCCTAGATGCGATAGCTGATGGATTCCTTCATCAAGTAGTTGCTGAACCGACTAGAGGGGATGCCATTTTAGATTTAATTTTGGTGAGTAGCGAGGACCTCATAGAAGAAATGGTTGTAGGGGACAATCTTGGCTCAAGTGATCATGAGCTAATTCAGTTCAAACTAAATGGAAGGATTAACAAAAATAAATCTGCAACTAGGGTTTTTGATTTCAAAAGGGCTGACTTTCAAAAATTAAGGAAATTAGTTAGGGAAGTGGATTGGACTGAAGAACTTATGGATCTAAAGGTAGAGGAGGCCTGGGATTACTTTAAATCAAAACTGCAGAAGCTATCGGAAGCCTGTATCCCAAGAAAGGGGAAAAAATTCATAGGAAGGAGTTGTAGACCAAGCTGGATGAGCAAGCATCTTAGAGAGGTGATTAAGAAGAAGTAGAAAGCATACAGGGAGTGGAAGATGGGAGGGATCAGCAAGGAAAGCTACCTAATTGAGGTCAGAACATGTATGGATCAAGTGAGACAGGCTAAAAGTCGAGTAGAGTTGGACCTTGCAAAGGGAATTAAAACCAATAATAAAAGGTTCTATAGCCATATAAATAAGAAGAAAACTAAGAAGGAAGAAGTGGGGCCGCTTAACACTGAGGATGGAGTGGAGGTTAAAGATAATCTAGGCATGGCCCAATATCTAAACAAATACTTTGCCTCAGTCTTTAATAAGGCTAAAGAGGATCTTGGGGATAATGGTAGCATGACAAATGGGAAGGAGGATATAGAGGTAGATATTACCATATCAGAGGTAGAAGCGAAACTGAAACAGCTTAATGGGACTAAATCGGGGGGCCCAGATAATCTTCATCCAAGAATATTAAAGGAATTGGCACCTGAAATTGCAAGCCCATTAGCAAGAATTTTTAATGCATCTGTAAACTCAGGAATAGTACCGAATGATTGGAGAATTGCTAATATAGTTCCTATTTTTAAGAAAGGAAAAAAAAAGTGATCCGGGTAACTACAGGCCAGTTAGTTTGACATCTGTAGTATGCAAGGTCCTGGAAAAAATTTTGAAGGAGAAATTAGTTAAGGACATTGAAGTCAATGGTAAATGGGACAAAATACAACATGGTTTTACAAAAGGTAGATCGTGCCAAACCAACCTAATCTCCTTTTTTGAAAAAGTAACAGATTTTTTAGATAAAGGAAATGCAGTGGATCTAATTTACCTAGATTTCAGTAAGGCATTTGATACTGTGCCACATGGGGAATTATTAGTTAAATTGGAGAAGATGGGGATCAATATGAACATCAAAAGATGGATAAGGAATTGGTTAAAGGGGAGACTGCAACGGGTCCTACTGACAGGCGAACTGTCAGGTTGGAGGGAGGTTACCAGTGGAGTTCCTCAGGGATCGGTTTTGGGACCAATCTTATTTAATCTTTTTATTACTGACCTTGGCACAAAAAGTGGGAGTGTGCTAATAAAGTTTGCAGATGATACAAAGCTGGGAGGTATTGCCAATTCGGAGAAGGATCGGGATATTATACAGGAGGATCTGGATTACCTTGTAAACTGGAGTAATAGTAATAGGATGAAATTTAATAGTGAGAAGTGTAAGGTTATGCATTTAGGGATTAATAACAAGAATTTTAGCTATAAGTTGGGGACGCATCAATTAGAAATAACGGAAGAGGAGAAGGACCTTGGAGTATTGGTTGATCATAGGATGACTATGAGCTGCCAATGTGATATGGCTGTGAAAAAAGCTAATGCGGTTTTGGGATGCATCAGGAGAGGCATTTCCAGTAGGGATAAGGAGGTTTTAGTACCGTTATACAAGGCACTGTTGAGACCTCACCTGGAATACTGTGTGCAATTCTGGTCTCCCATGTTTAAAAAGGATGAATTCAAACTGGAGCAGGTACAGAGAAGGGCTACTAGGATGATCCGAGGAATGGAAAACTTGTCTTATGAAAGGAGACTTAAGGAGCTTGACTTGTTTAGCCTAACTAAAAGAAGGTTGAGGGGAGATATGATTGCTCTCTATAAATATATCAGAGGGATAAATACAGGAGAGGGAGAGGAATTATTTCAGCTCAGCACCAATGTGGACACAAGAACAAATGGGTATAAACTGGCCACCAGGAAGTTTAGACTTGAAATCAGATGAAGGTTTTTAACCATCAGAGGAGTGAAGTTTTGGAATAGCCTTCCAAGGGAAGCAGTGGGGGCAAAAGATCTATCTGGTTTTAAGATTCTACTTGATAAGTTTATGGAGGAGATGGTATGATGGGATAATGGGATTTTGGCAAGTAATTGATCTTTAAATATTCAGGGTAAATAGGCCAAATCCCCTGAGATGGGATATTAGATGGATGGGATCTGAGTTACTATAGAAAATTCTTTCCTGGGTATCTGGCTGGTGAATCTTGCCCATATGCTCAGGGTTTAGCTGATTGCCATATTTGGGGTCGGGAAGGAATTTTCCTCCAGGGCAGATTGGAGAGGCCCTGGAGGTTTTTCGCCTTCCTCTGTAGTATGGGGCATGGTTGACTTGAGGGAGGCTTCTCTGCTCCTTGAAGTATTTGAACCATGATTTAAGGACTTCAATAGCTCAGACATGGGTGAGGTTTTTCATAGGAGTGGGTGGGTGAGATTCTGTGGCCTGCGCTGTGCAGGAGGTCGGACTAGATGATCAGAATGGTCCCTTCTGACCTTAGTATCTATGAATCTATGAGATGAAGCTGCAAATCCAGCTTCGCTGACCAGTGTGCTCTGGCTTAGTTTCATCAGTGAATCTGCTAATAAAAGTAAAAATCAAATGAATGAAGATTGATATTAAGTATATTCAAATAATTAGAAATATGGCACAGTAGTATTCTCTTTGGATGTCTTGTTTAGGATTCCTGTAGGAAATTTTTAATAATTTTAAAAACAAGGGACATTCCAAGACACAAAACCATGTTACAATGGACTTAATTTTGAAAGTATAAGTTTCAATAATTTAAACTCCGTAAAAAACCAAAACAACCTCCCTCCCCAACATTCCAGGGATGTTGTAATCATTCCAAAAGCAAGCATTACAAACTCAAGAACTTCATAGTTAAGGTTACACTTAAAAAAAAATTCAAACATGTTAAAGAAGGGAAATGAATATTTAAGACATCCAAACAAATTTAACTCTGTCTTGTAGTGATACCATAAAATCATCATATAATTATGAGTAAAGAATTTTTGAGTTTGTAGTTCCAGATTAGATTAAACTAATTTTTAAAGACACGTTATGAGTTGTTGTTTTTTCCCCCCTTCTCATGGAATCATGTTTTTGTCTTGGAATTTTTCATGTAAGATGGAAATCATTACTTGCTTATTCTATGCCAGAGAATCTTATTCTATTTCATGTTAAGATATTAAAGTGTATTTCTACTGTGAAAAGTGACACTGTAAAAAATGGTACCTTATAAGGGGCAGATCTGTTCACTCTGTGTACTTAGTGTCTAAGACACTTATTTTGCTTTTAAGATAAGTAAGTTTTTCTCCTAGATTCATAGATACTAAGGTCAGAAGGGACCACTCTGATCATCTAGTCTGACCTCCTGCACAATGCAGGCCACAGAATGTCCCCCACCCACTCCTACAAAAAAACCTCACCTATGTCTGAACTATTGAAGTCCTCAAATCGTGGTTTAAAGACTTCAAGGAGCGGAGAATCCTCCTTCAAGTGACCCGTGCCCAATGCTACAGAGGAAGGCGAAAAACCTCCAGGGCCTCTTCCAATCTGCCCTGGAGGAAAATTCCTTCCCGACGCCAAATATGGCGATCAGCTAAACCCTGAGCATATGGGCAAGATTCACCAGCCAGATACTACAGAAAATTCTTTCCTGGGTAACTTAGATCCCACCCATCTAATATCCCATCTCAGGGGATTAGGCCTATTTACCATGAATATTTAAAGATCAATTAATTACCAAAATCACATTATCCTATCATACCATCTC
Organism: Dermochelys coriacea; assembly: GCF_009764565.3. Classification (NCBI taxonomy): domain Eukaryota; kingdom Metazoa; phylum Chordata; order Testudines; family Dermochelyidae; genus Dermochelys; species Dermochelys coriacea. The sequence continues at coordinate 11,152,800 of NC_050069.1, forward strand.
CTCCATAAATTTATCGAGTTTAATCTTAAAACCAGATAGATCTTTTGCCCCCACTGCTTCCCTTGGAAGGCTATTCCAAAACTTCACTCCTCTGATGGTTAGAAACCTTCGTCTAATTTCAAGTCTAAACTTCCTGATGGCCAGTTTATATCCATTTGTTCTTGTGTCCACATTGGTACTGAGCTGAAATAATTCCTCTCCCTCTCCTGTATTTATCCCTCTGATATATTTATAAAGAGCAATCATATCTCCCCTCAGCCTTCTTTTAGTTAGGCTAAACAAGCCAAGCTCCTTGAGTCTCCTTTCATAAGAGAAGTTTTCCATTCCTCGGATCATCATAGTAGCCCTTCTCTATACCTGTTCCAGTTTGAATTCATCCTTTTTAAACATGGGAGACCAGAACTCTGATTAATATTGCAGTCTAATGGGTTCAGCACCCACCTCTTGCGAGCGCGTCTGTTATTTCACTACTGGTGATCCCTTTTGGTGGTTTTCAGGTGGTTTTTTCAGCGGCTCAGCCTTCTGGATGAGTCTCACACAGTCTGCATGTTAACCAGAATAGACCGCTTCTGGGGTGTACAGTCCATCAGGACCATCTCAGTACACCTCTCGTGGTGTCTCTCTAGCCTTCCCTGGGTCTTGGTCTTTAAGTAGTCCTGCCCTGCTATGGGGCTGTATCCCCAGGACTTCCTCCCTGGAGACGCTATCTTCCTGCAGCTCTTCCCAGGCTCAGTCCCTGCAGCCAGCCAGGAACTCCCTTAATGCATCTCCAGTCCCTACCCACACTGAGCTGTCCGTGGCCCTCTAGCAGGCAGCCAGACCTGCAGTCCTTTCTTCTCCAGCTCCAAGCAATTCTAGCCTGCTTAGAGGACCTCTCCACTGCTCCTTTCCTGGGATGGGTGTGGCAGAAACCTGAGGCCTCCAGAAGGGGGCCTTTGGCCTAGTCCACCACATCACATGGAAAGACAATAAAGCGTGAAAAGAAAAATAAAGACACACAGTTGAATTCCACACCACCTCATGCACCAATAAAAAAGTTAACGAAATTCCATTTACATGGTATATTCAGCCTTTGCTTACACAGTGAAGTTGCACAGGTGTAACAGGGCTGGATTTGGCCTGCAGAATGCTCATTATTTCCGATGATGATGAATAAGTCAGAAGAATTGACGTTCAGATCCAAGGCTGAGTTTGCTGGTTTGAAGATTAGAAAAAATAAAGTATTTCACTTAATAAACTGAGCAAATTTGATTTGGAGTCACTGACACAATAAACAGAACCACAAGATAACTTTTCTGTGTACAATTGCATTTTGATTTGGAGGATTTCACATAAAACAGGCTATTGCTACAAGTAATGAGGATTGGTGGAGAAATTGTGAAATTAGGGAAAGGTTTAGCTCTAATTCTGATATACAGTATTTATTTAAAAAAAATCATTGCCAGTAGAACAAAAGTGGAGTCGGTGTTGGTCTTTTTAGCTAAATATGCAGGAAATTTATCTCCATAGTACAAGAGGTGAAATCTTTTGCACTTTTTGGCTGGTAAATACAAAGTTGCATCTCATAAATTGGTCACACAGCAGAGTAATACACATTTTTAAATATCTTATGACAAATATAAAGTCATGAAGTTATCAGATTTGTCACTCTCAGAAAAGGAATTGAATAATAATTAGATATTTCTCACTGTGGGTGGGGTGGGGATGAAGGGAATGAAGCATCACCTGCTATTCTGATGGTGTTTCATAATTATTACCATCTTGACTTTTTTCTTTGCTGAGAAAATATATATAAATAGCTCGCTATATTGTGTTGGTTGTTTGCTTGTTTGGTATGTAGTACTAATATAAATGTATTTCCTTCAGAGATTTAAGCAGTTCTCATTGTTTTGAATGAGAGAAAGCAACTAAATCCCATTACATGGACCCATCCTTTAGAATCACTGTATTGTCATATTCCCCTTTCTCCTTCCTCCCCTGAATCAGGTTATAAAAGCCCTAATGTGTCTTTAAAAATTAGTTTAATCTCTTCTAGAACTACAAACACTAAAATTCTGTATTGCATATTACAAACAAAAACTATGTTAAAATAACAGTATTGCGGTTGCAAAGTGAAACACTCAAAAACTAGGAAATGCTAGAATTAAGGTTGCCTTTTCATCTAATATCATTTTCTCCTCTCACACTGTCTCTGGCCTCTCTGACCTGGTCTCTTTACCCAGACAGTCCCAGTTGTCCCCTCACACCTTGGCTCCTTGTCAGATGTCTCTCCCCTCCCCCACAACATCCCTGCACCTCACAGTTTCCCAGTCCCAATCTCCTTGTCTAGCCTTTTCCAGTCTTCCCCTCCCCGCACAACTCTGTCTGTTTCCTTCTCCATCCCATGAGTCTCCAATCCAGTTCTCCCCTCCAGGCTTCTTGCCCCTAACTATTCCTGCCTCCCCATAGTTCCTGCTCTTGTAGCCTCTGCATTTGAATCAGGCAGCTTTCTTTTCTCCATGCCACCTGGGCCCAGCTGACGAGCATCGAGAGCACAGGAGAGCCAATCTCCTTGCTCTTAGTTCCTGTGCTTGGCTCTGGAATGGTGTACAGCAGCCCAGAGTGGAAGAGGGAAAGTCCTGCTTAGCTCAGGGCTAGAGCATGCTCAGCATGGGTGGAATCTTCAGAGATTTTAGCTGAAGTCAGGCAAGTCTCTACTGAACATGTGTGAACTGGAATTTTTCAAAGGCTTATTCTTTTTCCAAAAGTGGGTGGATTTTCACAGTGACAGCAAAAGTTACATTCCTGATGCAAAGGGAACCTGCTGCTAATTTTCAGGTCCTTTCTCCAAAGCATTGAGACACTAAAGCTTCTCAAAGAAAAAGGCCACCAGAATTTAACAGGGGCAAAAGAACACATTTTTTCCTACCCTTGTTCTTGGAAACAGGTGAACTATTTTTGCTGAAATAAAAGTAAATTCAGCCTGAAGAAGATACCCCACATGTTAAATTTCAGCACAGTTTGACAAAATTATAAACAACTGAAAATGGGTCATATAATAGGAATGTCAGGTTAATAAGCAGTGTTGTTATCATTGCTGTTTATAATAAGGACCAGTGAGAGGGGGAGAGAGATTATTCCCCTGTTTTCATGGGAATGCAAACAGTTATTAGCAAATGTGAAAAATATTAAAAATACCTAAGTTCCACTTACAAAAGTGACTTCGTCAGTTTGGAGCCTAAGTTCCATTGACTTTTGTTGAGATGTAATCTTGTAAGTGCTTAAGTTAGCCTCCCCTCCCTCCAGTTGCACAGCAGCAGTATAGTACTCATGGGTGTCAAGCATACTTGATGTACTAGGCATCTGACACACTCTAAGGTCTTCACCAATAGCTCACTTTAATTCAGTCTGCTGGTGAATAGTTGTGCCACACTAGGTATCTGTTGTTAAAGAATATACATTTACAAAGGACGTTAATAATATCAGTACCTCCGTATAGTTCTTGTTTGTGGTATTTTTATGTTGTTAAAGAGCGTTTTTTTTTCTGAAGAGCTGTTTGTCTTTAATTATCTTTAATTTTGAGGAAGAGCTGTTTGTCTTTCATCTGATGTTATCTGAAAGTCCAGGCAGATCTGACTCCTGTATTTTCAAAGTCACAGTGACATAAGACAGTTGGTTGTGTCTGCAGTACTTGTCCTGAATACATATTCATCAAAACAAGCTCTGGTTTTTGTCTTTTAAATCACCTCTTTCAATTTTCAGTACTGCCTTCAACTACATAACACTAATTCTTTTCCTTGTCCATCTGGTAGTCAAGAACTGGCATATGCGAATAATTTAAAAATGATTAAACTACTATACTTTGTTGCAAAACTTAGAAGTCAGTGTTTCTTTTTGTGATATTTCTAAGCAATCATTTCTGATTTTTCAGAGACAACTTAGATCACGTGACTTATTCCGTCTGTTCTGCATTTCCATGCTGTTCAGTTAATTAAGAATGCATCAAACTGTTTTCCTTGGGCCTTTCTCATTGTTGTTTGGTCAGTGTGTTTATATACATAAAATGTACATAAAATGTGTAAGGAATTTCTGACTAGTGTCAATGAAGTAATGATGATTTAAATTGTGGTTTTTCAACATAATATTTCTCGCTACTTGGGAAGCATATGCCAAAGTTTGGAATTACCAGTATGAACAAGATTGAGAATAACTAACTGTTGTTCATCACATAATGGAAGGCATATGTTAAAATCAAATGTGATGGGTAAAACCTACCAAAGACTATACAGTCTATGCAGTTTAAACAGATGAAATAGAAAGAAAGGATGTGAAATAAAGGGATGCAACATCAATGGAATCAATTTGAGTGGTTCAATATGGAAAACTGAGTAAATTGTTGGGAGATTTTCGAATATAAGAATGTCGATAGTGGGTCAGACCAATGGTCTTTCTAGCCCACTATCTTTTCTTCCGATAGTGGCCAATGCAAGGTGCTTCAGAGGGAATGAACAGAACAGGCAATCATTGAGTGATCCATCCTGTCATCCACTCCCAGCTCCTGGCAATCAGAGGCTAGAGCCACCCAGAGCATGGGTTTGCACCCCTGAACATCTTGGCTAATAGTAATTGGTGGACCTGTCTTCCATGAACTTATCTAATTCTTTTTAGAAGCCCATTATAGTTTTGGCCTTCACAGTATCCCTTGGCAATGAATTCCACAGGTTGACTGTATGCTGTGTGAAGAAGTACTTCCTTATGTTTGTTTTAAACCTACTGCCTATTAATTTCATCAGGTGTCCTCTGGTTCTTGTGTTATGGGAAGGGGTAAATACCACTTTCTTGTTCACTTTCTCCACCCCATTCATGATCTTATAGACCTCTCTCATATCTTCCTTAGTTGTCTCTTTTCTAAGATGAACAGTTGCAGTCTTTTTAATCTCTCCTCGTATGGAAACTGTTCCCTATCTCTAATAATTTTTGTTACCCTTCTCTGCACCTTTTCCAATTCTAATGTATCTTTTTTGAAATGAGGTGACCAGGACTGCATGCAGTATTCATGGTGTGGGCATACTGTGGATTTATATAGTGGTATTATATTTTCTTTTTTTATCAGTCCCTTTCCTAATAGTTCTTAACATTGTTAGCTTTTTTCCTCTGCTTCTTCATACTGAGTGGATGTTTTCAGGGAACTATCCACAATTATTCCAAAATCTTTCTTCAGTGGTAACAGCTAATTTAGATCCTATCATCTTGTATGCATATTTGGGATTATGTTTTCCACTGTGCATTACTTTGCACTTACTAATGTTGAATTTCATCTGCAATTTTGTCGCCTAGTCACCCAGTTTTGTGAGATCCCTTTGTACCTCTTCACAGTCAGCTGTGGATTTAAGTATCTTGAGTAATTTTGTACCATGTGCAAATTTTGCCACCTCACTATTCAGCCCCTTTTCTAGATCTGAGATGTTGAACAGCACAGGTCCCAGCATAGGTCCTCGGGGGACCTCTCTATTTACCTTTCTCCATTGTGAATATTGTGGCCACTTATTCTTACCCGTTGTTTCCTATCCTTTAAACAGTTATTGGTTCATTTAAAAAAAAGAAAAAGGAAAAAAAAAGAATCCTTCCTTTCTATCCCATGATGTGAAGGAAGAGAATGAGATTGTCTGATGTACTTAAGGAGGAAGGTCCAGGTGTGCAAATGGGAAGAGACCAGTGGTTAGCAAGGTGGTTATTGTTAAATTAAGCTTGAGGACGGACTACAGAAATTAAGTGTGTCAAGTTCCAACAAACTAATTATTACTATTCCCAATTGTGTTTGGGTGGTGGAGGGAATTAGGAAACGATTTATTTATTAATGTAAGCACACCCCTATTTCTGCTGTTAGTTCTGAATGTATAGGCCTGATCCTGCAAATACTTTACCAAAGTGTCTGCCATTGAGGTCACTGACATGCATATCTTTTTTATAGAGGTCTGGCTATACCTATCATGGTTTCATATGAACATAGCTACTCCTTAATGGCTTTGCATTTTAATAATTCTAAGCATGTTTTCCTTTCATAAACTGAGAGCTTCTGTTTAAATGCCAGTGTCATGACATCTGATAGTGTATATTCAATTAATCCTTTTGGTTTGCAATGAGAGAAAATATACTTTTTGGTTGCACTGAAACCGCCAGTCCCTTGATTTTGGAACATATATAACCTGTCATGCCTTTGAGAATTAATTTTGGCCTTTTTCACAATGACTATAATTCTGTCTTCTCAAAAAAAAATTCATTTAATTACATGCTATCAAGGTTCCTTCCCCACTCTGAACTTAGGGTACAGATGTGGGGACCTGCATGAAAACCTTACTTTTACCAGCTTAGGTTAAAACTTCCCCAAGGTACAAACTATTTTACCCTTTGCCCTTGGACTTTCACTGCCACCACCAAATGTCTAACCGGGTTTATTTTTGAGAAAGCATTGTTTGTAAACTTCTTTCACCCCAAAATCCTCACCAAAACCTTGCACCCCCCTTCCTGGGGAAGGTTTGATAAAATTCCTCACCAATTTGCATAGGTGACCAGACTCAAACCCTTGGATCTTAAGAACAATGAAAAAAGCATTCAATTTCTTACAAGAAGAATTTTAATATAAGAAAAGGTAAAAAGAATCACCTCTGTAAAATCAGGATGGTAAATACCTTACAGGGTAATTAGATTCAAAATATAGAGAATCCCTCTAGGCAAAACCTTAAGTTACAAAAAGACACAAAGACAGGAATATCCATTCTATTCAGCACAGCCTATTTTCTCAGCCATTTAAAGAAATCATAATCTAATGCACATCTAGATTATTTACTAAGTTCAAAGACTCCATTCCTGTTCTGTCCCTGGCAAAAGCATCACACACACACACACACACACACGCGCACACACACACACACACACACACAGACCCTTTGTTTCTCCCTCCCTCCAGCTTTGAAAGTATCTTGTCTCCTCATTGGTCATTGTGGTCAGGTGCCAGCGAGGTTATCCTAGCTTCTTAACCCTTTATAGGTGCAAGGGTTTTTCTTCTGGCCAGGAGGGATTTTAAAGGTGTTTACTCTTCCCTTTATATTTGACACGTGCATAACACAATTTTCTTTAATTGGTCTCGCCTACTGTTACTGCCTAGTAGATGATGTTTTAGCAATTTCCAATTTGTGTATCCCCTAGGTAAACGAACTCTTATTAAATAGGAATAAAAGCCTCTCCACTACTTCCTTCTTGATTTACTACTTGGTGCTTTCTCTCTCTTTATGCATTACTCTGGAAAGATAAGAATATATATTAGCCTGAAAAGAAAACAAATGACAAAAGACCATGTGGTGAAAGACTGGGAAATGGTGAGAGAACTGTAAGCAATGGAAAGTCTTTGAGAAAGAAAGCGGACCATATATGTTTTTGGTTTTGTACATTTTTGATTTTGTTACATTACGTAGAGTGGGAATTTTGTATTTTAAGGTTTGAAATGGTAATAAATCAGAGCAGGAGTAGGAAACACCAAAATTAAGAAGTGGTAAGTATCAGCTAAAACAAAGTCAAAGAAAGTAGATGAGACATGATCTTATTATTTATTATGCTTTTGGAACATTTTGTATTTGACATATAATATCATTTCATGGCTGAGATATTTTCAGTTATAGGCACCAGCCTCTGGAGTGCAAGGAAAGAATGCTTTGGTTTTAATACTGCTTATATTTTGTCATACTCAAGAAATTAAGTAAGTAATACTAAAATGTTGTTTTGCAGTATTCCTGTTTGTTTAGTATCTAATGCATAAATCCAACTATATATCAGTAGACCGACAATATTACCTAATAAGTTAGATGATTTGGGCCAGACTATATGAACTTTTTGTAGAGTTGTTACCTCCATGTCCTTACACATTTTATTTATCTTTGTGTGTGTGTGTCACAATCTTTGCATTGTAGATGTAAAACAAACATCCAACAAATCAGGTACATGTTTGGTCCTGTGGATGTTTGATACCAATATATAGCACTTACATCACACTTCTCTATTTTCCAAGCTCTTAATTGATATTGACTGAGCAAACTTCACAATGCTCTTGTGAGAGACATAAGTATTGTTGTTGTTGGCAGCATTGATTTGGTGTCCCTCACCATTTTATATGGGTGCCTTATAGGGCTTTAAGGTAGGCACTGTTAACCCCATTTTACAAATAGAAATAGAAGCAGAGAGGTTGTGAATTGTTTAATGGCACAGAGAAAGACAGAGTCACAGCACAAATTCAGTCTCTGGAGTTCTGCTCCCACTGCAGCCCTCTCTCTTAGAAATATTGTATAGTCTCATTTTGCATGAGATTAAAGCTTTATGGTTCCTCCACGAAAGAACTGAGTTTGGCGCACTCAAAGATAATTCACTTCATTTTCAATACTACTCCTACAAGCAAAAGCAGGGTACATATGGTAAAATAGCTCTAGTAGGATAAGGAAAAAGTATTGGTGTAATTATTAATTTTGAGTGGGAATGGACTCATCAATATAGTGTTCCTAAATATTGATATGTCATATTTGTAAATACATCAAGCCCTTAGAGCCCCAAGAATATTTTCTCATTACTCGCAACGTGGCATCAAACATAGACTATACATATGTGCTTTGTGACAAAGTTCCTCCTGTACCTTGGTGGGTCTTGCGCTTATTGGCGGATTTGCTCACCTTGGAGCTTCACGGCAGCCCTCAGTTTGGCTTTTTTCGTGAACCCACAGTCCAGGTCAACTCCTCCTGTGTCTGACCAGGAGTTGGAAGGTTTGGGGGGAACCCGGGCCCGCCTTCTACTCCAGGTTCCAGCGCAGGGCCCTGTGGAATGCAGCTGTCTAGAGTGCCTTCTGGAACAGCTGTGCGACAGCTACAACTCCCTGGGCTACTTCCCCATGGCTTCCTCCCAACACCTTCTTTATCCTCACCATAGAACCTTCCTCCTGGTGTCTGATAATGCTTGTACTCCACAGTCCTCCAACAGCATGCGTTCTCACTCTCAGCTCCTAGTGCCTCTTGCTCCCAGCTCTTTACACATGCACCGCAAACTGAAGTGAGCTCCTTTTTGAAACCCAGGTGCCCTGATTAGCCTGCCTTAATTGATTCTAACAGCTTCTTGATTGGCTGCAGGTGTTGTAATCAGCCTGTCTGTCTTAATTGTCTCCCGAAGGTTCCTGATTGTTCTGGAACCTTCCCTGTTACCTTACCCAGGGAAAAGGGACCTACTTAATCTGGGGCTAATATATCTGCCTTTTATTACCCTCCTGTAGCCATCTGGTCCAACCCTGTCACAGCTTTCACTGCATACACAATGAGATGTATTTCCTGGGGAAAGAGATTGAAAGTCTCCCAAAATTAAGTTTCAAATGCACATTTTTCAATTTAAATACTGAAGCCTGTAACTGCAGTTCTGTAACCTGTTGCACCTGCTGCACAGCTTCTGAATTTGCCCATTTTTCCAAGAGAAGTTTCTGCCAGTAGAAATTCCCTCCTCCTACCCCCATTAGCCTCAGAGAGGGTAGGTGGGTGTATCTTTGTCTGGACCAACAGGGGAGAGAAAACACTTTAAAGAATATACCTGCCCCCTTTTAGGCAATTAGGTTCCTTGTGGCTTAGAGGGGGAGCGCCTATGGGGTTTATTCTGATTTGCTGGACAAAAGGGTCCAAGGGTATAAGCCCTTCACCCCCACCCCCCCAGTCCTGAGGTGTAATTCTGCCTTGGGAAGGAAAGCTCACTCCACTCCCACCTTGGGATTAGAATAGGGCCCTTGTTTTGGGCCTTCCTTTAGTCATCATACTATTCATCTTTTTGGGGCTGGAAAGGAATCTTTCCCTAAATGCCACTTTGGTTTGGGCAGTGAAGGTTATCTCGACTTCCAGCAGCCCAGGGACCCAGTTGGGAGGGTGAGTTGTAAAATTCATTTTGTTGCAACTTGTCAGGTACCCAGTATAGGGGGCTCTGTAGTGGTCTGGTTCCGTGATAAAGAGGAATTGGAAGTGGATAAGGATAAGCATTTCCAAAAGAAACATCTCCTGGGGTTGGGGTTCCTAATGCCTGGTGCAGTGAGGAGACAATTCTCCTTCCCCACCCCATTAACTTTTGGACAAGGACAGGTTGTTGGTGTCTCAGTAATTCTGCTGGGACCAGGTTAATGGAGAAGACTGATGGTAGCTCTCCATCAGGTGGAATGGATTACAAAGGAGGGATGAACTGTGGCCTAGTTAAACCATATTTCTGGTGTCTTGTCCTGTGCTGTGAGGGAGAATGCTTTTCTTTTTGTGGGTCACAATAACTGTTGAGCTTTTGAGTCTCAGAGTGTAAGCATTTCACAATTTACTGTGACATTGCATCCTTGTTCACCAAAGCTCCCTGCTGAAAGAAAGGGAAGATCTTCACAGCACACGGATGACATATGGGAATTGGAAGGAATATGGAAGTAATTCAAGGAAGTAATTCATATGCTTAGGTTGAATCCTGTAGAAATTGTTTGAAGTGTGGTTTAGGGATTTACACACTGGAAAATAACAGAAACAAATTAGCTATTGTGGAGTTGATGGGGTAATTTTAAACTGTTGGTCGCCAAGTAATTTTATTTTCAAAATTACTAAAAATATTTAGTTTAGAGAAACAAGCAATGCTAGGTCAGCTCTTACTAGTTGTTTCTCTTACTGTGAATTCAGGGATGTGACTATCACTATTTTAGTCACAGGGGTTCTTATACATACCTTAGGGGATATAATGATCAAAACCAAATAAAATATCACATTTATTAACCATGACTATTTTATTACTAAGAAAGGAAAAGAAAAAAATTAAACTAAACAACATAAATGACCAAACTTAAATGATAAACTGGCTATGTCCATTGCAGTGTCTTTCATACGCCTCTCTGTGTAGAGCTTTTAACAGAATTTACACCCTTGAGACGCAACCACCTCTGAGAAATTCGTTTGGTAAATTAAGTTCTCTGAAAACATCCACTCAATGTGCAGGGGCAGTCAAAAAAGTGAACAGAATGTTAGGAATCATTAAGAAAGGGATAGATAATAAGACAGAAAATTTCATGTTGCCTCTATATCAATGCATGGTATTCCCACATCTTCAATACTGCGTACAGATATGGTCGACCCATCTCAAAAAAGATGTATTGGAATTGGAAAAGTTTCAGAAAAGGGCAACAAAAATGATTAGTGGTATGGAGCATCTGCCATATGAGGAGAGATTAATAAGACTGGGACTTTTCATCTTGGAAAAAAGATGACTAAGGGGGGATACAATTGAGGTCTATAAAATCATGACTGGTATGGGGAAAGTAAATAAGGAAGTGTTGTTTACTCCTTCTCATAACACAAGACGTATGGGGGTCACGAAATGAAATTAATAGGCATCAGGTTTAAAACAAACAAAAGGAAGTATTTTTTCACACAATGCACAGTCCAACCTGTGGAACTCCTTGTCAGAGGATGTTGTGAAGGCCAAGACTATAACAGGGTTCAAAAAAGAACTAGATAAGTTCATGGAAGATAGGTCCATCAATGACTATTAGCAGGATGGGCAGGAATGGTGTCCCTAGCCTGTTTGCCAGAAGCTGGGAATGAGCTACAGGGAATGGATCACTTGATAATTACCTGCTCTGTTCTTTCCCTCTGGGGCACCTGGCATTGGCCACTGTCAGAAGATGATACTGGGCCAGATGGATCTTTGATCTGACCCAGTATGGCTGTTCTTATGTTTCCGACTTCTGAGGTTTGGCAGGTTGAGAGGCATGAGAGTAGTGCTTCATTGAGCTGTGCCAGAAAGCTGGTACATACTGCTCATCCCAAGGAGTAATTGTTGAACTGCTTACAACTTTATTATTTTTAATTTCTTCACCTCAAATTTAGCAAAGATAATAGTCTTCACTGAGGAAGCATTTATATCTGAGTTAAGGCTAACAAAAATAAGAAGGGAAATTGTTTCAACAGTGGGAGCAGAAATCCCATTTTCACTCACTGGTATCTTTTTAACAACCACTTTTTGGGCTGAAATTATCCAGGTTGGTTTTTTTTGGCAATAGTGAATTTTTCGGGTGAATTTGAGCTGAAGCCCTTCAGCCATTTTTGAACTATGGGAGAGAAAATCAAAAACAATCACATTTTTATTTTTTTAAACAGGACTACAGCAAAATTGACTGATTTGAAATTTGTTTTAGATGCTGCTGTAATGATCCTGGTATAAATGCTCAGAAAGGTAGGTAGACAGATAAATAAAAACAAGGGAGAACAATGCCAAACACCTACTATAATATGTTGCTTTCACTATGTTAGTTCACTGAAGTAAATTATTATTGACTATATCCCTTAAAATTCAATATTATTTTTCATAAGAATGGTTGAATTTCTAATTTACAGGCATAATAAAGTCTGAGGCAGATGGGTCTTCAGTTTCCATTGCTCTTTTCCTTGAGAGAGCCAATATGTGGGAATGGATACTGGATCACTTAAAACGAGGGCAACTGTCAGAATATTTAGACATGCTAAATTTTAAGTGGGAAGTTGAAACAGTTTTCTGTTGGCTTCAAAAGAAATAGAAATTTGGCATAAATTCTTGGGAAGTCTGGGATTGTGCCCAGCTTCCATATCTGTGTAGACCTCAGAAGTGTAGTAAAAAGACAAATTAAGGAACTAGTACTACACAGCTGTATACTGGGGAAAATATTTAAAAGTAAATCAATGTATAATTAATCAGCGACGAAGTGAATGTAATCTTAACTCTGCATACTGCTGAATCAGGAATAAGGGCTGCCATAGGCTGAGTGATATTAAAAATAAAGTAGCACCTTATTTTATTAAACACTATCTTCTGTAGAGAGCGTACTTAGAGGCTATAAAATAAATGTTCATCAGCAGAAATTTAAGTTATTACAGATTACTTATAGGGAAATTTAAGACAATGTGGACGTTCAAGTTGCTCCAATGCTTTACTGTAGATTTTGATCTGCTGAAGTGTATCTTAATTATATAGGTTTTTAAAACGCATTTTTGAATTGGTGATATTGTGAGTCCAGTCATAAATAATGCTGTCTATGTTCACTGTTTTGGGGAAAACAAGATTTTGTCTCATGCAAAAGTTTGCATGAGAATGCGTACCTCTGTATGTGTATATCAATATAAAAATGTGTGAATATTTCTTAGTAATAGACTGTGTGGTGACTTATATTTCAATAATTCATGGCAGATTACTAATTTGCAATGGAACCGGTATATCTCATAATTTTTTACATATTATTTATTGAGGCCCAAGCTTTGGTAGTTAGACTTAGTTTCCTTGGGACTTTACTCACAGTAGTAAATCCTGTATGTGGTAGTAAGTAATTGCAAAATCGGGTCCTGTAGATCAAACCAGTAGGTCACAGGAGACCACTAGGAGGCTAGGGACATCTGTGCTGAGGCCCTACCCCTCTATACAAGTCCTGCACCTTGGTGTCTCCTCCCCCCACTCTTTTACAGTGTAGTTCTGGTAGAGTTGCACTGACAGAGCTACTGCAGCTGGCATCAAAGGACCTCCTTTCTCCCACTACCCCCTCCCGCAAAGATTTCTACAGTAGAGAGACATGAAAAATTAATACAGTTTCCACCTAACCCGCCCACCCACTCTCATTTCTTTGCAGTCTCTCAGTTCTTGGATATGTAAAACTCCTTCTGATGAGACTGGAGAAAGTGGGGACAGTGCTGTGGAGACAGGTGATTCCTTTCCCCCCTTTCATATGTGAGGAATATACCATACTCCCATGGAAGGAAATGAGAGATGTAGGTGCTTGACACCTGTGAATATTAAATCTCGAGTGTTTCATGTTAGGGCATTCAAAAACAAAGGCACCTGATTTTAGTAGGCACTTACAAGTTTTGGCCTAAATGAATAGCTGGTGGCCACCTTCTGAGTCAGTGGCAAAATCAGGATCAGAACTCATGAATGCCTGACTCTTATCCCTGTACTCAGTTTGCTAGATCACTGTTTCTCTCAAATGACGAAGGTAAAAATGTGCTATAGAAATACAATGAATGTTAATATATAAGCGTGTTGTGAATAAAAGCCCATATTGCTAACTGTACTTCTGATTAAATGAATCGGTGGAGTTTCACTCTGCTCTGGAATGTGGTACATAACTGATGGAAGTGAGCCTGACTCGGTTTGTAGCACAGATCAAGTTCTATCTGTGGGGAATGAAGATGGATTAGGCACGTGCTGGCATTGATGATGGAATAAGAGGAGGATTGCTTATGTTAGGGGATATATTTTTTTCTCCTTCATCTGTAAACAAGTAAATTCATTTGTATTTATAAATGGCTTATTCTTCTTTGAGTGATTGTTTATGTGCATGCACCCCGAGATTGGAGTATTTTGATCAGCAGTGCCCAGACCTGTGCTTTCTTGCTGCCTTTCCACTACCCCTCCCCAGGGCATAAAAGGGCATAGAGTGGTCAACTGCCTCTCAAGTCTTTCTTACTGACTTGAGGCTGACAGGTCAAACAATTAGTAGTGTCCCTTCTTTAGGGCAGCCTTAACCTTTAATATAGGACAAGATCAGAAATGAGGATATTTGTAGACTAATCCAGCAACAGCCTCAATCAGCAATGGTTTGCTTTTGCTGGCTTTCTTGCTAAGGGCATATTATTAGGATGGAATACCAATGAAATACAAAGCATGTTTACCAAGTTATGTTGCTATATGGCCAGTGATCACATGATCACCAAAATCTTCAGTGGTATTGTAAAATCACCACTGATGGACATAAATTAAATTTCCCACAGGCTGCCTTAAGGATCTAGCTAGAAATCAATGTAGGTGGTACTTGATTTGCAAGTAGTCCATGTGCGGTTGGGATTTGCAACAACTTTTGATATCTACTGTTGTTTTTTTGCATATAGTTAGTGTTGGTTTTAAGTGTAGGAATTTTAGTTAGAGTAGTTATGTTGTTCAGGTAACTTTAAGTATATATTTTTCTTGTTACTCAGTACTTATCTTCAGTCTTCATGGCTGAACAGATGTCGCACAGTTTCAAATATTCTCCTTTGTGTGACATGGCCATTCCCTTGAATGGTGGCCACACAGAATATTCATTTTGTTTAGGTGATGGGACATATTTCAAACACATGCTCAGTTTATTTCTTTTCACAGCAAACTAAAAAAAATCTAGATGGGCTAGGTTAAAACTATTTCTATTACATAGATCAATGAGACCAGCCTCAAATACTGGTGTACTGCAGATTAAGCTGTCTCAGAAAAGTCCTTCTCTAGTTCTGGTGCCTGTAAGGTTGGTCCCATCCCTGTGTGGTAAAGGCTCAGGTCCTGAAATCGTTGGGTGGGGATAAGTCCCATCATCATTCCCCTGAAGAGTGTAAAGGGAGGTCACCTCCTTAGGCATCCCCCAAAAAGAGAATTAAATCTCTTCAGAGACTGGATGAAAAAGGTATTCAAGGTACAAATGTAAGATCTCTGACCCCACTAAAAAGACTTTATCGTTATTGATAGCCTTGGTGTACTGTACAATGGGACACTGGTCTGGATGCCTTCAATATTGACTCGGCCAGCACCAACTTCTACAGCACTGAAAGACTTAATAATCTTTGTCTTTCCTGATTCCCCATGACTTGAACAGACACAGAGAATTCCATTATCACTACTGAGCAGTTCCTTACTCAGGGACACTCTCCTACCTGGAACACCTTTAAAACCAGTTGTCTCTGTCTGGGAAGAATATTCTCTCATCCTCTTTAGTGGATAGTAGTGGGGTTCTCCATCTTACTTTCCAGCATATTTTTCTACAGGTCCGTATACTAGAACCCCACCTTATTTTAGTAGCCATAGAGAACACAGAGGGACTCATCCATCCTGGTGTCCACCACCTTGGCCTAGAGCACATTTTTCATATGGAGAGCAATCGTGGTCATATTGGGTTTCTTAATATCTGAGAAGACTGGTGTCAGCTATGCAGACTATAGTCTACCAGTGTATAGAGAGAGCAGCAACCTCATACCTTTCCAGCACAGCAGCAACTCCACTCATCTGAGAATGAGCAAACTCATCACACTGATCTTTCTACATCAGCATTATCAAAGCTGTAACTCCAGCAGCAGCAGTACCGCCTGATGATGATAAAACATTTTAAGAGCTTCTAAAAAGACTGGTTGAAATGCTGAAAATTCCAGTACAGGTGGTGAGCAAAAAATCTTACAAATTACTGGAAATTTTACATACCTCATTGCCAGACAGAGTGGCATTGCTAGTTAAGGTAGGCCTTCTAGAGTTGGCTCAACTGCAGTGGGAACTTCTATCGCAATCCCTGTGACATAAAAGTAGACAAAATATAACAAGTCCAGGTCTTGGGATTTGAGTATTTTTTGTGTATAGCCAACACCTTTTTCTCTTGTCATTGTGGTGTTGTGTCCAAGAACGTATTAAACAACACGGTTATAAGTATACTCTGAAAGAAAAGGACCAAAGAGATTAGACTTACTGGATAGAAAATATATTGTTCTGCAAGTTTACAAATGAGAATTTTGAATGATCAAACTCTCTTTTCAAAAATATAACTACCAATGTTGGCAAAGGGTTGCCAAATTTTTTTGATAGGGTCCCACAAGTGTTGAGAGAGGAGCTGCAGTTGTTAATCAATGGACAACTAATCCTGAGAATAGGTCTTTAAGCCACCATATATGTATCAGACACCATGGCGTGTTCAGTGGTGACTGTCATAATAATGAGATGTTAATCATGACTTCAATCATCTGGTATTTCATGAGGGGTACAAAATGCTGTAGAGGACTTACTCTTTGAAGGAATCAAACCTTTTGGTTCAAAAAACAGATGACACCTTGCACATCTTAAAAGATTTTTGTTAAACTTTAAGATCATTGGTAGTCTGTTCCCTGCAGCTAAAGAGAAGACAATACTAACAACCTCAAGCAAGGCAACCTTCTAAGCCTTTTGCATATTCATACCAAAGGCCTACAGAACATCTAGGAAAGAAGTAACATTTTCATAAGAGACGTCCATCTGCTTCTTCTGCATCCACTTCTTCATGATTGTTTCTGACCAACAAAAAACAAATTTTGATGGTGCTGTTGAGAGCTTCTGAGAACCAATCTTTATGGATCTTTTCACTTTGCTTACTCCTTTTGGAAAGGGACTAGCTTTTTTTGTGGGGGTGGAATCTGGAACAAACTTTCAGCAGACAGGTTGGTCCCCAGTATTATCTGAACTGCGTATTTTGTTCAGTTCTAGATTATCACTGTCCCTGACCCCGTGGAACTCTCTCATGAAAGGATGCTACAACAAAAATTCAATCCCTATTGCTTCTTGGAGTCATAGATTAGGTTCCTCCACAATATACGGGAAAGGATTTTTATTCTCATTTCCATGGTCTACAGGACTGATGTATACATACCCACCAATTCCCTTAATACCAAGAATTTTAAGAAAGATGAAACAGGGCTGCAAAGATAATTGCTTCAGTTTGGCCCTGGCAATTTTGGTTTCCAGACCTCTTAAGACTGTCAGTTTGACCCCCAATATTTTTATCTCTAATTCTGAATCTGATTTCTCAAGATGAAGTTAGGATCCTTCCTCCAGGCTATCTGTCATCCTTGCATTTTACAGTGACCATATGGAAACGGAAAGGACTTGCTCTAGGGTTGTCCAAAATATTTTGACCGCAAAAAAGATTCAGCGAGATTTGCTTATAACGCTAAACAGAAGTTATTTTTTTTTGGGCTGAAGATCACCATATTTCACCATTTTGAGCAGACGTTCATTTTATTTCAGATTGCCTACTCTCCCTGAAGTCAACGACTTTCTCAGTTCTGTGATGGTTCACCTGACTGCTACATCTGCTTTCCATCCACATATTGAGAATTATACTGAATTTTCACACCCAGGATGGCTAGATGTTCAATGAATTTAACACAGGTGTCCCCTCCAATTAAACTCTGTCTGTGCTGTGAGCTAGGGGTGTGATTCCCCCGCTCACGAGCACGTTTGCACTAACTCAGGATAGCACAAATATAAATAACAGTCTAGCAATGGAAGCATGGATAGCAGTAGTGAAGTCATGGATTACCTATGCCGAGTACAAACCTGCCTGAAACCCATGAGTATGTACTCGGCATGGATAATGCATGCTTCCAATGCTGCTACCCATGCTGCTATGGCTACACTGCTATTTATACTAATGCTAGGTTGATGAGAGCTAGGACAAGTATGTATTGTGAGCAGGGAAATCACACTCCTGCATAGTGTAGACTTAGCTTTAGAGAACCTCATCCCTCGTGGTATTTGTATATAGTAGCAGTGAGTCACATGGTTCCATCCTGTGAACCATTAGCACCATGTTCACATCAACATTCTTCCATGAGAACCTCGTTTCTAGTTGCCATTGCATCAGTGCAGAGAATGGGAGAGCATCAGCCTTTGACAGCAGGCCCACCAGATGCTGATTTTCATAGAGAGAAAATCTCTTAGGACTCAACCTAATTTATGCCAAAAGTTGTATCAGTTTTTCATAATAATCAGACTGTTAATTTAGCTATTTTCATTTAAAAATCTCATGCTCATAGCATGTAAAAGAAATTACACCTGTTACATTTATTACGTTAATTATCCGTTATCCTTATCCATTAATTAACATAGAGCTAAACTATTTAGAATCTCATCTAGACTACTCATAGTCTAAAATACTGAGAGGGTAAAAGGGAAGACTATTTCTTCCTAAAGAATAGCTAAATCGATCTCTGATTGTATCAGACATTATCTGGTTGCTAAACAAGATCTTCCTGTTCAGATCAAGGCTGACTCTACTAGAGCTCATGCTGTTTGAACAACTTTTTAGAAATGTTCTCATTCTTGAAATACATATAGTAGCTGCTTGGCACTCAATTCATACTTTTACAGAGCATTATGCCATAGAGGGGGCTGCCAAAGCAGATGCTAGCTTTGGTAAAGTAGTTACTTAATCATTATTCTCTTGGGACTCCAATATCCCACCTCCATTGAGATCTCTGCTTGGAACTCATCAGGAGTGTAATACACATAGATAATTACTTGAAGAAAGAGGTTACTTACCTTGCAATAACTGGTGTTCTTCGAAAAGTGTTGTTTATATGTATTCCACAGCTTGCCTTCCTATCATACCATATTGAAGGCTATACTCATTGGATGTTTATTTAGTGAAGGAGCTGATATTCATTTGCCCCACTCCACCCTTTTATGCCATCAGGAGGAAGGGGCACAAGGACGGGTAGGATACAAGTGTGGACCAGTGGGCATTGCTGATCTCTGGCACTGGGAGCACACTCATGCCAGGAGTGCAATATATATAGACAACATATCTCAAAGACCATCAACTGCTGTATGATAAGTAACTTTTTTGTTTTGTACGTATACCCTGTGTTGTGACACTGAACAATTTGGAAGCATAAAAAGATAAATTAAAAAATCGGAAATTACATGTGCAGTTTCTGAAAATGTTCATCAAAATGCTAGCATTCCAATAAGAGAGTTATGAGGAGCTACATATAGCGAATGGGTAAGATAGTTGTCTTGGTTCTAGGAAAATAAATCCTGATCTGTCAGTAATCCAAATACGGCTTTGACATTGTTGAATAGAGATCAGATATGCATTTATATATGTATGCATCTTCACTTAATATAATGCTACTGCTTTTCCAAATTTCCTAATTAAGTGAATGAGCTTTGATTATTAGGTTCTCATTCCCCACACTGGAGAATGTTTGTCGGTAGAGTACTGGTGTCCTAATACGTAAATTAAATAGCAAAATCCATATTTCCATAAATAGCTAACACTTTTCCAGTGTGGCTTCTGTTATGAAAGGATAAGCCATTTAAATGGTCAAGTGAAAAAAGGTAGAGGTTGGAGCTAATTATCCCTCCTCATTTACTGTTTAGGGCTCCTGTGTCTGGGTTGAGGAACCTTTAGACACAACAGTCCCAGTATCCATAATATAATCTGCGTCAAGCTAAGCATTTAAATAGCTAACACTCTCTTAATGTGGCAGCATTTTTAGATATTACATTATATACAGTGGAACTATTCTTTCTTAGCTTGAATTTTTATTATTTGAAATGATTTGGATCAGATACGTAGATGCCACTGAATTTGAGACTTCAGCATTATGGGCTAATTTATCTTTCATTTCAATTATTTTAAATAAATACTTAAGCTGCAAGTGCAGTTTTGTGAATTTAATTGACCTTTCAAAGATGAATGGAAAAATTATCTTTCCCTCTGCATAGTTCAGATGTTAAGGCAGTCCTTTTTTCTTCATGAAATCAGTTGTGGGCTAGAAGGGAGATCATTCCTGTGGGCTGGCTGAGTCATTTAGTTTTACCATTGCCCTCTCATATAAAATATGAAGTATGGATTTTTTTAATAATTAAAAAAGAGAAATCAACATGATGTACATAAATTTAGAATACTAGTCTTACTAAGTATCAATGATTAAATGTAAGGGGGGCCAATTTCTGGGAGTCTTTTTCTTATATAAAGAGTTTTATATAAAATGTAAAATTAATTAGAAGGTATTTGGATGTCAGCTTTTCTGTAAGGCATTTTTTAATTGCCTTTGTTTTCAACCATTGCAAAATTTCTGTGCCAGTTAGAAAGGTAGTTTCTAATTTCTACTGACTCTATTTTCACTATTTTTATGGAAAATGACAGATAGCATAGGAATGTATAGTGCACACTGGGTCTTACAATACTAATATTTTCATTTTACTTCAAATATTTATTTTTTCAGTAAAAATCTGCCTGTACTGTGCATTTGGTTCTTGTGGCAGGCGTAATATATCAATAAAGTGGTAATGCATATATAGGAAAGTGAAATGTCTTATCACTTTTGTGCAAATTGGTTTACTGACGTTTAACTAACTACTCTCTACAGTTTTGGAAGTTTTGTTATATTTTCCTTAAGTAACACTGACAAGTGTCAGGGGCACAGCACCATGCAGATATATCCATGTTGCACATGAGCTGATTTTGGTTTCCTAGTCATTCATTTAATTTATATTTGACTAATTTGCATCCCTGTAATACTACTTTATCATCTGAGCAGCTGTCACAATAATGTGGACTTATTTCATGACTAAAACCAGTAGCTTCAAAACATGAATGTTTCATTATTCATGAAAACTGTTGTCAATTCATTCTTCTGTCCCTCACCAGCAAGGTTATCCTTAGAGAACTAAAAAGGGGAAAAAAATCTGTTTCCCGTGTGCAGTGTTGGCCATGGATATTGTTTTACATAATGCAGTATCTTTATGCAAATACCTCATGAGTTATTAAAACCTTCTCCTCTCAGAAAATTGAATTGCTCATTCAGGGTAAAGTAAGTTAAAATGAAATTCCAGTTCCTTTTTTCAAAGCAAGTGTACATTTTTTTAAGTCCTGGGATTTGGAGGTCTTGTTGCCTTCACATTTCAGATTTCCCCTGAACTGTGGTTACTGTTAAGGCGATGATTTCCTGTATAGCATAACTAGGCTTGGAAGGATTAAATTTTTGTTGTTAAATGTTGGTAAACATCAATATCGCCATACACACACAAACCAATGAAAACATTTCCATTGATGAAAGTTGAAATTTAAAGAAAGTAAACAAAATGCTGCTTGTGAACTTAAGAGTTTGATTTAAGGATATTTACTTTATATATTTTGATATATAATGTTAATATTTATTTTAACTGTTATAAAACCTTTTTTTTTTTGAATCGCTTTGTCTACTGTCATTAGATAATTGACTGACCCACCCCATAATTTCCACAGTTGAGAAAATGTATATGGATACAAATAGAAAAAATTATAAAAATTAAGGTCAATATTATCAGTCAACAAAAAAAAATTGAATTCTGCCAAGCCTAAGCATAACCTTGCTATCTGGGCCTTTGATGCAATAGCTTTTGACAAAAAATGAATAACTGCTGTACAGCCATTTGTTTTCTCTTCTTGTTTATACTTGGGTACTAGTATGCCTTACAAAATGCTAACAGATTTTGAAAACAAAGAGGGACAGTAGTGCAGTGACTCTCACTGCAGATAGAAATGATAAATTAAGTAAGGATTCCAAATCTAGAATTAGAGAAAAACCTAGATACAGTAGAATGCGTCTTAGGCCATGTCTACACTATGAATGTACCCCCGATTTTACAGAGTCGATTTTGGGGAACAGATTGAATAAAGTCGAGTGCATGCTTCACACTAAGCCCATTAATTCAGCGGTTGTGCGTCCACAGTACCATGGCAAGCGTTGACATTCCGAAGCGGTGCACTGTGGGTAGCTATCCCATAGTTCCGGCAGTCCCCGCTGCCCATTGGAATTCTGGACTGAGCTCCTATGCGTGATGGGGCCCAAAAATTTGTCAGCGGATGGTGTATGGGTAATGTCATCAGTCAACCCTTCCCCCCTCCGTGAAGCAACAGCAGACAATCATTTTGTGCCCTTTTTCCCTGATTGCCCGAGCAGACGCCATAAGCATGCAAGGCATGGAGCCAAGCCATCAGCTCACCGCAGCAGTTATGACCATTATAAATACCTCGCGCATTATCGTGCAGTTTATGCAGAACCAGCACCTGAAAAAACAGGCGAGGAGGCGACGGCAGCATGGTGATGAGGACATGAACACAGATTTCTCTAAAACCGCATTCCCCCGCAATTTGGAGATCATGGTATTACTGGGGCAGGCTCATGCTGTGGAACGCCGATTCTGGGCCCAGGAAACAAGCACAGAGTGGTAGGACCACATAGTGTTGCAGGTTTGGGATGATTCCCAGTGGCTGCGAAACTTTCGCATGAGTAAAGGCACTTTCATGGAACTTGTGACTAGCTTTCCCCTGCCCTGAAGCGCAAGAATACCAAGATGAGAGCAGTGCTCACAGTTCACAAACGAGTGGCAATAGCCCTATGGAAGCTTGCAAAGCCAGACAGCTGCCGGTCAGTCGGTAATCAATTTGGAGTAGGTAAATCTACTGTGGGGATTGCTGTGATACAAGTAGCCAACGCAATCACTGAGCTGCTGCTATCAAAGGTAGTGATTTTGGGAAATGTTCAGGTCATACTAGATGGCTTTGCTGCAATGGGATTCCCTAACTGTGGTGGGGCTATAGACGGAACACATATCCCTATCTTGGGACCGGACCACTAGGGGAGCCAGTACATAAACCGCAAGGGGTACTTTTCAATGTTGCTGCAAGCACGGGTGGATCACAAGGGACGTTTCACCAACATCAATGTGGGATGGCAGGGAAAGATTCATGATGCTCGCGTCTTCAGGAACTCTGGTCTGTTTAAATGGCTGCAGGAAGGGATTTACTTCCCAGACCAGAAAATAACTGTTGGGATTGTAGAAATGCCTATAGTTATCCTTGGGGACCCAGCCTACCCCTTAATGCCCTGGCTCATGAAGCCATGCACAGGCACCCTGGACAGTAGTAAGGAGCAGTTTAGCTATAGGCTGAGCAAGTGCAGAATGGTGATAGAGTGTGCATTTGGATGTTTAAAGGGTCACTGGCGCAGTTTACTGACTCGCTCAGACCTCAGCGAAACCAATATTCCCATTGTTACTGCTGCTTGCTGTGTGCTCCACAATCTCTGTGAGAGTAAGGGGGAGACATTTATGGTGGGGTGGGAGGTTGAGGCAAATCGCCTGGCCGCTGAATACATGCAGCCAGACACCAGGGCGGTTAGAAGAGCACAGCAGGAATCGCTGCGCATCAGAGAAGCTTTAAAAACCGCGATCCACTTCCTGGACACTACGGTGCTAATAAGCGATGGTCACATAAACACCATCCTATATTGGAAACCTACTATCCGCTATTCCTACCTACGTGCCTCTAGCTTTCATAGAATCATAGAATCATAGAATCATAGAATATCAGGGTTGGAAGGGACCCCAGAAGGTCATCTAGTCCAACCCCCTGCTCAAAGCAGGACCAAGTCCCAGTTAAATCATCCCAGCTAGGGCTTTGTCAAGCCTGACCTTAAAAACCTCTAAGGAAGGAGATTCTACCACCTCCCTAG
Organism: Dermochelys coriacea; assembly: GCF_009764565.3. Classification (NCBI taxonomy): domain Eukaryota; kingdom Metazoa; phylum Chordata; order Testudines; family Dermochelyidae; genus Dermochelys; species Dermochelys coriacea. Next base: position 11,176,880 of record NC_050069.1, read on the forward strand.
GTAACGCATTCCAGTGTTTCACCACCCTCTTAGTGAAAAAGTTTTTCCTAATATCCAATCTAAACCTCCCCCATTGCAACTTGAGACCATTACTCCTCGTTCTGTCATCTGCTACCATTGAGAACAGTCTAGAGCCATCCTCTTTGAAACCCCCTTTCAGGTAGTTGAAAGCAGCTATCAAATCCCCCCTCATTCTTCTCTTCTGCAGACTAAACAATCCCAGCTCCCTCAGCCTCTCCTCATAAGTCATGTGCTCTAGACCCCTAATCATTTTCGTTGCCCTTCGTTGTACTCTTTCCAATTTATCCACATCCTTCCTGTAGTGTGGGGCCCAAAACTGGACACAGTACTCCAGATGAGGCCTCACCAGTGTCGAATAGAGGGGAACGATCACGTCCCTCGATCTGCTCGCTATGCCCCTACTTATACAACCCAAAATGCCATTGGCCTTCTTGGCAACAAGGGCACACTGCTGACTCATATCCAGCTTCTCGTCCACTGTCACCCCTAGGTCCTTTTCCGCAGAACTGCTGCCGAGCCATTCGGTCCCTAGTCTGTAGCGGTGCATTGGATTCTTCCATCCTAAGTGCAGGACCCTGCATTTATCCTTATTGAACCTCATTAGATTTCTTTTGGCCCAATCCTCCAATTTGTCTAGGTCCTTCTGTATCCTATCCCTCCCCTCCAGCGTATCTACCACTCCTCCCAGTTTGGTATCATCCGCAAATTTGCTGAGAGTGCAATCCACACCATCCTCCAGATCATTTATGAAGATATTGAACAAAACGGGCCCCAGGACCGACCCCTGGGGCACTCCACTTGACACCGGCTGCCAACTAGACATGGAGCCATTGATCACTACCCGTTGAGCCCGACAATCTAGCCAGCTTTCTACCCACCTTATAGTGCATTCATCCAGCCCATACTTCCTTAACTTGCTGACAAGAATGCTGTGGGAGACCGTGTCAAAAGCTTTGCTAAAGTCAAGAAACAATACATCCACTGCTTTCCCTTCATCCACAGAACCAGTAATCTCATCATAAAAGGCGATTAGATTAGTCAGGCATGACCTTCCCTTGGTGAATCCATGCTGACTGTTCCTGATCACTTTCCTCTCCTCTAAGTGCTTCAGGATTGATTCTTTGAGGACCTGCTCCATGATTTTTCCAGGGACTGAGGTTAGGCTGACCGGCCTGTAGTTCCCAGGATCCTCCTTCTTCCCTTTTTTAAAGATGGGCACTACATTAGCCTTTTTCCAGTCATCCGGGACTTCACCCGTTCGCCACGAGTTTTCAAAGATAATGGCCAAGGGCTCTGCAATCACAGCCGCCAATTCCTTCAGCACTCTCGGATGCAATTCGTCCGGCCCCATGGACTTGTGCACGTCCAGCTTTTCTAAATAGTCCCTAACCACCTCTATCTCTACAGAGGGCTGGCCATCTCTTCCCCATTTTGTGTTGCCCAGCACAGCAGTCTGGGAGCTGACCTTGTTAGTGAAAACAGAGGCAAAAAAAGCATTGAGTACATTAGCTTTTTCCACATCCTCTGTCACTAGCTTGCCTCCCTCATTCAGTAAGGGGCCCACACTTTCCTTGGCTTTCTTCTTGTTGCCAACATACCTGAAGAAACCCTTCTTGTTACTCTTGACATCTCTTGCTAGCTGCAGCTCCAGGTGCGATTTGGCCCTCCTGATATCTTTCCTACATGCCCGAGCAATATTTTTATACTCTTCCCTGGTCATATGTCCAAGCTTCCACTTCTTGTAAGCTTCTTTTTTATGTTTAAGATCCGCTAGGATTTCACCATTAAGCCAAGCTGGTCGCCTGCCATATTTACTATTCTTTCGAGTCATCGGGATGGTTTGTCCCTGTAACCTCAACAGGGATTCCTTGAAATACAGCCAGCTCTCCTGGACTCCCTTCCCTTTCATGTTAGTCCCCCAGGGGATCCTGGCCATCTGTTCCCTGAGGGAGTCAAAGTCTGCTTTCCTGAAGTCCAGGGTCCGTATCCTGCTGCTTACCTTTCTTCCCTGCGTCAGGATCCTGAACTCAACCAACTCATGGTCACTGCCTCCCAGATTCCCATCCACTTTTGCTTCCCCCACTAATTCTACCCGGTTTGTGAGCAGCAGGTCAAGAAAAGCGCTCCCCCTAGTTGGCTCCCCTAGCACTTGCACCAGGAAATTGTCCCCTACGCTTTCCAAAAATTTCCTGGATTGTCTATGCACCGCTGTATTGCTCTCCCAGCAGATATCAGGAAAATTAAAGTCACCCATGAGAATCAGGGCATGCGATCTAGTAGCTTCCGTGAGTTGCCGGAAGAAAGCCTCATCCACCTCATCCCCCTGGTCCGGTGGTCTATAGCAGACTCCCACCATGACATCACTCTTGTTGCACACACTTCTAAACTTAATCCAGAGACACTCAGGTTTTTCCACAGTTTCGTACCGGAGCTCTGAGCAGTCATACTGCTCCCTTACAAACAGTGCTACTCCCCCACCTTTTCTGCCCTGCCTGTCCTTCCTGAACAGTTTATAACCATCCATGACTGTACTCCAGTCATGTGAGTTATCCCACCAAGTCTCTGTTATTCCAATCACGTCATAATTCCTTGACATCACCAGGACCTCCAGTTCTCCCTGCTTGTTTCCAAGGCTTTGTGCATTTGTATATAAGCACTTGAGATAACCTGTTGATCGCCCCTCATTCCCAGTATGAGGCAGGAGCCCTCCCCTCACAGACATTCCTGCCTGTGCTTCCTCCCGGTATCCCGCTTTCCCACTTACCTCAGGGCTTTGGTCTCCTTCCCCCGGTGAACCTAGTTTAAAGCCCTCCTCACTAGGTTAGCCAGCCTGCTGGCAAAGATGTTCTTCCCTCTCTTCGTAAGATGGAGCCCGTCTCTGCCCAGCACTCCTCCTTCATGGAACACCATCCCATGGTCAAAGAATCCAAAGCCTTCTCTCCGACACCACCTGCGTAGCCATTCGTTGACCTCCACGATTCGACGGTCCCTACCCAGGCCTTTTCCTTCCACGGGGAGGATGGACGAGAACACCACTTGCGCCTCCAACTCCTTTATCCTTCTTCCCAGAGCCACATAGTCCGCAGTGATCCGCTCAAGGTCATTCTTGGCAGTATCATTGGTGCCCACGTGGAGAAGCAGGAAGGGGTAGCGATCCGAGGGCTTGATGAGTCTCGGCAGTCTCTCCGTCACATCACGAATCTTAGCCCCTGGCAAGCAGCAGACTTCTCGGTTTTCCCGGTCAGGGCGGCAGATAGATGACTCAGTCCCCCGGAGGAGAGAGTCCCCGACCACCACCACCCGCCTTCTCCTCTTGGGAGTGGTGGTCGTGGAACCTCCAACCTCAGGACATCGCATCTCATGCCTCCCAACCAGCGGAGTCTCCTTCTGCTTTCTCCCCCCAGACATATCATCTGGTCCACTCTCCGCATTGGTACCTGTGGAGAGAACATGAAAGCGGTTAGATTCATCCAGATCACACCACACGATAAATTGTCACTTTCATCCAGATCACACCACACGATAAATTGTCTACAGGCAAGCTCTACGATATAACTGCATTTGCTCCAACTCCTCAGACAGAGACAAACGCCTAGAAGATCTCTATCATGCATTCTTACAAGTACAATACCCACCTGCTGAAGTGAAGAAACAGACTGACAGAGCCAGAAGAGTACCCAGAAGTCACCTACTACAGGACAGGCCCAACAAAAAAAATAACAGAACACCACTAGCCATCACCTTCAGCCCCCAACTAAAACGTCTCCAATGCATCATCAAGGATCTATAAACTATCCTGAAGGACGACCCATCACTCTCACAGATCTTGGGAGACAGGCCAGTCTTTGCTTACAGACAGCCCCCCAACCTGAAGCAAATACTCACCAGCAACCACACACCACACAACAGAACCACTAACCCAGGAACCTATCCTTGCAACAAAGCCCATTGCCAACTGTGTCCACATATCTATTCAGGGGACACCATCAGAAGGCCTAATCACATCAGCCACACTATCAGAGGCTCGTTCATCTGCGCATCTACCAGTGTGATATATGCCATCATGTGCCAGCAATGCCCCTCTGCCATGTACATTGGTCAAACTGGACAGTCTCTACGTAAAAGAATAAATGGACACAAATCAGATGTCAAGAATTATAACATTCAAAAACCAGTTGGAGAACACTTCAATCTCTCCGATCACTCGATTACAGACCTGAGAGTGGCTATCCTTCAACAAAAAAACTTCAAAACCAGACTCCAATGAGAGACTGCTGAATTGGAATTGATTTGCAAACTGGATACAATTAACTTAGGATTTAATAGAGACTGGGAGTGGATGAGTCATTACATAAAGTAAAACTATTTCCCCATGTTATTTCTCCTCCCACCCCACCCCCCACTGTTCCTCAGACGTTCTTGTTAACTGCTGGAAATGGCCTACCTTGATTATCACTACAAAAGGTTTTTTTCCTTTCCCCCCTCCTTCCTGCTGGTGATGGCTTATCTTAAGTGATCACTCTCCTTACAGTGTGTATGATAAAACCCATTGTTTCATGTTCTCTCTGTGTGTATATAAATCTCCCCACTATATTTTCCACCGAATGCATCCGATGAAATGAGCTGTAGCTCATGAAAGCTCATGCTCAAATAAATTTGTTAGTCTCTAAGGTGCCACAAGTACTCCTTTTCTTAGATTCATGACTATTGTTGTTGTCCAAATCAGTGTATTTTAATTCTTTGTTAATTCATTTTCCATAGCAGTCCATTTCAGAAAGTGCTTCTTATTCATGATACTTTGACGGGAAACCCATTTTATTGGATCCAGGAAAACCCATTTCATACTACATTCAGAAAGGTGTAAATGCTTGTTTTTTATCTAATTGTTGTTTATAGTTCAATATCTGATTGTTTAGCACACACTATACTATAATATTTTGCTTTCATGGCTCATCATATGTTTGTTAAAGTAATTATTTTACTAAATTTGTTTGTTTGTTTTACTATTACCATAAGATGTTACAAATATTACTAGTAGTGCCTGAGATGAGTTGAGAGATGCTGAAGCTATGGACTTCATAAGTTTTGCTTACAAATGTATTAATGTACAAAATCTGCATGGAAATTGGGTACTTTTGCAGTTATCTCATGTGCATGAGTAAATGTGTAGGTTTTGCATTTACAAAATTTGTAAGTTTATGTTAACAAATTTGCGAGCGCGCGCGTGTGTGTGTGTGTGTGTGTGTGTGTGAAGCTACTTTTTGCATAGTTATATTAAACAGCATGTCCACACCTGGAGTCTTATTCATGTTATAAAGTGACTTGTTGGGGTCCTCATTTGTTCATCTGTGTGCAGGGGCATGTCAGTGTTTAGTGGCAATTTCATCGGGGTGGGGAACCTTTTTCTATCAGGGACTGCTGACCCACAGAAAAAATTAGTTGTGGGCCATACACAGCCCTGGGAGGGGGAAGGGTGGAAGGTCGGGGCTTCACCTAGGATCCGAAGTGGGACCAGAAATGTGGGGTTCAAGGTGCAGGAGGGTGCTCTGGGCTGGGGCAGGAGGTTGGGCTGTGGACGCCGGCTGGGGGTGCGGGCTGTGGCTTGGGGCTGGGGCAGGGGTTTGGGCTGCATGGGGGGGCTCTGGGCTGGGGCCAAGAGGTTTGGAGTGCAGGAGCAAGCTCAGGGCTGGGGTGGGAGTTGAGGTGTGGGATGTGGTTTGGGTTCTGGGAGGCAGTTAGAGTACAGGAGGGGGATCAGGCTGAGGTAGAGGGTTGGGGTGTAGGAGAGGGTACAGGATGTAGGCTCTGGGAGGAGGCTCGGGTTTGGGATGCGGGAGGGGGTTCTGACCTGGGGCAGGTGTTTGGGGTGCAGGTGGGGATGCAGGATCTGGGAGGGAGTTAGGGTATAGGAGGGGGTTCTGATCTAGGGCAGGGGGTTTGGGGTGTGGGCTCTGGCTAGGTGGCACTTACCTCATGTGGTTCCTGGTCAGTGACACAGTGGGGCTAAGGCAAGCTTCCTGCCTGCCAGGGCTCCGCACTGTTCCCAGAAGCGGCCGCTATGTCTGGCCCCTTAGTTGGATGGGCCAGGGGGCTCTGCACAGTGTGTACTGCTCATGCCCGCAGGTGCCACCCCCGTAGCTCCCATTGGCCGGGAACCACGGCCAATGGGAGCTGCAGAGCCGGCACTGGGGGCAGGGGCATCGCATGGAGCTTCCCTGATTGCCCCTGCTCCTAGGGGCTGCAGGGACATGCTGGTTGCTTCTGGGAGCTGCACGGAGCCTATTGAACTTTTAATGGCCTGGCAACCATAGCTTCCCCCCGCAGTGGGGTGAGCCAGTGCTCGCAGCTCCAGCCCTGCAGGGGGGCACCAAGGCTTGGGGCTTCTGGCCCGTGGCACAGAGACTTGCCATGGGCTAGATGAAATGAAGCAGTGGCCATAGGTTCCCCACCACTGTTTTAAGTTATGAGTTTCATAAGTAAAATTTTTGAAGGAAACAAAAGTTAGGAATTTCCTTTGCACAATTTTTAAACATGTCAAAATTAATTTCAGGGACAAATTTTTACATTCCTACAATTTTTTTTTTTTTTTTACATTTACTTTGATGCTATATGTGGTTGAGTTGCTAAAATGTAATTTATAATGTTTTCTTACTAGCGTACTCATATTTTAAGGTTTCAGAGTAGCAGCCATGTTAATCTGTATTTGCAAAAAGAAAAGGAGTACTTGTGGCACCTTAGAGACTAACAAATTTATTTGAGCATAAGCTTTCGTGAGCTACAGCTCATTTTGTAGTTTGTATTTTCAAAATGAGCTGTAGCTCACGAAAGCTTATGCTCAAATAAATTTGTTAGTCTCTAAGGTGCCACAAATACTCATATATTAAGCCGGGTAGATTTATTTAAATCAAAGTGATGTAAATCACTAATTTTAATTATGATTTAAATAAGTAACAAGAAACCTTGATTTAAATAATTTTTTTAACTTTTTTTTTTTGCATGTGCACATTTTAGTTATTCTCCTAAGAAAGATCGAGTCTCATGGTTCATAACCATTAAAGCATGTTAATTTGCTACTAAATATAGCCTTTACATTAAATTTGGTGTTTCCTTTTGCTAATCGGGTGGATACACTGTATCTATACATTTTTATTTAAGCAGTTATATGGCTTAACTTTTATTTATTCATGGTCTTAATTTTTACATTTTTAGTATGTTAGAAAATGAATAACATTTCTTATTTACTAAATTTTTTTTTTTTTACTGGTGATGTGTCAATCTCTATTTGGATGGAAATTCAGTGAAAAGGCACAAAACAGCATTTTAATTTTTTAAATTAAATAATACAACCTTAATATGTTGAATACCTAGAAGAAAACATTTATCACAACATATGTTTCATTTAAAGCTAACTGATTTATTAAACAAGCAAGTATTATCTGTAGTTAGTGAATTGAACTGATTGTGTGGTTGCCATGTATTTCAAGATTTTAGAATAAGTAGATCTCATTTTTGATTCAGAGACTGAAAGACGAAAACAAGATTTCCTGGCTTTTCAACTCCCAGTTGGTTTCTTAACTTTGAATTAAGTCATTGAACTGAACTAAAATAAGTTAAAAAACTGAAATGAAGAAAATATTATCTCTGCTGAACTAAGTTTTAGGGGTGTAACCGTTTGTCCAAATATTGTTATTGCATCCTATGTATCTTCATCACTTTGGAAAAGTAAGTCCTGCTGGTCGGTTTTCTGATGGCAGGTTTGTTGAGCTTTTGAGGAGCCCCAGTGAAGTGATCAGGTTTCAGGGATGAAGGAATCCCCAGTATTTTCTTAACTTACCAATATGGATCTTTGATCATAACTTGCTTTCAATATTCTGTACCATAAATCATCATCATAATGCATCATTATGATCCAGATTACTCTGACTGAAGCAATATATAATACCTTTTTTGTCTGGTTTGGTTTGGTAAAGGTATGTGAAATAATCTGCGGGAGACATTCCCACAAAATCGATGTATTGATGATTCTTTTCTTTTCTTCCTTTTTTTTTCATCTCAGTATGGCTATCCAGGTTGACAAGTTTAATTTCGAGAGTTTCCCAGATTCCCCTGGTGAAAGGATACAGTTTGCAAACCCAAAGCAACTGGAAGAAGAGAGACAGCAGGCAAAAGGGCTGGAGATCAACAGCAAGTTAGACGTTTGCTGGAAAATTATATCCTTTTAATACATGCTTGATTTATATCTATATCAGCCTTATGACACATTTTATTTTATAATTTATATCACCATTTAATAAGGTTACTGAAAGGGAAAACAACTAGAACTTAACATAATTATAGACTTCTTAAAATTAATTGCACTACATTTTCTTGAGATTTTTCACAATATTCAGGTCTTAATATAATGGTTGTCTTAATCTGAGTCATATGGGCATGCTGCAGATCCTGTCTATTTCCCCAACTTTTGGGGAAAGCAGAAGAGCAGTGAAGGTTGGTGTTTTATATAAAATTAGATTAGTTCTCTCCAAAAGCAAAGTCTGCAAAGTGGTAATGAAATCATGATTTAGCCTTAAAAATGCTGAGAATATTTTTTAAAGTTATGCTTAGAATAATAGAAATGTAGGATTGGAAAGGACCTTGAGAATTCATCAAATCCAGCCCCAGGCACTCAGGCAGGACCAAGTAAATCTAGACCATCCCTGATACCTGTTCATCCAACCTGCTTTTAAAATCCTCTAATGATAGGGAGTGCTCCCTGGAAGCCTTTTTCCAGAACTTAATTACAGTTTTTTCCCTAAAATCTAACCTAAATCTCCCTACTGCACATTAGGTCCATTACTTTTTGTCCTACCTTCAGTAGACATGGTGAACTATTTTTCACTGTTCTCTTTATAACAACCCTTAACATATTTGAAGATTGATTTCAGGTACTCCCCCTCAGTCATCTTTTCTCAAGATTAAATTTGCCCATTTTTTCTAACCTTTCCTCATTAGTCCGGTTTTCTAAACCTTTTATCATTTTTGTGGCTCTCCTCTGGAAAAATTTTTGCACATCTTTCGAACAACATGGCCTCTAGAACCGGACACTTCCACTATAACCTTCAGATCCTTTTCAGCAACTACCACCTAACCAGTTTTCCCCATTTTGCAGTTGTGCATTTGATTTTTCCTTCCTAAATAAAGTATTTTGCACTTGACTTTAATGCACATCTCTCCCTCCCCAACCCTTCTTGGAGTGGTCTGTTTCATTATAGACTTATTTTGTTCTGGGGCTTTGGCCCTTTAAGGTTCCCTAATAATATGTTGATTATAATAATAATAATACAGTAATAATAATACATTACTCATATATAGTGCCTTCCATCCAGAGATTTCAGATGCTTTGTCATCACTAATTATTGAAAATGCACAGACCGGCTGTGACATGGGTTCACAATATTATATATTTCTAATGATGATGAGTAAGCTGAACCACAGTAAATTGAAAATGACTTGCCATAAGAAGTCAGAGGCATAGCCAGAAATAGATACCAAGAGTCTTTATGCAAAGTTCCATGTCTTGCTCATTAGCTCATTTCAAAAACGATCCTTGCTATGAAAAATTTCTGTTTAACCAAATCTCCCATATCATATTGCTAATAGATTCAACCTTCTGGTAGCTATTAAAATATTTAAACACTTTCTGATAATATGGATGAGAGTCTTGCACTGGAATTGGGTGACATGCTGTAATAATCCTAGTGCCCTCATCTTTTTGGTTGTTATTGAGCAGCAGTATTAAAGTACATATTGCATACTGCATTCTTTATTTAATTGCAAAAATATATCAAATAATTTTCTGAGTGGCAGTTGTTTGACCTGTCTAGATGAGGGATATGTGAGGGACTAATGCCCCATTTGCACTTCCTTCCTGTAGCAATGTGAGACTCACCTCTGTGGCGCCTCCTGCTGGTCACCCAGGCAATTAGCTCACCAGCCTCCGGAGCGCCCTCTGCCTGCCGGTGTCTCGCCTGTCGCTGGCACCCCCTTGCGCCTTTCCCTTGGGTGCTGCTGCCTGGCAGTACCCCCACAGTCTCTGCATCTTCCTTCCCAGGGGAACCCCCAACCCCCATCCCCACCTCGCCTCAGTATATGGCTACTGCAGGTCACCATCTAGCCCTCGCTCACTGGGGCAGACTGCATTGTACAAGCCATTCATCACTGGCAAAAGGGGGGTTTGGACCTACTGCCTTTGCCTACCCTGGGCTGCAGCCTCTGCAACCCCAATACCTGTCCTGACCTTTATCAAGGCCTGCAGCCTGGGGGTTCTCCAGGCTGGAGCTCCCCAGATCCTCTAGCCTTTCCCCAGCCCTGCTCCACTCTAGGTACCTTTCTTGGCTCCCAGGCAGCCAGGCCCTTCTCCTTCAAGAGCTAGAGGGAGAGTCCTCTCAGATCCTGGCTTCACTGGCCTTTTATAGGGCCAGCTGTGGTCTGAATGGGGCATGGCTGCAGCTGTGGCTGTTTCCCCAGTCAGCCGAGGCTTGCTGCTTTCCCCAGCAGCAGCCCTCTCACAGCTTCAGCCCCCTCCTAGGGCTGGTTTCAAGCCCTTCAGGGCACGAGCGAGTGACCACCCCGCTATACTTCCCCACCAGAACTAAAAAAACCAAAGACACAGTTGTCTGAATATTCACCTCTGAACGAGGTGATGTGACCTGCATCTGAACCAGGCCCTGATTGTGATAGACGGGATTCTGAATCCACCTGGAGCACCCCTCCAGCACATTTTTACTCAAAGCAGAAGTTGGGTGACAAACATCACACTTCATCTTCTCAGTCAAATTCAAAGCATTCCAAACGTTTCTCTACGGCTCGGTCTCTTCCAAGAAAATCTTCCTGTAAATCTCTGGTACAGGTTTGAAGTCTCACAAATCTAAATACTCAGTGGCCCTGTCTGAGATGGCACTGTTGGGACCATGAAGACTGGTGTTGTCACCTCTGCCAACTCCTCCTTCCTCTCCTCAGCCGATTCCGTGTGCTTCAGCACCATCAGCACTAATACGCTTCTACTCTGCATGCCTTCTTGTTGGCAAAAGATCTTCTTTGTCTTTCCCCACCTGACTCTCCTTTGATGCAGCCCTGTGCATTATTTACTCCATTGACACACCCAGCACCGTCGACCCACTCTGTTACACTGGCACCAGTGGCACACAGGCACTGACAACACACACTCTGGTTATGTCTTCACTGTTGTCACTGACTTCAACATCTTTCTGACTACCCTAGCCATTGCCTGTTCTTGAGCCTTGTTGATCTCCAATGTGAAGACCACCTAGGACCCCACTGAGAACTGCTCCTCCCTATTCTGAAGAGGTTTGTTTCTTCTTCAGACTCTGAAAGGAAAGAGCCTGTTTCTCCTTCCAGATCTTCCAGCTAACCCTATAGCTCTTCTAATACTTGATGTAAAGATCAGGATTGGGTTCCCTAGAGGGAGACTCCAGCTTGGGGTGCCCCATGGATGACTTCATCTATGCCATACCCTCCATAGCCTTATTGGTTTTGGGCTGACCACAGAGATTCTAGAACTCTGTTTCATTCATGTTCTAGGAGGAAGTCTCCTTCTTCTTTATTGCAGGAGTTGTCTTCTCAGCATCCTGCTACTATTCCTCAATTTGCTGTGCTGGACCCGATGGAGGAGAGAGAATTATTGGAGGAGTCATTATACATTCCTCTCCACATTTCTTCATCATATGAAGTGGTTATTCTGGAGTCAACACCTCTCTTCAGACTTTCCAGGATCTCATGAGGAGGGTGGCTACCTCTTTAGGGGTCCAGGCGAAGATTGTACAGAGTCCACACATCCTCTGGATATTTTACACACTCGTACTCCAGGAAGGGTTGCCCTTCCTGTGAGTGAAGACTTACTAGACCTAGCAAAGGTTGCAGAGTAGCAGCCACGTTAGTCTGTATCCGCAAAAAGAAAAGGAGGACTTGTGGCACCTTAGAGACTAACAAATTTATTTGAGCATGAGCTTTCGTGAGCTACAGCTCACTTCATCGGATGCATTCAGTGAAAAATACGGTGGGGAGATTTATATACACAGAGAACATGAAACAATGGGTGTTGCCATACACACTGTAACAACAGTGATCAGGTAAGGTGAGCTATTACCAGTAGGAGAGCGGGGGTGAAAAACCTTTTGTAATAATCAAGGTGGGCCATTGCCAGCAGTTGACAAGAACGTCTGAGGAACAGTGGGGGGTGGAGTGGGGGTGGGTGGGTGGAATAAACATGGGGAAATAGTTTTACTTTGTGTAATGACACATCCCCTACCAGTCTTTATTCAAGCCTAAGTTAATTGTATCCAGTTTGCAAATTAATTCCAATTCAGCAGTCTCTCATTGGAGTCTGGTTTTGAAGTTTTTTTTGTTGAAGAATTGCCACTTTTAGGTCTGTAATCGAGTGACCAAAGAGATTGAAGTGTTCTCCAATTGATTTTTGAATGTTATAGTTCTTGACGTCTGATTTGTGTCCATTTATTCTTTTACGTAGAGACTGTCCAGTTTGACCAATGTACATGGCGGAGGGGCATTGCTGGCACATGATGGCATATATCACATTGGTAGATGTGCAAGTGAACGAGCCTCTGATATTGTGGCTGATGTGATTAGGCCCTATAATGGTGTCTCCTGAATAGATATGTGAACACAGTTGTCAACAGCTTTGTTGTAAGGATAGGTTCCTGGGTTAGTAGTTCTGTTGTGTTGTGTGTGGTTGCTGGTGAGTATTTGCTTCAGGTTGGGGGGCTGTCTGTAAGCAAGGACTGGCCAGTCTCCCAAGATCTGTGAGAGTGATGGGTCGTCCTTCAGGATAGGTTGTAGATCCTTGATGATGCATTGGAGACGTTTTAGTTGGGGGCTGAAGGTGACGTTCTGTTATTTTCTTTGTTGGGCCTGTACTGTAGTAAGTAACTTCTGGGTACTCTTCTGGCTCTGTCAATCTGTTTCTTTACTTCAGCAGGTGGGTATTGTAGTTGTAAGAACTCTTGATAGAGATCTTGTAGGTGTTTGTCTCTGTCTGAGGGGTTGGAGCAAATGTGGTTGTATCGTAGAGCTTGGCTGTAGACAATGGATCATGTGGTGTGGTCTGGATGAAAGCTGGAGGCATGTAGGTAGGCATAGCAGTCAGTAGGTTTCTGGTATAGGGTGGTGTTTGTGTGACCATCGCTTCTTAGCACCGTAGTGTCCAGGAAGTGGATCTCTTGTGTGGACTGGTCCAGGCTGAGGTTGATGGTGGGATGGAAATTGTTGCAAAGATTCTCTGGCAGACCCTGTCTTATATACCTTGTAAGGCTAAGAAAGTGGACTCATGATATCAAGACTTTGTCATTTTCTTTAACCACCCACTTCCTGATTCTTTGCTGATCACATTCACTAATAAACGGTGTCATAAATCCCAATCTAAAGCCACTCCAAAGGATAAGGAATGTAATAGATTAGATTTATATGATTTGTAAGAATTTTTGCACTTCCACATTTGAAATAAGGGTTGCCAGTTATCAGTTTTATCTAAAAATAATTTTATTATTTCTCTATCATTTCCAAGTTTGCTGACAAGTTGCCAGAGCAGTATAGGGGCCAGTTTCTATCTTTGGTTTCTGAGGGTCAATCTACGGCTTGTACATGTCTTCAGGCAGCCATAGATGCTGCTGACACTGCTTTACCACTGCAGTCTTTGTGAAACATTTGTCCTGCTTGCAAGTTTCTGGCATTCCAAAGAAGTTGCAGCATACAATAGAAGATTTATTGTTTGAGAGGTCCAAGTTGTTTTCTGCCAAAACAGTCGATGCTGTGTGTGCACTGAAAAACTCTCATGCAACACTTCACTCTCTAGGAGTTTACACTTCAGCTATGAAAACTGTTTAGCCCATAATCTTATTCCATACCCTCTTTCTATCAGAGACCTCAGTATGTTTCCAAGAGAAGGTTAACACTCCTCCATGTCACCAGCCATCTTTGGCTGTGACAGGCCCTTCTGACCTTGAAGACAACTGCAGCCTCAAAGCATTTGTTTTGACTTCTCAGTCGATGACAGTGCTCTGATTATATCTCCTCCCTTTGGATCATTCCTTTCCCTTTTTTATTATGCTTTGGAAAACATCACATAGGCCAAGTGGGTACTCAGCACAATAAAAGAGGGATATGTTATCCAAGGCACCTCCTTCCCGTTCCCCATCCCTTTTCAGGGACCCTTGTCATGACAATTATGCTGTCTTCTAGAATGAGGAGCTACAGAAGAAAATCCTTACCAGCACAGAGGAAAAGGCTCCTATTCCCAGTATTTACTGGTCCCAAAGAAATCTGGTGGCCTCTGCCCCATTTTAGCTCTATAAAAGCTGAACTATTTTATCAAGAAAATAAAGTTCAGAATGGTTATCCTCTCTTCTATGACCCCTTCCCTAGAGATTGGTATGCTGACCTCGATTTACGAGACTCATGCTTACATGCGGCAAAGAATCTTTGCACATGATCGATCTTCAGTTTATGGTGCGCACCAACCAGTACCGCTACATGGTACTTCCGTTCAGTTTATCAGTCCCAACGGTCTGCACCACATGCATAGCTGTAGAAGCAGCCCACCTCAGTTGCTTGGACGTTCAGATTTTTCTTTATCTGGACGATAGTCTAGTTTATGCACCATCAAGCAACCAGGTCCAACACATCATCCTAGTCATCAGACTTTTTCTCCCATCTAGGGCTGAAATTAAATTTAGACAAGTCATCATTACAAGTGACTCCACACATAACTTTCATAGGAGCAGATCTCAATACCAAGACAGCCATAGCTTATCTTCCAAAGGAGAGGTATAAGTCTGTAGCTTTCCTTTCTGAAAGCCACAAGTCCAACACAATGACAACCGTGCATGCCTGCTTCAGCTCCTGGACCATGCGTGTTTAACTCTGCATCAGAGATTTCACCTTCATTATCTGCAGGCTGGCTCCACTCAGTATATAGTAGAACCTCAGAGTTACAAACACCTCCGGGATAGAGGTTGTTCATAACTCTGAAATGTTCGTAACTCTACACAAAATGATATGGTTTTTCTTTCAAAAGTTTACAACTGAACATTGACTTAATATAGCTTTGAAATTTTACCATGCAGAAGAAGAATGCAAAGGAAAGGTTCAGCGGGGAGGGGGTTTGGGTGCTGCCGGCTTGGTGGGAGGGATATGAGACTCAGTGGGGGGGGCGGGGAATCTGTGTGTGTGTGTGGGGGCTCTGATATATATACACACACACACACACACACACACACACACACACACACACACACAGAGGGGTTGGGTGGATGGGGGGGAGGGGTCAGCTCCCTGTATAGTGACCCCACCCCACATGACTGAGGCATGACTAAAGAGTCCATCCTGGACCTAAGAAACCTTTCTTAACAAAAGTTTTGTCATAACTTTTAAATTACTGCAAAAGGTTTCAGTTCAAAAACTGTTTTGTTAAAAAAATTTCCAACAAGCGTTTCTGCTAGTCCTTTAAACATCACCAATGGTGAACCCCCACAATTTTGGAAATACTACCGTAAAGCTTGCCTTTTCCCCTGTACCCCATGGCATTCCTTAGATGTAGTTCAATAAAAATTTGTTTGCACTGGACTCAGGATTTTTGTAAATCAGACCCCCTGTTTTGCACTGTTCAAGATGCCAAAAAAAAAAAAGGATTAGAAGGGAGAGACTTTCTGTTCAGTCAAAGCAAAATAATTGTGCATCTGCATTAAATAATTCAGTATTTTAGAGGGACATCCTGGACGTTTGGGTGTGGGGAGTGGTTTATTTCATCACTTCATAGTGCAAAAGAGTTTGCTGTTGTTGACATGATCTCTCAGGCTGTAACCTGTTGGTCAGTCCACAATATTATGTGTCTTTCTGGAACAGATATTAGAGGACTCTGCCTTTTGAGTGTGGTGTCCATGGAGCTAAGGTCAAAATAAGAGGACTAGCGGGGAGGCTATCTCAGAAAATGTATCTGAGGTATTACTAGCTATAGCCCAGATTCCGTGCTGGTGGGCTCTATACAGAAAGAGATTTTTTCATCTTACCTTTTAGATCAACTTTATTTTGAAGGAGATAAGCAGTCTGCAGACCTCACCTGGATGTGTAATTAGTTAATCTAGAGGTATGTTTCACAGCCCTCTGATTTTTGAGTTACTAATTTTAGGCTCAGAAAGTTTCAACAGAAAGTGAAAATCTATCGACAGGAAGGGTCTACTGGTTTCCACAAGTCTTGAAGTCAACTAAACGAGGGGTATTTGCAACAATGTAACAAGTAGTGGCTGGCCAGATTCTATATGTGCTAGTCTTTGCACCAAGGTAATTTACGCTGTAAGACCTAACTCCTCTGTGGACTAAATTTAGATTAATTTCTGGAGGTATTCCATTAACCATATTTTATGTGCTTGGATGTGTGTATGAGAGAGATTTGTACATTAGGGAAGAATATATGAACAATTTTCCTTGAAGTAATCAAACCTACTCTACAGCTAAAGGGAAGAAAATACTTGGAGCTTCTATGCAATGTTCAGTTTCCTAGAAATGAATGTTGTATTTTTCTACAAGCATATGCAATAAAGGACGGATAATAAAAGGAATCATTATAGTTAGACATTACACAGGATCCATCATAATTGGCAGTAATGGCACAGGTAAAGTTCTTAATTAATGTTGCCTTATGTCAAACATTTTTACATTTAAAAAATGTAGTTTTGAGTAAATATTGCATATGCCGTAAATAAAAAGATGAATTTAGTTCTTCATATAATTTTTTTAAGCAAGCCACCATCTGGGTTGTTTAGAGATTGTTTCTTGAATAACAATATTTTAACAATAATTGATTAATATTTTGTGACGTGACACACCATAAAACCATTTTGTCATTAGAGATGTGTGCAAATCTCATTGGCTTCAGTAAAAAGTCAGTGAGAGTTGCAAACATCTGAGGGCAGAATTTGTCCTTCAGGAGAGAAAGTATTAAATTACCTAATCCACTGTGGTCCACATGATAGTTGACCCCCTCAAATAGTTCTAGTAGACAATTGAGGGATGATTTCCTTTTATGAGAACCATATTTACTCTTCCCTAACAGATAGTGTTCATCTATATATCTGCTAATTCTTTTCTTTACTATAGTTTCAACCAATTTGCCTGGTACTCCAATTAGGTTTACCAGTCTGTAATTGCCAGAATCACTTCTGGAGCCTTTTTAAAATATTGTCATCACATTAGCCATTTTCCAGTCATCTGGTATAGCTGCTGATTTAAATGATAGGTTACATAACACAACTAGTAGTTCTGCAATTTCACATTAGAGTTCCTTCAGAATGCCTGGGTGAACACCATGTGGTCCTGGTGACTTCTTACTGTTTAATTTATCAATTTATTCCAAAAACCTCCTTTAATGAAACCTCAATCTGGGACAGTTCCTCAGATTTGTCACCTAAAAAGAATGTCTCAGATGGGAATCTCATGAAGACGAATGCAAAGAATTCATTTAGTTTCTCTGCAATGGCCTCATTGCCCTTGAGTGCTTTTTTAGCATCTCAGTTACCTAGTGGCCCCACTGGTTGTTTAGCAGCTTCCTAAATCTGATGTACTTAAAAAAATTTGCTGTAACTTTTTAAGTCTTTGGCTATCTGTTCAAATTCATTTTTGGCCTTCCTAATTATATTTTTATATTTCACTTGCCAAAGTTTATGCTCCTTTCTATTTTCCTCAATAGCATTTAACTTCCAGTTTTTAAATGATGCTTTTTTGCCTCTCACTACTTCTTTTACTTGGTTGTTTAGCCACAGTGACACTTTTTTGGTCCTCTTACTATGTTTTTTTATTTGCGTGTACATTTAAATTAAGACTCCTGGAAAAGTTTCCATGCAGTTTGCAGGGATTTCACTTTTGGCACTGTACCTTTTAATTTCTGTTTAACTAACTTCCTCATCTTTGTGTAGTTCCTCTTTCTGAAATTAAATGTTATCATGGTGGACTGCTTCGGTGTTTCCACCCCCAGAGGGATGTTAAATTTTACTACGTTATGATCACTATTGCCAAGTGGTTCAGGTATATTCACCTCTTGGAGCAGATCCTGTGCTCCATTTAGAACTGCCTCTCCTCTTCTGGTTTCCAGGACTAGCTGCCCCAAGAAGCAGTCATTTAAGGTGTCAAGAAACTTTGTCTGCTTCCAGTCCTGAGGTGACATGTACCCAGTTAATATGGGGTCAGTTGAAATCACTATTATTCAGTGTTTTATTTTTATAGCCTCTCTAATCTCTCTCTCTCGGTCATTATTACCATCCTGGTGAGATGGTCGGTTGTATATATGTACTGCTATATTCTTAGGTTTCAGAGTAGCAGCCGTGTTAGTCTGTATTCGCAAAAAGAAAAGGAGTACTTGTGGCACCTTAGAGACTAACAAATTTATTAGAGCATAAGCTTTCGTGAGCTACAGCTCACTTCATCGGATGCATTTGGTGGGAAAAACAGAGGGGAGATTTATATACACACACAGAGAACATGAAACAATGGGTTTATCATACATACTGTAAGGAGAGTGATCACTTAAGATAAGCCATCACCAGCAGCGGGGGGGGAAAGGAGGAAAACCTTTCATGGTGACAAGCAAGGTAGGCTAATTCCAGCAGTTAACAAGAATATCAAAGGAACAGTGGGGGGTGGGGTAGGGGAGAGAAATACCATGGGGAAATAGTTTTACTTTGTGTAATGACTCATCCATTCCCAGTCTCTATTCAAGCCTAAATTAATTGTATCCAGTTTGCAAATTAATTCCAATTCAGCAGTCTCTCGTTGGAGTCTGTTTTTGAAGCTTTTTTGTTGAAGGATAGCCACTCTTAGGTCTGTAATCGAGTGACCAGAGAGATTGAAGTATTCTCCAACTGGTTTTTGAATGTTATAATTCTTGACGTCTGATTTGTGTCCATTCATTCTTTTACATAGAGACTGTCCTCCTCAGGCCCTTCGTTACCAGCACTCCCAGCTATCTTCGAGACACCACTGACTTCCTGAGGAAACTACAGTCCATTGGTGATCTTCCTAAAAACACCATCCTAGCCACTATGGATGTAGAAGCCCTCTACACCTACATTCCACACAAAGATGGACTACAAGCCGTCAGGAACAGTATCCCCGATACTGTCACGGCTAACCTGGTGGCTGAACTTTGTGACTTTGTCCTGACACAGAACTATTTCACATTTGGTGACAATGTATACCTTCAAATCAGCGGCACTGCGATGGATACCCGCATGGCCCCACAGTATGCCAACTTTTTTATGGCTGACTTAGAACAACGCTTCCTCAGGTCTCGTCTCCTAATGCCCCTACTCTACTTGCGCTACATTGATGACATCTTCAACATCTGGACCCATGGAAAAGAAGCTCTTGAGGAATTCCACCATGATTTCAACAATTTCCATCCCACCATCAACCTCAGCCTGGACCAGTCCACACAAGAGATCCACTTCCTGGACACTACGGTGCTAATAAGCGATGGTCACATAAACACCACCCTATATCGGAAACCTACTGACCGCTATTCCTACCTACATGCCTCTAGCTTTCATCCAGATCATACCACTCGATCCATTGTCTACAGCCAAGCTCTATGATATAACCGCATTTGCTCCAACCCCTCAGACAGAGACAAACCTACAAGATCTCTATCATGCATTCCTACAACTACAATACCCACCTGCTGAAGTGAAGAAACAGATTGACAGAGCCATAAGAGTACCCAGAAGTCACCTACTACAGGACAGGCCCAACAAAGAAAATAACAGAACGCCACTAGCCATCACCTTCAGCCCCCAACTAAAACCTCTCCAACGCATCATCAAGGATCTACAACCTATCCTGAAGGACAACCCATCACTCTCACAGATCTTGGGAGACAGGCCTGTCCTTGCTTACAGACAGCCCCCCAATCTGAAGCAAATACTCACGAGCAACCACACACCACACAACAGAACCACTAACCCAGGAACCTATCCTTGCAACAAAGCCCGTTGCCAACTCTGTCCACATATCTATTCAGGGGATACCATCATAGGGCCTAATCACATCAGCCACACTATCAGAGGCTCGTTCACCTGCGCATCTACCAATGTGATATATGCCATCATGTGCCAGCAATGCCCCTCTGCCATGTACATTGGCCAACTGGACAGTCTCTACGTAAAAGAATGAATGGACACAAATCAGACGTCAAGAATTATAACATTCAAAAACCAGTTGGAGAACACTTCAGTCTCTCTGGTCACTCGATCACAGACCTAAGAGTGGCTATCCTTCAACAAAAAAGCTTCAAAAACAGACTCCAACGAGAGACTGCTGAATTGGAATTAATTTGCAAACTGGATACAATTAACTTAGGCTTGAATAGAGACTGGGAATGGATGAGTCATTAAACAAAGTAAATCTATTTCCCCATGGTATTTCTCCCCCCCCACCCCACCCCCCACTGTTCCTCTGATATTCTTGTTAACTGCTGGAAATAGCCTACCTTGCTTGTCACCATGAAAGGTTTTCCTCCTTTCCCCCCCCGCTGCTGGTGATGGCTTATCTTAAGTGATCACTCTCCTTACAGTGTGTATGATAAACCCATTGTTTCATGTTCTCTGTGTGTGTATATAAATCTCTCCTCTGTTTTTTTCACCAAATGCATCCGATGAAGTGAGTTGTAGCTCACGAAAGCTTATGCTCTAATAAATTTGTTAGTCTCTAAGGTGCCACAAGTACTCCTTTTCTTTTTGCTATATTCTTGTTATTGAAGCATGGGATTACTATCCATAGAGATTCTGTGGCACAGTTTGGTTCATTTAAAATTTTTACTTCATTTGACTCCGTGTTTTCTTTCACATATAGTGCCACTCCTCCACTAGCATAACCTGTTCTGTCCGTCTGATATATTTTGTATCATGCTATTACTGTGTTCCATTGGTTATCTTCATTCCACCAAGTTTCTGTGATGCGTATTATATCAATATCCTCATTTAATATGAGGCACGCAAGTTCACTCATCTTAGTATTTAGACTTCTACCATTTGTATATAAACATTTTAAAATGGTCACTTTTCGGCTGTCTGCCATTATGTGATGTAATGTAATGGGTCTCTCTTTCATTTGACTGTTCTCATCAGATCCTACCCGTATTTTATCATCTTCCATCCTCTCATCCTTACTAGGATATAGAGAATCTCCATTAATAGACCCTACCTGTCATAAATATAAAGGGAAGGGTAAACACCTTTAAATCCCTCCTGGCCAGAGGAAAAACCCTTTCACCTGTAAAGGGTTAAGAAGCTAAGACAACCACCTGACCAAAATGACCAATGAGGAGACAAGATACTTTCAAAGCTGGGGGAGGATGGCGGGGGACAAAAGGTTCTCACTGTCTGTGTGTTGCTTTTGCCGGGACCAAAGCAGGAATGCAGGTCAGAATTCCTGTAAAGGGCTAATAAGCAACCTAGTTAGACATGCGTTAGATTCTGTTTTGTTTAAATGGCTGATAAAATAAGTTGTGCTGAATGGAATGTATATTCCTGTTTTTGTGTCTTTTTGTAACTTAAGGTTTTGCCTAGAGGGATTCTCTATGTTTTGAATCTGATTACCCTGTAAGGTATTTACCATCCTGATTTTACAGAGGTGATTCTTTTTACCTTTTCTTATATTAAAATTCTTCTTGTAAGAAATTGAATGCTTTTTTCATTGTTCTTAAGATCCAAGGGTTTGGGTCTGTGTTCACCTATGCAAACTGGTGAGGATTTTTATCAAGCCTTCCCCAGGAAAGGGGATGTAGGGTTTGGGACGATTTTGAGGGGAAAGATGTTTCCAAACAGGCTCTTTCCCTGATATATATTTGTTAGACGCTTGGTGATGGCAGCAATAAAGTCCAGGGGCAAAAGGTAAAATAGTTTGTACCTTGGGGAAGTTTTAAGCTAAGCTGGTAAAAATAAGCTTAGGGATTTTTTCATGCAGGTCTCCACATCTGTACCCTAGAGTTCAGTGTGGGGAAGGAACGTTGACACTCCCCTATGGGATGTCTCTGTTCGAATCAGATGCTCCTCCTCACCTGTTAGCTTTCCCCCAGCCCTTAGTTTAAAAACTGCTCTACTACCTTTTTAATTTTAAATGCCAGCAATCTGGTTCCATTTTGGTTTAGGTGGAGCCCATCCTTCCTGTATAGGCTCCCTCTTTCCCAAAAGGTTCCCCAGTTCCTAATAAATCTAAACTCCTCCTCCCTACACCATCGTCTCATCCATCCATTGAGATGCTGCAGTTCTGCCTGTCAACATTCTCCTTGTATTGTGAACACCAGAACTTGACACAGTATTCCAGTAGTGGACTTGCCAGTGCCAAATACAGAGAGAATATAACCACTCTGCTCCTAATTGAGCTTCCTCTGTTTATACATCCAAGGATTGCATTATCCCTTTTGGCCACAGTGTTGCACTCGGAGCTCATATTCAGCTGATTATTCACCATGACTCCCAAATCTTTTTCAGAGTCACTGCTTCCCAGTATAAAGTCCCCCATCCTGTAAATATGGTCTGCATTCTTTGTTTCTAGAGGAATAAATTTATATTTGGCTATAGTAAAATGCATATTTTTTGCTTGCTCTGAGTTTACCAGGAACTGATCCCTGTAGGACCCCACTAGAAACACATTTCTTCAGTAATGATTCTCAGTTTACAAATACAGTTTGAGACTTATCAGTTAGCCAATATTTTTTAATAATCCATTTAACGTGTACCCTGCTGATTTTGTATCCTGGTAATTTCTTAATCAAAATGTCATGCAGTATTAGGTCAAATGCCCGACAGAAGTTTAAAAATAGTACATCAACACTATTACGTTTTAGCCAAACTTGCAATATCGTTTAAAAATATATATCAAGTTAATTTGACAAGCTGTTGGCATTAATTATATTACCCTCTTTTAATGCTTTATTAATCAAGTCCTGTATAAGCTGTTAAATTATTATGCCCAGGCTCAGTGTTAGGGAGACAGGCCTATAGTTACTCAGGTCATCCTGTTTACCTTTTCAATATATTGGCACAATAGCTTTCATCCAGTCTTCTGGAACTTTTCTAGTGTTCCGAGAGTTACTGAAAATCAGCATTAATGGTCCAGCAATCTACTTGGCTAGCTCTTTTAAAAATCTTGGATGCAGGTTATCCAGAGTTGCTGATTTATTAAATGTTTAGCTTTAGTCACTGCTGTTTAACATCCTCCCGAGTTACTATTTGAATGGAAAGTGTGTTATCATTATCGTATGATCTGACTACATCATCTGGCTTTTTCCCAAATACAGAACAGAAATATTTATTGAACACTTTTGCCTTTTCTGCATTATCATAGACAGTTCTACCATTTCCATCTAATAATGGAGCAATACTATTATTAGGAATCCTTTTGTACCTAAATACTTGAAACACTCCTTATTATTGTTCTTATCACTGCTGGGCATAGTTTTCTCCTGGTATATTTTTGCTTCAGTTATCAATTTTCTACAGTTCCTATCTTCTGTTTTGTATTTATTACTAATCAACTTGCCCTTTTTTCCTTTTGTTACATATGTTACATACATTTTTTATAACTGCTTTAACTTTTATAATATCTTTCTCCTCAGTCTAGATCAGGGGTGGGCAAACTTTTTGGCCCGAGGGCCACATCGGGGTTGCAAAACTGTATGGAGGGTGGGATAGGGAAGGCTGTGCCTCCCCAAACAGCCTGCCCCCTCCCACTTCCTGCCCCCTGACTGCCCCCCTCAGAACCCCCAACCCATCCAACCCCCCCCACTTGTCCCCTGACAACCCCCTTCCGAGACCCCTTGACCTTAACCACTCCCCCAGGACCCCACCCCCTATCCGATCCCCCCTTGCTCCCTGTCCCCTGACTATCCCGACCCCTATCCACTCCCCTAACCTCTGACAGGCCCCTTGGGATTCCTACACCTATCCAACCGCTTCCTGTCCCCTGACTGCCCCCCGAGACTCCCACACCTATCCAACCCCCCCATCCTCTGACCGCCCCCCCAGAACCTCCACCACAATCCGCTCCCTATCCTCTGACTGCTCCCCGCGACCCCCCGCCCCTTATCCAACCTGCCTCCCCGCTCTCTTACCATGCCACTCAAAGCAACATGTCTGGCCGCCGTGCTGCCTGGCCAGAGCATGCCGCCCTGCCACACAGAGCACTGCCCGCATGGCGGTAGCCTTCCCGGTTGGGAGCTTAGGGGCTGAGCAGGAAGATCCCGTGGGCCGCAGTTTGCCCATGTCTGGTCTATACCCTTAGCAGTGGCCAAGAGGTGAAGATTATTTCTTTGAGATCTGTTTTCTAAACTGTTCTGTTTTTCTTCCAGTTTGTGTAGTCTAAGCTTTCAGGAGGCAGTTTCTTCTTTAATTTCACTGGTTTTATCGGCAGTCCTTTGTAGCTCATTTTCGAAGCGAGACATTTGGGATTTTACATCACATACAATCTTAGAGAGGCCACAAATATGTTTGGAGATTGAATCCAATCTGTGAGGAATTCTTTCAGTGGCTGGGTTATGTTCTGCTGTGCCCTTGTGGTCTTTCCCTTCAGTTGCTTAGGTGATTCAGGCTTAGGTCTTTTGTGGCCTCTCATTGTTTCATTGAAATCCACATTCAACAGTTTGAAGTTCATCCAGGAGACTAATTTAAATGTTTGACAGAAATTTAATTTCAGATTTGTTAGGACAGTATTTATTAGAGATGAATTAATATGTGGGGCATGAGGAGATGCGGGACTAGGCAGCCATCTTCCGTGTGGGTACCATGTGACACCCCGATGATGACATTTTAAAGTCATTTATTTTTGGGGTTAAGGTTGTTAAAAGTTTTCTTGATAAGTATGTCAATTATATATCCTTTCACTTATATGGGACATTTAAAACAAGACTAGGCAAAGACTAGGCAAATAGAAAATGTTTTAAATTATAATCTAGCATTGATAGGGCTATGGTTTAGACAGCCTAATATATCTCTTCCATCTAATTTCTATGATTCATTCCATCCTGGTGTGTATTTTGATCAGTTTTAGAAATAGTTTACATTTGCATGCAGATCGTTCCTCTCTTGGGGTAGCTTTGTGATTTTTAGAATGCTAAATAAATATTTATTTATACTCATGTTGTACTTCGTAATAAATCTTCTTTACTGCCTCATTTTTTCTCAAAAAACAAGTGAGGTTTCATTGGTCCATCTGGCTGATTGAGATCAGCAAATTGAGTTTATCTTGTTTTTCAGAACCTAAACAAATGCCTTTAGCAAGATCAAAACAACACCATAATCAGCATTCCAAAAGTTCAAAATGCAAATGAGAAAACAGATTTATGGTAAACAGTGTTCATTAATCATTTAAAACAGTTTTTCATTAGTATAATTTCTATTTATGAAAATTTGCTAATTTATTTATGCTGAAGTAGGACTGGGATGCATTCATCCACCTGTATTTATTCATACAGAAACTGACAAGTGTGACATAAAAAACATCTTTGCCTTGCCTGAGGTGAAACACTACACAGCAGATAGAAAACAATTAAGGGATTTAAAACGGAAAACAATTTGATAAATCTGTACTAAATTTCTTTTTAGCATCACATTTCAAACACAATATATTCAGTAGGTTGTGCTTTAGTTATATGGTGTCTTCAGAACAGTGATTAGTGCCTTCCTTTCTTCACTGGAAGGATGCTCGGTCTTTACTCACTCAGCTGCAGTATGATTTATTAAAGATCTGATCAGGAAATTCTCATTAGTGCTTAAACCTACCTCTCAAACCTACCTTTTAACATTGTCCTGTCCAAGCTCACTAGTCCACCTTTCAAACACACGGTGACTTGTACCATGGCCCATGTATCCATGAAGGTAGCGTTCTGAATTATCACCTCACCTAGGAGGGCCAGTGTGCTTGGCGCCATCATGGAGGACCCACCTTATACATTGTTTCACAAAGAAAAGGTTTCTCTTCAACTACACCCCAAGAGACTTCACTCCCTCAGTGTCCTATGTTCTACCTGCAAAGAGTAAACCCATTAAGAAATTATTGAGACATTCTAACACCATAGTAAAGAGGTTGCGTGGACAAGCCATATCCTCTGAGAGGATTTCCAAATGGATCTCAGGGTGCATCTTAGAGCACTACAAGTTAGCAAACATTTCTCCCTCTGGGCTCCCTATCGCTTCCCTATCAGATGTTCCACAACAGGACATCTGCAGAGCAGCCACTTGGAATTCAATCCACATATTTTTGATGCAGTAGTTTATGTCCCGGCCCAAGATGCACCAGTGGGGTCGGCAGTATCACAAATATGTTTGCTACCAGCTTCCTTGCACCTCCTCCAGTCTGAACAATGTTTGCCAATCACCCATATGTGGAATACATAGAATCATAGAATCATAGAATATCAGGGTTGGAAGGGACCCCAGAAGGTCATCTAGTCCAAACCCCCTGCTCAAAGCAGGACCAAGTCCCAGTTAAATCATCCTAGCCAGGGCTTTGTCAAGCCTGACCTTAAAAACCTCTAAGGAAGGAGATTCTACCACCTCCCTAGGTAACGCATTCCAGTGTTTCACCACCCTCTTAGTGAAAAAGTTTTTCCTAATATCCAATCTAAACCTCCCCCATTGCAACTTGACATATAGGGACCATCACCAGAAGTAGTGGAGGTTACTTACTATAACTGAAGGTTCTTTGATACATTTGGTCCCTGTCTGTATTTCAATACCTGCCCTCCATCCCTCTGCTTTGGATCCAGTTGGATTTACAGTAAGAAGAGGAACTAGAAAGGCATTGACCTGCAGTGCCTATTATACCCTCTGTCAGGAGCAAAAGGAGATGCACTGTACATGTGTGGGACAACAGACGTTGCTTGGAAGAACTACCGGACTTGGGACCAATAGTGTGCATGCATTCCCATGTGTGGAATTCAAATAGCGACCATACATCTCGAAGAACATCCTGAGCTGTAGCTCACGAAAGCTTATGCTCTAATAAATTTGTTAGTCTCTAAGGTGCCACGGGTACTCCTTTTCTTTTTGCAGTTACAGTAAGTAACCTCCACTTTTTTTAAAAATAAATTTCAGGCTCATTCTGTCTTATTTTAAAAGCAACTAAATAGTCATTTAAAATGCACAATCTGCAACATAAAATCAGTAAATCACATTAAAGATCCTGGGGATAACCCTTTCAGTATAGAACAAAAGGAAATTCATTTTCCCTTTCAATGGGTGAGAAAAGCCATAGAATCTGAATGCATCTTTCATGTAAATTTCATGTGTCTTGATTTTTTCTAACGTTAGCATTGTTTGTTTTAAATGATCAAATATGTTGTTCTTTCCATAGCGGTAGCATCCAGAGGCACCAGACAGTCATAAAGTTCCATTTTGTAAGGTGGTGTGCAGACACATAGGATGAGACACCCTATCCCCAAAGAATTGATAATATAAGAAAATCATAAATTATACTTCTTATTCCTAAATTACTGTGCTAAAATAAATAATTGGTCCTCACACCATGAAACTAAACGTTAAAATTTTACTTATTTTGTTTGCAAGCTCTTTGGGGCAGGGTCTTTGTTATATGCTTGTCTAGTGCCTAACACATTGGGTCTGGGGCCCCTGGGTGTTGTTGCAATACAAATATGTGATAGTAACTGAAACACAATCTCATGGTTCTATCCTTCAGACTAACAACCACCACCCCTTGTCTTTTCTAATATTTGTGATAGCCCTCTAATTAAACTATGACTTTTATTTAATGTATTTAAGAATGAATGTGTAATTTTAAACCAAAAAATATATATGTAAAAATGGTGAGACAAGATGTGTGAGCTAATACCTTTTATTGGACCAACTTTTATTGATGAGCGAGACAATCTTTCAAGCTTACATAAAGCTCTTCTGCAGGCCTGGGAAACATACTCACAGAGTGTCACAGCACACAAAGAGCCAGCTTCCTTCAGGACACAACCAACCTTCTTCACAAACTCTACAGTGATGTCTAGGTAGGGGGGATGGGAGGGATGTTGTTGGTGTTTGGAGTTTGTGGAGGAGGTCAGTTTTGTCCTGGAGGAAGCTGGTCCTTTGTGTGCTGTGACAGTCTGAGTACATTTCTCAGATCTGAAGGAGAACTCTGGGTAAGCTCGAAAGCTTGTCTCTCTCATCAACAGAAGCTGTTCCAATAAAAGATATTACCTCACCCACCTTGTCTCTCTAATATCCTGGGACCAACACTAAGATGGTGTCCTCTTAGTCCACAAATCAACTCCCTGGGTGTATTTAGGAGTCTATCAGCTAGCAGCATTGACTGAGTTTTTCTGCTGGTTGCAGCTGGGAAGTTCTACAGAACCAGCAGAGAGATAAGACAGTGATTGAGATTCTATTCCTTATATATCATCAATAGAAAAGTTTACTGAGTTGCAGCAGGGCTGCACAGGCGTTATGGAGGAAGGACAACAAAGTTGCACAGATGTAACTGAGGACATAATTTGACCATTAGAAACTTAATAGTTGGCGATACTAGATTCTTTCCTTCATATGTATCTTGACATCATATTCCAATTTGACAGTAGCTCTGGCAATTATAAGCATTTGTTACTTATTAATTGCACACATTTCATGTGAAAATCTTTGAGACAATAAACATGGCAGCTCACAATGCCACTGTTACACACTTGTTTTTTAGCATAGGATGGCACATTAAATGAAGACAACTTGTGACTAGCTGGTAGAGTAGTAATATTTATTTGCATTATTCTTTATTTGAATCCTGGCTGTTGATGACTTTCAGGGCTTCCAAGTATTGTCTCAAGGATAGTTGAAGCCTTGGACATCAAGACAAGGGTGATTCAAGATAACACGCCCAACCTGTTAGATATCCTCAGCTCCTTTATACTCTCAAGAATTTATGCCCTCCAAATTAATATGTGGATATTGAACCCAGCAAACGGACTGTGACACACCCAGGCCTTGCTTCTCCTGAGTTCAGAGCTAGTAGAAAAGTGCTACCAAGTCCTCCTACATAAGGACTTTGAACATTTTTACATGCACCCAACCCTGGGGCTGTTTGTAGTTTCTGCAGTCCAAGAAAAGGCCAGGCCCACCAAGGGGATTCCAAAAGAGAAGCATCCCAAGAAACTAGATTTCTGGCCAACATGCTTGGCTTGTCAGATGCACTCCAATTCCACATCGCGAACCTGTTTGCTAAGTACTGTCTCTGAGTTTGAGAAAGAGTGACCTTCCAATCAAAGCTTCTGCAGAAATTCAGGGAGGAGGTGAGAGATGCAATCAAAGAAGGGCAGTTGGTAGCCAAAACAGTGGCTGAGTCTGAAGTGTCTGCTTAATCCATGGCCACAGCTGTTACAAGGCACCAAGCCTCCTGCTTACGGGCATTTGGGATTCTGAAAGAAGTCTAGGCAACAATAAAGAATCTACCCTTCAAGGGCATGGACTACTTCAGTAGCTGGAAGGATGTAGTGCTTCATTTCCTGAAGAATTTGAGGGAGACACTGAGGTTCTTGGTATTAACATTTTAACTTACCAGTGCCAGCTCCCTGAATGAGGGAGAAGGCTCTCTGATTCCCATGGTTGCCAACTGGAATGTCCTCTCAGAGAGGGACCCTTGTACTTTTGGAGGCACTCATCATCTTTCTTCTCTATAAAACATCAGGGAGGCATCAGGTTTGATGGAGGACGAAGGGGGTGTCAAGAACAACACCACCCTAGAACTGATCATCAGAAATCACCCTCACTCCTTTCCATCGATGATGGTTGACTATTATAGCCAATAAATGGTGTGCTGAGTATTGTCACCCATGTCTACTCTATCCAATTCCTTTTCTGTCCCCTACCAATCCCCCTTCCCGGTCCCTGTTCTGAGACCCTTCTCATGAGATCCTATGACAAAAAGAAGTCACCTCTGTGAGTATACGAGCTGTGGAAGAGGGTCTGCAGGAGTAAAGGAGAAGAGTCTTCTATTCCCTGTATTTCTTCATTCCAAAGAATAAAGTGTGTGTGTGTGTGTGTGTGTGGTGTGTGGCGGGGGGCGGGAGTGGAGAGTTTCATCCTAATTTAGATCTCAGGATAATGAATGGTCTCAGGTTCAGTATGATAATACTTGCCTTCATCATTTATCACTTCAGACTAAGGACTGGTTTGTGTCTCTGATGCATACTTCTACATTGCTATTCACCCATCCCACAGGAAGTACCTGGGATTTATAGTCAAGCCATTCAACTGCATCAAGAACCTTTACAAAATGCCTTGCCATGGTGGTGGCATGCCTAAGGAAAATGGGCGTTCACAACTATCTGTATCTGGATAACTGGTGATAAGAGGCAGACCATATCAGGAAACTCAGCCTCATCAGTGTACTCTCTCGGTTTGCCCATCTGGTTTTCCTGGTGAACTATGAGAAATTGTCACTCATTCCATCACAGATGATTGAGTCCATATGGGCCAAGATAAATTTCATGACTGTCAGGGCCACAGGACAGATTCTTCTCACGTCACTTGTTACAGGACACGTTAATCTCATACAGGACTACGATGGTAAGGACTTGTCTCACATTGTGTTAGGCCATATGTCTCCATGTACTACTTTGATGCTGCTTGATGGACTTCATCTTAGGCTGGCTCAGGTCAATCTACTTCCTGATGAACCGTCAGATGACCAAGGCAGTCTTACCCCTCTCACATTCTTGTGGGGCTGAGCTGAGGGCAGAGTCCTGGCCATGCCCAAAAAGGGGTACCATTCAAGACCTTGTCAGCATCCAAGGCATTAGTCACAGATTCATCTGGGTGGGCACACTTGCACCACCTACAGTTACAAGAGCATGCGTCCTAGAGGTTCTGAAACTACATTTAAATGTCTTAAGCCTAGCCACATCAGATTGATGTGGAAGGTGTTCCTCTGTATCCTATGCCATCCAGTAGTGCACTATATAAACTAGCAAGGGGGTGCCTGCTCTACCCCTCTCTGCAGACAGGTCATCAAGCTAGAGAATATATGCTACATACGTGGTGTAACCCTGATAGCCATAAACCTATCAGGAATCAGCAATGACTTGGCAGACTACCTAAACAGATAGTCTGTTACTAACCACAAGTGGTCACTGCAGTAATCCATCACCAAGTCAATATTACACCAATGGGGGAAGCTGGTGATAGACTTGTTTGCCACAAAGGGCAACAAGGCACAGAGAAGGCATTAGCCTGGGATCCTTGCTGGATTTTTTTCAATCTGCAGTGGAATCAGGGCCTCCTTTATGCCTTGCCATCCGTTCCACTAATTCTGAGGATAATTATAAAAGCAGACAAGATCAGGCCATCCTCATCCTTATCCTCATAGCTCTTTTGGCTGAGGCAGTTCTGGCTGACAGACCTGTTTATAAATGTCCATGTGACCATTGCTCACGCTCTCTGACACAACCCAAACCTATTGTTGCAGGATCAGGGTTAAGTACTCCATCCAGGCTCAAAGTCTCTGGACCTGATTACCTTGGGTGTTGGCTGGTTGAGCCATGAAAAGGAACTGCTCCTGGCATGTTCAGAAAATCCGTGCAGAGTAGAAAACTGTTCACAAACTGTCCATTATTCCTCAAAATGGAAAAGTTTCTTGATATGGGGAAACCAATATGATCTAGACATAGTACAGGCCCAGGTATTGAGGATTCTAGATTATTTGCTGCAATTGAAACACTCAAGACTTTCACTTAGTTTAATCAAAGTCCATCTGACAGTAATATCAGCATTTCATCTACTGATAAGTCATTCTAAGTCTTCTCTCATCTACTCCAACATGAGACCTCAACGTTATCCTTCTAAAGCTTACCCCTTTGAGCCCCTCTCAGGGGCCATCTTACTGTCAAAATGGTCTTTGTTGTGACCATAAGCTCAGCGAGAAGCCTGAGTGAGCATCAAACACTTCTAGTGGAACCTCTGTATACCTCATTTAAAAAAAGACAAGGGGGTACTGAAATCTTATTCAAAATTCATCCTCAAGGTGGTTTCTGAATTCCAGTTCAATCAATCAACTTAACTGTTGTCTTCCCAAAGCCACATTCCACACAATGGGAGAAGCAGCTCAACACCCTAGATGTATCTAGAGCTCTTCAATATTACGTTGACAGGACCGATCTTACAGACTGTCCCCATGTCTATTTCTAGCTATAACTGGCCACTCCAAAGGTCAGTCATTTCATAACAAAGACTTTCAATATGATTAATACATTGTATCTCACTGTGCTACCATGGATATACTCTCACTCCACCAGAGCTGAAATGGAATCCTCAGCCTGTTTCAGCAAGACTACTACTTGGAGCAACCCACTCACATTTATCAAGCATTATGTGCTGGACTTTGCTACTAGATTAAATGCCAAATTTGGGAGAATGGTATTCCAATCTGTAGATTCCAATGCAGCTAAGATTCCTGAAGAGGATGTTGCTTACCAGTAACCTACAGTGGGATCCTCACTGATACTTGAAGAAGAAAGTATGGTTACTTACCCTACACTAAATGTGATATTTAAGATGATGATGTCCATGTGAATCTGACAATCTGCCCTCTGTCCCTGTTTTTGTAATCCTCAGCTACGACAGGGTGCAAGGAAACTGAGGAAGGGACAATGTCACTCTGCCCTTTTTATGCCCTCACATTGGAGTATGCGCTGCCCCCAATGGATACAGCTATTCCAAAGATTTTGAGCTTGTGCCTATGAGACACGTGCACAGCTACAATGAGATTCACACTGACTACATCTTATAGAACCACAATTATTGTAGGGTAAGACAAGTAATCTTTTTTTCTGTGCCCCTGCAGAAGCTGTTTTTTGGACATGCAATTTATTTGATACATCTTTACTTGAACGCTATTTTAATAAGCTGCAAAATGCAAGAGGGTTTATATCTGCACCCTTACTTCTCTAGAGTGCTTTGAATTCAAAGGCAGCCATTGCTTTTGTTTTTGTAAACTAATTTGTGACACTGTAGTTGCATCAACCTATATACAGTGAATATGAAATGGTGTGTATACAAGGTATTTTTTACTTGAATTGACTGTTGTATTAGCACTTATGAAATATGTATTTTTCAAGCCCCTACAGCCTGATTTCCAATACAAGGAACTTGCTGTGCAACTTTGATTTC
This sequence comes from Dermochelys coriacea, assembly GCF_009764565.3. Taxonomy (NCBI): domain Eukaryota; kingdom Metazoa; phylum Chordata; order Testudines; family Dermochelyidae; genus Dermochelys; species Dermochelys coriacea. Next base: position 11,210,116 of record NC_050069.1, read on the forward strand.
CTGGATTATGAGCTCTCTTAAGTGAGCCCCTTTTGTAATAATGCATATAATTAAAGGAAGATATATAATGTGGCACACCTAAACAAGCATGAACCCAGTGCTTGTAAGTAAATTCATTGATTTTATTTAATAGTGATTCGTGGTTTACATTTTGTATTCAAGGAAAATAATCCTACATTTCCCTTTTATTTCAAAGACAAAAGTAAGTAGAATTGTTTGATAGGAGGAACTCCCATTTTCTCCCTTATTTAAAAAAAACTGTTACATTATAGTTTATTTCTATTTACAACAGAGGTTTTATTTTTCTGCTTATGCCATATTTTATACATGTTAGATCTGTACTCCTTTATATTTTGTCTTTCCTGAGTGTACTGGGGGATGAAGAGAAGGCATAGGAAGTTACTGCTCCTCCCGCACCTAGCACTTGAATGGGAACCAGCACTCTAAGGAGTAGATGGGTGATATGTCCAGAGCCATTCCACAGTGCAAAGAGGGTGTGATCAGATTGCTTTGGTGTGAGGCCAGACCTTGCCACCGGGTACATAGACTGTCAGAGGTGTGGGCCTTGCATGTGCTGATTAAAGGTCCAGATTATATTTTGTCCTTGTCACTTAGGTCTGATTTTCACTTTCACACATGCTTCACCATGGCAAGGTCAGAATCTGGCACTTAATGTTTCCATTCTGAAGATATAAAACTACTATAATTGATTGTCCATTATCCAACTTCACAGATTAATAAGTAGATATGAAGTTTTGAATCTTTAATAAATCCTTAAGGTACAGTTTTGGTTTTCAGTAATCATAAATGTTTGTGCTACAGGCTCCCTTTCTCTCTGGATCAAAGTTTTCCTTAACTCTCATTTACCCTTCTTTGAAGCGTGAAGGGGAAGCAAGTGTAGAAGGAGTTCTTAATCAACTGGTCCTAGAGCATCTACAGTTGGCTCCTCTCCAGTGGGGTGAGTAATGTCAAAAAGCATTCTCGATTATTAAGGATGAGTATTAATTTCTAATCTTCTGTAATATGTATGTTACAGAGATTTATTACATAAAATCATCAAGTAATGTTTTGATAAGATGTACCATGTACAATATTGTTTACATTTTCATTTATTGATTAAAAATCTATGATGCAGAAGAGTAGGAAAGAGTTAGCAGGAAAGAGTTTTTTTCCCCATGAATGCTTTGCTCAGCTGGAGAAAATCTTATAATTTATATATCTATTATCTTTAAAATGTAGTAATGTTAAATATGGTGATAATAGTTTTATGATACAGCTGATCAGGAATTTGTTCTTGCAAACAAATGTCCTAATGTTTTGTACAGGATGCAACTGTTCTTTACTTTTTCCTTACATATTACAGTATGTGGTATAAAATAAGTTCTCTTTATCACTGATCTGTGATAAATTTCTTTTCAAGTATATTTATTACTCTATTCTATAGATTTATATTACATTAACTTTTACTAGAAGGGCGATTGTTTGCCTAGCAAGGAAGAGCATTTTCTCATAATTATGCCTTACCTGTGTGAGCAGAGTCAATTTCACATGTAACAGTTTTAGAAGGATTTAGAAACATTTGTCCCACTGATTTTCATTGGGGCTTGTGCTTCTAACTCCCATAGGAATATGTGAAAATCTCCCCCTGTGTTTCTGTATGATCCATCTTATTTAAAATGAAATCTTTTGGTTCTTCTCATATTCTTTCTTGCTTTCCCAATTTGGGTTTTCCTTCAACTTGCAAATTCTATTACTCCCTTTAATATAGCAAGATTAATTTATTTGATTAATAAGAACTAAGTAGTCTTTTGCATCCCTATTTAACATGGTAACTCTGTAGGTCAGGATCAGATGTTTGGTGGAGATACATGACTTGTTCTGATTCACAATACAATTCTTTTCTGCACAATAATCTTTGACTTCTTATATGGAACCTAATGGAAGGATGACAGACTTTGTCTTGTGTCAAGGATTTGAACTGTCATCTCTGTTTCTAAGGTTTGTGATATTTCCTGCCTTATAGTCAAGTGGGTTGAAATATCTCCTGGCCTACGGTGTGATATTCTTCCTTATTAAAACAAAGGATTCTAAGGGTTCTATGGCTCCAAAGGAATATACAATATTGTGGGGGAAATGGTGTGAATGTTGTTACATTGCTGAGACAGTAAGATCAAAGGTAAGAAAATGAAAAGTTATGGAGCCAAGTTATGCCAGCAAAATATATGGTCTTACCTTAAACCATACCTTGACTTCTTGTTCATGTCTAATATTTTCCTTTTCTGCATATATTGTTAACTGTAATGACTCAATTTTTATGTAAGGTGTCAAAAAGTTATGTTAATGTGGGAACTGTGAATTATTTCCCTGGCTTTGTGTTTGTGTAAAATTCCTACCAGAATGTTACGTTAAAAATGTATGGTATTTAATTCCCCTTTTTACAAAAAAACAAAGAAGAAGAAAGATTCCACTTGCTTTTTTAAAAATTTCTATTGAAATATACAATCATTAAATCATGCATTGAGCTGAGTTTCCACATGCATGGGGGCCAAGTATTCCAGAGTGAAATAATTGCAATGAAAGTCACTGGGGACCCTCAGGAAGAGCCCCACAGCAATGGATGCCACTTCTGACACAATTGGAAGTGATCTGAACAAGTTATGGATGAGGGCTGGTCTCCACTACTGGGAGATCGATGCTGCTGCAATCGATGCAGCAGGGATCGATTTAGCAGGTCTAGTGAAGATCCACTAAATTGACAGCAGAGCGCTCTCTGCTGGACGCAAGTACTCCAGCTCTCCAAGCAGAGTAAGGGATGTCAACCGGAGAGTGTCGACACAGCGCAGTGAAGACACCGGGGAAAGTCGACCTAAGCTACATTGACTCCAGCTACGTTATTCACGTAGCTGGAGTAGCATAGCTTAGGTCAAATTACCCTGATAGTGGAGACGAGCCCTGAGACACAGTGTTATTGGAGGATGTGGGGAAGAAGTGTGTGTGTGTGTGTGTGTGTGTGTGTGTGTGTGTGTGTGTGTGTATAAAATACGATATCCTCTTGCCATTCATAGTTTAAATTGATAGGGAAAAGCATATAATGCATGCATAGTGCTCTGTATTGACTTGCTGATAACATGGGTGCCCCAGGAATACCTTCATGTTAAACATGAAGCTTGAAATTCAAACTGGTTTTATCATCAGTGCAAAAATCTGTTGAAGTTGTGAAAAACACCATTTGTACATGCTCTGGTAACTCTTAAATGGCAGGATAGATTTTCTTCAAACTTCCTAAACAAATTAACTTCTAGCTGAGAAGAATCATGAAAAGTGTCATCCCAAGAAGTAACTTAGATGTGAGATAGGACTTTGGCTTCTTAATTGTAAGTATAATCACCTCATACACATGTAATAACTACTATATATACCTTAACCCTTAATTTCACTCTAAGCTTTGATTCTGTAATAACCGCACATGTAGATTTAATTTATTTAAAATGAACACAAAAGGTTTACACTGTTCAATTCCTTTTCATATTGCAGCCTGATTTAGGGTGCACTAATAATGTAATTTATCAATTTAATGCCTTTTAAAATTTTAATTTAATAATTATTATTATTATTAATATTAATTAGTATGGGGTTTTTGGCTCACCAATCTGTTTGATCAGTAGATCAGGCTCCACAGTATTTACAAAGGACCCTCGGAGGTATGACAGGAAGCTCACACTGAGACAGATATAGCCTTAAAGGCTTTTTATTAAAATCAATAATAGTAAGTAAATGGTAAAATACTCAGAGTTACAAAGTTACAATTGTATTGTAACTGCTTTTCAAAAGATACATATGATAATTTAGTATTATGCGCAACAAAGCTTTGGTTAATATACTCACACACTTCCTTGATAACCTGGTGGTAAGAGACACAGGACCAGCCCTGCAGTTCAGGTTTCTCAGTTCTTGAGTGAGAGATGCAGTGCTTAGAAAAAGCTAATGCTAAAAGCTATCAAAACTAACTTAGGGTTTACTTGACTAACTTAAACTTAAAATAAAAACCTAATAAACAAACTAAGAATAAAAACGTAGGGAAACCAAGCTTAGCCTCGTTCCCTTGAAACTTAAAGTTTAAGAAGAACAAGTATAGCCTACTTATAGTAGTAGTCATAGTAGATAGATAGAATAAAATAAAATAGAAAGAATGAGTGAAATGAAGTAAGATACAGTAAGTGAGAAAATGGAGCACTCTAGCGAGGTGGGTCACCTCATTTATAGAGCAAAGTGCCAGAAATCAATCCTCCTATGCCCAAATTTCATTCCTCACCCACAAAATGTTAGGGTATGCTTATCCCATGGCCTAGTATCTTTGTGCATATTGATGACAGGTATATACGCACATAAGTTTCCCTATGTTGTACCTGTTAAGTCTGTGGGTACAACATTGAAAAAAACTCTATGCCAGTTTCCATTGTCTATTGGTCTAGATAAAAGGTCATAGACATAGGCGTGGGTACTTATCTATTTAGGTAACAAGATATAGGTCAATTTTGCTTTCTGGGTAAAAGGTCTTAATATAGATAGGCTAACTTTGACTTAGCTTAACATACAGGATATGGCCTGTAGGTGTCTTGCATTATAGCCAAATTTATTTTTAATATAAACCTATAAACCTATTACAATACATCAAATAATTAAGTTATAAGAAAAGATATATATGTGTGTGTGTGTGTATATATATGCAAGCAAGCAGGTTAGTCCTATAGGCAACAATATGGGACAAATGGATAGCCAAGTATTGAACACTGATGATCAGAATTTAATCTATCCCAATTCCTGATGCAACTAATGTGAATTGTGAATTTTTTTTTTAGAAGACAGAGTAATAGTATTTGTTTTTAAATGTCTTCTTATGTGTGTCAACTGTATAGTATGACTTAATTTATGAAGTGAAAGCAGCCAGTGATATAATTTTCTAAGGCTGAAGTACCAGTAAGGAGGTGAAAGTAATATTTAAAAGCAGGTTTAACATTTTTAATGGGCATTTCTGATAAAAGACAAATTTAACATAAGCCAGTATAACAGATTTAAGTCTATATGAAAAGGGCATCAGTCAGACTTCTAAAAGCTGTGTACTTCAGATCACTGCCGGACATTATTAGAATTTTGGTTTCAAATGAGCTACAGTCTTCTGGAAATTAGGAATGCAAAATGTAGACCCAATTAAGCAGCTGTTAGCATTATTTTGCTTGTGTGTGTGTTTGACAGCATTTCTTTTGGGATAACATTTTTTTTCATGACGCCACAGATTAGTGTCAGCAGTTGAGAAGTTTTTTCTCTTAAACATTGAACTTTGAATAATAAGGAACTGGTTTTGCTTTGAGTTTTGTTATTTTGATGCTGTTATGTAAGAATTGCTTACATTTTATGCTGAGGCTACTTGTATAGTATGATACATCACTTATTCATACAATGCTTGTGTGTATTGACTGAAGCTTTTGTGACAATGATTTATAGCTAATGCTGTATGGCAGTAAGTTATATTTTACTGACACTCAGGCTCTGTGCTATCTTTAGGAAAAGCTGACTGCTATAGTGAAGATTTACTGTAATTCATGTGAGCTGTAGCTCACGAAAGCTTATGCTCAAATAAATTTGTTAGTCTCTAAGGTGCCACAAGTACTCCTTTTCTTTTTGCGAATACAGACTAACACAGGACTCTGAAACCTGTAATTCATCTGTTTTCATTAAAATTTCCATGAGTACTCAACAATGCAGGTGACCTTTATAGCTTTATAAAAGCTGTTTTTCTAACCTCAGTATTCCTTTTAAATGACTATTTGGCATATATTAATGTATGTTATACTTTTAAAAAAATCTGATAAACATTTTAATAGTTTGTCTTGGACATTTCAAAACTCTGTCTTGCTTTGGTAAGGTAATTTGACAGAATGCAATCAATGGTCTGTTAGATTAAATAAAATATAAAGAATCATATAATTCATTGTTAATGGTACTAAAATATTTATCTGGGTTAGGAGTCAGATCTGTTTTCAATGGCAATAGGGAGAGAGGAGAAAAGACCCCATTCAGTAGACTCCTTTGTAGTGGATGTGGCATGAAATCCTAATATTATTAAGTGATTTGGGAAGAAATGCAAAATGGAAAGAGAGAAGCTGATCAGTGTAAAAATATTTAAAATCGGAAAGCTTATAAAGAAGGAAGATATATCAAAGGTTAATGTGAGAGTTTTTAATGTGTTGTTAAAAATCGATTTTAAGATTTAGACCATCTCTTTAGAATGGAGTTGTCTATTATTAAGTGTAATAAATCACGTGTAATTGAAAAAGGTAATCTTGCTTAACACTAGCAAGTTCAACACTTTCTAAAATTTATGGCATATTTTCTTTATACTACTGGGCATCAAACCAAATGTGGGAATAGTCTTTTTTTAAGTGCGTATATGTTACCATTATCAAATCAAAGAAACATAATCTTACAAATGCCTAATCAGCAAAAAGAGATTATGCTAAGGAGAATATTAATGGAAGTTTTATGGTTGGATTTCTGAGAGACCAATTTTAATTGCTTGAATTGCAACATTTTTCTTTTCTTATGTCTCTGTATATTTCATGCTGTTAAATTATACAAGAGAACAAAATTCTCTGGAGACGAAACAGTCTGTTAGTACTGTTCTGTGTTTTATAGTGAAATTATCATAGTTACAAATGTAATGAGCTAGCTGTTGACACTTAACAATTAATGCATGATACTGTTACAATATTTTAATACATACACCATAAGCTAAAATAATCTTTTTATGTAGATCAGTGTTCTAAATAATATTTTTTATCATAAAAGCAAGGTACAGAGCTAGGACTTGTGTTCTCACTATTTTAAACTATTTTAAGCAAGAAACTCCTGTGTTCCAATATCAACTCTACCTCTGACTCCTTTTGGGTGAATTGTTTAAGCCATTGATTCTCAATCATTTTTATACCAGGACCCTGTGCTACAAGAGAAGAAGTTTTGAAATCCCCTTTATATAGTTTTGGGGCTTTCCTCCCATAAAGAAAAAAGGGTGTTCACGACCGATCCCATTCCTGGGATTGCAACCCTCTGGTTGAGATACCATATTTATTTGTACCTCTGGTTCCATACATGTAAAATGGAGATGATGATGATAAACTTCAGAAGCCTGGTGAGAAAGAATCAATTAAGCTTACATAGTGCTCTGGAGCTGTAGCAAACTACAAAAGTTCTAAAAAAGAGTTCTGATAAATAGGACTGTCAAGCGATTAAAAAAAATTAATCGCAATTAATCGCGATCATGTTTGTCTTAGCAATTGGCTGAACAAGAAGTAGGACTGAGTGGACTTGTAGGCTCTAAAGTTATACATTGTTTTATTTTTGAGTGCAGTTATGTAACAAACAAAATCTACATTTGTAAGTTTCATTTTCATGATAAAAGATTGCACTACAGTACTTGCATGAGATGATTTGAAAAATACTATTTCTTTTGTTTATCACTTTTACAGTGCAAATATTTGGAATCAAAAATAATAATATAAAGTGAGTCCTGTATACTTTGTATTCTGTGTTGTAATTGAAATCAATATATTTGAAAATGTAAAAAAAATCCAAAATATTTAATAAATTTCAATTGGTATTCTATTGTTTAGCACTGCAATTAAAACTGTGATTAATCATAATTAATTTTTTTGAGTTAATCGCGTGAGTTAATTGCGATTAATCGACAGCTCCACTTATAAAGCAAACCTTTGGCTTCCTTCAAAGCCCTTGAGACACTGAGTGAACAACTCAAATTGAATAATGATTATACACAATATAAAGCAAAATAAACTCGAAAGGCCAAGCATGCTGGACTTGTGTAAGAATTGCATGTTAATCCTGCTTCACCTGGGTACAGTCCAGAACTAGCTTTTCATTAAGGAGAATTGTTTATATATATGGGTGTCACCCTCTGAAGTTCTGAATACATCAACTTCAGTGGAAGTGGATAGGAGTTGAAGGTGCTCCTCACCTTGCAGGATTGGACATGGTGTGATTACAAAGGCTTTCTCTATGGGCTTGAAATATTACTAAGTTTCTGTTTTGAGGGTTCATTTAATGTCATTTTTGGGATTAATTTTAGCAATTTTTGAGTTTGATGTAATGTCCAGAAATCCTGGGTATTGGGTGGGTGGTGGTTGCAGCTTTCTCTTTGTATATACTATAATGAGTAGTGCATATTATATACATTGCTTATTACAGTAATATGTCCTGTAATGAGTAATCCCTTTATAATGTTTCAAACAGCACTATATTAAAGAGCATTAGGGAACTTTTAGTGTGCACCAGAAGAGTAAACATAGACCAATTAATGTGCAACATGTTAGTAGTGCACTTTAGAAATCACACCCCCAAAGTGCACACTGCTGCTCTATGTAGACAAGCCCTTAGATACTAGCAGCCACTTCCAGAGTTTTTCTGGTGTTTATTGGATAAACATAGATTTCAAGTTGTTGCTGTTGTTGTTATATCAGGGAGGGGGGGCGATGGGAGAGAGGGAAGTTTATTGGTTAAAACCAAAAATCAGAAATCCTAAATATAAATGTGGAAATTCTAGTGTTAGACTTTCCTCAACTCTAACAAAATGTCATATCTATTTTAGGTGATTTCCTTAGTAAATCTTTAATTAACTTGTATATTTTCCATGGGATGCCTGAAAATGATGCCAGAGTAGTATTAATTCTCTCCCCACACACTGTACATGTACTTCAAGACGGTTTAAATTAAACACTGATATCTCAAAGTATTGTACAGTTCAGTAAATTGCATTTGCCACAGTGAGAGTTAAGAAAAAAATAGAATTGCTTATATAAAATATACAGCATTGAAGAGTCTCCAGCTCACAATTAAGAAAAGTAGTGCTAAAAAGCTGTATTCTTGTTTGCCAGTTTATAAGTACAGAATACTAACACTTTTACAGAGAAATCAAAATAAACCAGCTTCCCACTTGCCTCATGCAGGTTTATTATATTGAGAGGAGACTGAAAATTGAAGGCTAAATTTAAATTGCTCATAATGGGTAAATGGCATAAATATCAGAGGTGGATTTAACAGCTTCTCAAACAGCTTCATAAGCATATCAGCCATTTTAGGGCAGCTATCCTCTGGGTTGTATCCTCAAAATAGCTTGGACAATATTTAGCAATATGTTGTTGTATTTTAAATGAGACAACTGCCATTGCAGGAGCCTTGAGCAGTGGTGCCCCTCAGCGCCTCCTGTTATCTGCCTGTAGCATAAAATAATCTAGTCTCTTGTGGAATGTAATACTTGGGTCTCATTTTGGTTGTTGGGTTTAGCGTGCAGGTGCTGGGTGGTAGTGGTCTGTGATATACAGGAGGTCAGATTAGATGATTTAGGAGGTCCCTTCTGACATTAAACTCTATGACTGTTATAACCACAATGAACAGTGAATAAATAAAATCACTGAACAGAAGCCATCTCTTAAATACACAAAGGTCCTTCCTCTCATGGATCTTAAAAACAATGAATGAAACCGTTCATTTTATTTTGTAGCTTCTAGTCAATCCTCTAATCGTAATTAAGTCTTTCAGCAATACGTTTGATTAATTCTGATGGAGTACAGCAGTGTCAATTCCTAGTACCCTAGTACACATGCTATGAATGTTGGATTTTGCTCCTTCATAAGTCCAAGAATTTTCTTTGATTACTTCTATTTTAGAATTACAACAGCATTGGTGATATGGTCAGTAGAAAAGGAAATCTAGAATATCGCTGAGAGAAATTCAAGAACAACTCATCTACACTGAAAAAGATCAATGTCTGATAGAAAGATTAAGAGGCTGCAGTTGGGAAACAACCTTGATTTTGTATGAATTCTGTTGCGTATCCTGAGCTTGCTACCCTGCCCCCCACTTCCTCCTTTTAACAAACTACGTGAGATGCAAGAGAAGTGGAAAAAGCTTTTAAGTATCCTAACAGCCTGAGAGGTGATGGGATAGTCTGGCAACAGCAAACAAGCAAGAAGCGGGGTGTTTTAGCTCCTGAGAAATATCAAGAGACTAGGATAGTGCACTGAGAAAGGAACTAACTTGACAAAACTAGGACATTTGGCACATTTTAAAAATGTTTTTTCAGGTATCAACAAATGCCTCTGACATACTTTGGATCAGCTGATTGTTCTAATTCTTATTGAAGTTTTACTTCCTAATGTTTTTGTGATGATGAGCAAATGATGAATTTGAATTTCAACTAATATTTGTTCCATATTAACTCAAATAACTCAACTTATTAAAATAAATGTCATGCAAAATCTTAGGCTTAGAATTTACTAATGTCAGTTTACTTATTTAATAAAATATTGCTTAAAACAAGGTAATTCATATGAGAGAAATGAGCGGCATTATAGGAGAGGAGAGAAAGGTGAACAATTAAATGACTAAAGTAGAAATGCTAAACATTTTTTATGAATTGTTAAGGGTTCATACAATAGAGAACAAATGTGATGATAGGAATAACCAGGAAAATGGATTGGAGTTAAAAATATTATATCAACACATACTTTATTGAGAGGATCTGAATTGGAATCCTCTCTGTGCTTTCAGGTGTCGCTTAGCTCATTCACAAGGCTCTGCTTTTCCTGTTTGTCATGTGGTTTGCTGGAATAGCTGCCTTCTTGTGTTTCTATAACTTAAAATTTTTACAAGGATAGGCTGTTGACTTGTCTTTCAACCCCCAATCTGGAGGGCCCGTGTGTTGCTTTTCACTTTGATCTGTTCAACTTGGGTGGCTCTATCAGTAGTTAAAACTCCTGCTAGTATAGCTCTCAACATCATTGGAACATGCAAGCCTTCCCACCGTGTCAAGGTGCAGCCACTATAGAAAGTTTATAGAGAGGATGAGCAAAATAAAAGTTGGTTTTTGTGGCGCAGTTTGTGATGGATAATACTGAGTATATAGAGAAAAGTGATATGAATATTTTGGCTGACACAGCAGAGGCTGTGTGGATAGAAATTAAGAACAATAAAACTGAGTATATGATTCCTGGAAGATACTTAGCTCATGGGCAGCTTGGAAAAGTAGATCAGGAAATGTATTTATAGATATGAGAGTCCAGCCAGAAACTTTGATTACAGCAGATTTTAATTACTTAGCAGTTAGATAGAATATACTAATAGCTATGCAAAAACTCAGAAGTGAACAATATTCATAACTGTACTGCAGGAATGCTTTGAATAGCCTATTTCCAAAATGATATTTTGAGCCAATTTTAGGCATTGAACCAAAGTGGGATCCTCTGTTCTGGACTGAAATTGGTGAGCTTTTCCTCTCAGACCCCCATTTCGAAGTGTTGTTTTTCTCTAGGGGTGTTTTTTTTTTTTTTGTACTGACTTGTGCTCTTGGGCATGATCTTACATCCATTGAAGTCAAGGCAAATCTTTCCCTTAACTTCACTAGGCTATTCATTATGCTGTTGGTGCAGTACTATAAATGATGATTCCTTGTTCAGGTTGAGTGTCCTTTATATGTATATCCTTCCAAAATTACAAATATATGGAAATGGGAGGAGGGGGGAATAAGGCTGCAGTGGCCAGTTTTTTTTAGTTATTTGGTGGATGGAAGTACTTCCACACCTTTCTGTTTAGTTTTTTGGCTGTGTTACACTTCACAATTTCAACTGGCAATAATTATAATGTTCCTACTTGGGGAGATTGGGCAACCCAGACCCATACCCAAATGCAGTTTGAAAGTTTTAGACTTTTATCAGTTTATATTGAGATTGTTTCCTTTCTTTTACACAGGCCAAACTTTTCTAATAGGTATCACAAATAATCCACTTTTCTCTGTCAAATGCTTTTTCGGCAGCTAATGACAGAAGAGTAAATAATGGCTCAGGCTAATTTTCTAGTTCCTTAATTTGGGTAGTAATCCCTGAAAATGATAAACTTTTGAGTAATATTTGTAGGATATAATTAAGTTTTTTGAAACTGAGGACAAAGCATCTTGGAGTTTCTTCGGTTGGTTATTGTGACAGGGAAGATAGTGACACTGAACCAAAATTTAGCTATGACACAGAATTCATACCACCTGCTGAATTTGATGGGAATTGTGCCTGTCAAATTGGGCCTGGTCCATGATCACCACAAATACTTTGGAAATCAGACAATTCTTGACAAAGATTCTTAGGGTGAGTTGGTTCAATTTTAAACTTCAGGCATCCGCTTTCCACAGAATTCTGCTGCCTTGGCAAAAATAACAGAAACATGGAACTGATTTAAAAACAAGAAATCCATCTGGATCTGTCTTGTGATAACTAAATTAATGGTACCCCAACATTGGAAGCCTGAAAAACTATCAACAATAAGAAAATGAAGCATAACAGAAGCAGCCTTTGTATGAGTAATTCAGTGTACACATTCATAACATCAAATATACGTATATGAGTATTTGCTAACCATTATATAGGAACACTGACAGCTAATTATGTATTTTTCTGTTCAATGTTTTCTATCTTTTCTTCTAGTTGTTCTTTCCTTTCCCTGTTTCTTTCTTTCTCTCTGCCTTTTTAAATCCTTGGATAAAACTGGAATGTAGCAAAGTATTTTTCTGTAAGTTTTGTTTTATATTTGCCTCCTATTCAGACTGTCTTGTTTTTCTTTTTATTGAACTATCATTAAAATAAATACATTTTTAAAAGAAAAATTTAACTGTGTGTGGGGTATAGGAACATTAAATCAGTTTAAACTTTTGGGTTTTTTTTCAAGGGAACCAATCAAACAAAAAAGCTTGAGCTGAAATTTTGTGTTTTCACCCACATCAAATATTTACTGCTGGGTTGTAAACTCTGAATTCTTTTTAGCAGCTCTCATATACATATGTACATTAACGTGTACCTACAGAAACACCCTGTGATGTTGCAGGAAGAGGAAGAAGTTTTTTGTAGCATTTTCAGATAATAAGAGGAACAGAGTGACACGAGTGTGTGTCGGTCACCCCATTGGCCCAGTGCGGGGTTTGTACATCCTGTCACACCACTGGCGGGACTCTCTGTTGGATCAGGCAATTTCTATTAAGGGGACTTAGGGCTCCTGGCAGGGCATGGTAAACATTTCATCTATGCCTCCTGAGCCTCCTGGCTGGGACAAACAATCACAAATGGGCTTTGACCCTCTGCAATGTAAAGTCAACAAACAGCCAGCAGCTTCTGGGGCAGACAGAGCCAATGTTCAGTCTCTACTCTCCTAAGCCTACTGGCTAGGATAAACAATAGCAGTTAGGGGGCTCTGACCTTCTGGGAAGGGCAAAGCAAGCAGTCAGTCTGTAGCCCCTGGGCAGGGGAAAAGCAAAGCAAACAGTTTGTGGCCCCTGAGCCACCTGGCTGGGGTATCATAGAATCATAGAATCATAGAATATCAGGGTTGGAAGGGACCCCAGAAGGTCATCTAGTCCAACCCCCTGCTCAAAGCAGGACCAGGTCCCAGTTAAATCATCCTAGCCAGGGCTTTGTCAAGCCTGACCTTAAAAACCTCTAAGGAAGGAGATTCTACCACCTCCCTAGGTAACGCATTCCAGTGTTTCACCACCCTCTTAGTGAAAAAGTTTTTCCTAATATCCAATCTAAACCTCCCCCATTGCAACTTGAGACCATTACTCCTCGTTCTGTCATCTGCTACCATTGAGAACAGTCTAGAGCCATCCTCTTTGAAACCCCCTTTCAGGTAGTTGAAAGCAGCTATCAAATCCCCCCTCATTCTTCTCTTCTGCAGACTAAACAATCCCAGCTCCCTCAGCCTCTCCTCATAAGTCATGTGCTCTAGACCCCCAATCATTTTTGTTGCCCTTCGCTGTACTCTTTCCAATTTATCCACATCCTTCTTGTAGTGTGGGGCCCAAAACTGGACACAGTACTCCAGATGAGGCCTCACCAGTGTCGAATAGAGGGGAACGATCACGTCCCTCGATCTGCTCGCTATGCCCCTACTTATACATCCCAAAATGCCATTGGCCTTCTTGGCAACAAGGGCACACTGCTGACTCATATCCAGCTTCTCGTCCACTGTCACCCCTAGGTCCTTTTCCGCAGAACTGCTGCCGAGCCATTCGGTCCCTAGTCTGTAGCGGTGCATTGGATTCTTCCATCCTAAGTGCAGGACCCTGCACTTATCCTTATTGAACCTCATTAGATTTCTTTTGGCCCAATCCTCCAATTTGTCTAGGTCCTTCTGTATCCTATCCCTCCCCTCCAGCGTATCTACCACTCCTCCCAGTTTAGTATCATCCGCAAATTTGCTGAGAGTGCAATCCACACCATCCTCCAGATCATTTATGAAGATATTGAACAAAACGGGCCCCAGGACCGACCCCTGGGGCACTCCACTTGACACCGGCTGCCAACTAGACATGGAGCCATTGATCACTACCCGTTGAGCCCGACAATCTAGCCAGCTTTCTACCCACCTTATAGTGCATTCATCCAGCCCATACTTCCTTAACTTGCTGACAAGAATGCTGTGGGAGACCGTGTCAAAAGCTTTGCTAAAGTCAAGAAACAATACATCCACTGCTTTCCCTTCATCCACAGAACCAGTAATCTCATCATAAAAGGCGATTAGATTAGTCAGGCATGACCTTCCCTTGGTGAATCCATGCTGACTGTTCCTGATCACTTTCCTCTCCTCTAAGTGCTTCAGGATTGATTCCTTGAGGACCTGCTCCATGATTTTTCCAGGGACTGAGGTGAGGCTGACCGGCCTGTAGTTCCCAGGATCCTCCTTCTTCCCTTTTTTAAAGATGGGCACTACATTAGCCTTTTTCCAGTCATCCGGGACTTCCCCCGTTCGCCACGAGTTTTCAAAGATAATGGCCAAGGGCTCTGCAATCACAGCCGCCAATTCCCTCAGCACTCTCGGATGCAATTCGTCCGGCCCCATGGACTTGTGCACGTCCAGCTTTTCTAAATAGTCCCTAACCACCTCTATCTCTACAGAGGGCTGGCCATCTCTTCCCCATTTTGTGATGCCCAGCACAGCAGTCTGGGAGCTGACCTTGTTAGTGAAAACAGAGGCAAAAAAAGCATTGAGTACATTAGCTTTTTCCACATCCTCTGTCACTAGCTTGCCTCCCTCATTCAGTAAGGGGCCCACACTTTCCTTGGCTTTCTTCTTGTTGCCAACATACCTGAAGAAACCCTTCTTGTTACTCTTGACATCTCTTGCTAGCTGCAGCTCCAGGTGCGATTTGGCCCTCCTGATATCTTTCCTACATGCCCGAGCAATATTTTTATACTCTTCCCTGGTCATATGTCCAACCTTCCACTTCTTGTAAGCTTCTTTTTTATGTTTAAGATCCGCTAGGATTTCACCATTAAGCCAAGCTGGTCGCCTGCCATATTTACTATTCTTTCGACTCATCGGGATGGTTTGTCCCTGTAACCTCAACAGGGATTCCTTGAAATACAGCCAGCTCTCCTGGACTCCCTTCCCTTTCATGTTAGTCCCCCAGGGGATCCTGGCCATCTGTTCCCTGAGGGAGTCAAAGTCTGCTTTCCTGAAGTCCAGGGTCCGTATCCTGCTGCTTACCTTTCTTCCCTGCGTCAGGATCCTGAACTCAACCAACTCATGGTCACTGCCTCCCAGATTCCCATCCACTTTTGCTTCCCCCACTAATTCTACCCGGTTTGTGAGCAGCAGGTCAAGAAAAGCGCTCCCCCTAGTTGGCTCCCCTAGCACTTGCACCAGGAAATTGTCCCCTACGCTTTCCAAAAACTTCCTGGATTGTCTATGCACCGCTGTATTGCTCTCCCAGCAGATATCAGGAAAATTAAAGTCACCCATGAGAATCAGGGCATGCGATCTAGTAGCTTCCGTGAGTTGCCGGAAGAAAGCCTCATCCACCTCATCCCCCTGGTCCGGTGGTCTATAGCAGACTCCCACCATGACATCACTCTTGTTGCACACACTTCTAAACTTAATCCAGAGACACTCAGGTTTTTCCACAGTTTCGTACCGGAGCTCTGAGCAGTCATACTGCTCCCTTACATACAGTGCTACTCCCCCACCTTTTCTGCCCTGCCTGTCCTTCCTGAACAGTTTATAACCATCCATGACTGTACTCCAGTCATGTGAGTTATCCCACCAAGTCTCTGTTATTCCAATCACGTCATAATTCCTTGACATCACCAGGACCTCCAGTTCTCCCTGCTTGTTTCCAAGGCTTTGTGCATTTGTATATAAGCACTTGAGATAACCTGTTGATCGCCCCTCATTCCCAGTATGAGGCAGGAGCCCTCCCCTCACAGACATTCCTGCCTGTGCTTCCTCCCGGTATCCCGCTTTCCCACTTACCTCAGGGCTTTGGTCTCCTTCCCCCGGTGAACCTAGTTTAAAGCCCTCCTCACTAGGTTAGCCAGCCTGCTGGCAAAGATGTTCTTCCCTCTCTTCGTAAGATGGAGCCCGTCTCTGCCCAGCACTCCTCCTTCATGGAACACCATCCCATGGTCAAAGAATCCAAAGCCTTCTCTCCGACACCACCTGTGTAGCCATTCGTTGACCTCCACGATTCGACGGTCCCTACCCAGGCCTTTTCCTTCCACGGGGAGGATGGACGAGAACACCACTTGCGCCTCCAACTCCTTTATCCTTCTTCCCAGAGCCACGTAGTCCGCAGTGATCCGCTCAAGGTCATTCTTGGCAGTATCATTGGTGCCCACGTGGAGAAGCAGGAAGGGGTAGCGATCCGAGGGCTTAATGAGTCTCGGCAGTCTCTCCGTCACATCACGAATCTTAGCCCCTGGCAAGCAGCAGACTTCTCGGTTTTCCCGGTCAGGGCGGCAGATAGATGACTCAGTCCCCCAGAGGAGAGAGTCCCCGACCACCACCACCCGCCTTCTCCTCTTGGGAGTGGTGGTCGTGGAACCCCCAACCTCAGGACATCGCATCTCATGCCTCCCAACCAGCGGAGTCTCCTTCTGCTTTCTCCCCCCAGACATATCATCTGGTCCACTCTCCGCATTGGTACCTGTGGAGAGAACATGAAAGCGGTTAGTTACCTGTGTCTGTGTTACTGGAACCCGGACATTCCGCTTACCTCTTCTGGAGGTCACATGTTGCCAAGCTTCTTCACTGGCCTCTTGGCTCCTCTGTGCAACCTGCTCTATATCTTTAGAGCTTTGTGCCCCTAGAAGCCTATCCTGAGTTTGGTCCAGAAAATCCTCAGTCTCTCGTATACAACGCAGGGTCGTTGCCTGTTGCTCCAGACCTTCAATCTTCTCTTCCAATATGGAGACCAGCTTGCACTTTGTACAGACAAAGTCGCTTCTGTCCTGTGGAAGAAAGACAAACATGGCACATCCAGTGCAGGTCACAACAGCTGAACCCCCCCCTTCCATATCACCTACCTACTATGAGCTTCCTCAGAGACGTTGGCAAGATGTAAGCCTCACTGGGCTCACTCCAGGCGAACTCCCAGGCAAACTCCTGCTGTGAGCTGCTCTGCTGTCCCCGCTGCTCAGCTGGTTCGCGAGGCTCTGGCTATTTTTAAACAGCCAGGCTTCCCTGACGCAAACACACAGACACCCTAATGCCCGCCCCCTGCAGGCTAGCAGCCAATCAGACACTCACTCAGGCTCTCTCCCTGCCCTCCCAGCAAACACACGCTCGGATACTTCCTCAGCAAGCAAACACACACACTCGGATACTTACCAGTCCCAGGCAAACTCCTGCTGTGAGCTGCTCTGCTGTCCCCGCTGCTCAGCTGGTTCGCTGCCGCTCAGCTGGTTCGCGAGGCTCAGGTTCGGGTAGGCAATCACAGTTAGGGGACTCTGATTTTTAAGGCAGGGCAGAGCAAACAAGCAGTCTACCGCCCCTGAGCAGGGCAGGGCAAACAATCTGCCTATGGCTGTAGCCCCCAATAATCACACCTAGTGGCAAAAGTGCAGTGGGGGAGCATGGGAACCTGGGCCCACCCTACTCCACCAGGTTCTGACCCAGGGGTCCTATAAAGCCATGAAATTCTCAGATAATGGTTTAATCATTGGCTTCTGATACATTCCCTGGGTCACTTCCTACAGCAAGGCTCATCTTGGGCATCTTCTCGGCTGGCAATGTTTTAGCATCCCAGTCAGTCTCTGGGATCGGCTTGTTGTCCACAGCATAGTCCAGGTCCATGGTTCCCATCACTTGGAGAGTTGCAGGAGCTTGTAGCACACATCCTTCCTTCTTGCCAGCCAGCCCTGATTGAACTGGACTGCTTCCTTTTATCTGTCCCTTCCACCTGCAGCACGCGCAGCACGGGCGATGCAGTGTGGTCTCCTGGGCCCACAGTGATTGGCCAGGCACCATTGGCCCAGTGCAGGGTTGGTATACCCTGTCACACAGAGCAAATGTATTTTATAATATGCCTTTGTAAAGCAGAAGTGTTATCAGTAGACATTGTATTAGACTCTTTATAAAGTTCACATGAAGGTGAGTATTACAGTATCAGGATCAAGTCCAAACTTATGAGACATAATAAAGGAAGAGAGTTATTGAAAATGATTGCAATTATATAGTGAAAGTAAGAGAGCTTTCCAAATTAGGGTGGTGCAAATTTTTTTAAATTTTATTTTACTCTTCTGTAAAGCATTATGATGATTGCTTTCTTAGTTACTCAGATCAAGTCACTGCATTGTTATTTGCTTTTGAAAACTCCATAATTTGGAATGATTGAGCAAAAATTAGTTCCATGAAGAAACAATACAGTAAAATGTTGTTTTGCATAGCATCTTGCATGCATATTCAGAAGCTGCAGGTAAGGGCTGTTGTGTACCAACTACTTCAGGCAGCTGACTGATATTCCTGAGTCTAGATTTGAACTCAGTCTTACTTCCGTCTGTAATATGAAAATTTTGTGATTTTAAATGTGCTTAATGTGCCTGTTACAAATATTTAAAACCTATTTGCCATCATGTCACAGTTGCAGGGTTAGCTGCATCTTTGTCCCCTTCCCACTCTCCCTGAGTTCACTCCTTGAGGTGCCAAGCCTTGTGTTTTTACCTCTTCTGGGGTGGAATTCTGCAATTCTCCTTCTCTTAGACTAGGTCATGGGCTACAACACCTTGTGTATAAAGTGTGCTTACCCAGTAAGTCTGACTGGGTTTGGCATTTGCAGTTCTTCCTTTCAGGGGCCCCTGACCAGTGGTGTTACAGTGACTGGACAGCTTTCAAACCAAAGTATTGTTTAATTTTAACAGTAGAAACAAAGCACTTGGAGAAAAAGGATTTTAAAACAACAATCTACATACATATCTACCTTATCTAAAGCTCTACCATTCTGTGATGGTAGCCTAGGCAGACATAGCATCTTCAGACATCCTGGTGAGTGCCTGTGTCAGTCTGTTTTCCCCAAACAAAGTTAAACAACTACCCCTTCTCTTCAGAGAGAGTCCTTTTTAAAAACTGTTATAATGCTTTTGACCTCTGGTTCCCATGCCTTCTCCAGTCCAGGCATTGTCTTGTAACAACTTTCAAGTGTTTCCTGAGGTGAAGGCTGGCTTATCTTGGACCATTCTTTCTCCTTCCTGACTGTTTTTTCCTTTTATAGCCTGCTATTAAACTAAGCAACGTATTCATACAGTAACCATCTGAATAACCAAGTCAGCATACAGTATTCATAAACTATTACAGAGCAGCTCCACATCTGTCACACGCTCATTAAAGAATAGTGTTGGAATCCTGCCAGTGGGTATTCTCTTGGACAGTTCTGCTTACATGGGGTTTTGGGTTAGTATGGATGGGCTTAACTGTGTTTAAACTACATTTGGAAACTGTTTTGATTTATGCTTAGCATGGATGGGGTTTTTCGTTGTAGACATCTGTTATGTTTCCAGGGGTAAAGTACAGATCTTGGTATGTAGCTCATGACGGGTGATACATACAGCGGCTTGTAACAACATTTTTTGAAGATTTGTGATACATAATTGTTGATGTTTATAGGCCATTGAAATGAAGAGAGGGGAGAGAAGCACATGTGTTGCAGCAGTATAGACAACATTGAATTTGAAAGTTGTCGTGCCTGTAATGAGGAAAAAATAGGAACTTAATAAAACATTAAAAAAGAGACAACTTAGATTTTTCTTAAAATTACAGAGAACAGTGAACATTAAAGTAATGAGATCTGGAATTTTGTACTGACTCTTGCCTAATAGAAGTACATTTTTCCAGATGCTCATTCTAAATATACAGTGTTTATCATGGTGGATACATTTTCAGCTATTAATGTACATACTAATCTCACTGTTAAAACTTGAGAGTAGAGGTACACTGTAAATAATCTTTAACTCTGTGGTAATATTTACAAAATCTTAGTTTTTAATCACTGATGGTATTACTGCCACAGCTGCTCCATCAGGTGGGCAGTCTGGATGATCATGGATAACCTTACAACCCAAGAGTGAGAAAAGTGTCTGCAGATACAAAAAAATGGATAAGTATTAGCTCCTTGTGAAAGCTTGGCAATAAAAAACCATGCTCAGTAATTTTTTAGAAAAGATATTTGTGTAGGGATATTTGTACTTTTTTCTTTACATATGAGTGTTTTCCTTCCTACAGCTGTGTGAATTAGTGTCTAATTTCTAGGGCTGCTTTTAAGTGTCACCTGTGTGGCATTAACTCCTGTGACAGTACTAGATCTTTCTCTGCCATCTCAAATCCTTGCCAATTACATACTTATTCCTGATAATGGAATGTAATAAATGGTGCACACATACCTATGTTTTGTCATTCATACTGTGACATGAAATAAATGCAAAACACATTCTAAGCTGATCTTAACATTTTAAGTGCCCTTACAAATTTAGTTGCTTCTCACCACAGGCTGGCTGGTTGTCCTTCAGCCAGGCTCTCCCCTTTGATCAGCACTTCAGTCACTTGGTGGTGATGTATGTAGATGGAGGAGGAAGAGCATGGCAAACATCTCTCCCTTTTATCATGTCCTTTCTTCCCTCTTGGCTTTGCCTCCCCCCGCCCCCTTGAGAGTCAGGTGAACATTACCTCATCGCTGTCCCAAACTGACCAAAGGAAGGGGGGTGACTCACTTGAGAGTCCAGCCGATCCTTTGTTGTTGTCTAGGCCAGTGTCCTTTGTTCCTGTGAGGTTGGGCTGGGTTTCTCCATTACATGCCCTGATGAGGTGTGAACTGCCCCTCTCTTCCTGGAGAGTTTTGCCTGGGCTTCTTTTAAGCCATGAGGACACATTTTCAACCTCATAACTATATACATGAAATTACAACCTATAACATTACTATAACAACAATGCTCAGTGCATCATGAGCCTTCTGAAGACACACGGCATGACAAACTTTGCATTGGATACCACACAATCATATTATAAGGATGAACGTGGGGCCTGCAGCCTGAGCCCTGCCATTCAGGGCTGAAACCCTCAGGCTTTGGCTTGGGCCATGTGTAGAGGGGCTCGGGCTTCAGCCCTGGACCACAGCAAGTCTAAGCCAGCCCTTGCGACCCCATTCAAAGTGGGTCACGACCCACTTTGGGGTCCTGACCCACAGTTTGAGAACCACTGATATAAGCTAAATAAAAGAGAATTAAAAGTAAGAGAGAAAAATGTAGATGAGGTTTCAAACTGGGTGAAAACAAGGGCAGTAAGCAGCTATCCATTACTATAATAACCTGAACATCATTGTTAGCTCAACTGGCAATCTGACCTCTGCTGTCTCTTGAGAGTTACTTAGAAACTATAATATCTTATAGATCGCTATGTTAATCAGTAGATTTGTGATCATGTGTTGTTAGTGAATGTATTAGTCAGCAATTTTCTCATTTATTAATGAATTATGAGCTATTTCTGTTTAGCAGATAAGTGCATTTGGAAAGGATTAAGAAAACTTTAATCATATTATGGGGTCTTTATAAACGATGTATAGTGGATACTGATTGGTTTACATTTAAATTAATTTCAGAAGATGACATATGCACTTTCACTTACAATGTGTGATTGTGTCTGGAATAGTTTGCAAAATGACTCAGTCATTTTGGAAACCAAGGGTCTATCTATCATTTAGAAATGAATAGAAATAGATTTCTGTCATTTAGAAATGTAAATTAATACTGCCAAGACGATCCTTCCTTGGGAAAATAAAATGTGTACCTTTCAAATTTGTCTTTAATGTAGTTGATTGAGGTGTGTATTGTTTCATGAGTTACTTCAGGATGTTAAAGAACTAACCTAAACTTGTGAGACATTACCATGGTTGTCATTAAAATTTGTAGCAGATGTTCCTTTTTCTACTGCAGTGTGCACACTATTCCTTACATTCAGTGTTTGGGGGAACTAACGTTAATTTGTGGTGTTTTGTATAATTCAAGATCCACTTTGGATTAGAGAATGAATGGGAAGGCCATCTCTGGGACCCAGCATGGAGGTTCAAAATTGCAGGACACTTAGGCACAGTACAGAGGCTTAAAACTCCAGTAACATTAATTACTTGCAAACAGCAACTGTAAAGAGCTGAATGGTAATGACTGTTCATTTTTGTCTCTCAAGATTTTCCTTTTCCACTCAGAGACTGAATAAAACAGTATAAATTATAGAATTTCAGAGAGGGAAAAGGCTAGAGAAAACAGGCCTGTGTAACTGATTACTTGAGCAGTTTCTAAAGCAGTGATTCCAAACCATTGGTCCAAGTTCCATAGATATGTGCTCTTAACCACTGGTAATTTGAGGTTTTCTGAGGGAGAGTCGAGAGTTTAATGAGGGTAAACTGTTGGATTCTTCTGTCGCTTCGACAGATGAGTTTTCAATTAGTGGTGTTCCCCAAGGGTCAGTCCTAGGACCAATCCTATTCAACCTATTCATAAATGATCTGGAGAAGGGGTAAACAGCAAGGTGGCGAAGTTTGCAGATGATACTAAACTGCTCAAGATAGTTAAGACCAAAGCAGACTGTGAAGAACTTCAAAAAGATCTCAAAAAACTAAGTGATTGGGCGACAAAATGGCAAATGAAATTTAATGTGGATAAATGTAAAGTAATGCACATTGGAAAAAATAATCCCAATTATACATACAATATGAAGTGGGCTAATTTAGCTACAACTAATCATGAGAAAGATCTTGGAGTCATCGTGGATAGTTCTCTGAAGATGTCCACGCAGTGTGCAGCAGCAGTCAAAAAAGCAAACTGGATGTTAGGAATCATTAAAAAGGGATAGAGAATAAGACAGAGATATTTTATTGCCCTTATATAAATCCATGGTACACCCACATCTTGAATATTGCATACAGATGTGGTCCTCTCATCTCAAAAAAGATATACTGGCATTAGAAAAGGTTCAGAAAAGGGTAACTAAAATGATTAGGGGTTTGGAACAGGTCCCATATGAGGAGAGATTAAAGAGACTAGGACTTTTCATCTTGGAAAAGAGGAGACTAAGGGGGGATATGATAGAGGTATATAAAATCATGAGTGGTGTGGAGAAAGTGAATAAGGAAAAGTTATTTACTTGTTCCCATAATATAAAAATAGGGGCCACCAAATGAAATTAATGGGTAGCAGGTTTAAAACAAATAAAAGGAAGTTCTTCTTCACTCAGCGCACGGTCAACCTGTGGAACTCCTTGCCTGAGGAGGTTGTGAAGGCTAGGACTATAACAGGGTTTAAGAGAGAACTGGATAAATTCATGGAGGTTAAGTTCATTAATGACTATTAACCAGGATGGGTAAGAAGTGGTTTCCCTAGCCTCTGTTTTTCAAAGGGTGGAGATGGATGGCAGGAGAGAGATCACTAGATCATTACCTGTTAGGTTCACTGCCTCTGGAGCACCTGGCATTGGCCACTGTCAGTAGACAGGATACTGGGCTGGATGGACCTTTAGACTGACCCAATATGGCCATTCTTATGTTCTTATGTAATGTTGATTGAGTTCTGGATTTATTTGTTTTTATGGCTTTTCATATGGGAAGCTATTCCAATCCTGGATTTGCAAATGTGGCTATATGTTTTGCAAGTGTAGTCATTGTTGGGGAGAGAGGTTGAGGCGTTGGCTTTATGACATGCTCTTTTCTCCTGCAGAGACTTCACATGCCACTACTCAAAATTGGACATGGCCTCATAACACAGATCTCTCCATCTGGGTCTGTCCAGTGCAACGAGTTCTCAGATTCTAATGTCTATCTTGAGTTTGGCCTTCAAGGTGTTTTTATATCTAAGGATAGGTCAACCCTTAGAGGGGGTTCCCATGCTCAGTTGGCTGTGGAACACTGCTTTCAGAGTATGGGAAAGCTCCATGCAGATCATATTGCTGACCCAGCAAAGTTGAGCCCTGATGAGCGTGGTCTCAATGCCAGGGAGTTGGCACCTCTGATTAGGTCTTTGGTATTGGGATCCTATCCTGCCACTTGATGTTGCAGGTGAATATTAGGCAACGAAGGTGGAAGTTATTTGATATGACGTTGTAGAATGTCCACGTCTCACAGCCGTGGAGGAGTAATGTGAGTACAACAGCATGATAAATTTTTATCTTGGTTCTGAGCAGACTTCACGCCCCTAACAGAGCCTGTAGGTGAGCCTGCCACATGCCAAGCTGGCCTTTGTCAGGCACTGAATGATTTCATCATCCAACATGTCGTTGCTGGAAAGCATGCTACACGGGTGATAGAATTTCCTGACCGAGCTGAGGGATGTATTGTCAGTTGTGATGATAGGATCATGCTGCTTGTGATGCTGGTGGTCTGGTACATGACCTCTGTCTTTTTCAGCTGATTGTGGAACCGAAGCATTTTGAGCCATAGACAGAGCAGTCCACAATAAGCTGACTGTCCTCAAGTGTGTGTGCAAGGGGGTCACAGTTGTCAGCAAACAGGAGCTCTCTTAGTAACTCTTTGATTATGTTGGCATGTGATCTGTGGTGCTGTAGACTGAATAGTCCCCATCCAATCTAAACCAGATGTGTACACCTCTGTGAAAGTGAACAAGAGCATGCAAATGTGAACAAGAGCATGGCTGAAAAGACAGTGGCAAAGAGCACTGGAGCCATTATGCATTCTTATTTGGTGATGGATAAGGCTTCTGATGAGTCACCACACTCCAGCACCCTGGCCATCATGAAATGAGCGGATGACAGCAATCGTCTTGTCTGCACAGCCAAGTTTATGAAAGAGTTTCCATAGACACTCACGATTAATGATGTATAAGATCTTGGTCAGGTCAACAAACACAATGTAGAAGTTCTTGTTCTGTTCACAAGGTTTCTCTTTTATTTGTTGGGCTGCAAAGATCATGTCTGTGGTATCATGGCCAGCAAGAAAGCAACACTGTGACTCTTGATAAACTGAGTCAACTAGGTAATACACGAGCCTGTTGAGAATGACCCATGCAAGGATCTTTCCCACTATAGATGGCAGTGAGATTCCATGATGGTTGTAACAGATAGATATGCTTCCCTTCATTTTGTATAGATGGACTATGAAACATCCTTATGCTCCTGGGACATAGTACCGTGTTTCCATATAGTCCTGAAAATGTTCTTGAGTCTCCTGACCAGGTGGGCACCTCCACATTTGTACACTTCAGGTAGAAAGCCATCAGGATCTGGAGACTTGCCCATGGACAGTTGCTTAATGGCCTTAGTACCGTTGTCTAGAAAAGGGTAAATGGACAGCTCTTCCAGCACAGGACACTGCCGGAGGGAGTTGATGACTTCATCAGACATAGTGGATTGACACTTCAGGACACTATTAAAGTGCACTGCCCAGCGAAAGAGAATGTCACCTTTGTCTGTGACCAGCAAGTTACCATCTGCTGTGAGAACAGGGGCTGTACCACTGGATTTTGTGCCATACACAGCATGGAGACCTTTGTAGAAGACCTTCATATCATGCTTGTCAGCTGCTTCCTTCAGTTCTGCAGTTGACTTTAGTAAGGCTTTTGATACTTTTCAGAGTAGCAGCCGTGTTAGTCTGTATTCGCAAAAAGAAAAGGAGTACTTGTGGCACCTTAGAGACTAACAAATTTATTAGAGCATAAGCTTTCGTGAGCTACAGCAAGTGAGCTGTAGCTCACGAAAGCTTATGCTCTAATAAATTTGTTAGTCTCTAAGGTGCCACAAGTACTCCTTTGCTTTTGATACTGTGTCACATGACTTTCATATAAATAAACTAGGGAAATACAACCTAGATGCAGCTACTATAAGGTAGGTGTATAACTGGTTGGAAAATCGTTCCCAGAGAGTAGTTATCAGTGGTTCACAGTCATCCTGGAAGGGCATAATGGGTGGGGTCCCGCAGGGATCGGTTCTGGGTCTGGTTCTGTTCAATATCTTCATCATCGATTTAGATAAATGTCATAGAGAGTACGCTTATAAAGTTTGCGGATGATACCAAGCTGGGAGGGGTTGCAAGTGCTTTGGAGAATAGAAATAAAATTCAAAATAATCTGGACAAGCTAGAGAAACAGTCTGAAGTAAATAGGATGAAATTCAATAAGGATAAATGCAAAGAACTCCACTTAGGAAGGACCAATCAGTTGCTCACATACAAAATGGGAAATGACTGCCTAGGAAGCAGTACTACGGAAAGGAATCTGGGGTCATAGTGGATCACAAGCTAAATATAAGTCTGAAGTGAGCTGTAGCTCACGAAAGCTTATGCTCTAATAAATTTGTTAGTCTCTAAGGTGCCACGGGTACTCCTTTTCTTTTTGCGAATACAGACTAACACGGCTGCTACTCTGAAACCTGTAAATATAAGTCGTCAGTATAACACTGTTGCAAAAAAGCGTGAACATCCTTCTGGGATGTATTAGCAGGAGTGTTGTAAGCAAGACATGAGAAGTAATTCTTCTGCTCTACTCCTTACTGAATGAGGGAGGCAAGCTAGTGACAGAGGATGTGGAAAAAGCTAATGTACTCAATGCTTTTTTTGCCTCTGTTTTCACTAACAAGGTCAGCTCCCAGACTGCTGTGCTGGGCAACACAAAATGGGGAAGAGATGGCCAGCCCTCTGTAGAGATAGAGGTGGTTAGGGACTATTTAGAAAAGCTGGACGTGCACAAGTCCATGGGGCCGGACGAATTGCATCCGAGAGTGCTGAAGGAATTGGCGGCTGTGATTGCAGAGCCCTTGGCCATTATCTTTGAAAACTCGTGGCGAACGGGGGAAGTCCCGGATGACTGGAAAAAGGCTAATGTAGTGCCCATCTTTAAAAAAGGGAAGAAGGAGGATCCTGGGAACTACAGGCCGGTCAGCCTCACCTCAGTCCCTGGAAAAATCATGGAGCAGGTCCTCAAAGAATCAATCCTGAAGCACTTAGAGGAGAGGAAAGTGATCAGGAACAGTCAGCATGGATTCACCAAGGGAAGGTCATGCCTGACTAATCTAATCGCCTTTTATGATGAGATTACTGGTTCTGTGGATGAAGGGAAAGCAGTGGATGTATTGTTTCTTGACTTTAGCAAAGCTTTTGACACGGTCTCCCACAGCATTCTTGTCAGCAAGTTAAGGAAGTATGGGCTGGATGAATGCACTATAAGGTGGGTAGAAAGCTGGCTAGATTGTCGGGCTCAACGGGTAGTGATCAATGGCTCCATGTCTAGTTGGCAGCCGGTGTCAAGTGGAGTGCCCCAGGGGTCGGTCCTGGGGCCCGTTTTGTTCAATATCTTCATAAATGATCTGGAGGATGGTGTGGATTGCACTCTCAGCAAATTTGCGGATGATACTAAACTGGGAGGAGTGGTAGATACGCTGGAGGGGAGGGATAGGATACAGAAGGACCTAGACAAATTGGAGGATTGGGCCAAAAGAAATCTAATGAGGTTCAATAAGGATAAATGCAGGGTCCTGCACTTAGGATGGAAGAATCCAATGCACCGCTACAGACTAGGGACCGAATGGCTCGGCAGCAGTTCTGCGGAAAAGGACCTAGGGGTGACAGTGGACGAGAAGCTGGATATGAGTCAGCAGTGTGCCCTTGTTGCCAAGAAGGCCAATGGCATTTTGGGTTGTATAAGTAGGGGCATAGCGAGCAGATCGAGGGACGTGATCGTTCCCCTCTATTCGACACTGGTGAGGCCTCATCTGGAGTACTGTGTCCAGTTTTGGGCCCCACACTACAGGAAGGATGTGGATAAATTGGAAAGAGTACAACGAAGGGCAACAAAAATGATTAGGGGTCTAGAGCACATGACTTATGAGGAGAGGCTGAGGGAGCTGGGATTGTTTAGTCTGCAGAAGAGAAGAATGAGGGGGGATTTGATAGCTGCTTTCAACTACCTGAAAGGGGGTTTCAAAGAGGATGGCTCTAGACTGTTCTCAATGGTAGCAGATGACAGAACGAGGAGTAATGGTCTCAAGTTGCAATGGGGGAGGTTTAGATTGGATATTAGGAAAAACTTTTTCACTAAGAGGGTGGTGAAACACTGGAATGCGTTACCTAGGGAGGTGGTAGAATCTCCTTCCTTAGAGGTTTTTAAGGTCAGGCTTGACAAAGCCCTGGCTGGGATGATTTAACTGGGACTTAGTCCTGCTTTGAGCAGGGGGTTGGACTAGATGACCTTCTGGGGTCCCTTCCAACCCTGATATTCTATGATTCTATGATACTCCATGCTGATTAGGCCTCAGCTGGAGTATTGTGTCCAGTATAATTTCTGGGTGCCACATTTCAGGAAAGATGGTGAAAAATTGGAGAAAGTCCAGAGAAGAGCAACAAAAAGGAGTAAAGGTCTAGAAAACATGACCTATGAGGGAAGATTGAAAATATTGGCTTTGTTTAGTTGGGAGAAGAGAAGACAGAGGGGACATAACAGTTTTCAAATACATAAAAGGTTGTTATAAGGAGGAGGGAGAAAAATTGTTCTTCTTAACGTCTGAGGTTAGGACAGGAAGCAATGGGCTTAAATTGCAGCAAGGGTGGTTAAGGTTGGATAGTAGGAAAAAATTCCTAATTGTCAGAGTGGTTAAGCACTGAAATAAATTTTCTAGGGAGGTGGTGAAATCTCCATCATTGGGGATTTTTAAGAACAGGTTGGACAAACACCTGTCAAGGATGGTCTAGATCAGGGGTTGGCAAACTTTTTGGCCCGAGGGCCACATCAGGGTGCCAAACTATATGGAAGGCCGGGTAGGGAAGGCTGCGCCTCTCCAAACAGCCTGACCCCCGCCCCCTCCTACTTCCTGCCCCCTGACTGCCCCCCTCAGTACCCCTGACCTATCCAAACCCCCCTGCTCTTTGTCCCCTGACTGCCCCTGCGGGGGAGCGGGTATAGCAGGGGAGGGGCTGGGGGCTAGACTCCCCGGCTGGGTTTCCAAGGGCAGGGCAGGACAGTCTCGCGGGCCGGATGTGGCCCGTGGGCCGTAGTTTGCCCACCTCTGGTCTAGATAATACTTAGTTCTGCCTTGAGTGCAGGGGACTGGACTAGATGACCTCTCGAGGTCCCTTCCAGTTCTATGGTTCTATGATTCTATGAGAGTAGGATGTCAGAACTCTTCTTGACAGCAGTAAACTGAGCTCCTTGTTTAAGTAGGAATATCTGTGCTGTCCCCAGCAGCTACCTCTGCCTTCAGTCCCATTTATTTACTAACTCACTGTGGAGACTAGGTTGCACAAAACACCAGTCTTGTGAGAGAACATTTCACAAAGTAAAACTATTTCCCCATGGTATTTCTCCCTCCCACCCCACCCCCCACTGTTCCTCTGATATCCTTGTTAACTGCTGGAATTAGCCTACCTTGCTTGTCACCATGAAAGGTTTTCCTCCTTTCCCCCCCCTGCTGCTGGTGATGGCTTATCTTAAGTGATCACTCTCCTTACAGTGTGTATGATAAACCCATTGTTTCATGTTCTCTGTGTGTGTGTGTGTGTGTGTGTGTGTGTGTGTGTGTGTGTGTGTGTGTGTGTGTGTATAAATCTCTCCTCTGCTTTTTCCACCAAATGCATCCGATGAAGTGAGCTGTAGCTCACGAAAGCTTATGCTCTAATAAATTTGTTAGTCTCTAAGGTGCCACGGGTACTCCTTTTCTTTTTGATAAGGTGGTAAACTAAATTTTTCCCATAGCTAATCTATGTGGAAATGTGCTTTTATTATTGTTATCCTGTGTTACGGGTTAGATTTAATTCAGTAACGAGAGAAGTAAAATAGCTAGGCTTAGTCCGCTTTACTAATCAAAGATTATTAGTCAAAGATTAATTAAATAATAATATTTATTAATATTAATAATTAATTAATTAATAAGATTAATTAAATAATAATAATAATGTACTTCATTTATCTACTACGAGCTACTTTCTTGTTTTGGTTACATTACACTTTCAATTTCAATTACAGCTATGACAACAAACTCCTCCCAGGCTGTGATCAATACATTTTGCTTTTGAGAGCTGAATGCATCTGTTAGCAATAAAACAATTTACATTCCTGGTTAACAGTTCTTTTTGTGAGAGCTGATTTCCCAATATATATGTTCACAAGAGTCAGCTTCACAAGCCTAATTAAAGTTTTTCTTTATCTGGTAACTGCTGCAGCATCTAGAAATTTTTGTAACTAAAACTTTGCAAACAGTGTTTTTCCATTTACTCTTTGGCCTGGCTGCAAAGCAGCATGGGCTTTGGCTTAGTTCAGTCAGTATTCAACTTCCCTCACTCTGTTTGTTTCATCCATCTGTTGAGTTTTGTCATTAACCAAGATTGCAAGCTCTTCAGGGGCAAGAACACTCTCACAGATCAAGAATCCTAAACCATGGTGATATCGTAGTTAACTCAACCAGTCATCAACCTTATTATACAGCTAATTTGCATGTGACAGTTTCATTGGTTGCATGAAGGAAATTGCACAGATGGTGGTTTACTTGGCCCAGTTACCACAATTCTTAAAAACCATTCTTAAAACACAAAAGACATACATAATAACCACAAACAATATCTTCTCCAACCATAGCACAAACCCCTCAATTCACCGCTTGCACAAATCAACACAAAATCCCCCAGCACAACCATTGAGAGACAAACCAGTGCAGCAATCCACACAACAACATAGTAATACCAAGCATGCACAGCCCCACACCACACCACACCATACATCTCTCATTATCTACATGAACAGATCATCGAGGGTCTACCAGCACAACACACACACTTGACTACCCTCACTCATGCTTACCATAAAACCATAAACTTGAGTGGAAAATCCTTGGGTTATCACTAGTGTTGACACAAGTGTTTACTAATTTGGCTTATCACCACTCTACTATCTTTCCCTTCGGATTTTGTCATACTGTAGTTCGTTCTTCTAATTGGAATCCCACTTCCATTCATTAGGAGATAAATGTTTCTAAACTGCACATATTCCTGAACTCTCAAGTTATTTTCTCTCTCACCAAATTGTCAAGCTAGCCTGGTAACTTCATGTATATGGAGCACACTAATTTCAGTACCTGGCTCTTTGGGATATGTTTGGAAATCAATGGTAAGAGTTGCCAGGTTTCAGCACTGCAGGTGTGAGGTTCGAGTATTTGACTAATTAGCCTATCTATGAGAAGAAACTCTGAAATCAGGTGTCTGAGTAGCAAAGTCCACATAATTTAAAACACAGTTTGATTGGTTTAGTGTTCTTGCAGAAGAGGTAGTATAAAATCTAGAAAAGGGACTGTATACAAGAAAAGTCTCTATAGACTTCTTGTATTGTACAGCAGTACAAAAGAGTGATGGTCCCCAGCTGTATTGCACTGGAGGTACACATGCACTGGAGACTGGAAAAGTTTTCATTGGCAGTATCCATTGGTCCATGGCTGTGACCTCTACCTCCTTGTGCTCTGAACCAAGGTGTGAACTGACTGCCTCTTTAGCTCCTTTCTACCACCCTTGGCTTGAGATAGAACCCTACCAGTGTCCTCAGCTTTGTTAGCATTCCTGCTTTGAATTAAAGTTCCTTTATATAAAGAGTTTTTATATTTTTCTAGATGGTTAGCTAATTTGAGTGATTATTTAGACAGACAGTGTTAGTAAGGGACTTGACTCCCCCACCTGATACCCCACCACTTGGGATAATTATTATACCTAAGAACCCCAGCTTCAAGTCCTGTGTGGCCTGCCCTCAGGTCTTATTGGTTAGTGATTTCCATTGCATTTGTTTGTATTTCCTTGGGGGGGCTATCTTACATCCCCTCCAATTGTAATGTCTGCTGTTCCTTTCACATTTAAACCCAGATATCTTGAGAGTTCTAGCTCAGAAAACTCTTGATCAAATGCTCAATGAGACTGCGGTCTGACCCCTGTACATTGGCTGGAGGTACCAAGAACTGTCCCTCCAAGTATGGTACTCCTGGGCTCCAGATCATCAGAGGGCAGAGTTAAGGACCCTAGCAGGCAGAGCAGACAGGAGGAGCGCAAAAAGTGAGAAAAACCCTCTCCCAGGCCCTCATCCAAGAAGAGGTCATCTTCCCCTACACCCTCCCTGTCTGGTAAGACTCCATGTCCCAGTATTGGTGTGTTGGAGCTCATAGGGAACACAGGTCTGAGTTGTCAGTACTGAGAGCCAACAGTGCTCCAAAATCACTGACGGGTGTGACTGGCTCCAGCACCATCAAGGAAAAGAAGGAGAGATTGACCCCTACATTGACAGTACTGTCCTGTTTCACTGCCCAACCAAAATCAGCATCATCGACTGTGCAAGAGGCAGAAGCCCCTCACGCTCTCCATCCCTCATGGCTGGCAATACTATCCTCAACAGCCTGGCTGTGTATTCTGACCCAGTGTTGATGATGCCTTGGAAATGGTGATCACTAGAGAGGTGCCCACACCTTTGATGCCCCATTCGTTGCTACCGCTGACCAGCTGAGGTGCCACAAGACACCCAGTACCAGCAGCCCACTTGTGAAATCTGAGGCCTTGTACTTTTCTAGCACACTTGAGACTGAGACAGTGGCTCCACAGATCATATTGAGATGTGATATTAGCCCCTATAGAAGTTGCACAGTCTTTTTAGGGCACCCTTTCACTCCTACAGGTCACACTACCCAGCTTGAGACCAATGGCACTTACCCCATTTGGACCTCTTCCTTATCCATATGATCCCTCACACTGGCCCTAATGGGACTCCTAGGATCCATATCTGAGACCTCCTGAGTTCAGAGGAGCAGAGAGGGAGTTCAGATGTAGATTGTCTAATAAGGAAGAACCACACCTCACTCAGGGGCACTATGAGGAGGAAGAACAACCTGAACAAAAGGACCTACTGGCCTTTGAGGCACTTTTGTCCTCATCTTCTGATGAAGCAGTTGCATGTGCCTCTCCATCGCCACCTGATGAAGATAAACATTTCCAGGAGCTCTCAAGGAGAATTGTGGATGTGCTCCAGATTCCCCTGGAGGAAGTTCAGGAAACCATTCTCAAGCTGCTGGATACTCTCCAGAATGCAGACCCTAGCAAGGTTGCGCTTCCAATCAAGGAGACCGTACTAAGAACCAGCCAAGATGGTTTGACAAACACAGCCACTTTTGCCCCCACTCTGCCCCCCACAGAGAAGAAATACTCTGTACCCTCTAAAGGGCAGAATGCTTGTTTTTGCCCCCTCTCCCAAGGTACCCAGTGGTTTAGGCCATCATTGAGCATTATTGTTTGCACCAACCTAGGTCTGGTACCTCCAACAAGGATCAAAATTAGACCTCTTTGGAAGAAAGAGTTTCACCCCAGCTAGCCTACTATTCCATACTGAGAATTATCAGGCCTTGATGGCTAAATGTAATTTAATTAATTATAATAAGCTTTCTGAGTTCACCAACAAATTACCCCTACTGTTTAGATTACAATCCCAGGCCATCATCAACGATAGTAAGCTTAATACCTAGGTTGCCTCTCCAAGCTTCAGTAGTCGCAGCAGATACAGCTTCTCACTCCATGGTGACATTGGCTGTCATGAAACAAGCTCCAGGGCTCCAAATGTCTGGGTTTCCCAGTGACGCTTATGCTATTGTGGAGGATCTTTCTTTCAAGGGCAAAAGCCTATTCAGTGACAAAAAGTCACTGCATACCATTAAGGACTCCATACAACCCTTTGCTTCCTGGGCATATTCACCCTGGCACCTCAGAAAACACTCTAAACCACTGCCAGACAAACAACATCCTGCTCTTTAGAAGTTTACCACCAAAGATCCTGAGAGGCTCCCAGGCAGTACCAGGGAGTGCAGCACAGCAGACAGAACATCCCTCTGTCATTCACTCCCCACACCCATCTTCCCACAAAATAATACTTTTGTCAGGACCCTCAAGAGCTGCAAACCAGCCTCCTTATCACCTAGCATCCATAATCCATTCAATGGCCATCTGATCTGTTTCTACCAGGCGTGACATCATATCATGTTGAACAGACGGGCCTAGAGATTGTTACTACCAGTTACATTATAGTATTTCTGTCCTTCCATACTACAAAACCTCTTCCCTGTCCCTCTTCAGGGACCCCTTTCATGAGAGGACACTCAGAGAGGAAGTAGACTCCTTGCTCCAGCTAGGAGTGATGGGGAAGGGGGTGTTGTTCAAGGTATTTCCTCATTCCCCAAAAGAAGGAAGATTGGAGACCAATTCTGGATCTCAGATAACGGAATATCTTCATCTGCTGTTCAAGATTCAAAATGATCACCCTTTATCTTTTATAATCTCCTCTCTGTACAAAGGTGGCTGGCGTGCAGGTCTCGATTTGAAGGATACCTATTTCCACATAGACATTCACCCAGTACACAGGAGGTTCCTGCATTTTTACAGTGGGCCAAGACCATTATTGATTCACACTGCTTCTTTGCAATCTCTTGATGACCCGAAGGATTTTCATGAAGGTGCTATCCAGGGTGGCAGCATATCTGCATACCCTGGGCATTCAGGTAGGTATTTCCCTATCTCAACAACCAGTTGCTCATGAGTCGATCATACTGGGAGGTACAGGTGACAATCCTGACAGAACCTTTCATCTGCTACTGAAACCTAGGCCAATCTGGGACTTCAGCCTTGGATCGTGAGCACTCATGAATCCTCCCTTAAAACCTTTAGCCTCCTTCTTCATTTGTCTCTGAAGGTGGCCTTTCTGACTATCTCCTCTACCACAAGAACAGTTGAGTTTGGGTCCCTTATGGCAGACCCCTCCCTACACAGTCTTCCAAAAGGAGAAGGTTTCCGTGACATTACCCTCCCTCCCCCACCCCCCATATTCATCCCAAAGGTTCCCTCTGAATGCCATATGAATCAGGTAATACACCTACCTCTTTTCTGCCCAAAGTATCATGCCACCAAAGAAGGTAAGAAGCTCCATTCTCTGGATGTCCATCAAGCCTTAGCTTTCTACTGGCTAAGGACAAAACCCTTCAGGAAATCTCCAAGACTCTGTTTCCTTTGCTGAACAGATAAGATGGGAAGCAGTCTTCTCACAAAAAGAAAAGGAGTACCCGTGGCAACTTAGAGACTAACAAATTTATTAGAGCATAAGCTTTCGTGAGCTACAGCTCACTTCATCGGATGCATTTGGTGGAAAAAGCAGAGGAGAGATTTAAATACACACACACAGAGAACATGAAACAATGGGTTTATCATACACACTGTAAGGAGAGTGATCACTTAAGATAAGCCATCACCAGCAGCGGGGGGGGAAAGGAGGAAAACCTTTCATGGTGACAAGCAAGGTAGGCTAATTCCAGCAGTTAACAAGAATATCAGAGGAACAGTGCGGGGGGGAGTGGGAGGGAGAAATACCATGGGGAAATAGTTTTACTTTGTGTAATGACTCATCCATTCCCAGTCTCTATTCAAGTCTAAGTTAATTGTATCCAGTTTGCAAATTAATTCCAATTCAGCAGTCTCTCGTTGGAGTCTGTTTTTGAAGCTTTTTTGTTGAAGTATAGCCACTCTTAGGTCTGTGATCGAGTGACCAGAGAGATTGAAGTGTTCTCCAACTGGTTTTTGAATGTTTTAATTCTTGACGTCTGATTTGTGTCCATTCATTCTTTTACGTAGAGACTGTCCAGTTTCGCCAATGTACATGGCAGAGGGGCATTGCTAGCACATGATGGCATATATCACATTGGTAGATGCGCAGGTGAACGAGCCTCTGATAGTGTGGCTGATGTGATTAGGCCCTATGATGGTATCCCCTGAATAGATATGTGGACAGAGTTGGCAACGGGCTTTGTTGTAAGGATAGGTTCCTGGGTTAGTGGTTCTGTTGTGTGGTGTGTGGTTGCTGGTGAGTATTTGCTTCAGATTGGGGGGCTGTCTGTAAGCAAGGACTGGCCTATCTCCCAAGATCTGTGAGAGTAATGGCTCGTCCTTCAGGATAGGTTGTAGATCCTTGATGATGCGTTGGAGAGGTTTTAGTTGGGGGCTGAAGGTGATGGCTAGTGGCGTTCTGTTGTTTTCTTTGTTGGGCCTGTCCTGTAGTAGGTGACTTCTGGGTACTCTTCTGGCTCTGTCAATCTGTTTCTTCACTTCAGCAGGTGGGTATTGTAGTTGTAGGAATGCATGATAGAGATCTTGTAGGTGTTTGTCTCTGTCTGAGGGGTTGGAGCAAATGCGGTTATATCGTGGCGCTTGGCTGTAGACAATGGATCGAGTGGTATGATCTGGATGAAAGCTAGAGGCATGTAGGTAGGAATAGCGGTCAGTAGGTTTCCGATATAGGGTGGTGTTTATGTGACCATCGCTTATTAGCACCGTAGTGTCCAGGAAGTGGATCTCTTGTGTGGACTGGTCCAGGCTGAGGTTGATGGTGGGATGGAAATTGTTGAAATCATGGTGGAATTCCTCAAGAGCTTCTTTTCCATGGGTCCAGATGATGAAGATGTCATCAATGTAGCGCAAATAGAGTAGGGGCATTAGGGGACGAAAGCTGAGGAAGCGTTGTTCTAAGTCAGCCATAAAAATGTTGGCATACTGTGGGGCCATGCGGGTACCCATCGCAGTGCCGCTGATTTGAAGGTATACATTGTCACCAAATGTGAAATAGTTCTGTGTCAGGACAAAGTCACAAAGTTCAGCCACCAGGTTAGCCGTGACAGTATCGGGGATACTGTTCCTGACGGCTTGTAGCCCATCTTTGTGTGGAATGTTGGTGTAGAGGCTTCTACATCCATAGTGGCTAGGATGGTGTTTTTAGGAAGATCACCAATGGACTGTAGTTTCCTCAGGAAGTCAGTGGTGTCTCGAAGATAGCTGGGAGTGCTGGTAACGAAGGGCCTGAGGAGGGAGTCTACATAGCCAGACAATCCTGCTGTCAGGGTGCCAATGGCTGAGATGATGGGGCGTCCAGGATTTCCAGGTTTATGGATCTTGGGTAGCAGATAGAATACCCCAGGTCGGGGCTCCAGGGGTATGTCTGTGCGGATTTGTTCTTGTGCTTTTTCAGGGAGTTTCTTGAGCAACACTAAATCATACAGTTTTGATAGAAAAATTAAATCTGGTACATCTAAAATCAAATTCTGAGCTTCACAGATGCAGGTTTTGGTGTCATTTGCTACTGCTCTATGTTGTACTCACTAATCCTTTTAATGAAGAGCTTTTAGCATGGAACAGATTCTATTTATAGTAAAACCATTAGAGCATAAAGCTTCTCATTGCCATTCTACAGCATGTAGCTCTAGTGTTTGTCAGTGGGAAAGAGGTATTTTTAGCTGCAGCATTCAGAAGGGAGGCTCAAAGGTCAAGAATTCTGATGGGGATATGTTCTGCTACATCAGTGCTCTCACACATCTGTTGTTTACTCTCATTAGCTCTTCAGTAGTAAGAACATTTTTTTATTGTGACACTAAAGGTAAAGCATGAAAAGGATTCCAAGCATGAAACAAATGATCAGGAAAAGATGGTGTAGCCAATTGTGTTAAATGTTCTACTTCACCTTGAGCGTGTGATTTTCTTTTCCCAAAGACTTCATTCAGTAATATATTAGTCAAAAAATTCTGCTCTAGGAAGTTTAATTTTTATTGTATCCTATTCTCCAAGAAATAGCAGTCAGCGGAAGTAGCAAAGAGTGTTAGGTATATATTCTTTTGCTTGACATCTAAAGCTATTCATTTTCTTAACAATGCATTGCAACAGTATGGAAGAAATAACATCAATGTATATTTCGATAGGAATTCTGTTTTATTATTATGTACAATTTGCAATGCAGAATAGCTCATAGTCACCAATCAGGATCAGAGGCCCATGGGCTGGGCATGCTACAGACACAAAGTAAGACAATGCCACCCCCAAATTACATGCAGGCCAGACAGAGACAGTACATTCCTAGTTTGTAAGGCCAGAAGAGACCACTGTGATCACCTAGTGTGACTTCCTGCATGACACAGGGCATAGAACTTCTCATAACAGGAGAGTGTTGCGGACACGAGGTGGGAGAAGGGAGGGAAGAGGAAGACAAGGGTAATAATACTAGGAATACGTGGTTGCATATATTACCTAACTATGTAGCTTAAGCATAAGCTTTCGTGAGCTACAGCTCACTTCATCCGATGAAGTGAGCTGTAGCTCACGAAAGCTTATGCTCAAATAAATTTGTTACTCTCTAAGGTGCCACAAGTCCTCCTTTTCTTTTTGTGAATACAGACAAACACGGCTGCTACTCTGAAATCTGTGTAGCTTGGAGGCTTTATAGTTTCTTCTGGTTTTGTTTTTATTTAAGATCTGGGGGAAATATATTAACAATCGCCACACTGAAAAGGGGTGGGAATCCATAAAAAAGACTGGGAGTAGAAAAAAGCTTTTAAGAAAGATGGCCTGTAAAAATAACAAGAAAATCAGGTAACATCAGCCTGGGATTTTATGCAATTTTAAGGGACATAAGGGTTGCCAGCACACTCTGTTATTAAGACCAGAAAGCACTGATGTAGCACTTTTAGTACAAAGCACTTTACGTTGTTAGACAAATCATGCATAGTAACTCTAGATCTATAGGTACACTGCTTTTTCAATTCATAGAGATGTGAATTTAATTATAGTTGCCTTTTTAAAAATTCTCTCTCATACCCACGCTGCTATATATTATTCTTTGCTCTGTCGTATGGATGCCATTATCACATAACTTGTAAAATAGGATTCTTTGTGTCAGCAAATTGTTATATTCTTTTATAATAGCCTAAGTCTTTTTCTATACTCAAGACAACATTTAATACCATCTTCTTCCACCCCTCTCAATAGTTAATTTATGGAAGTCCATATAGTAATGGTGGTGGTGGTTGTTATGCTATTATTATTGTGTTGTTATGTTTATTACAGTAGTGTCAGGTAGCAACCGTGAGCGGGGCCCCATTGTCCTGAACGTTGCACAAATATAGAGTAATGGACAGTCCCTGCCATAAAGAGCTTACAATCTAAGTAGACAAGACAAAGGGTAGGGGAAAGGAATATAACAAAGAAACAGAGTGAACAGAGTGGTGGGCTGCAAAACAACATTTTGGTGTCACAAGTATTTTCTTTTTTAATTCTTTGGGTTGGGTATAGTTAAATTGTGATTAGCTACATGAAAAGACAAAGCCAGGGA
Source organism: Dermochelys coriacea (assembly GCF_009764565.3). Taxonomy (NCBI): domain Eukaryota; kingdom Metazoa; phylum Chordata; order Testudines; family Dermochelyidae; genus Dermochelys; species Dermochelys coriacea. Next base: position 11,249,625 of record NC_050069.1, read on the forward strand.
GAGGGGACTTTAAAGGAGAAGGGAGAAAAGGAAAGAAAAGAAAGAAGATGGGGACTAGACAGCAGGTGGAGGGAGACTGAGATGAAGAGACTGTGCAGGTGGGGGTTGGAGTAAACAGCCAATCAGGACATGGGAGAGAATTTTCAGAGCAAGAATTGTGGAAAGCAGTCTTATGACATCACCAGTGTTCACCAGTTCGCACTAATGCACTTCCCAAAGGTGCTTCTGTGCTGGCTCCTGCTGGCTTTGGGGTATTTTTGGCCTCTATGTCAGGCTCCTTCCAAGAATTTTTTTTTTTAATCCTGCTCTTACACAGTCATGGATCTGAGAGCTACTTCCAGGGAAAGATTGTCCTCGCTGGGTCCCATCTTTCTCCCTCTTCTTCGCCAAATACTGGAGTACTTATTCAAACTGTTTCTGAAGTAGTCATCTGCACAAAGGGTTACACAGCCCTTCCCCAAAAGACAAAGTAGTAATGACATTAATAATAGTGCTTGTATAGAACTGAGGAATTCCTCCTTTACATGTGCTCAGATCATTATATCATATTCTTATCACTAATATATTTTAAATAAAGAACAGCTTTGTGGATTTTAAAATGTTCCTTATGGATGTGGGGAAAATTGGGACATCCTTAGGTTTCTTGCAAAAGAAACATCCCCCCCCCCCCAGATTCTTAGTTTATAGAAGGAGTCAACATAGGTGCAGAAAGTAAAAGCTTAACCAAGGTCATACACTGCCACACAGTGACTGTGACTCAGCATCTGTAAAACAAGAAGTTCTTTTGCTTTAGCTTTTGGGAGTTGGAATTGGAATCAGGGCATTCATGGAAGAGGGTCCCTCTCTGAGGGGAAGGATTTGTACTAGGCCCCAAGCTAGTAAAATAATGCTTAAAATCAGTTGTTAATATTCTGTGTTTGAATGCAAGTACTTCTGGTCACCTAACTGGTCAATTATTCAGATATTCCAAATACACCCTCCCCCTTCTTTTGTTATATTAATGGCACCATTTGTTTTGATGCTGGTTATGTGAATTTCTGTGCAGTTTTACTGTCTCTATTAGTTTAAAGTTAGCAAAACAAAAAGCATTTAATCCTGATTTGGGTTTGAAACAGGTTTAATTACCGTAATGATGGTATCTTTGTTTAACTTGCACCCATTGTGACAACTCTTTTTTGTAATTAGTTTCCATGCAGGTAGCTGTTACTGTACTGTTGTACTTTGCCATATTGGGTGAATTTTAAGAATAGTTGTAAGAAATGCTCGTCTGAAATTTTCTTTTACTGACTGTGTAATTGGTGGTGAGAAGTAAAAGACAGCCCTGCTTCCAAGATTTGTAGTTTAACTCTCAAGGTGACTGAAGCATTGATATAAATTGGAAGCATTAGTGAGATCCAGGCTCTAGTGACTGTGATAATAGAATATCAGGGTTGGAAGGGATCTCAGGAGGTCATCTAGTCCACCCCTTGTTCAAAGCAGGACCAATCCCCAACTAAATTATCCCAGCCAGGGCTTTGTCAAGCCTGACCTTAAAAACTTCCTTGGTAATGCATTCCAGTGTTTCACCACCCTCCTAGTGAAAAAGTTTTTCCTACTATCCAATCTAAACCTCCCCCACTGCAACTTGAGACCATTACTCCTTGTTCTGTCATCTGCTACCACTGAGAACAGTCTAGATCCATCCTCTTTGGAACCCCCTTTCAGGTAGTTGAAAGCAGCTATCAAATCCCCCCTCATTCTTCTCTTCCGCAGATTAAACAATCCCAGTTTCTTCAGCCTCTCCTCATAAGTCATGTGTTCCAGTCCCCTAATCGCAAAAAGAAAAGGAGTACTTGTGGCACCTTAGAGACTAACAAATTTATTTGAGCATAAGCGTTCCTGAGTGGGACTGAATGCATCCGATGAAGTGAGCTGTAGCTCACGAAAGCTTATGCTCAAATAAATTTGTTGGTCTCTAAGGTGCCACAAGTACTCCTTTTCTTTTTGCGAATACAGACTAACAAGGCTGCTACTCAGTACCCTAATAATTTCTGTTGCCCTCTGCTGGACGTTTTCCAATTTTTCCACATCCTTCTTGTAATGTGGGGTCCAAAACTGGACACACTACTCCAGATGAGGCCTCACCAATATCAAATACAGGGGAACGATCACGTCCCTCGATCTGCTGGCAATGCCCCAACTTATACATCCCAAAATGCCATTGGCCTTCTTGGCAACAACGGCACACTGTTGACTCATATCTCCACTTCTCGTCCACTGTAACACCTAGGTCCTTTTCTGCAGGACTGCTGCCTAGCCATTCGGTCCCTAGTCTGTAGCGGTGCATGGGATTCTTCCGTCCTAAGTTCAGGACTCTGCACTTGTCCTTGTTGAGCCTCATCAGATTTCTTTTGGCCCAATCCTCTAATTTGTCTAGGTGCCTCTGTATCCTATCCCTACCCTCCAGTATATATACCTCTCCTCCCAGTTTAGTGTCATCTGCAAACTTGCTGAGGGTGCAATCCACACTATCTTCCAGATCATAAATGAAGATATTGAACAAAACCGGCCCGAGGACCGACCCTTGGGGCACTCCACTTGATACCGGCTGCCAACTAGACATGGAGCCATTGATCACTACCCGTTGTGCCCGACAATCTAGCCAGCTTTCTATCCACCTTATCATCCATTCATCCAGCCAATACTTCTTTAACTTACTGGCAAGCATACTGTGGGACACCGTGTCAAAAGCTTTGCTAAAGTCAAGGAATAACACACCCACTGCTTTCCCCTCATCCACAGAGCCAGTTATGTCGTCATAGAAGGCAATTAGATTAGTCAGGCATGACTTGCCCTTGGTGAATCCATGCTGACTGTTCCTGATCACTTTCCTCTCCTCTAAGTGCTTCAGAATTGATTCCTTGAGGACTTGCTCCATGATTTTTCCAGGGACTGAGGTGAGGCTGACTAGCTTGTAGTTCCCAGGATCCTCCTTCTTCCCTTTTTAAAAGATGGGCACTACATTAGCCTTTTTCCAGTTGTCAGGGACCTCCCCCGATTGCCATGAGTTTTCAAAAATAATGGCCAGTGGCTCTGCAATCACATCTGCCAACTCCTTTAGCACTCTTGGATGCAGCGCATCCAGCCTCATGGATTTGTGCTGGTCCAGCATTTCTAAATAGTCCCGAACCACTTCTTTCTCCACAGAGGGCTGGTCACCTCCTCCCCATGCTGTGCTACCCAGTGCAGCAGTCTCGGAGCTGATCTTGTTCGTGAAGACAGAGGTAAAAAAAGCATTGAGTACATTAAGTTTTTCCACATCCTCTGTCACTAGGTTGCCTCCCTCATTCAGTAAGGTCCCCACACTTTCCTTTACTTTCTTCTTGTTGCTAACATACCTGAAGAAACCCTTCTTGTTACTCTTAACATCTCTTGCTAACTGCATCTCCAGGTGTGATTTTGCCTTCCAGAATTCACTCCTGCATGTCCAAGCAATATTTTTATACTCTTCCCTGGTCATTTGTCCAATCTTCCACTTCTTGTAAGCTTCTTTTTTGTGTTTAAGCTCAGCAAGGATTTCACTGTTAAGCCAAGCTGGTCGCCTGCCATATTTATTATTCTTTCTACACATCGGGATGGTTTGTCCCTGTAACCTCAGTAAGGATTCTTTAAAATACAGCCAGCTCTCCTGGACTCCTTTCCCCCTCATGTTATTCTCCCAGGGCATCCTGCCCATCGTTCCCTGAGGTTGTCAATGTCTGCTTTTCTGAAGTCCAGGTTCTGTATTCTGCTGCTCTCCTTTCTTCCCTGAGTCAGGATCCTGAACTCGACCATCTCATGGTCACTGCCTCCCAGGTTCCCATCCACTTTTGCTTCCCCTACTAATTCTTCCTGGTTTGTGAGCAGCAGGTCAAGAAGAGCTCTGCCCCAATTGGTTCCTCCAGCACTTGCACCAGGAAATTGTCCCCTACACTTTCCAAAAATTTCCTGGATTGTCTGTGCACCGCTGTATTGCTCTCCCAGCAGATATCAGGGTGATTGAAGTCTCCCATGAGAACGAGGGCCTGTGATCTAGTTACTTCTGTTAGTTGCTGGAAGAAAGCCTCGTCCACGTCATTACCCTGATCTGGTGGTCTATAGCAGACACCCACCACGACATCACCGTTGTTGCTCACGCTTCTAAATTTAATCCAGAGACACTCAAGTTTTTTTGCAGTTTCATACCGGAGTGCTCAGTAGTCATACTGCTTTCTTACATACAGTGGAATTCCCCCACCTTTTCTGCCCTGCCTGTGCTTCCTGAACAGTTTATATCCATCCATGAGAGTACTCCAGTCATGTGTGTTATCCCACCAAGTCTCTGTGTTTCCAATCAGATCATAATTCCTTGACTGTGCCAGGACTTCCAGTTCTCCCTGCTTGTTTCCCAGACTTCTTGCATTTGTGTATAGGCACTTGAGATAACTTGCTGTTTGTCCTGTTTTCTTAGTACGAGGCAGGAGCCCTCGCCTTTCACATTCTTCTGCTCGTGCTTCCTCCCAGTATCCCACGTCCCCACTTACCTCAGGGCTTTGGTCTCTTTCCCCGGTGAACCTAGTTTAAAGCCCTCCTTACTAGGTTAGCCAGCCTGCTTCCGAAGATGCTCTTCCCTCTCTTTGTTAGGTGGAGCCCATCCACCTTATGTTAAATTCTTCAAAGATAAGGTAAAAGCAGGTACATAGAGCTTTTGCTTTTTGTTCAGAAATGATGTATCTTAGCTCCCCATCATATAGTTCTTCTTTGAGTGATAGTCCCTGTGGATGCTGCACTTCAGGTATGCATGCATCTTTGGTTGGTTGAAAGCAAACAAGATCATGCCACAAACATTGGTAGGGCATTGCCTACAATTTCTAGACCAGATGGCCTCATTTATGTTTATGACATCTCATGCAAAAATACATCTCCACTGTTTTCATGCCTCTGTGCAGTTTACATCCCCAACAAACATTGATTAGTTATCTCAGTCTCGATTCCACAGAGAGTTCTGCAATCACTCACTTGGTGGAAGGACACCCCCCCCCTCCCCCGCGCACACACTGTTTGAATGGGGATGCAATTTACCTCACTTATTTTATCAAAAATGATTGTGTCCTGTGCATCACTCATCAGATGGGGAACATATTTTAGCTTCCACAAAAGAAGACCTTTCATAAATGTTTTTTTTGGTGAAGAAGAAAGCACTGGCCTGTAATTTGTTCTCTGAAGATATAGATTGCAGATTTTGTAAAATGTTACACAACCTGGCTATAAATTCTGCCCTCAAATGCACGTGTCTGACTTTCATTCAGAGATTCAAGGCTAAAGGAGACCATTATGATCATCTACTGTAACTTTCTGCATAACAGGGGCCAGAGAATGTTATCCAGTGATTCTTTGATTCAGCCCAATAACTTGTGCCTGAAGTCAAATATATCCTTTAGAAAGAGATCCATTCTTGATTTAAAGATTGCAAGTGACAGAGAATCTACCACATCCCTTCTGTAAATTGTTTCAATGATTAATTACCCTCCCTGTTAAAAATGGATATCTTATTTCCAGTTTGAATTTATCTATCTTTAACTTCTGCCCACCACATGCACACATCCTAGGGCAGCATTTCTCCCTGAAGCCAACTAAATTTGCAAAGCAAAGATTGTAATGTTTTCCCAAACCTTATGTAAAGTTTGCTGGTGTATGATTTAGGGTATAAGGCTAGTCATCCTAGCACCAGTTATAGAATCAAATCAGAATTTCTTATTTCTGGGTCATATACAGAACACCAATGCAGCACGGTAAACAACAGAGGGTAAAGATATCATGTTTAATGTAGAAATTTTGATTTTTCCTGATCTGCTAGGTGATTGTGACTACACTAATTGTTTTATAATGTTTAAATGTAGGCCAACATCTCCAAACTTGGGTGCCCAGATAAGTAGCCTTATTTTCAAAGGTATTCAGCAACCACAGCTTTCAGTGTTTTCAGTTGAAGCTATGGGTATTTCAGCACCTATGAAAATAAGACCATTTATTTAGGCATCTGATTCTGAACATGCTGGCCTAACGTTAACAGCTATCATTAAAAGAATACTACAACTTTTTGTAAGTTTTATTTTAAAACATTTGACTACATAAAGATAACAATTGTGTTATACCAGGATTTCTTCCCATACTTTAATTTTTGAACTCAGTGCATTCTCTTCCTGAAAGCCCCATACCTTTCATAGAAAAATAAATATTTAAAGCTGTTTTTTTTTCTATAAAGTACATCATTCAGACTAACAATAATACACCCATCCTCTACTTGCTTAGTGGGGAGTGGAACTTACCATCAAGTTTCAAATCAAATCAAAATTTAAATTCTATGCCAGAATCAGATAGAAATATTAAGGTATCCTTTAAATAAAGTAGTCAGATCTATGACATTTGCAACATAATGAAACTTGATCAGGTTCATCAGGACATTAAAGTTAACAAAAATTTGGAAGAACCTTTGCGCTAATGAGCTTTTTCTGTACCAGAAACAGCTTTTGTACCAGCATGCTGAGGGAACAGCATGATCCAGGACCACTGAGAAGTCCATGTGCTTTGTGCATATATATCATACGATATATTAATGAAGCCACCAGGACCACCTGATCAACTCTATTTTGAACATATGCTTTTAGCTAAGACCAAACTTTCATAGGCCTCTATGGGATTTCATATGATTCAGGTCTTGCAAGGCTCTTCCAAGTTTTGGCAGATAAATGGGGACTAGATGGTTAGTATAATTTTGGAGAAAGCCTTCAACACATGCCTGGTAAGATGTAACAGTCTTTCAAGAGTGGCCACCGATTAGCAAACAATTTAGATAGGCATTATATAATGTATATTTATACTGAAATTGAGGTTTTGTGGATCTCTTGTGATCCATGGATTTAAAGTGACCATCTGTTGGATATAATTGGCATAGGCAAAGGCTGATTTTTTTTGTTCACTGTTTCAATGGATAATACTAAAATTATTGTATTGTTTGTATTGTAGCAGGAGCCTAAATGACTACTTCAGTTAAGTTTGTATAAGAGTTTACATTCCAACCTCCTGTTTTCAGTAGCCCATAACTCTGAAAGCTGAAATTATTCAGGCTTATTTTTTTTCTGAAAGATGTCACTTTTTAAGCTTGAGACAAAAATCTGTTTTAGTATGAGAAATGTAAAATTGTATACTTTTTAAACTATTTTTAAAAAATGACTGCCTTTTTTTAAAAAAGCAGCTCTACAATCAAAAATGTTGAGGGAAGTATATTTAAATTTGGTATGGAAATAGTCTGGTCTGCGCCCTGTTACTGGCGAGCCATGCCTCGAGCCTCTCTGCCCTTGTCCAGAGACCAGAAGGGGCTGTGAAGCTTCTGCCTATCACGGTCATAAGCATGTTAGCTGGGAGAGCGTGACTGTTGGCAGGACGTCCCCCACAACGGGGAGCGTTGCCGAAGAGCTGGAGACCGTGGTGGTCCAAATGCGGGTTTACCCTGTGACCGGGACCCGCAGGGGCTGGAGTGGGCGGCACCAGGAGGGACATAATTTCTTGCGCTGCTTGCAGGCCTCCGGTGTGGATGGCACCCAGAGCTGATGAGGACCTGCACCGCTATTCGGGGGAGCGAGCTGGGCTACACCGTGGGCTGGGCTGCACCGCTCGACCTGATTCCTATACTTAAGTGTGGTCTAACTATTTAGATCACTGCATAGCAGCCTGATTGTCAAAGCCCCCCAAAACTCCCATCTTCTAGAATTCTGTGGTATACTGTACCCTTTGTTGTCACTTACTTGCCATCTCAAAAGGCGAATGCAGAATTTATGACCTAGGATTATCTCTTTAGGCCTATACTATTTCAGCTAAATTCCAGCTTTTAGCATAAATGCTCCCTCAAGGCCTTAAGTTAATATAATAGGCCCTTAGCTATATACTAAGCTTAATAATCCATCTACTTATGTCCACCTATTTGCCCCCCATGCGTGTTCCAAACTAATAAGCAATACATACCTGCCAATCTTACACATGTCATTTTACCTCTAGCAAACATAAACGTGAGACAGTGTCCTAGGTCATACAGTCAGGTCAGGATCAACTTTTCTATCACAAAATGTAATTAGCTCCTGCCCATTTGATCAGGCTGCTATGCACAGCAAAACCTGAGGATTTTGGAGAGGGCTGCTGAATCTTGGCATGATTGGAGTTTCGATTCAAAAGAGACACTGAAAAATGAATTAAAATGGTTGTTCTGGATCAGGATTGGGCTGCATTGACAGAGATCTGTGGAGAATTTTACAACCCATGCCAGGAGACTGCTTCTGAAGATTCTCAGTCTAAGCCATTTTAATTGCAGGACAAACTGCAATTTTTTCAGTTGGTATGGAACAATATCTTTTGAATCCTATTTCTCTAATCTAGCTAATCAATCTCTCTATCATATGTATAGTGTCAGTCAACACAGAAGCTCCAATTGAAGGTTATAATGCTGTACCTATCGTCATCGGCTGTGTCTTGATTAGCTTTTTTCTGGAAAAATGCAGTGGTGGGAGCACTAGTACAAACAGGGCTCAAGGTGGCTGCTAACATTTTAACTGCCTAGTCACTGCTCAGAGGAGGTCTATGTGACGTAGTAGTAAAAAAACACTAGTGGACACTGGAGGCTTGTCTATGCTAATGCTGAACCTCCAATAACAATGGGAGGATGTTTTTGTTTTTTTTTTTTTTTTTTTAAAAAAAAGGCTAACATCCAAACCTTGCCAGCAATTTAACTTATGATGAAGTCATGGGACAGTGTCATTCGTACTTCTTGATACTCTGTTTGTATGGTCTTCTAGTCGATAGGTACCTTAAATTTTTATTTACTCTCTCCCTTCCCGTTAAAAAACTGCGAGACAGTTAAAGGAACACCACTAAATGTCATTTGTCAGTTGATAAAATATTCCCATGTGATTTTACACTTGAAGTCCACTATATTTCATGGGTTTGCTATCAGTGAAGGAGTTTTATATCTACTGTAGTGACATCTGATGATATCACAGCTCTAAAATATGTCTTTGCCCTGGCAGACATCATCCTTATATTGAGCAATAGCCACCCCTGACGAAAATATGGCTTTCTGATAGAAAACAGTGCAGTTTTGGCTATATTCCTTGGATAAATATACCTAGTGTGTAAAAATAACTTTTAATTTTAAAATACTGATATGGAAATAATTTTTAAAATGTGTTTGATAGATTGTTTAAAAATATTAAAACCATAGTCATCCCTTTATTGATCCAGTTTACCACCTCTTTAAATAGATGTCACATTTTGACTGATCCAAAGGTGCGCACACACACGCACACGCATGCACACGCACGCGCACACACACACACACACACACGCACCCCATCCTGATAGCTGTTTACCATCATCCTTCTAAAAAAAAAAGACTACAGTTGTCTTAAATCCCAGGGCCTGATTCTGTTGTTTTTATTCACCACAATTAGTAGGAGTTTTTTGAGTGGTGTCCTTTCTGGGTGAAGCCTCTTGGATGGTCATGTGGGTGAACCTCTCACAAGAAATAATAATACCTGTCTCTTATATAGCACTTTTCATCAGTAGATCTTAAAGCACTTTACAAAGAAACAGATATTTTATTATTCCCATTCTATAGATGGGGAGCTGAGGCATGGGAACGCAAAGTGATTTGCCCAAGATCACTCAGCAGGCTAGTGGCAGTGCTGAGTATAGTCTTGGAGACCATATCAACAGTTGGGATTAGCTGCAGTATATGATGACAGCATCTCGTATTTGAATGTTGGATACTAGAGGCAAAGGATTCTTAGAAGGGGATTCTTGGCACTGGATCTTACTTTTTCTCTCCATCAGACTTTTTGGGGCTAAGTGTAAACTCCATCTTTTTTCTCAAGTTACTTGCCAACATGTAGCTTGGCCTTCATAAAAGTCTTTTTAAGACTGGGTAGAGGATTGCCTTTAATTCCTACCTGCTGATATATAATTTTTTATTATATCTACCCTCAGAGACTTCTGCAGTAGATTCATCTTTATGTATAATTAATAATGCACAGGCATGCATTTTTCCTATCCGTCTGTCTCAAGGTACAGTTACAATAAGTAAGAATGAAAAATGGACATCGGCTATCCCGTGTTACCTAAGAGAAACATAAAAACTCCTCCAAATAAACCCCAAATTACTTCTCAACATCCACTCAAAAAATGCCTTGATAAACAGGGCTTGCAGTGTGATCTGATGATTAATATGGCATAAGTAGCTTCTGTACCAGGAGAGTGATGTCTAGTGTTATGGGCCCAGGACTGGGAACAGCTTTGTCCACATCTCCAAGACATACAGGTCTAGAAACAGTAAGCTTAAGAGCATCTGCTGATCTCAGCTGCTGATTAAACGCAAGGAAAGAGACCATCATAAAATGAGCAAGGAACCAAGACATAAAAGGATTATGGATTAAAAATATCACCATGAATTTCACTCAGAAACAAAGAGAAATTAATGTAGTCTCTGGAGCACAGATGTAGTATTCTTCACTCTAGAAGCATCACAATATAAGTAAAAAGAAAAGGAGTACTTGTGGCACCTTAGAGACTAACAAACTTATTTGAGCATAAGTTCTCGTGAGCTACAGCTCACTTCATTGGATGCATTCAGTGAAGTGAGCTGTAGCTCACGAAAGCTTATGTTCAAATAAACGTGTTAGTCGCTAAAGTGCCACAAGTACTCCTTTTCTTTTTGCAGATGCAGACTAACACGGCTGCTACTATATAAGTAGGTAGTCATGTTCTCCACTAACTCAAGTTTCCAAGTGCTGTTTGGGGGTCATCCCTACCAGAGAACACTGCAGAAGTCTAATCTGGAGGTGATAAAGTCACAGATAACTGTGTCAAAGTATGTTAGAGAGGAATGGTCTCTGTCATATAGCCAAGCATGGTTTGGGAAACAACTCTTTCATTCTATTACTGCTGCTATCTGGACATCCGAAAGAAAGCAGCAATCCAGCAGCATTCTCTGCAAATGTCACTAACAGAAAGTGGGCAGTTCTCCTTAACTGAAAGGGCAGAGATTGCCTTCACTATTTCCTCTGGTTATTTCCCAGCCAATCTGTTTCATTCAGTTTGTGCTGATGTGTCATTGCATCATCCCTTTGCTCTCCTTGTTTGTTCTTGTCCTTGTGAAGTGATAAATAACTATAATTGACAAGATTACAGCTCTGTCGGAGTTGAGGAATTGTGGAAATGCCTGATGTTTCTGGCTCCCAAATGCAGGATTCAAGACAGATGGAAGGATAGTATGGTAAACATGCAGGATGATTATTTGTGATTCTGTGATGATAATTTTTCTCTCTGACCAACACCTGGGATTATGAGACTGTTGAAGTCTTCATTTTGGAAGGGTAATGAGTTTGGGGTTTGGGATTTTTTTTGTGTCAGAAATAGCTTATGCTATTTTCTGTGATTTCCGGTGTTATTACTTTAAACCTGTCAGTGCCCTTCAAAGACTACTGGATACGGATTGATATTGTACAATTTTGTTAATGTTCTGTTCATAAGTGTGCCATATATCCTGTCTCACTAGTATGAGAACATATTTGCCTTCATTATATTATTAACTTACCCCCAAATTATTAACTCTACTTTGCATTTATGGTTCCATTCATCTGAAAATCTCAGTGTTTTTTAGCATCATTGAACTAAGATTGCAACATCTCTGTGAGTAAGCATTATAGTCATGTAACATATGGGTAAACTGAGTAACAGAAGGATAATTATCTTGCCCAAGACCACAGAGTGACTTAGTGATGGAGCCAGTAACTAATTCAAGTGTCCTGAATCCCAACGCAGTCCTGTGGTCTAACCAATCAACAACTCATGTTGGACATTAGCTCAAAATGCAGTAAAATCAATTAATGAATCAAATTATCATAGAATCATAGAATATCAGGGTTGGAAGGGACCTCAGGAGGTCATCCAGTCCAACCCCCTGCTCAAAGCAGGACTAATCCCCAACTAAATCACCCAGCCAGGGCTTTGTCAAGCCTGACCTTAAAAACCTCTAAGGAAGGAGATTCCACCACCTCCCTAGATAACCCATTCCAGTATTTCACCACCCTCCTAGTGAAAAGTTTTTCCTAATATCCAGCCTAAATCTCCCCCACTGCAACTTGAGACCATTACTCCTTGTTCTGTCATCTGCTACCACTGAGAACAGCTTAGATCCATCCTATTTGGAACCCCCTTTCATGTAGTTGAAAGCAGCTATCAAATCCCCCCTCATTCCTCTCTTGTGCAGACTAAATAATCCCAGTTCCCTCGGCCTCTCCTCATAAATCATGTGCGCCAGCCCCCTCATCATTTTTGTTGCCCTCCGCTGGACGCTTTCCAATTTTTCCACATCCTTCTTGTAGTGTGGGGCCCAAAACTGGACACAGTACTCCAGATGAGGCCTCACCAATGCCAAATAGAGGGGAATGATCACATCCCTCGATCTGCTGGCAATGCTCCTACTTATACAGCCCAAAATGCCGTTAGCCCTCTTGGCAAAAAGGGCACACTGTTGACTCAGTCCAGCTTCTTGTCCACTGTAACCCCTGGGTCCTTTTCTGCAAGACTGCTGCCTAACCGCTCGGTTCCTAGTCTGTAGCAGTGCATGGGATTCTTCCATCCTAAGTGCAGGACTCGGCACTTGTCCTTGTTGAGCCTCATCAGATTTCTTTTGGCCCAATCCTCTAATTTGTCTAGGTCCCTCTGTATCTTATCCTTACCCTCCAGCGTATCTACAACTCCTCCCAGTTTAGTGTCAACTGCAAACTTGCTGAGGGTGCAATCCATGCTGTCCTGCAGATCATTAATGAAGATATTGAACAAAACCAGCCCCAAGACCAACACTGGGGGCACTCCACTTGATACCGGCTGCCAACTAGACATGGAGCCATTGATCACTACCCATTGAGCCTGATGATCTAGGCAGCTTTCTATCCGCCTTATAGTCCATTCATCTAGCCCATACTTCTTTAACTTGCTGGTAAGAATACTTATCTGTTAATGAGCTTAGAAGATTTTCGTTAGGATTCGTCTCAACTATCTCCTTATTTTCAGGGTTTGATAGTTGGTGTATTTTGGGCCAACAGCTTGACAAAAATGTAAACCATTTTGGAATCCAAATAGAAAATGTGAAATTAGCATTTTGGTCTTGGCAAAATTTTGGTTTGTGATTGCTAAGCAAAATAAATGTTTTGCAGCTCTGAATTATTTCCAACTCCTATTAGTCTAATATTTTCAAATTCAAAATTTAGACAGCTGCAGCGGCACAGGAGCTAGCAAACGGAGCTGTAAATAGGGGAGTTCGAGTGGGAGTTTGAAAGGGGAGTTTGTATTGTGGTGCTTGTTTGGCGTTTGCTTTTGCTGGGGGGGGTGGTCTTTTTGGTGTGACTTGTGTTTCCCAGATTAACAGGATTTAGGTGGGAAGGCGATGACAGATATGGAGGCAGCTGTGGGAGTGACTCCTGTAGTGAAAGACACATTGAGGATGACTGGATGTGGAAGCTGTAGTATGTACATGATCCTGGAGGGGGGACCTGGTAAGAGTTTTTTCTGCATGAAATGCCGTCTGATAGAGCTGATGGAGGAAAAGATCCGAGGTTTGGAGATGCAGGTGGAAAGTCTCGTTGAGTTTAGGAAGGGGTTCGAGCAGATGATGGAGCAAAGATATGAGGTATCTGAAGGGAAAAGCTCAGACTCACAGATGGAAGCAGGGCTGGGGAATTCTGAGGGGAGACTGGGTGAGGAAAGTGGTCAGTGGAAGCATGTGACTCAAAGAACCAGGCAGAGGAAAAGACGGGCTATTGAAGGAGAAATAGAGCTTAGGAACAGGTTTGCAGAGTTGGAAAATGAAGAAGGGGCTCAGCAGGTACTTGTTGAAGGTGGAAGGGTAAGGAAGAAGAGAAGAGAGACTAGTCCTATAGGAAAAGCGGAAGAGTCAAGGAAGACTACACCAAATATGAGCCCCAGGAGGATACAGGATGTGGTGAAGAGGATTATAAGGGAAAATAGGAATGGAAAGAACTTGCAGCCAGAGGGAACAGGGGAGAGGACTGGAGGAATAGCACTGTCACCAGGAAAAGGCAGGTCTATGTGATCGGGGACTCTTTATTGAGAAGAATAGACAGGCCTGTAACTAGAGCTGATCCAGAGAATAGAAGGGTGTGCTGTCTTCCAGGTGCTAAGATACGGGATGTAGACCTGAGGTTGAAAAGGATCCTAAAGGGAGCGGGAAAGAATCCCCTAGTTATCCTTCATGTGGGAACAAATGATACGGCTAGATCCTCGCTAGAAAGTATTAAGGGAGACTATGCTAGGCTGGGGAAGACGCTTAAGGAAATTGAGGCTCAGGTGATCTTTAGTGGGATCCTTCCTGATCCTAGAGAAGGGCAACTAAGGTGTGACAAGATTATGACTGTCAACAGATGGCTTAGGCAGTGGTGCTATAAGGAGGGTTTTGGGATGTATGGCCACTGGGAGGCATTCACGGACAGAGGTCAGTTCTCTCGGGATGTACTTCATCTGAGTAGGGAAGGAAATAGACTTCTAGGATGGAGGCTGGCACAACTGATAGAGAGAGCTTTAAACTAGGAATTAGGGGGAGATGGTTGGGAGATGTCCAGGTAATCTCCACACCAAATTTTAGCACTGAGAGGGAAGAAGACGAAGTAAGAAAGGATACAGCCATGGGTAGGAGAATGTATTTAAGGAGCGAGGGCGGTGTGGATACTACTCTAATAGGTTATACTGGCTGTAGAATGACTGTGCTAGTAGGGTACAAGATGTGAGCGAGGCCAAACAGCAAACATTAAGATGTTTGTACACCAATGCGAGGAGCCTAGGTAACAAAATGGAGGAACTAGAGCTATTGGTGCAGGAAGTGAAACCAGATATTATAGGGATAACAGAAACATGGTGGAATAGTAGTCATGAGTGGACTACAGGTATTGAAGGGTATGTGCTGTTTAGGAAAGACAGAAGCCAAAGGTAAAGGTGGTGGAGTAGCATTGTATATCAATGATGAGGTAGAATGTAAAGAAATAAGAAGCGATGCAATGGATAAGACAGAGTCCGTGTGGGCAAAAATTACATTGGGGAAGATAACTAGTAAAGCCTCTCCTACGATAGTGCTTGGGGTGTGCTATAGACCTCTGGGATCTAATTTGGATATGGATAGAGCCCTTTTTAATGTTTTTAATCAAGTAAATACTAATGGAAACTGCGTGATCATGTGAGACTTTAACTTCCCAGATATAGACTGGAGGACCAGTGCTAGTAATAATAATAGGGCTCAGATTTTCCTAGATGCGATAGCTGATGGATTCCTTCATCAAGTAGTTGCTGAACCGACTAGAGGGGATGCCATTTTAGATTTAATTTGGTAAGTAGCGAGGACCTCATAGAAGAAATGGTTTGTAGGGAACAATCTTGGCTCAAGTGATCATGAGCTAATTCAGTTCAACTAAATGGAAGGATTAACAAAAATAAATCTGCAACTAGAGTTTTTGATTTCAAAAGGGCTGACTTTCAAAAATTAAGGAAATTAGTTAGGGAAGTGGATTGGACTGAAGAACTTATGGATCTAAAGGTAGAGGAGGCCTGGGATTACTTTAAATCAAAGCTGCAGAAGCTATCGGAAGTCAGTATCCCAAGAAAGGGGAAAAAATTCATAGGAAGGAGTTGTAGACCAAGCTGGATGAGCAAGCATCTTAGAGAGGTGATTAAGAAGAAGTAGAAAGCATACAGGGAGTGGAAGATGGGAGAGATCAGCAAGGAAAGCTACTTAATTGAGGTCAGAACATGTAGGGATAAAGTGAGACAGGCTAAAAGTCGAGTAGAGTTGGATCTTTCAAAGGGAATTAAAACCAATAGTAAAAGGTTCCATAGCCATATAAATAAGAAGAAAATTAAGAAAGAAGAAGTGGGGCCGCTAAATACTGAGGATGGAGTGGAGGTTAAAGATAATCTAGGCATGGCCCAATATCTAAACAAATACTTTGCCTCAGTCTTTAATAAGGCTAAAGAGGATCTTAGGGATAATGGTAGCATGAGAAATGGGAATGAGGATATGGAGGTAGATATTACCATATCTGAGGTAGAAGCGAAACTCAAACAGCTTAATGGGACTAAATCGGGGGGCCCAGATAATCTTCATCCAAGAATATTAAAGGAATTGGCACCTGAAATTGCAAGCCCATTAGCAAGAATTTTTATGAATCTGTAAACTCAGGAGTAGTACCGAATGATTGGAGAATTGCTAATATAGTTCCTATTTTTAAGAAAGGAAAAAAAAGTGATCCGGGTAACTACAGGCCTGTTAGTTTGACATCTGTAGTATGCAAGGTCCTGGAAAAAATTTTGAAGGAGAAATTAGTTAAGGACATTGAAGTCAATGGTAAATGGGACAAAATACAACATGGTTTTACAAAAGGTAGATCGTGCCAAACCAACCTGATCTCCTTCTTTGAGAAAGTAACAGATTTTTTAGATAAAGGAAATGCAGTGGATCTAATTTACCTAGATTTCAGAAAGGCATTTGATACCGTGCCACATGGAGAATTATTAGTTAAATTGGAGAAGATGGGGATCAATATGAACATCAAAAGGTGGATAAGGAATTGGTTAAAGGGGAGACTGCAACGGGTCCTACTGAAAGGAGAACTGTCAGGTTGGAGGGAGGTTACCAGTAGAGTTCCTCAGGGATCAGTTTGGGACCAATCTTATTTAATCTTTTTATTACTGACCTCAGCACAAAAAGTGGAAGTGTGCTAATAAAGTTTGCAGATGATACAAAGCTGGGAGGTATTGCCAATTCGGAGAAGGATCGGGATATTATACAGGAGGATCTGGATGACCTTTTAAACTGGAGTAATAGTAATAGGATGAAATTTATAGTGAGAAGTGTAAGGTTATGCATTTAGGGATTAGTAACAAGAATTTTAGTTATAAGTTGGGGATGCATCAATTAGAATTAACGGAAGAGGAGAAGGACCTTGGAGTATTGGTTGATCACAGGATGACTATGAGCTGCCGATGTGATATGGCTGTGAAAAAAGCTAATGCGGTTTTGGGATGCATCAGGAGAGGCATTTCCAGTAGGGATAAGGAGGTTTTAGTACCATTATACAAGGCACTGGTGAGACCTCACCTAGAATACTGTGTGCAGTTCTGGTCTCCCATGTTTAAAAAGAATGAATTCAAACTGGAGCAGGTAAAGAGAAGGGCTACTAGGATGATCCGAGGAATGGAAAACTTGTCTTATGAAAGGAGACTTAAGGAGCTTGTCTTGTTTAGCCTAACTAAAAGAAGGTTGAGGGGAGATATGGTTGCTCTCTATAAATATATCAGAAGGATAAATACAGGAGAGGGAGAGGAATTATTTCAGCTCAGCACCAATGTGGACACAAGAACAAATGGGTATAAACTGGCCACCAGGAAGTTTAGACTTGAAATTAGACGAGGTTTCTAACCATCAGAGGGAGTGAAGTTTTGGAATAGCCTTCCAAGGGAAGCAGTGGGGGCAAAAGATCTTTCTGGTTTTAAGATTCTACTCGATAAGTTTATGGAGGAGATGGTATGATGGGATAATGGGATTTTGGTAAGTAATTGATCTTTAAATATTCAGGGTAAATAGGCCTAATCCCCTGAGATGGGATATTAGATGGATGGGATTTGAGTTACCCAGGAAAGAATTTTCTGTAGTATCTGGCTGGTGAATCTTGCCCATATGCTCAGGGTTTAGCTGATTGCCATATTTGGGTCGGGAAGGAATTTTCCTCCAGGGCAGATTGGAGAGGACCCTGGAGGTTTTTTCGCCTTCCTCTGTAGCATGGGGCATGGGTGACTTGAGGGAGGCTTCTCTGCTCCTTGAAGTCTTCAAACCATGATTTAAGGACTTCAATAGCTCAGACATAGGTGAGGTTTTTTGTAGGAGTGGGTGGGTGAGATTCTGTGGCCTGCGCTGTGCAGGAGGTCGGACTAGATGATCAGAATGATCCCTTCTGACCTTAGTATCTATGAAATCTATGACCCTTTCAGCTTCTTATGGTGAATCATTACAATCTGCAGATGCACAGTACAAGGTAACAAGGATTTTATTTTTCTCTAAAGTTGTGTTTGTATATGTATGTAAAGGAAGCAGAATCATTACCAAGGGGATGAAACAAATAATGACTTAATAATCAAAAATCTAATTGAGAAAGAAGCATTAATTATTATAGGAGTTGATTTATCATAAACTAATTTTGTTAGTGTTCCAGCTGAAATGAAGGCAGCTGTTTCTGTAATGTTCCACAGGGTTGGGAATACATAACTAGGTCAATTTGACATCTACATTAGGATAATTTTTTGGTGAGTAGTGACCCGTCTTGCTACTATTTGATTATCAAGTATGTTTGAAGGGAAGGTGACAGCTGAATTTTCGGTACCATTTACTGCTTCTCATTTTTTCAAATATCGGCATGCCATAGAACAATTAAACATTAGTGCTGCATATTTTGGAAGTAGGATTGAGACAGGTTTAAAGAAAAAATAAATAAAATAAATAAAAAACTAGTCATGTGTTCCAAAGAATTTATTTTCCTTTAATATGTTGAAATTGTGACGTCACTTAAAAGTAGGACTTTTCTTTTTCTAAGCACTTTATCAAAACGTTAGGTAAATATCATCATCATCATCATGATCATCATTTTTAAGAAGGCGAAACAGAGAGAAAGAGAAGGTAGAAGAGAAGAAGAATCTTGTGACTAAAGTTCAAAAGTTAGGTCTCAGAAGATCTGGATTTTTTTTTCTAGCCCTGATACAAATTTATTACAATAGCTTGGAAAAGTTGTTCTGTCTCTGTGCCTCACTTTTCTTAGCCCCATTTTTTGAACAATACTTAACTTCTCCAAAGGAGTGTCATGAGGCTTCACTATTAAAGTTTCCAAAGCACGCTGAGATCTTTAGGAAGGAATAAAGTGCAAGATGATGAAATATATAATCATTTATTATTTGACTTGCCTACAGTCAAACAGTGAGTTAGTGACAGAATTTAGATTTAATTGCAGGCATTCCTGTTTTGTCTCTTGCTCAACTCACTTCCTCTCAAAGACCTTAAATACACTTCAGTTTTCACACTGATGCACTCCACCACTACTACAACCTTGCTGGTGTTTTAACCACCACATTGTCTAATTTGCATCTAATCTTGCATTGCAGTCACAGATGGAGCTACATCAGTAGTATTGCAATGGTATGAAATTTCAAGAAAATGCTGGAGTAAATACAGTCCAAGTGCACTAGGGTATAATTCACTGAGATTATTTGGATGTGATGGATGTGTCAAGTGATGTGAAGGGTCAATGTTGTGCTTAAAAAAAGAAGAAACAAACAAATTAGGGAAGTTAACGAGCTCTGCTAGAATATAAAATCTGTATCTGCTAGTCTCAGTTAAATTCTCAAGGAGACACATTAAAATAAAAACCCATGTTTATCAGGTATTTAGATGGTTATTTTCTTTTGACTCCATATATTCTCTTTAAAAAGAATGAATGCTTACACTATGATCCTTGGTTGACCTATGGTAGCTTGTTTCAGCACTTTTTGTTATTCTAGTTAAAGTATATGCTATTGTCATCTTTTGAAATGGAGACCAAGCAGCAAGGCATTGCAAATCATATCACTGAGGTACTTAAAAAAAGTATCCACACAGGTATTTGTTTAATTTTTTCCACATTATTAGTGGCCCTTTTATTTCTCTGAAAGTTATTCAAGGTGTTGATACAAGGATTATTTTTGTTTCCTAATTTCCCTTAAATCTTGGGACATGGACTATAGTTAGAGAATTGTAAACAAGATTTATTGATTTAAGGGGTTTCAGAGTGGTAGCCGTGTTAGTCTGTATCAGCAAAAACAATGAGGAGTCCTTGTGGCACCTTAGAAACTAACAAATTTAAGGGGGTTATCAAAGAGCAAGTTGTGGCCCACAGAGTTATACTGAGATGCCTGTTTCCTAAAGTTTGAATTTATTTCCCAGCATGCAATGCTCCATCTTGAGCTGAGTGACCTGAATCAAGATGGAACAGTGCACACTGACATTTTGGTTTCATGGACCACATCTTTATTCCAGATGAAGATGGCTGCTCTTGGAATGGCCCTCAGACTCATTGCAGATGTGGTCCTTGTTGAACTAAATATGTACTACTCTTTGCTCCCCTGCCTGTATACATATCTTTGTTTTGATAACGAAACCAGCTTCTTCCTATTTTTATTGCTAACAATCACAAGTTTTATTATAGTGTGTTACTTATTGTCTGTTGTGAAATGTTAAAAAACTGAGTGTCATAGATTTAAGGACATTTAAGTAAGATGCATTGCCTTCCATTACAGTCTTCTGTTCAGCAAAGAATCTGACCCCATGGGGGGAAAAAACATCTAGGACTGCTTAATGGTCACTATCGTAGAATGTTGTATATACTGTTACTGCTTTTTAATTTTTTTTGCCTTTAGAACTGTTCAAGTCATCTCTCATCTAATAAGAAACTCTTCTAGTGGTTTTTAATGCATGTATTCCCCATGGTTATCCAAGTAATGTGTCCTACCAAAAATATCTGTCTTAGACATTTTAATCTTTTTTCTCTCATTCTTCTCTAGAGAAAAGAGTCTTTTCTGCAAACATATTAGGTAATTTTAGTAAAATAAAGCTTTGGTAACAAATAGCTTGCTATTCAAGAACACTAAAACTGCTCAGCTTCTGTCTGGGGTTGTGGCAGAAGTCTCATGATAATGAGAAGATGCACAGCTAGTTTTAGTTGGGATAGTGAGGTGGGGTCTGTTTTATGTTTTATGGTTATCTATAGAATATTTGTCTGTGAAGTCAGTAAGACTTCAGAACTTTCCTGAGATGGCTTTATATACTGAAACCTGAAGTAAAACTGATTTTAGCTAGACTGATCAATGCATCTTCATCTTCTTTCAAGAGCTCAATGTATGTAAGGAATAAAAAAAGCCACCATTGCAAACAGTGGTTTAGTTTTACCAGTGTTAGCAATGTTAGGAGCACTAATGTAGACTGATGTGTAGTGTGCTGACTGCTCACACAATTTTCATTTAGTAAGCCTTCAAGAAAACTTATGTTCATCCATCTGGCTCAGCGGTGGGCAACCTGTGGTGCTTCAGGGTAAACTGCTGGTGGGCCACCAGACAGTTTGTTTATATTTGCACAGCCGCCCGCAACTCCCAGTGTCCACGGTTCGCCTTTCCCGGCGATGCTTTTGCAAGGTAGCTGACAACCACTGAAGTTGAAGGGAAATCTGATTGTTTTATTTTTATATTCTCATAAATAGAACAATCATTACTATTTTGCTTATTTTCTTTTCAGCTCCTGATTGAAAGTGGGGAGACAAGGTGGGTGAAGTAATGAATCTTCTATTGGACCAACTTTTGTTGGTGAGAGACACATTCATTCAAGCTTACACAGAGCTACTCTTCAGGTCATTGTCTCTCTTGTCCTCCTACCTTGTCTCTCTAATATTCTGGGACCAATAGGGCTACAGCAACATCTGCCAGTGGATGCACCTTAAATCTAGAGGATTTTTTCCTCACTATTAATTGAGTCCCTATATTATTCTGTAGGGGGGAAGAGACTGTCACAGTCTTTTCAGTGCAGGCACCGCAGGCTGTTACATTCTGCTGCTAAGTATTTGTGTTGCATAATGTTTTCAGACCCCCCAAAATGTTAACAAAAAGAGCTTACATAAACACCCTATATGCAGCAAAGACCATTAAATATGAATGGTTTCCAGTAAGCTCCTGTTTCTTGGATTATGTGACTTTGTTCATCTGAAATATCACTTCCTGCCTCTTTGTGACTTTCATGCTGAACTTTATATTGCATTCCCTGGTGATTTTCCAATTTAAAAGTAGAAAGGGGCCATAATCACTTTATTGCTGTGGTTTGTGTTATTAAAACTTTCTCTCAAAGCTCTGAGCAAAGAGAAACTGAACGGCCATCAGTGGCTTTCCTCAGACAAAGAGATCAAACAATAGAATCACTCCCATCATTAGAAAGATTCACAAGAGTTCTAGTGTTCTACTGCAATTCATTATTAAAAATCCCCCTCTCCCTTTATTTTACTTTGGGTGGCAATAATATCAGCATTTTTATTAATGAGGTGTTTAATCACCTTTTACTTTAGGTGTTTTTATGTCTTTCATTTAATTTTCCAAGTTACCTGAGGGGAAAAGATTGCAATGCTTCTTGGTGACAGAAACTGTTGGTAAACAAGCCAATGTTATGTCTATTTTAAGAATCTTGGGCCTGCTCTACGCTGGGGGCGGGGATCGATCTAAGATATGGAACTTTAGCTACGAGAATAGTGTAGCTGAAGTCAACATATCTTAGATCGAATTAGAATCACTTACTTCATGTTCTCACGGCGTGGGATCGTTGGCCGCCACTCCCCCATTGGCGCCGCTTCTGCCTCTCGCCCTGGTGGAGTTCTGGAGTGGACAGCAGAGCGATCGGGAATCGATTTATCGCATCTACACTAGATGCGATAAATCGATCCCCCATAGATCAAACACTACTCGCCAATCCGGGTAGTGTAGATGTGGCCTCAAAGTATTGTGAATGAAGCTTTAGAAATGAGAAATATTGAATGGTAGAAAGGGAAGTCTTGTTGTGGGGCTTATATGGTCTTTAAAATAAGGGAAGGCAAGGTGAATTAGATGTTCCCAAGCATTATATCTATAGTGCATACATAGAGAAAAAAAACAGATACAATTATGGTTGTACAGTAATAATTATATATAATCCCATCAGGAGGACATCTGATCTTGTGAAGCATGGGATCAAAACTAGGGTGGTTTATGTAATCTCAAGAACCCCAAGATAGTACCATCACTAAAAAATTTAACAAAACAACAACAAACCCTTTGCATTCTAGTAGATGTGGAAAGCAAGCTCTCAAAAGTGTTGGGAAATTCCAAAAGTTAAGGTTGAATCTTCAATTTTATGTCTGCTTTCCTGTGCATATAAAAAAGCATCTGTTTATGCCAATATATAATTAATATATAATACAGCCTGGCTTAAAGAACTTTATATACATTCTTGCTGTGTGCTGCTGCTTCATAAAGTTATGAGGACCAGCAAAGGCACTGGAACTAGCTGTATGCAGACTTAGGAAAGAGGGATGCTATTTGTTTGCAAGGCTTTCTTTGCAACCCTATGGACCAGAAACCTCATGATTGTTTGGATTTGAATGGAAGCTTAAAAACTGCAGAAACTCATAATAGATATTGATCTCTTAACTCGCAAGGTGTAGGAGAGCAAAGGGCTCTTTTAAGCCTTATCCATGATCACAGGAAGATTATTCTCAGGGAGAATCAGAGATTTTATTTCAGCTGCCAGGAAATAGCTAAAAATTACCAGTTTTCATTCATAGGCTAAGTTTTATTTTAAATTTTGGAGAGTCAGCTTTAACCTTAAGGCTCATGTTAGTTTTTATTTTGTGCTTGTACAGGGATTGAAAACCAGTTAAAATTACATATTTTTTCTAGGCTAGAACCTTTCAACTTCATTTTAACTTACTGTTATGTCTGCAAAATGAGCAGTTCAAAACAAATCTATCTACTGCATTACACAGCACATCCAATCTGGATGGTCTGAAAAAGAGCTTTGTGTAAGCTTGAAAGCTCGTCTCTCTCACCAACAGAAGTTTGTCCAAGAAAATATATTACCTCATCCACCTTGTCTGTCTAATATCCTGGGACCAATAAGGCTGCAACAGCACTCCATATAAATTTATTTGAAAGAGAAAAAGTTAACTTATTGATATAGTACTGATTCCATCCTATGGGTATTGTTTGGAATGGTGAGAAAACTTGTACTCTTTTTACGCAATGGTACAGATGTAATTCTATTTACAAAAACAAATGTGTTTTATCACTTTCAGATCCCCCCCAGCCACACACTGAAATATCTCCTTAATAATTTCACAATCTTTTATTTTTTGTAATTTCCTTTTCATAGTTTCGGAAGAAATAAGGGTGATGTTAAAATCTGCTTAGAAAAATATAAAATTGGGAGAGAAGTTTGCACAAACCGTTCACCATTACCAAATTTACTTTAGAATAAACATACTTACATTCCCCTGCACTGTCCATTTTCCTAAAGAATTTGTTTAACCTATAAAATTATAGACATCACAGTTTGAATTATAGACTTAGTAAGGATATATTGACAAGTTAGCACTTAGACTATTCAAGGATTTTAATTAGTTTTAATCATTCCACACAAGAGATCCACTTCCTGGACACTACGGTGCAAATAAGCGATGGTCACATAAACACCACCCTATACCGGAAACCTACTGACCGCTATACTTACCCACATGCCTCCAGCTTTCATCCAGACCACACCACATGATCCATTGTCTACAGCCAAGCTCTAAGATGCAACCACATTTGCTCCAGCCCCTCACACATAGACAAACACCTACAAGATCTCTATCAAGCATTCTTACAACTGCTGAAGTGAAGAAACAGATTGACAGAGCCAGAAGAGTACCCAGAAGTTACCTACTACAGGACAGGCCCAACAAAGAAAATAACAGACCACTAGTCATCAACTTCAGCCCCCAACTAAAACGTCTCCAATGCATCATCAAGGATCTACAACCTATCCTAAAGGACGACCCATCACTCTCACAGATCTTGGGAGACTGGCCAGTCCTTGCTTACAGACAGCCCGCCCAACCTGAAGCAAATACTCACCAGCAACCACACACCACACAACAGAACCACTAACCCAGGAACCTATCCTTGCAACAAATCCCATTGCCATCTGTGTCCACATATCTATTCAGGGGACATCATCATAGGGCCTAATCACATCAGCCACACTATCAGAGGCTCGTTCACCTGCGCATCTACCAATGTGATATTTGCCATCATGTGCCAGCAATGCCCCTCTGCCATGTACATTGGCCAAACTGGACAGTTTCTACGTAAAATAATAAATGGACACAAATCAGACGTCAAGAATTATAACATTCAAAAACCAGTTGGAGAACACTTCAATCTTTTTGGTCACTCAATTACAGACCTAAAAGTGGCAATTCTTTAACAAAAAACTTCAAAACCAGACTCCAACGAGAGACTGCTGAATTGGAATTAATTTGCAAACTGGGTACAGTTAACTTAGGCTTGAATAAAGACTGGGAGTGGATGTGTCATTACACAAAATAAAACTATTTCCCCTTGTTTATTCTACCTCCCCCACACACTGTTCTTGTCAACTGCTGGAAACGGTCCACCTTGATTATCACTACAAAAATACCCCCCCCCCCCCGGCTCTCCTGCTGGTAATAGCTCACCTTACCTGATCACCCTTGTTACAGTGTGTATGGTAACACCCATTGTTTCATATTCTCTGTGTATATAAAATCTCCCCACTGTATTTTCCACTGCATGCATCCGATGAAGTGAGCTGTAGCTCACGAAAGCTTATGCTCTGATAAATTTGTTAGTCTTTAAGGTGCCACAAGTAGTCCTTTTCTTTTTGCCGATACAGACTAACACAACTGCTACTCTGAAACCAATTAGTTTTGTATTTCACAACTTGAAATTAGATATTCCAGTTAAATATTATTGAGCCAGATTTTAGAATAGTATTCATTATTCAGATTAATTTAGACTTTCCACAATTTTTACTGAATGAACTTATATTGAGAAGGCTATTATACTAGAACAGTTCAATAGTGTTCATTTTTCCAAGATAGAGGTGGCCATAAAAGAGTAAGAAAGTTTATCAAAGTAATTTTAAAGGCACTCATTCAACTTTAAATTTAATCAGTTATTTTTAAAAACATGAGTTAAGGTAAATTAGGTACTATATGTGGCGCAAATCCGCAGCTAATTTTTGTGGTTTTACGGTCATATTCACCTATTTTTAGAAATGTTTTTTTCTTCCCTTTTGCCGTGTGAAACACCTTACACAAACAATAGGAAACCCTAAGGCCCCATCCTGACAGAGGATTCACACAGATGGACTCCTGCTTCCCAGCTGAAACTGGCAGTCCGCCTTCATGACTTACTAAATTGCAGTTGGTTACTCATTGTTAGTATATCAGACACATACAGTGGACATTAGTGGGAGGCAAAATGCAGGCATTATAGATCAGGGATGCATATTTCATGTCAGAAAGGTTTCTAGTAAATCGTCCCTGCACTGTATTATTGTGATGACTTAGGCCCTGTTCCTGCAAACACCTAAGCATGTGAGTATCTTCATGCATTGGAGTATTCCCATTGAAGTCCATGGACTACTATTCACATGTGTAAGTTTATTCTTACACATGCATAACTTTTTACATGACTGGGGCCTTACCAAGGTTTCTGTGCTTTACGCTGCACACCAGCTTGACAACCAGACTCTCCTTAGTTCTAATTCTGGCTCTGCCACCCACTCCCTTTGAGCAAGTCACTAAATTCCTTTATATCTGTTTGTGTCTCAAAGGCCCTGATCCTGCAGATATTTAATCATATGCTTAACTGAGTAGTCCCATTGACTTGGAATTACACACAGTAGTAAAGTTAAGCTCATGAATAAAACTGTTTGTCGGACTGGAGCTTGATGTGGAAATAATGATACTGCCACATTTCACCAAGGTGTGGTGAAGATTAATGTCTGTGTGGCATTTTGAAGACAGAAAGGGTTTTGTATGTATTATTATGATTTCAGTAAGAAGTCCTGTTTATGAGAGAGGTCAAGAGGATTAGAAAGATCAGTTCTTTCTCCGGTCTTGTTCAATGTTGCATGCAACATTTGAGAGAACTGCTAAGGTATTGTGGACTCAAATGCCAATAGAATGCAGATGACATACAGCTCTATATATCTTTCACAATGTATGACACCGCCATTCTCATTAAACTGGTCCAATGCTTAGATGAGATATCTTCATGGATGAAGAACATGGTTGAAACTGAACCCAAGCAAACTGAAGGTTATGCTGGTGGGCAAGGAAAGCACTTTGAAGAGTGCAGTCTCATTTGGCTGAAATTGTACAACCACAGCTGCTCAGTTCAATCTGCAGTTTAGGAGTGTTCCTGAATTCCTTTTTGATTTAGCACTAAGCTCTAATATAGCAGCATCTCCAAGTAACTCATTCTATCAGCTATGGTTGGCCAAGAGATTGCATCCTATCCTAGCAGATGGTGATCTGGCCTTAGTTATACACACTTACAACTGCACTACAGCAATGCTACTTGTGTGTGAAGCCATCAGCCCTTGGGAAATTCCAGCTAGCACAGAATGGCAGCTTCTATCTTCAGCTACCACAAGAACATCAGATCTGTCCTCTGTTTTCTGCCCTGATTTACCATGGAATATCAAGTCAAGTTAAAAGTCTCTGTCCTAAGTAAGCTTCAAGGTTCTTAATGGTTTGGGCCCAGAGTGCCTAAAAGATTGCCTGAAGCAGTGGGCATA
This sequence comes from Dermochelys coriacea, assembly GCF_009764565.3. Taxonomy (NCBI): domain Eukaryota; kingdom Metazoa; phylum Chordata; order Testudines; family Dermochelyidae; genus Dermochelys; species Dermochelys coriacea. The sequence continues at coordinate 11,277,151 of NC_050069.1, forward strand.
ATGGATCCTCTGCAAGGGTAAAGCACACTTGTACAGGACACAGAACTTTCTCTGGGACTGGTCCAAGAGTTTGGAACAAACTCCCAAAGGAATTAAGAGCCATTATAAAATTTACTATCTCTTGTTCCAAGTAAAAGTACACTTCCATGTTCTTGCTTTTGCTAATATAATCACATAGCACAGTGTACGTATAATATGTTCTCAGTCAAAGAATTTATGTGAAGATGGAGTTAAGGTTAAGACTATGCATCAGTACTTTAAGGTAGGAAATTTTGCAGAGATGTTGTAATTATCCCAAAACCAAGCATTACAAATCCAGGAAATTGAGAGTTAAGGTTATACTTAAAATAAATCCGCACATATTAAGGAAAGAAACGTAGTTAAGGCACCCAAACCACTGTAACTCTGTCCTGTAGTGATGTAACTCCATAACCATATCACTAGGATTATGGCACTTTGGTGTTTCTGGTCCCAGACTAGATAAAATTTGTAAAGAGACTCAGTTTTTTCATACTTTATCCCTTTGTGTCATCATTACAATCCAGATAAAGGTTGTTCTTCCCTATGATACCTTTGGTAAATGAGCAGCTTTCCCCTTTGGTTCCTTCAGAAGGCTCTTAGTCAAGATCACTGTTCCCGAAAGTCCTGTCTTGTCTTTGGAGCTGATGGGGGTAAGTATTTGTTAAAACTAATTCATCCAGCTTTTGTGAAGCAGATTGCACAGTCACTCAAAAGTCAATAGCAGAGGAATGGAATATTGTCTTCTTCCTCCCAGTTCTATGTTTTAATTAGAAGCCTATCCTTCCTCCCATTTTATTGGAGACAATGCTTAGGATGCTGATAGTTGCCACAGGAAAAATTGATCTGTATGACATCACCATCATTTTCCCTAACTCAGATTGTTAATTTTTGACAATGAATTTTCTTTTTCTGCTACCCTGGGTGATGAGTGGAGGAGCACATAGCCTGAATGAGTAGTGGGTTGTTATGGAAACTAGAAAAAATACACTGAGCAATTAATTCCTCTTTCTCGGAGATGTGCCTTTGGGTACTGTTATCCTGATTAATATTTTGGAGGTATGATGACGTGCAATTTTCTTCTTTTTAGCGGTCAGTCACTACATTCATATTCTATAGTTTGAAGACTAAAATTAAATCAGGACTGTAACATACCATATTGCTTTTTTATTTTAGTGCCTCTGAATATACCAACATCCCCTTCTGACATACAAAAAGATAAGACAATATATTTTTCTGTAGAATACCTGCCAACATAATTAATGTCCACTGTTCCCTATATTGAAAGGTATATTTTATTGCAAGTTGGAAGGTGGAAATGTATATATTTAACCTGAAACTCTGACTGGAAATAAGGCATAAATTGTAATGGTTAGAGTAAGTAACCATTGGAATAATTTACCAGTGATCATGGTGAATTCTCCATCACTGACTTTTTAAGTCAAGATTGGATTTTTTTTTTAAATATTCTCCAGAAATTATTTTGGGGAAGTTCTCTGGCCTGTGTTCTGCAGGAGGTCAGACTAGATGATCACAATGGTCCCTTCCGGCCTTGGAATCTATGAATCTATTACATAAGGAGTTACTGGAAAACCTTTTTCTCATATTGATATGTATACTTGATTTAGATAGAAAGTTGTCTATCATAGTGTAGGATGGAGGAATTAATACAGTTGGTATATTCTACAGCAGGGGAGGGCAAACTTTTTGGCCGGAGGGCCACATCGGGTTTCCGAAATTGTATGGAGGTGTGGCGTGGCCCAGCCCCCGGCACCTATCTGACAACCCCCCCCCCGCTTCTCACCCCCTGACGGCCACCCTGTGTCTCCTGCCCCATCCACCCCCTCCCCGCTCCCTGTCCCCTGACCGCCCCCAGAACTCCCACCCCTGACTGCTTCCTGCCGCCCCATTCATCCCCTCCTCTCATTCCTGACTGTCCCCCTGGAACTCCTGCCCCATCCAACCACCCCTTCTCCCTGTCCCCTGACTGTCCCCCCGCTGCCCCATCCAATCCCCCCTCTCCTTCCTGACTACCCCCCCTGCAACCCCTTCCCCCATTCAACCCCCCTGTTTCCCGCCCTCTGACTGCCCCACCCCATCCACCTCCCCCAGCCCCTGATCATCACTCCGAACTCCCCTGCCCCCTTAATGCACTGCCTGGAGCACCGATGGCTGGCGTCACTACAGCCGCACCGCCCAGAGCACCAGGTCAGGTAGCTGTGTTGCCTGGCTGGAGCCAGCCATGCCACCGTGTAGCACAGAGCACTGGATCAGGCTGCAGCTGCACTGCCCAGAGCATTGCAACAGCAGCACAGTGAGCTAAGACCACAGGGGAGGAAAAACAGCAGGGGAGGGGCTGGGGGCTAGCCTCCTGGGGCAGAAGCTCAGGGGTCAGGCAGGAGGGTTCTGCGGGCCATAGTTTGCCCATCTCTGCTCTACAGGGAATAAAGAATGCCTGGATGATTTTAGTTTCTTTACCTACCTAAGTGGCTAAAATGGGAATGTAGTACAATTGCCCTGAATAAACTGAAGTCAAAATGTTCGTACCTTGGTACCTAAAATCTGGGTTCTAAATTCATATTTAGGCACATTCTGTGACTCCTATTAAAGACATGGACTTCTGTGGGACTCATGTATGTAAGAGCTGCAGGACAGACTGAAAGTTTGCAATCTTACAGGACATCAACACCCCACCTTCTGAGATTCTTATGACAGCAATCTCTGACCGTTGCCACATTTTTCTTTTCTTTTCTTTTCTTTTCTTTTCTTTTCTTTTCTTTTCCAATTTTTTGTAAAGAGAAAAATGGCTATATTAATAAATTAATATCGCTCTGGCTTGAGTGCACCAAGGTGGACAACACTTAAAGTTTTGAGATTGAGGGAAGAGGTTGTTGTCAAAGGGGATCCAGTGTGAAAACTAATCTGACTGTAAATCTGAATTCCATTGTGTGAAGTCTTTTTCTCCAATTACAACTATTGGTTACTGAGAACTAGCCTACTTTACTTTATTTCACCAGTAGTAATTGCTTCACATTTTGTTGTACAGTTTTCTTGTGCAGATTTTTTGTTTTTGTTTTTACAAAGACAAGTTTATCCCAGCAAGAAATTATACACATATATGAACGGAGCTGTCTCTAATGAACAGGATGGAAAATAGTAATAAAATTAGATTTATTTACTCTATTTGTGTTTGATTTTCTGGGTGGGTTGGTTGGTTGTGGGGGTTTGTGTTGTTTTCTTTTCATTTTATTTTGTGGTTGGCACATGCAATTTCAAACAGAACGACATTTTAAAACAGAAAATACTAATGTTAGACAAATAGCCAGTATTCCAAATATGACTGTAGGGTCAAAGTTGTTTGCAAATATCTCCAAGTTCTTTTCAGAACCTAAAAAATTACCAGTTGAGTTGTGGGAAAACTGTGATTCCTGCTTTTTAGGGAAAGATTTTTTTATAGTGCTTTTAAGAGGGTTTTATTTTTATAAGCAGTCGAGAAAAATCTAATCATAACAAAAATGAAGCCTATTCCTATATTGAAACCAGTTGTCACTTTTAACTTTTAAAGGATGTACATACGATGCTTAGATAAACCCAGAGTCACCAAAATCTAAAAATAAATAGTAAGATTGTGGGTTCTTCTCAGGACAGAAAGAAGAGATGAATCATTCAGCTACTGTCACAGAGAACCTTGAAATGAATTATATTTATAAAGATGTCAGAATAACAATGAATTAACAAGTAGTAGAGTAAAGAAATGATGAAAAAACAGTCAGTTCTTTTACAACCAAAGACATTTTAAAGCAGTTCAGTTGTGTGCCCATTCAAATGACCTGGTTTCATATATTTATCTATTTGGAAAAGAGAATAAATAGGTAGTTCTACATTACTTTTCTCATTGCCTGAAATGATAACTAGTGGTCTTAATTCTGCAGCAGCTGCTTGCATTCTTATCTATTTGTAGTAGATTATTTACAGATTATAGTAATGTCTCTTGAAGTACATAGTTCTGGATTCTCTTCTCATTTACATTTTTACACTCTTTTGTGCTGACGTTAAATTATTTACCTTTGGTGGAGTTATTCTTAATTTAGGCAAGTTTAAGTGAGGAAAGAATCAAAGGAAATATTTTAAAAAACTTGTTGAATTGTGTTTGAATTATGGAAGTCTCAAAAATACAAAATTATTTTAAAACAAGATTTTTTCTCACTTTCTTTTACATTCTGAAATTTAAAGCTTATCCTATGCATGGCCCCTAATAAGGACTTAATTTAATTAAGTTTTTAAAAAGACTTTATACATGATTGAAATTAGCATATTGTGAGATGATATCCAGTACTTTGTTTTATAAATCCATGTTTTCAAATGCACATGTACATCTATATTTGCATTTTACAATATAAAAGGTATTCTGGATGTCCCGTACATTGAGATGGCTGAGGAAACATTACCTTTTGACTTTTGTGCCTTTCAATGCTCAATAATAAAATTGCATTATCATGTTTTTTTGTTACATATTATTTATATTCATGATAATGGACTAGAGTGACACTGTAATTGTTTATTAGATGAATTCTTGGTTATTTTTAATACAAGTAATTTCAAGGTCAATCAGATTATGATGCTGAACGTCGGACACCCTGGGTGAAATCCTGACCCTATTGAAGTCAATGGGAGTTTTGCCATTATTTGTAAGTTGTGAAATGTTTCCAGGCTCTTTCAAAGTTATTTTTTGTAGTGCGTTAGATTTATGGTGTGTAACTATACAAAGTATTTAATCTATTTCCATCACGATAAAATTTTGCTGATCTAAATTAAAACAAATATGGCACTATGGCATCTGGCATGAATTTGGGATCATAGCTAATTACTGACATGTAATAAAAGGGGCTTTTAAATCAACATTTCACAAATGTTTTTGTATCTTCTACTATTTTTTTAAATCTCTTAGACCAGCTCTCCACATAAAATTTAGATCAACATAGCTGCATCACTCTGGGATATGAAAAATTCATGCCCCTGAGAGCATACTGTGCCAACCAATCTCTTGGTGTAGATGTGGCTAGGTCGACAGCACAATGCCTCTGTCAATCAAACTATCGCCACTTGGGGAAGTGGATTACCTAGAGTGATGGAAAACCCCTTCCATCAATGCAGGAAACATCTACACTCTGGAGCTGCAGTGGCATAGCTGCAACACCGTATCTTTTCTGCTGTAGAACCTGTCGTTTAGACAAGCCTTTATAGGGCCTCATATTTTGGTTTGGGGGTCATTATTTTTCAAACTTGAATGTGACTTATTTATTAATTTTGAGAGGTGATCCATTAAAGAGTGCATTTCTTGAGAAGTTTGATGCATTATGCCATGTTTTCAGGCAGTCCTGTCCCCTTGCTGTTTGAAGGTAATCATGTTACATCATGCAAAATAATACATAAAAAACTGTAAAGACAGATGCACTTTCAGGTCTGGTAATTGGTTGTCATTTGGATTGTCAGTTTCCAGTATGTAGAAACAGAGAAAATGAATAGGAAATGTTATAGTGCTGGAAACTACTATGCTCATTTTTAAATTATATTTTACATAGTCAGCATATGTGTAACTTGAATGAAACTTGACAACATTGACAAATAGAAAAGGAGTACTTGTGGCACCTTAGGGACTAACAAATTTATTTGAGCATAAGCTTTTGTGAGTTACAGCCCACTTCATTCAGCTGTAGCTCACAAAAGCTTATGCTCAAATAAATTTGTTAGTCTCTAAGGTGTCACAAGTACTCCTTTTCTTTTTTGCGAATACAGACTAACACGGCTGCTACTCTGAAAACTGACACATAGGGCAATCATGTGTTCATTAGTTTCTGTTCAAGTGTGAAGGGCAACAGCCCTTGAAGTATAGCTGTGGTGTGAACATTCTACATTACTTTTATCATGTGCTGAGTAATAGAAGCTTGGGTTGAGAGCCAGCTGCTTGGTTTAATTCAGCAGACTATTTATTGTAAATGGACATAAACCTCCTCCCATTATCTCACCTCTTATTGATGATATCATTGATCTCTGTAAGTGTAAACGTTGCTTCGCTATAAACCTGTGTTTTATGTTATTCGTTACTAATTGTGACTAGTGCAAAGCCAACAAACAGATTTGGACTTCCTCAGACAGGCTGTGAAAAAAATGATATGGGAATTAAAAAAAAAATCCAAACTAAATAAAGAAGACTTACCTGTTTTCACTGGCCTCAGATTTAAAATATCATAAATATCAAAAAAGTGACCATATCACAAGTTCATTTTTTGTAGCTATTTATGAATTGTAGGTGCATATAGTAATGAAATAATTGTGTTCAGTTCTTTGGCAGGTTCTATTTATGTAAACATAATTTTACAAAAGAGTATTTCTATGGCATATAGTTATATCTGGCTTGATTTTATTGTACCTTTTGAATTACTAACCAAAGTCCAAAATCCTTTTTTAATACTTAGACATAGAAATTTCCAAAATATTTGTGAGCCAAGTCTTAAATTTCTGCATTGAAGAGGTTGTTGTATTGTTGTAAGAACTTCTTACTTGAAGGGAGGAAAAATACTCTTTACCACTGGAAAATGGGACATGTAATGCATTGAAAGGGTTCTCATTAAATACACTGTGCTACGGAGCTGCACTACTACAAAATTAAAAGTACGGAAAAAGCTCACTTTGTTTTTCAGTATTGATTTTTATTGGGCTTATAAAACAGAAGTACATTATTGTGTTTTTAGCCAAGTTACAGACCTACCTTTAAATACTCTTGTATGTACCAGAGAAATAACTATGGGTGAAATTCTGGTTGTGTTGAAGTTAGAGGCAAAACTCCCATTGACTTCAGTGGGGCCAGGATTTCACCCTCAGCTTCAGGACTGTTACTGCATGAAAGATACATGGAGAGCTCCGTGCAACATAAAACACACATGAAACATACATGGAGAGCTCCATGTGGTCTTGGAGGGAAAGGGTTTTATTGCCAGTATTTCCTAATCCTAATTAAAAGTAAAGTGGGGAAGGGGAGTTCAGACTAATTTTTAGACCTGTGTCATCTCAGCAGATTCTTTAAAAGGATAAAGTTTAGCTCACCCTAGCTTCTGTTATCCTTCCCTGGATCTTGTGGACTGGTATGCCATCCTCGACTAAAAGATGCCTATTTCCCTGTAGCAATCAATCAAGCTCAGAGGAAGTACAGTAACTCCTCCCTTAGTCATCCTTGTTAACGTTGTTTTGTTGTTATGTTGCTGATCAATTAGGGAACATGCTCGTTTACAGTTGCGCAGTGCACCCTTATAACATTGTTTGGCATCTGCTTGCAGGAAAAGCAGCTTGTTGCAGTTAGCTGGTGGGGGCTTGGAAACAGGGTGGACCAGCAGCCCCCCCATCAGCTCCCCACTCGCCTATGTTCCCTGTGTGTCAGCTGCCCAGCAGGCTATCAGTTGCCGGGCAGATCAGCTGTCCCTCGCCCCCACTGCCGTGTGCTGCTCCTGCCCTCTGCCTTGGAGCTACTCCCGGGAGACTCCTGCTTGCTCTGTAGGGGTGGGGGGAAGAAAGGGGCTAATGTCAGGGTGTCCCCTTTCCCCCGGTTCCTTTACCCCATCCCCAGGGGGAACGACACTACAGGGCTCTTGACAGAGGGAGCTTGCTGGCAGCAGCTGCTGTCTCAACTTGCTGATCAACTTAAAAAGGCAGTGAACTTAGAGTGGGGTCAGTGTACTTAAAGGGGCAATGCATGTCTCTCTCTCTCTCTCTTTCACACAGACCGTGTGTGTGTCTGTCTCTCTCTGCCATGCTGTCTCCCCTCCCTCCATTCGTGCCGTCTTGTAGACGGTGTGAGGCTACATTAACAACAATCTCTTAACCCTTGAGCGCTCAGCTGAGTGCTAGTTCATAGTTTAGCAGTAAGGCATTGCCTGGGAAATATCCCACCCTCTGACTTCACGACCTCAACCAAACTTCACAATCATCATTGCTGTGTATGGTATTAAATTGTTTGTTTAAAACTTATACTGTGTGTGTATGTAATATATATATAGTCTTTTGTCTGGCAAAAACAATTTCCCTGGAAACGAACGCCCCCCCCCCATTTACATTAATTCTTATGGGGAAATTGGATTCGCTTAACATCGTTTCACTTAAAGTAGAATTTTCAGAAACATAACTACAACGTTAAGTGAGGAGTTACTGTACCTCCGATTCTTGGTAAGTCTAAATCGTTACCAGTTCATTGTTCTACCTTTCAGCCAGTAAGCAGCTCCTAGGGTCTTTACAAAGGTCATAGCAGTAGTAGTTGTATTCCTCCGAAGATCAGGAGTGCAGATTTACCCCTGTCTAGATGATAAGGCTTGTCAAAGGCCAGTCCAAATCTCAAGTGCAGTATAATGTTGCCCGGATCCAGTCAATGTTCTGAGACAGTTAAGAGTTTATAGGGGCTGTACTGCACTTATCTCTAGCCCCAGGGCCTTTCTTCTGCACTCCAGGTTCTAATCAATTCAATCACTTGTTATAGATTTGAAGGCGCTCCTGCTCACAACAGCACAAAACTCTGTAAGGCTTGCACCTATGTAGTTCAGCACGCCAAACTGCGCCTCACAACGGTGCTGGTATTAGCCAACTCACCAAGCCGCCATCAGTTCACTTTGGTAATAAGAATGTCCTCCCGTGTCCTCACCTCCCTAGATTGGTGAACAAATCCATGTGTATGTGTAGGCATTCCATTTGCCTTCCCACAATCAACTATCATGCTAGTGACAGATACTTCTGCTATGGCATGGGAAGCCCACTATGGTTTTCTACAGATGCAGGGTCTATGATAATCAGAAGACTTAGGTTTACACCTAAATGTTAGAGAACTGAAAGCTGTCAGACCGCTGTGCCAAATACTTCTATCACAGATCAGGGGAAGCACCCTTTTAGGCTTCAGAGACAACATGGTGGTAATGTTTTAACTCAACAAGCAGTGGACATACCACTCTCTTCCACTGTGTCAAGAAGAGCCTCTACTCTGGGAGCTCTGTATTGCCAGCTGGATAGCTCTAGAAGCATATTACCAGATGGGCATACAGAACAACCTAGCAGAACACCTGAATAAAGTGTTTACAAGTCACCATGAGTGATTTCTTCATCCAGATGTAGCCCGATAGAACTTCCAGCAGTGGGGGTTTGCCCCAGTGGACGTATTTGTGACAGTCCAACAGAAAGTGTCGGTAGTTCTGCTCCCTGCTGGATCATAGCCCAGGTTCCATAACAAATGCCCTTTTTTACTGACATAGTTGGGCAGGCTCCTCTACACTTTTCCACCAGTCCTGCTAACTATTGCTAAATTTAAGTCATGGCCAGGCCAGAGTCATAGTTATAGCCCCAGCACGGAACTGTCAGCACTGGTTCCCCACTCTCCTGGTACTGTCAGTGAAAGCTCCACTTTCACTTCCACCTGACTCAGACCTAATCTCCAAGATCCTACTCCACCCAAGCCTACAAATCTCTTCACTTAACTGCATGGAGCCTCCATAGCTAGACACTGGTGAGCAAGCTTGCTTGAAAGACTTTCAGTAAGTCCTGCTAAAGAGAGGTATGTCTTCTACAAGAGCTACTTACCTCGCTAAATGGAGGCATTTCTTCACCTGGTTTTGCCAGTATGCCAGTTCTTCAGTTCAACATATTCTGGACTTCTTATTATACCTGAAACGCCAAGGTATGGTGATTAGTTCTATCAAAGTACATCTGGCTTGTGTTTCAGAGTTCCATCCTGAAGTAGATAAATCACTCTATTTTCTCCAACAATATGGCCATAAGGTTTTTAAAGGGCTTAGTCAAGTTATACCCTGAAGTGCAACACCTTGTTCCTCCGTGGGATCTTAACTTAATATTGTCATGACTTTTGGGTCCTCCATTTGAATTATTGGCTATCTGCTTTCTGCTGCGTCTGTCAATAAAGATGGCATTTTTGGTGTCTATTATCTCAGCCAGAAGTGTAATGGAGCTGCAGGCATTAATGTCAAGACCTCCATATATGATCTTCTTTAAGCACAAGGTTTACCTACGGCATCATCAAAACGTTGTCCCAAAGGTGGATTTCTCTTTCCACATTAACTTAGGCAATTTTTTTTGGTCTGTTTTCTAACCAAAGCCGCATCTGACCAGAGGAAGAGTGATTGCATATCTTGGACGGCAGAAGAGCCTTGGCATTTTATCTGGACAAAACCGGACACTTTCGTAAATCCTCCCAGTTGTTCTTAGCAGCGGTTGGCAGAGGAAGAGGTCAACCAGTCTACACAGAGAGAATTTCCTCCTGGATCTCATCTTGCATATGTATGTGCAATGACGTGGCTAATGTCACTCTGCCTGAAAATGTCACAGCTCATTTGACAAGGTCACAATCAGCCTCAGCAGCCTTTCTGGCACACTTTCCAATTGCAGGCATTTGTAGAGCAGCAACCTGGTCCTCATGTTTGCGTCCCACTATGCTAGATTCCAGAGATGGCTCAAGATTCCAGAGATGATGCTAGAGTTGGATGAATTGTTCTCCAATCTTTATTGAAATAGATTCCAATCCTGCCTCCTGTCTTAGAGCTTGAGAGTATCCAAGAGTGGAATGCATATGTGCAATCACTTGAAGAATAAAAAATGGCTACTGGTGTAAACCTGTTCCATAACGACTGTTGTTCCAGCTATTTTGCACATGTTCATTCCACAACCTGCTGTCCTACCCTCTTCATCAGTGTTACAGCAAGAAGGAACTGAGGGGCTGCAGAGGCTCTGCCCTTTATATCTGCACGCAGTGGCACATGGCAGCATAGGGAGCTGGACTTGCCCAATGAGTACAGCTGAGGGAAAAAGGTTCTGACAACTTCTGCACTGGGTGCACCAACACCAAGTGTGGAATTGGCATGTGCAACACATCTTGTACAGCAATCCTTCTGGAACAGATTAGTAACCATTTTTTCTATACTTAGTTCTGAAAATTCCCCTAGGATGATATATAAAAATATACTTGTGCCATTTTGTTTTATAAATTTAAAATTACACTGCTTGGAACTTGTATCAATACTAGTGATAGCAGAGCAGTCGTCCCTAGAGAGAGAAGAAAGGTCTGAGTACTAGACTGGGTTCTAACCCTGGCTTTGACATTCTCTCTCTCCATGGCTTTGGACATGTCAAACTCTGTGCATAAAATTCCCTGTCTGTTAAATGGATAGAGTACTACTTATCTTACGAGGGAGTTCTAAGAACATAATTAAAAACATTAACCAATTCCTATCCAAAGTATTTGTTAATGCTTAAAGTAAAATAATTATTAATGAAATATACTCATTCCAATGAGCATTCCTAAGTGTAGAAAGGACTCATCCAATATTTTTTCTTAAATATGTAGTCATATAGTGAGTAGTCATTTGCTGTTTTCAATCTAACATTTGTTCTTAAAAATTAAAAAAACAAACTTTCAACATTTCATTGTCAATGACAGATTTTTGTACAGGGCTAATAAAGCTAACTTGAACTGAATTATATTTATACCCTAATTCCATTAATGTTTTTACTAAATTGTTTCATCCCACCAACTTGCCTAAAATCTAAATGAGTATCATGATAGGAGCAAAGATAGATGGATTAAAAGTTGAATGATGTTGCCATGAGGCTCCAATGCTGGTTAAAGAGATCTAGAGACATAGAATGGGAGTGTCTTGTCTACATTAATTCAGTCCTCCAGAAGCTACATGTCAGCTCCTTCACTTCAGAGATTTGCAAACAGATAAGATGGTAGGGGATGGGTGAGAGTGCCCCTGGCTTCAAACTAAAATCAAGGTCAACTTCAAAACAAAACAAAACATGAATGTAAAAATAGTAATTGTGAAAGAGCACACTGTTGACTCATATCCAGCTTCTTGTCCACTGTAACCCCAGGTCCTTTTCTGCAGAACTGCTGCCTAGCCATTCAGTCCCTAGTCTGTAGTGGTGCATGGGATTCTTCCGTCCTAAGTGCAGGACTCTGCACTTGTCTTTGTTGAACCTCATCAGATTTCTTTTGGCCCAATCCTCTAATTTGTCTAGGGCTCTCTGTATCCTATCCCTACCCTCCAGCGTATCTACCACTCCTCTCAGTTTAGTGTCATCTGCAAACTTGCTGAGGGTGCAATCCACACCATTCTCCAGATCATTAATGAAGATATTGAACAAAACCAGCCCCAGGACCGACCCTTGGGGCACTCCGCTTGATACCAGCTGCCAACTAGACATGGAGTCATTGATCACTACCCGTTGAGCCTGACAATCTAGCCAGCTTTCTATCCACCTTATCGTCCATTCATCCAGCCCATACTTCTTTAACTTGCTGGCAAGAATACTGTGTCAAAAGCTTTTCTAAAGTCAAGGAATAACACATCCACTGCTTTCCCCTCATCCATAGAGCCAGTTATCTCATCATAGAAGGCAATTAGGTTAGTCAGGCATGACTTGCCCTTGAAGCTGAATCCATGCTGACTGTTCCTGATCACTTTCCTCTCCTCTGGGTGCTTCAGAATTGATTTCTTGAGGACCGGCTCCATGATTTTTCCAGGGACTGAGGTGAGGCTGACTGGCTTGTAGTTCCCAGGATCCTCCTCCTTCCCTTTTTAAAAGATGGGCACTACATTAGCCTTTTTCCAGTTGTCCGGGACCTCCTCCAATCGCCATGAGTTTTCAAAGATAATGGCCAATGGCTCTGCAATCACATCCGCCATCTCCTTTAGCACTCTCGGATGCAGCGCATCCGGCCCCATGAACTTGTGCTGGTCCAGCTTTTCTAAATAGTCCCGAACCACTTCTTTCTCCACAGCGGGCTGGTCACCTCCTCACCATGCGGTGCTGCCCGGTGCATTAGTCTGGGAACAGACCTTGTTCGTGAAGACAGAGGCAAAAAAAGCATTGAGTACATTTAGCTTTTTTCACATCCTCTGTCACTAGGTTGCCTCCCTCATTGAGTAAGGGACCCACACTTTCCTTGACTTTTTTCTTGTTGCTAATATACCTGAAGAAACCCTTCTTCTTACTCTTAACATCTCTTGCTAGCTGCAACTCCAGGTGTGATTTGGCCTTCCTGATTTCTCTCCTGCATGCCTGAGCAATAATTTTGTACTCTTCCCTGGTCATTTGTCCAATCTTCCACTTCTTGTAAACTTCTTTTTTGTGTTTACGATCAGCAAGGATTTCACTGTTAAGCCAAGCTGGTCACCTGCCATATTTACTATTCTTTCTACACACCGGGATGGTTTGTCCCTGTAACCTCAATAAGGATTCTTTAAAATACAGCCAGCTCCTTGGACTCCTTTCTCCCTCATGTTGTTCTCCCAGGGGATCCTGCCCATCAGTTATTATAATAGTATTTATCATAATGTTGATGTTGTGTCGATGTCGCCTTCCTAACCCCTGGAATTGTGTGTGTGTGTATCTAGTAAAAGTCATACTGATATGGGCATGTTTTCTATTTGTGACAAAGTTCTGTGAATAGCTTCTTGTGTGTTCTATTCCAACTAAGAGTGGGCCTGTTGCAAAATACCTGTGCATTGGGACTATTGCTACTAGGGATTTTGTGAACATTTATCATAGTTTTTTAGCTAGATAGAACCAATTTAATTATGTCTGAGATTTCATCTAAATCTCTTCGCACTAGTTTTATTTATCAAAAACTTTTCCAATAGGAAGGAGATTATTTTTTTCCTGTTCAAGTATATAGTACTGAATTTTTTTTGTAGAAAAATCCAGTCAGTCCTACTTTCCAAAGTTGCAAGGACGCTGATAATTTGACTGGACTATTTTTTTTTTTAGCAAAAAATGAAATCTACTAGGTTACCAACCGCACTCAGAAAGTAGTACATTTCTTGAGTACAATTTATACTACATTTCTAGTGAGTCTCTCTCTCTCTCTCTCTCTCTCTCTCTCTCTCTCTCAAAACACCAGTCTGGACTGATGGGTGGTATTCTGATCATCTGGAATTTACAGATATCAGAAACAATATCATGTAAAGAAATTTAGCTTTAGCTGTGCCTACTGCCCATTAGGCAAGTTTCTTACTGTATCAAGAGCTAGCAGTGAAGTGACCAGCTAGCAGTATCTGAACCAGTTCTAGTTGGTTTAATATTAGCTATGCAACTGGATAAAAGGAAGAAAAAAGAAAAAGGCCAAGATATGTCTTCCTTTGGTTGAACTCTGAAACTTACATTAGAAGAGAGCGGTTTTCATTGGGATACTTTAATTTATAGGATTGGGTTTGCTCTTCATTACAATGAAATTAACCATTGTCTCCTCCCTTCTGCCTGACATCTAGATCTCCACAACATGCAAAAAACAGACAGCCATTCAGTCAAGTCCTTCCTGTTTTGGCCTCTACTGAGTCCATATTTAGTGCCCTGGTGCATCTATAGAAAAAACAAATATGGGAGGCAGTGCTCAGTCCTTCTGACCAGTATTCTGTGTGGCTGAACCTTCAGAGGGTCAGCATGGAAAGAAATAACCATGAAATCTGAATTCTGGCCATGAAGTGGGAGAACAAATCATAATACTTTTCTTGTGACCTCTCACTTAGAGAAAGTGAAGTTTCCAGCACCACAGCTGCCTTGGAGGCTGTCAGGGTTCCTTCCCCACTCTGAACTCTAGGGTACAGATGTGGGGACCTGCATGATAGACCCCCTAAATTTATTCTTACCAGCTTAGGTTAAAACTTCCCCAAGGCACAGATTTCTTTCTTGCCTTGGGAACCAGCTTAGGTTAAAAACCTGATACGCTGCCACCACCAAGCGATTTAAACAAAGAACAGGGAAGAGACCACTTGGAGATGTCTTCCCCCAAAATATGCCCCCAAGCCCTACACCCCCTTTCCTGGGGAAGGCTTGATAATAATCCTCACCAATTGGTACAGGTGAACACAGACCCAAACCCTTGGATCTTAAGAACAATGACAAATCAATCAGGTTCTTAAAAGAAGAATTTTATTTAAAGAAAAGGTAAAAGAATCACCTCTGTAAAATCAGGATGGTAAATACTTTACAGGGTAATCCGATTCAAAACACAGAGAACACCTCTAGGCAAAACCTTAAGTTACAAAAAGACACAAAAACAAGAATACACATTCCCTGCAGCACAGTGAATTTCACAAGCCAAAACACAAAGAAAACCTAACGCATTTCCTAGCTAGATTACTTACTAACATTACAGGAGTTGGAAGGCTTGCATCCTTGATCTGTTCCCAGCAAAGATATCACATAGACAGACAAAACCTTTGTCCCCCCCTACGGGTTTGAAAGTATCTTGTCTCCTCGTTGGTCATTTTGGGTCAGGTGCCAGCGAGGTTACCTTAATTTCTTTACCCTTTACAGGTGAAAATATGTTGCCTCTGGCCAGGAGGGATTTTATAGCACTGTATACAGAAAGGTGGTGACCCTCCCCTTTATATGTATATATTTATATATTTACAGAGGCAGAGGAACCTGACTCTTCTAGAAGGTTCAGCATAGAAGACCTAAATGTTCTACATAACACTATCAAAACAATTCTCTATCTATATCAGTGGTTCTCAGTCTTTTTCATTTGCCAATTAAAAAAAACCAAATAGAAGTGTAGACCCCTTTGGACATATACTGTCTGTACATATAGTTGAATTCTGTTCACTCAGTTTTCAGTCTGTCTTTTGTGGACACCTTAAACATAGTCCGTGGACCCCCAGCAGTCTGCGGACCACAGATTGAGAACCATTAATCTATAAAAGTTGATTTAGAAAGATCCACAAGAGAAATTACAATTTGTGTGAGAGAAAAGCCAGTCAAAACACTTTCTCATTCACCCAGCACTTGAAGTACTGAGTTGATCAACATTTTGCTACCTTAGTGAAGAAAGAAATGTGCGAATCATTCTCCAAAGGTTGATCCTTTTGTCTCATTTCACTCTCCTCCTGGATATCACTGTTGTTAGAAATGATTGCACCTCCAAAAGATGCTTAGATAAAAAATACAAAGTAATACTTAATTGCGAAGGAAGGAAGTCCTTTGATGTTTCTGCTATTCAGTTTCTAGTTTCTCTTTAATACTGTTATCTAACAATTTTTTAGAATGGATGGGAGAACTTCACTTTATTTTTACCAGGGTTTCATTTTTAAAGGGTTCAGGAAATCCTAGATATTTCAAAATGGGAGATGGCTGCTTGTTTCATATACTTCTCTGCTTCTCATTCTCATAGGACTGGTCAACACCACGCAGACAGGTTGACAAAGGGCAGCTTACGTTGACCTAATTATGTCAGCGTAGACATTACAGCCTTGACCTGCCGATGTAAGTGCCTTGCTACACCGACGATATAATTCCACCTCCACAAGAGATGTAGGGCTTATGTCTGTTTAGTTAGGGCAACGCAGTGTCTGTTTAGACAGTTCATTACTTACATCTTCTGTTGGCTGTCTTGTCTGTCTTGAAATTGATAAGAGAGCTGAGCAGCTAGAGCCTGGTTTCCTCCAGCTCTCCACTCCCAGCTGGGCTGCTGCCCAGATGCTCCCCACTCAGGGAGCCAAGAAGCCAGGACAGCTGTCCCCTCCCCCACACTTCTAGCTGGGGAGCAGAGAGCACTGGGGGGGGGAAGGAGGGACAGCCGCATGGTGCTGAGAGCCCTGGCTCTCAGCCCCCCCCCACACACACACACACATACACACTTCCCCTCTTCTGTTGGTGGAAGTGCTCCTGGTGAGGACATGCACAAGCAGCAGAAGGAGAGTAATGTGGACATATAGGTCAACTTAGGGCTGTAGTGTAGACATGCACTTATACTTTCTTTTCAAAAGCATGACTATGCCTACAGTGAAAAGGTCTCTATGGCTCTGCTTCCCCAGGTGACAGAGAAGCTGAATAAAATGTAACTAGTTCAAGGAATTTCTCTTTGGGGAGCATCTAGATTCCACCCTGATGGGTAGTTATTGTTGAGAATAAGAGGACTTTATCTGCTTCATTTAGGAAACATAAACTTACTTCCTTTTATATTTCCTTTTTCCAGGTATACCATCTGTCATGTTTCTCATTCACTAGGCATGGGAAGACTGATTGTGTTGAGGACATAGTTAGAGATTTAATCTGTATTCGATGAGAGACAATAAATATGGTTTCAGAGTAGCAGCCGTGTTAGTCTGTATTCGCAAAAAGAAAAGGAGTACTTGTGGCACCTTAGAGACTAACAAATTTATTAGAGCATAAGCTTTCGTGAGCTACAGCTCACTTCATTGGATGCATTTGGTGGAAAAAATAAATGTGGTGTCATGTTTTACAAGGTCATTTTTAAGAGCAGACCTCACTTTTGAAAGACTTGGTCGACACTTAAAAATTATATCAGCATAGAAGCTGCCTTGGTCAGGGGTGTGAAAAAACTGTCACCTGGACCAATAAAGCTATGCCAACAAAATCCCCTTTCTATATGCAGCTATGTCAACTGAAGAATGCTTCTGTAAATGTAGCTGATACCATTCGGGGAGATGGTATTCCTGTGCTGACAGAAAAACATTTTCTATTGGTATAGACTGCATCTACACTAGGGACCAGTGCCAGCATATGTTCTGAAGTGTAGATGTAGCCTTATTTAGCTACCATAAAGGACTAACTCCCAGATCCAGAAAGGCACATAGACATATAACTTCTTAATGCTAAAGTCCCGGTTTGAGGCACTGATACAATGCACAAACCCCTGCTCAGCTGCCACCTAACCCTGTGAGTGCCTAACTGTGCTCAGTGCTTAAATATCTGTTGTAAAAGTTCCTTAGGTGCCTAACTTTCTGCCTCTGGGCATTTGCACTGTTGCCTCACTTTAGGCACCTGGAGGCCTATCTTGCGCTTAAGCCCCAGTGCGATCCACAAACCAGGAGAAGATAGACAAAGGAGCGCGAGTCTTATGTGTTGTGCCCAATCTGGCAGGCATGCTCAGAGGCTGCCGACTGGATCGGGTCCCATTCAAAAGCTGTCTGGAGGAGGAGGAGGAATTGGCACTACTGCCCTCTTTATAACTTTTAGCCCAGTGGTTAGAATACTCACCTGGGATGTGGGAAACCCAACCACAGGGCTAAAAGTTTTAAGGTTGGTGCCTTCTTCTCCTCTGTTTGCTGTGGAGCAAGGCAGGCATCTAATTCATTCTCTCAAGAAATGACTTAGGCACCTAATCTGCCTGACTACAAGAGAGGAGTTCATAGTTGTGTATTAGAAGCAGAGATAGGTGCCTTCCTTCAGCCAGGACTTAGGTGCCAGTATTTGTGAGAGAGATGGGGTTTAGGACACACTTTTCTCTTTCATATCTCTCACTGAGTAGCTTAGATATCTGCCTGCTGGCTTTTGTGGATCCCACTCTTATAGACTCATAGATTCCAAGGGCAGAAGGGACCATTGTGATAATCTAGGGTGACCTCCAGTATAACACAGGCCATAGAACCTCCCCAAAATGATTCCTAGAGTATATCTTTTAGAGAAAAAAAAAACATTCACTCTTCATTTAAAAATTGTCAGTGATGGAGAATCTACCATGATCATTGGTAAATTGTTCCAGTGGTTAGTTCCCCTCACTGTTAAAAAGTTATGCCTTATTTCTAGTCTAAATTTCTCTAGCTTCAAATTTCAGCCATTGCTTTTTGTTATACTTTTCTCTGCTGGATTGAAGAGCACATTATTCAATATTTACTTCCCATGTTGGTACTTATATATATTGTAATCAAGTCATCCCTCAATTTCTCTTTGTCAAGCTAAATAGATTGAGATCCATGAGTCTGTCCCAATAAGATGCATCTCAGGTGCCTATCTCTCACCTTGCATTGTGTAGGGATTCCCAGGGTAGTCTACATTGAAACTGGACACGCATGGCTGGCCTGTGCCAGCTGACTCAGGCTTGCAAGGCTTGGGCTGTGGGCCAGTTTAACTGCAATATAGACGTTCGGGCTCAGTCTGCAGACTGAGTTCTGGGACCCTCCCACCTTGAAGAATTCTAGAGCTCGGGCTCAAGCCCAAGCCCAGACGTTAGCTCGAATCCGAGTCAGTTGGCATGAGCCAGCCACAGGTTTTTAATCGCAATGTAGATGTACACTCTGGGTACAAGAGGGGCTAAAAATAGCAGTGTAGATGTTCCCGCTCAGGCTGGAACCCAGACTCTGAAAATAGGGAAAAGGGGGTGGGTCTTAGAACCCAGACTCCAGCCTGAGCAGGAATGTCTACACAATATAAACCCATACGGGAGCCTGAATCAATTGACCCAAGCTCTGAGACTTGCTGCCACAGTTGTGGGGATTTGTGTGTTTTTGTTTTGGTTTGTTTTTTTTTTCAGTGTAGACATACTGTTGGGTTTCAGAGTAGCAGCCATCTTAGACTGTAACCGCAAAAAGAAAAGGGGGACTTGTGGCACCTTAGAGACTAACAAATTTATTTGAGCATAAGCTTTCATGAGCTACAGCTTACTTCATCATATGCATTCAGTGGATTTAGAGATTAACAAATTTATGTGAGCTGTAGCTCATGAAAGCTTATGCTCAAATAAATTTGTTAGTCTCTAAGGTGCCACAAGTACTCCTTTTTTTTTTTTGGACATACTGTTGGTGTCTACTTTGGCTTGGTGGCTTGCAGTGTTGTTCCAGTGATTTTCCAGGTGCCTATAAATTAGACTTTGCAATGCTGAGGATGGTAAAGCCTAAGTCCCTTTGTGGATCCCAACGTAAGTGAACGCAGGGATAATCATCCATAAATCGATCAAGAGTAAGGACAGTGTTCAAAGTTTATGATAGCAAACACCATTTAACACCTACATTTGTGTGAGTGGGCTGCAGACTACATTGGGTGTCCCTTTTTTCCATTGTCTAGCGTCCCTGAAATGCATTTGATGGGATTTGTTCTTTGGTATATCTACCAATGAAGCCATACATGCTATTTATCAAAGTGATGGCAATGTGGATTCTAATGTACTCAGAGTTGAAAAAACTATAAGAAGTGAATGTGCCATTATATGTTCACAGTCTGGAAAATTTCTATTCTGGTACTTGTTTGGATCAAGTCTGTCTTGTTGGATGACTGATGTATCTTTAGTTTTATCTTCATTGTTGTCATAAAAGCCCAACTTGTAGATTTTTGTGTCTGGGCTAGTACATTCTAATGAAAATTTTGCAAGGCTGCTATAGTGTACTTTATGTGAACATCCATGCTTACCACATACTTGATATAAACCATGGTTGTATGTACAAGCATATACATTTGTCAAGCTATATCAACTCTTGCTGGTAAGTGAATTAAATTAGATGTTTTAATTTTAAATTTGAGACTATAAAGGCTTGTCTAGCCTGTTAAAGACAGAAATGTACAAGTTTCGCAATGGATTGTAGAAAGCAAATGGCACTTGAATTCATTTCATTTCATTTTGACAACTGTTATTGATATGGAGTGTAATTAAAACAACCTGTTGCTTGTAAGACTGTCAGTTATTTGGCATGCCATTTTCAGCCTTTAATTTACAAGGACAAAATAATTGACCTTTGCATTCTTACAACACTGACTTGGAATTAGTGACTGCAGTTTTATTTTATTTAAACTTCTTTTAAAAAAAAATAGAATGCTGGTTGGTTTCCGGTCAGTAAAGAGTCTTTTAGAGATTTGTGTTACCATCAGAGCCTAATGATTGCATTAAATAGAGTGAAAAATACTGCAAACAATAAGTAAAGACCAATTTAATAGCAAATGAAGCAGAAATGTACAGTGATTTCAGATCTGCTGTGTTCAAGCTTCTAAAATACATTGCTAGAATTGTGCGACAATTGAGCCCCAAGATAAGAACTGTAAAGTAGTGTGATTTTCATTATTATTATTAGAATGTAATTGCTTCATGCAATAAGATTTGATAACTACTAAGGTTAAACAACTTGATTCATAGCGTCTGCAGAATAAAAGATTAAGTCCCTTGAATAGTGCTATTGCATAATTGTTCCTACTGTGTACTCAGTGCAGTATTGTCAAGGACATGCCCAAGGCACCATAGTGAGTTCCATTTCTTCATTTCCATTTCTTCTTCCATGTCTCCATTTCTTGTTGATTTAACAAGACTTACTCCTCATTAGGTGCATATCGCCAGCAATTTGATGCCAAAGATAGCATCAAATCTGTGATTGAGGTGGGAGGAAAGGGTATGTGGAAGGGGTACAGGAGAGTATAAATACCACATCCTGCTGAAGGTAACTTTTTGTATATATTTGCCCTTATTTGGAACTATGGCCCACTCTGCTTCTTTTACTCAGGTAATACTATCTGCGCCAGGCATAATATTGTCTTTGGTGTGATCTTTTGTAGGACTGGATGGGATGGGGAGAGGGATGCTGTGATTGGGGGATGGGAGTGTGGGGATTGGGATGGGGAGTGATGCAGTGATGGAAGGGATGGAGGTGCGGGGGGTTGGGACGGGGCGGGATTCGATGAGTGGGGTGGTGGTGCAGCCCCATTCCTAGCACTCAGAGATAGGGATACATACCTCTAACTCCCTGCTGGCGATGGGGCGACAGACTGCAGTTCGCAGCGGGGCATGCGCCACAGCTCAAGCTCAGGAGCGCGAGGAGAAGAGGGCGGGGCAGCAGCGGGAGAGGTGGGTGCCACACTACCCCTCGCCACCTGCTGAGCACTCATGAGTCACGCTCATTCCGCCCCTGCCCTGACCCGGCCAATGGGAGCTGTGCCTGAGGGCGGGGGCGGGGCAGCATGTGGACCCCTCCCGACCCTCGGCAGCTCCCAAGACTAGGAGCTGGACATGCCGGCTGCTGCCTGACCCGGGGCCGCAAACCGGAGAGTCAATAGCAATGCTGGCTGGAGCCGCCAGGATCCCTTTTTGGCCAGGTGTTCCAGTCCAAAATCAGACACTGGTCACCCTACTTCTTAGCACAGCTTACTTCCATGCAGGCTAAGCTGTGCTGGCCAGTATGTTGGGGATGGACATAGAACTAAAACTCTGTATGGTCAGTCCCATCTCTGCCTGCCCATTTCCCTCCCACCTGCACAGGAAGGGAGATAGCTTGCCAGCAGCTGCTCTCCCTACTATGCAGAGTCTGGTGGTTTCCTGTTACACTTCTCAGTCTCCTCCATAGGTGTGAAATCAGCTCCTCCTTGAGCCCAAAGTATTTGTATAATACCTAGCACAGGGTGTCTGGGCACTACTGTAACATAAGTAATGGCGGTTATCCAGAGTACAATCTGTAATGATCTTGGGGTTCATTAAATAACAAACCAGTGAATGAAAAAGGAATACAACTTCAATAAAACAAATTGGAGAGCGTTGGGTGAACTGCTGCACATGAAGTGTTCCCAACACCTGCCTCTAGGGCACATCCTCAAATTCCTATGTTCATCATACTGTCCCTTATGAGGGAGCATCTCTAAATTATCATCTTATACAAACTTATCTTTACACATTGTACTAGTTAAACTAGCTAACATTCAAAGAAAATCTGGCTGCCTATGATATCTCTTTGCTGAAGCTACCCATCTACTTACCAATCTTAAAATCATTATTGCTTGTGGTTTCCATCTCCACACACAGACATGTGTTCAGTGAAAATAAATCTGAAAAAGTAATTAAAAAGCTTGCCCTTCAGTTCTCTTAATTAAACAGTAAATAGTGTTCTTAATCAGGGAAAGAGGTGCTGAGATCTCCCCAAAGATTTTCTTACTATAAAAAGATCCTTCTATTTTCATTTGACTTCTCTTTAAAAATGAGCCACCTACCTTATTTATTCATCCCCAGATGAAATTTACTGATCTAGTTTTAAGTCTGAGCTGTTCAAAATTAGCAGCTGTGCTGTGGAGGCCTTAAGGGTGCAATATTTTAATTTTGTAAAAGGGAAACCTCAAGGTCCCTACATTACTTATAGAACTACTCAGCTAGAAAAAGCTCTCATAGTGTCAATACTTCTTATTTTAATTAGTCCACATGTAAAAGCAGATTACTTTTGACAACATCTACAGTAGATGAAACATGCTTTCATTTTTTCCAGCAAACTAACCTAATTCAGACATGCAAATTAAAATAATGCTCTAGGTTTGTGTTATCTTCCTTCACCTTTTAAGTTAGGGATGTACAAGTAAAGTATTATACTAGTGAAGCATCCAGAGAGAATTAGCAAATTTTGTATGTGTGTCATATTTATCTATTATTTGCTGCTTCCTAGTAACTAACCTATTCATTATCCATCACAATTCCAATCTTTGGAGGACTGACTCTTTCAGAGTTCTGGCAATGGGAATATATGGAGCATTTCATATTTAGTTTACCCATTTGTATCCGGAGTGGTAGTGCTAGAAGTCCATTATCATTTGATAGGTGTTTGGTGGCCAATATGAAATTAATTGGTCGTCACAATACCTGGTCCACAGGAGCATATCTCATCACAGATGCAATACAGCCACATTTGGTGGTAATTTACATCTATGTTGTCAGCTTCAACAGATGCAAATGACTGAAAGGGCATTGAGAATGAACTATATTCTCTTACCCTTACAAAAGAGAGGATGAGGCACGATTCTGGAGTGTTGCATAAGTTTCTACTGCTGCTCTTTGTGCTTTACATGTTTGGTATATAAGCAGAGAGCCAAAGTCTGTTGGCCTGTTATTCTGCCATTCTTCACAAGCATGAAATGCACACCATTTAAAAAAATAAAACTATTCCAGTTTACTCCCTTTTGAATGATAGGCATTTAATTTTTAACTGCCTTTTTTAAATTGACTGTCTGCATCTAATGTAACATCTACCATCATATGATAGTGTGATGTTCCTGAAGTCTGTAGGAATTTTGCTATTCACTTCAGGAAGGCCAGAATTTCACCCTAGATATCAGAAATTAATGGGTAGCATAGAACTTTTATTTTATGGCTGTAAATGATGTTTCTTAAATTTAGGGACTGGAATATCTTTGGTAATCTCTGTGCTATATCACCATTTTAAATTATTAATATGTTAACTGAATAGATACACTAATGTATGAAAAATATACCCTTTATTCTTATAATGTTGATATTTCTATAAGCTCTGTTGACATTACCGTATTTTCCTTTTAAAAAAAATCTCTTCTGCATGGGGGTGGGGGGGGGAAACAAAAACAAACAAACCACCATGATTTTAGGCCATTTTCCTCCAAATTACATGTGAAGTACAAATACAGAATCTGAGGCTACTCAGGTGCCAACATTTTGATTGTTTTGAAAACTAGACTTTATTTTTAAAGAAAATGCCTTTGAATAATAAAACAAGATTTGGCAGGTGTCACCCAGAGAAGCAAATTTTAAGTCTGAGGATTAGAAAATTTGTGTTTTGCATTTAAAGGTTTTGAGAGAGTAAATAGTGTTGACACCTAGGTCAAATGTATTTTTGTATATTATACATTTAAATTAATCAAACACCACTTCCTTCAACACCTAGGTTTTCTGAGAGGTCTTCTAACCAAGAGTTGACTCAGCCTTACCCTTGCTCATTGTATGCGATGTGATAAAACTATAGCTGGAGGTGGTTTGACTGACTTACTGTCTGCTGGATTTCAGAAAAGAGAAACAATCTATTTGGAGAACTAGCTTTTAGAGATGTCAGTGGCATGGAGTAGGGAGAGATTCATTCTTTTTTATTGTTTTTAAAGATTGCACTTTGATGACGTACTGTTTCTACTGGATCAAATTGCATAGGAATAGATACAGTGCATCAGAAAGAAAAAGAGAAATGTTATAACTAGGGTAGTGTCTGTGGAAGGCAAGAGGCTAATTGGTATTATCTCAGTGACAGAGAGCACTGTTCAGTTATGTTTGGTATCATTTCCTTACACTTCCTTTCTTCTATTGATTCAGGAACTACAGCCAGTGAAACAAGCAAGGGACTGTTCCCATGAAATAATTGATCAAAACCTCAGCAAACTTCCCTAGAATGAAGCATAATTGTTCAAAGACTATTCAGTAGTAATCTACATTTTATATTTTGAATGTTTTATTTAGGGTTGTTTATGTCTTGTCGGACCTTAAAACTTAAAATGAAACAGACTTCTGTCTGACGGTATACAGGTATCATAATAATGCAAATACTTCTATTTTTGCAATGAATGTCAGAGAAAAAATAACCTGTTTTGCACTTTGAGTCTAAATACAGCACCAATAGATTAAGAAGAACTATATGGTGTAGTATGGAATTTTTGTCAGAGAGAAATCGGCCTTGAAATAAAATTTAGTAGTCACTTGCCACCTATATTTATATATAGTTAAGTACTCCCACCACTTTAATTGTTGCTTATGAAAATATAAACAGTGATGACCCAAAATGAAATAAAATAGAACAGGCAATCGTGATATATAGTTTAGAAAGAAAGAAAAGAGGTAGAATGAAGTTGTAAATGCTTACAAATAAATATAGCACTCATTGATAATTTGTGCACTGAATTGTAGTTAGTAGTGAAGACAATCAGACAAGGAAGAATAGACCAAATTGAAATTTTTCAAGCAGAAAATTTTAGGCAAAAATGCAGATTTGGCAACATCAAAATGTTTTATGAACGTTCAGAGGTTTCTCTGGTTTGTCAAAAGAGAAACAAACAAAATTATTTGAATAAGTTTAAACCATCAGTTCTGGGCTGAAACTCTATAAATCTCCACATTCTCCTTAATAGTATTCCAAAAATAGAAGCCAATATTGCAACTGCATTTACAGTAATGCGTTGTCAGAAACAGCAGTAAACTTTATCTGCTGCACTTGAGATCTGCTGCACTTAAGCACTCATTAAATCTATTTGTAGGGAGAGATTTTTAGGAATTTTCCCATTTTAAACACATGGCTGCTTTGTTATAGTGGGTCACCCTTAGCAAGGGTTTACAGTAGAGAAAAGCCCTCTACAAATGAATTAATTGTGAGGAATTCCTAGCAAATTGCTTTGACAGTGTATTAGGTATCTATGCACTTTTGATTAATAGCCATAATATTTTTCCCCATTTTCTCTCTCAAAAAGTAAAGGGCAAAATAAAAGAGCTAGTTCCATCCACCACATGGGCTGGTGCAGTGGGAGTGGGTTCGTGATGCCATCTCTTCCCCACTCTTTTTAGTCTATTATCTGGGGCTCTGTGATAAGGCATATATAAGGCACACTCAGCTGTGGGAAAGCTCCTTGTGTTCTCCCGTTACCACACACCAGCGCAAATGTCATGAATAATCTGACTCAAAAGTGTTTCTTTGTATTAATCTACACAAGAAAAATATATTGTGACATGGCAAATCTCTGTACAGTACTTGTTAGAGGGAGGGACTACATAGTCAAAGATTATAGAATCATGGAAATGTTGGGCTGGAAGAGACCTCAACAGATCATCTAGTCTGTCTTCCCTCATTGATGCTGGGTTAAGTATACTTAGACCTAGATGCTTATTGTGGGCCACAAGATTATATCATTATAGATAGTTTTACAGTTTAATTTTAATTTCCTAACAGAGAGAGGGAGAGACTACCCTTCCCTTATCTGTTGTCCTAAAATGGTTGTCCTGCTGTCTTTCTTTCCCAATGGTCATTTCATTATGTAGTTATCAAAAACTGCATTGCAGAATGGCATCTAAAATAGTGTAAGCATTTAAAAAGGCTATTATTAAAATAAACTCTGTGATGAACAATGTAAAATCATGTAGCCTATCCTTCAGGTTGGCGGCTTCATTCATAACAAAATATACAGTTGTAATAAGGAGGAAGGTGCACAGTTTGAAATTCTATCTCGCCATGTCTTTTTCTTACCAAAATTCAGTGATGTATATATAAATTTAAGACCTGTCACCAGCATTCATGGCAAACATATTGGTATAGGATGTTTTTCAACTGTATGTTATTTGACATTTATTATATTACTGTGGAACTGGGACTTTTGACCTCTGTGGCTCTCACCAATTTGGAATCTTACTGGAGTTGTGTTGGCATAAATCAGACTTAAAAAGCATCCCCCTTTCAGGGAGATGGCTTATCAAAGTTGATGGAAGAGTGCTCTCCCATCAACTAATCGCGTCTTCACCAGACCCGCTAAATCGATGCCCACTGCATTAATCGCAGCAGTGCCGATTTAACCTGTAGCGAAAACAAGCCCTAAGTCAACTAAATAATGGCAAATTTGAGGGGCAGTTATTAAAAGGGGGGAGCAATCACCATCTTGACTACTTTATCTCTGTGTTGTACACCTTCCCCTACTCTTTGTCTGCCTTTTTCATAACTATTAGAAATTAGTCTGATATCTTTTCAGAGAGTTAGGTTTTACGAATAAAAGAGGGATAATTTGTAGATCAGCCAAAACCTCAGAGGGGGCAGTCCAGCCTCAAGGGACTTTGGTAAGATTGGCAATTATCTAATAAATGCTTGAATGGCTAATAGTATTCCAGGCAAATCACTACTGAACTTTTTAAAGATCTAGATGCCAATATTTTAACAGTTATGTTTCAAAACTATAGCAGTTTGGGCTGAATATCCAGTAATTAAAAAGTTGTTAAAGGAGAAAACTGGAGAGATAAAGTGACAACCCAATTATAACTGATGTTTCAAGTAGTCAGTGTTCTTAAATGTCTCATAGTCTGGTTATTTTCTTGGAAACTACATTTCCTAGAATTGCTGTGATATTAATGCAAAATCTCAGGTTTTATACATCAATAATTTAAGTAAATGATTTTGATTGCTGTAATTTGAGGTTGGTTCTAGTAGGTTTGAGTTGGTAAATTCAGAGATTGATCAACAGTGCTTCTTTATAGCCATGAAAAACCAATCATATTGGTTGGTAAAAATTACTTTGGTGTAAAATGCTGTAAATATTAAATTGGAAGAGAAAACTGTTGATCCAGTCTTTGCTGTTGTGTCACCACCTTAATATTGCATGGAAAAATGATCCCCTTAACATAGACACATTTTATTAACATCAGAAAAGTTGAATGGAAGGTGAGTCATGAACTATAGCTTTAGCTTTTAAATATACAATTGGGGAGAAAAAAAGTCTCTTTCAAATTCCACAAGAGAAGGAAAATATATAGTCATGTCTGTAAAATCTGAACCTTAGTAAATTTGAATGGGCGGGTGGGTGGAATAAAGGATTTCAGAGCACCTTGATTTTACCTGGAATGAGTGTTTGAACTAGAAAGAACTTCCTAATCACAATTCAGTAAGTAAAAGTCACAGACACCTTTAGGAAAAACAAAAATAAAAGGAGGGAGGGACCACAGGTGGCCATTCTGTAATCCAGTTGCCACATTTCATCACAGTTGCCTGATACACTACCGTCACCAATGTCATAGCTGTTGGACCTTCCCACAAAACCCTCTTGATATCTGGCCCAATCTTTAGATGCTGAGTTCAACTAATAAGTTAACAGTATTCACGGCATCTGCCTGACCTCTTGTTATTACGCCAAAGTCATAGAATCATAGAATCATAGAATATCAGGGTTGGAAGGGACCCCAGAAGGTCATCTAGTCCAACCCCCTGCTCAAAGCAGGACCAAGTCCCAGTTAAATCATCCCAGCCAGGGCTTTGTCAAGCCTGACCTTAAAAACCTCTAAGGAAGGAGATTCTACCACCTCCCTAGGTAACGCATTCCAATGTTTCACCACCCTCTTAGTGAAAAAGTTTTTCCTAATATCCAATCTAAACCTCCCCCATTGCAACTTGAGACCATTACTCCTCGTTCTGTCATCTGCTACCATTGAGAACAGTCTAGAGCCATCCTCTTTGAAACCCCCTTTCAGGTAGTTGAAAGCAGCTATCAAATCCCCCCTCATTCTTCTCTTCTGCAGACTAAACAATCCCAGCTCCCTCAGCCTCTCCTCATAAGTCATGTGCTCTAGACCCCTAATCATTTTTGTTGCCCTTCGTTGTACTCTTTCCAATTTATCCACATCCTTCCTGTAGTGTGGGGCCCAAAACTGGACACAGTACTCCAGATGAGGCCTCACCAGTGTCGAATAGAGGGGAACGATCACGTCCCTCGATCTGCTCGCTATGCCCCTACTTATACAACACAAAATGCCATTGGCCTTCTTGGCAACAAGGGCACACTGCTGACTCATATCCAGCTTCTCGTCCACTGTCACCCCTAGGTCCTTTTCCGCAGAACTGCTGCCGAGCCATTCGGTCCCTAGTCTGTAGCGGTGCATTGGATTCTTCCATCCTAAGTGCAGGACCCTGCATTTATCCTTATTGAACCTCATTAGATTTCTTTTGGCCCAATCCTCCAATTTGTCTAGGTCCTTCTGTATCCTATCCCTCCCCTCCAGCGTATCTACCACTCCTCCCAGTTTAGTATCATCCGCAAATTTGCTGAGAGTGCAATCCACACCATCCTCCAGATCATTTATGAAGATATTGAACAAAACGGGCCCCAGGACCGACCCCTGGGGCACTCCACTTGACACCGGCTGCCAACTAGACATGGAGCCATTGATCACTACCCGTTGAGCCCGACAATCTAGCCAGCTTTCTACCCACCTTATAGTGCATTCATCCAGCCCATACTTCCTTAACTTGCTGACAAGAATGCTGTGGGAGACCGTGTCAAAAGCTTTGCTAAAGTCAAGAAACAATACATCCACTGCTTTCCCTTCATCCACAGAACCAGTAATCTCATCATAAAAGGCGATTAGATTAGTCAGGCATGACCTTCCCTTGGTGAATCCATGCTGACTGTTCCTGATCACTTTCCTCTCCTCTAAGTGCTTCAGGATTGATTCTTTGAGGACCTGCTCCATGATTTTTCCAGGGACTGAGGTGAGGCTGACCGGCCTGTAGTTCCCAGGATCCTCCTTCTTCCCTTTTTTAAAGATGGGCACTACATTAGCCTTTTTCCAGTCATCCGGGACTTCCCCCGTTCGCCACGAGTTTTCAAAGATAATGGCCAAGGGCTCTGCAATCACAGCCGCCAATTCCTTCAGCACTCTCGGATGCAATTCGTCCGGCCCCTTGGACTTGTGCACGTCCAGCTAGATAGTCATTCCTATCTAAGAGCTTTTCATGATCTGTGACATGAATATGGAGGTCTCACTCTGTTCACTGTTGACTCCCCATCTCAAAAATCTCCACCACAATATCCAGTCTCAACAGAGAGGGCTAGGATTTGAAAGGAAGTGGAGCTGACCTCTCTTTGTTTTTAGAGGTAGTTCCTTCTCGTCAGGATCAAGGACAATTGTCAAGGGAGCATGAGGGAAGCTTGCATTGCCACTGTTCTGTGGCTTAATTGAAGACAATAATCTCAAGAGCAGTCAATAGCAGTTTGCTTTTATGACCAATAAATTCATACTTAAAAAATTCAGAATTTTTGAATGATTTGTCATTGCAAACATTAGCATATTAAAACTATCAAAGCTGAATCTTTTGACAAGTAAATAGCATGGCAAATAGACTAGTGCCTATTGATCATCTGATGTCTCTCATATTTAGACATACAAGTGTAATTTCCTTTGGGTAGTTTGGTACATGGTCCCTCTTCAACCATCAGAATGAAATAAGGTTGACATATTTCCATTTGAAGACGCTACTTTCAAAACTGAAAATGTATCAGTGTTAATAAATTTTATGTCACCTGCAGCAGTTTTTGTTTTGTTGTTAAACTGTAGGAGCTTTACAATATGCTAATAGTATAATGTATCACAATTGTAAATGTTAGTAACAGTTTAGTAGTATTCCAGCAAGGGGCTATTAATGGCCATTGCATTAACTATTTAAATATAAGTTTGGTATGCAATTACAGCATCACATTTACATTGCATTATTTAATTTTTCCAGTTTGAAAGATTTTACCAGTTGGAGAGGGATTCATTCATATACTTAAAACTGGGAATGCTGGCAGACTTGCTAATATCTCTCAAACAAGTACAACTTTGAACTGTATCTTCACAGTACTTTATTAAAAAAATAAATAAAGTAATTCACCATATCATACCTGAGAGATTTCTTTTCTTTTTCAGTATTTTCAAAATGGAATTCAAAAATGTGAAGTAAGAGTAAGGGTCTAATAAAGACACAGAAGTGAGAAAGTACGGAACTGAAACAGTGAGATGCTGTAGTTGTTCTGGGGTACAGCTGCAAACTATTTAAAATCATGTGCAGTACTACTATAACTAAGCATATAGCTATGTTCAGGGACATATATATACCTACACAGAGCTGAATCATGCTGCAATTGTAAAGTTTAGCCCAGTGTGTTAGCCTGAGATTCAGCCTTCTTCTGAATGTCCTGTTTTGGGGCTCAGGGGGTTTAAGTGGAACCTTCAGCAGTTCTGTTAATTAGCATTAGAGGTTTAATTTATGTCCCCTCGAAAATAGCTTTAAAAAGCCCTATTGATTAAATGTTTTCTGGGACAAAACTTCACTGTTTGTAATTATTTAATAGACAAATTTCCATGTGGTGTGTTTGTTTCTTTGTTTTTTTGTTTTTGTTTTTGTTTTTTTGAGATTAACGGAATTCACAGATTCAAACATAGATTGTTCTTCAGTGTGCAGGTGCCTATTGTGGAGTGTAGAGCCCACTATTGCAGCTGAAGTCAAAGGGATTTTTCTCTAACATAGAGTTGTGGAGTACACTTTTATTTCAATGAAACTCTCTGTAAATGACTCCTGCATGATGTTATACAAGGATATGTGAATAAATCTGATGAAATTACTAATAAAATGTGGTTCTATGAATTGACAATTGTCATCTACTTTTTTTTATTGTTCAAGGTCGATTGTTAACTTTTCTATAAACTGAGTTTATAGATACTTATATAGACACTACTCTCATTGTAACGTTTCTCTAATGGTAATTCTTGATTTCTTGGTGTAATCTACCTCACTACTTGTCATATCACCTCAGGTTATGATCTTGTCTGATCTAATAATATGATCAGTGTTAGACCGAGTCAGCACTTGGATTGGTGACTACCAAAGGAAAAAGAAAAGGAGTACTTGTGGCATCTTAGTCTCTAAGGTGCCACAAGTACTCCTTTTCTTTTTACGGATACAGACTAACACGGCGGCTACTCTGAAACCTACCAAAGGAAAGCATAGTTGTTTTCCAGCGCCACTATCTGCATGAGGATAGCGAGATTATTCTGTATTGAAAGTACTGACCACTTGGTTTTGGTTTTGGTTTTGGGTGCTTTCAAAAGGGACTCCATATTAGAGTGTGGGGTGAAAGTCACATCAGTGCATCCTTTTAAGAGACAGAGCTCTGTCAAGAGGGCTTCAGTGAGGAGCCCACGAATGTTAAGGCCAACTTCAGCACCGAGTTGGAAGAGAGCAAATTACGTGACATTCTCACTATATATCTGGCTTGTTAGACACATGTTAAAAGGAAGAAATAAATGTTTTAGAGATACATATAGTGAAATTATAAATGACACCTTTCTGGCAAGGTGATGACTGTAATTGAAGATTGAGATATTTATGGCTTATAAATCCATTAATCGCTCTATAGATTCCAATTTGTGAATTATTTGTTATGCTGCAGGTCGAGCAGATCAGATGTGGTAAATGTGACTGGCTGAAAATGTAGCTGGACACTTGGTTTCATGGTCACACAAGCAGTTTACTGTCCAGCAATTTCATGCTATCATTTACTGTTAGTCACCAGTTAGTTCAGTTGCCAGCTCTGATTTTCCAGGGCAGAAATTACAAATCCGTAAGTGGGTTTTTTGTGAATGATTTTTAAATGTTTCTCTTGTATTGGCTTTATTACACAGCTATAAAATTGTAGCTCTTTGCAATTAGCATATGCGATATGCTCATGCATAGGCAATAGTGGCAATGACAAACTGGAGTGAGTTCTCCCGAGCTACTTATTAAAATTCCATCATAACTTTCAAGGTAGTTTGGGGTGGTTTCCATGCTTCTGATGAAGTCCACCATCTCTCCAGATCCTGCAAAGTCATCATCTCTGTGGGTGGCTTTGACTTAAGGGAATCCTTAAAATTGTTCTGAAAAGCAACTTTTACCTTTAGAATGACTCAAATTGCGCCGAGCATCAAGTATTTAAAAAAAAAAGTGAGAGGAGGAAAATACTAGGTCTTCACCCCACCACATTTCAAATCACACAAGCTGAACGCTGTGCTGTACTGTCCATATGTAATGCTGATAGACCTCAGTTGTCGGCAGGCAGGATCAAACCAGGGACTGCAGGAGCTTAGTGTATGAGCCTCTACCACATGAGCTAAAAGCCAACTGCCTGTTAGCTAAGGCTGTAGAGCAGACTCATTAAGTGGTCTTGGTGCCACTAGATGGGCCGGAACACTACATGCAGGAGGTGTGTGGGTTACACATACACACCAATATTTTATAGCAACAAATTATAAATATTTGTAATGTGTGGCACATTTATTTGCCTGTCTGTGGCTTCTTGGTTACATAAGAATATTGTTGGCATAAAAGACAACCAGTAGATTAGATAGCCCCTCCTCTCTGCAGTGCCTGCAGCCCAGGGAAATGATATATCACAGCTAAAGGAAAATGGGATTTTTTGAGACTTCCTTCTTCAAAATATTGGCAACACATTGCTGACTATGGATGTTGTAATACAAGAGTCAGCATTTTGGGACAAAA
Source organism: Dermochelys coriacea (assembly GCF_009764565.3). Lineage (NCBI taxonomy): Eukaryota > Metazoa > Chordata > Testudines > Dermochelyidae > Dermochelys > Dermochelys coriacea. Next base: position 11,310,747 of record NC_050069.1, read on the forward strand.
ACAAAATTTGTAAATTTTGACCTAAACTCATGCTGTACATAGCTACAAATTTCATTTTGTCACAAATCACTTGGACTCTAACTCTCTAAAAATTATGCTTCAATGATTCTACACTTAAACTTGGTATTTTAGTGCATGTGCTGAACCATATTAGATTGCACTTGTGCATTCTCTAATGAATTTTGAAAATGCCAAGTACAAATTCTGTAAAGATTCTTAAGTCCTGTTACTGATTTTTGTCTTTACTAAAGAGTTGTGAGTGTACAGTTTATTTCCATGTGAGGCATGAAGGGATCCTAACAGCTTTGTGGTACGGTATGTACCTGTTTAATTCCATGATTGTGACTTTTGTGCCCTTGGGAGTTCCTAAAACTCCACAGCTGGAGATTTGGATTAAAAAAAGTACTGAATTTTTGTGTGCTGGAATAATTTGCAATCTGCAAAAGAGGAAATTTTTTGTGAATTTTATCAGGGTAAATATGCACTGTTACCAGACATAGCTGTTAGTGTCTGTACTTGCAAGAAGCTGCTAAATTTGCCAAGAAGCATTACCAATTAAAGTAGTTAATTAACAAGAAGCTATGTTAAAATTACTTTGGGGTTGGGAGAGGGGAGAGAGAGAATTGTAATTAGAGAAAGAAATCACAGCTGCTGTTTAGAGAGCTGTTAAGAAAGTTTGCAGGTCTAACTGACAGAAGGAACACTGCATTGCGGATATGCTTCTTTCATTCCTTCTCTTCTCAGTTTTCTAGGAAAGACCTACTGAAGTCTTGTGTCACAATTTCCAAACAATATTGGTTACCCTAGTCTAATTTTTCCTAGGTCAACATTACATAGGTTGTTCATAATCATCCTGTGACTAATACACCTAGGTCTTTCTTCTCCTCTTTCGTTTTAAAAAATGATGTTACGCGTTGAAGTAAACCAGGAATGTATGTGTGGATGTGTTGTTGTGATATCTGATAAGAAATTCTGAAGTAATTGTATCGGATAAAAACTGGCATAGCTATCCAGAATTATAAGCAACTTCAGTTGTACAGTACCTGGTTTCCAGGCAGGTTCTTCAAGTCCATAGGGGCTGCCATGTTTTAACTTCATTTCAAGATGGCAGCTTGCTTCTAATGTAATAAGCAGACTTCTGTGAAACTGCAAGGAAGCCTTAAATACCCAGCTTACTTGTTGGGGGCTTCTTTCAAAATGGCATGAATTGGGTAATGGCTCAAAGTTTCAGACCAAAATGCCCAATATAGCAGTCTGTCTCTGAACACAAATTATGAGTACATCCCTGAGTTGGTTTATGCTTATAATGGAGTTAGTTTCTCCATGAGGGGACATCTTGCCTACAGCCTCACTTTGCAATATTGCTCTGAACTGAATCCTCTCAATTCTTTTTTTTTGTATTATTTGCTTTCAGTGTCTTTGTAATTTTCCTCCTTAAAACCCTGAAAATAAAATTTCTTTGCTTATTATCACTGTCGCAGTCAAGATCTGCTGATGTCATCTTCCTGCTGTTTTCTGTAGACTATTCTGTACTGGCAGAGAGTTTGCCTTTGGAACTTGTGGCGCTTTGCTAGAGCTTGAGCTTCATGAGTTTCAGGGTACAATTTAAGATGCATTTATTTCACTTAACTTTTGATTGATTTTGTTGCTGCTCACTGCTGGTACTGTATTGAAGCTGTGTTTTTATTATTGTAAGCCCCTAGATGCTCTAGTGCTAGGCAATCTAGAAACGTATTAAATAAATGATATTGATTTGCTTCTTTTCCCACTTGGCAAACATTTTATTTTGCTGTGTTTCTAATGCTATCTGAGGCACCATTTACTGCCTTTATTTTCCTCCTTACTTATGCCTTGGCATCATACAGGGGAGGGGGACATATCAGTGTCTAAACAGAATTACCTAGATAAGAGATGTTCACAAGAATATGTATTGGGGCTTCTTATTAGTTGGTTAACTGCCACTAAATGGCAAAAGAGGGAACTCGCATTGTATTGTTATATGTTCATCAATAATACTTTTTTGTACAATAATTTTTCTCAAAAGAACAAGTATTGGATTTTTTTTCATCCCAGTAAATATAACTTATCAGATAAGTATCTTATCCTATTCTGACCCCTGAGGAATCAACTGGATGAACTTGGTTGGTCTCTCCCACCTTCAGTTTCTGTGATAGGAACCATAGATATTCAGACATTCTCCACTTGATTTATAGAGTTATATAATTTGGGCCCTAACTGGTTGCCAGTGGCCCTTTCAGATTTGTTTTAATTTAACAAATGCAAGTATGTTTCTTTTCTCCTTCAGTAGGGAGAAGGGAATATTTTCAGAAGAGGGACGATCCTTCCTTTATCTTAATAAAGACCCCCTGCTGGCCCTTGAATTGGTTCCAGAAACTTACTTGCATTTTTATTTTGAGTTAGAAACCTGTATGGGGGTTTACTCCCGTAATAGCACAGAGCAGAATGCTATGCTGAAGAAAGTGAGATACCATGGCAGCTGCAGGTTTTTCGGAATACAGTAGAGGTATAAACTATGGTTTCCAAGAAGTTTATAGTAGTTGCTGTGAGAACGGAATGCTTTCTTAAAATATAGTAAGTGTCAATCTGTTTCTAGTGAGACTTTCTCCCCCACTGAGCCACTTTTTCCAGTGAAATAATAAAAGGCTAATATTTAGACCAAAACAATGCTTCCTTGTCAAAAGATCAGTTTACTTTTACAACTTGTGAATAGTTGTGCGGTGGGTTCCCTCCTCCCCCGCCCTTACAGGTTTATTATAGTTCCAGAAGATTTATATTTTTGTCACTGAGTCTACACTGTTTCTTTAATAAGGGACAACTTAGCTCAAATCTTGCATAACAGTTAAAACACTTAATTTTCTTGGGCATTTTTGTGTGGGTTTTAGGTCATGCTTATGTAGGTCCTTAGCTAGAGCAAGTTGACATTTTTTCATAGGAAAGTTTTTCAGCTAACATGAATTTTTTTATTTCAGAATTATGGGAAAATGCCTACTACTCAGGTTTTGGGTTTTTTTAACCTTTTTCACTTAAAAACATGGGGCGAAGAGTGGGAAAAAAGTTAAAAAGTGAGAGAAAGTTACATGTTGACATTTAAATGACTTTTTCTCATTTTTAAAGTTTCTCTTTTCAAATGATGAGAGAAGGACATTCACAGTAACATTTTGAATTTTTTCCAATGGAGAAAAATGTCAGTCTTTTCACCAAAAAAAATTTGCACCGCCCCCCAAAGAAATAAAAAACCCCACCCTTTTTCATTTTTTGTTTGCACCAAAAGAAGGCCACTTTTGACAAGCTCTAGTCTTAGCTTTTTCCTCTCATGTAGGAAACTCTAGGTCTGGGAGTGCTTTAAAGCCCCTGGAGGGAAGAATGGATGCCGCACATTGCTCACCAAAAACTCTTTTTCTTCTAACAGCAATAGTCTTTGAAGGGAGTTTCATCTAGTCCCCTTCACTTTCAAGGATGGGGGTTGATATATGCTCTAGATATGGGCTGAGGAGCTCAGTAGGGTCCTAACAGTGTGGAAAGTCAAGAATGCTACATGGAAAACTGGCCTTTCTAATGGCAAGTCTACATGGGAAGTGAGTAAAGCTAAAGTGAACACAGGCCACTGTGGCTTAGTAAATTCACCTTGAGCATTTAAGTATTTTAATAGGCACTTAGTGCACAATATTTCTTACAGATACACAGTCTAAGTATAGGTTTCAGAGTAGCAGCTGTGTTAGTCTGTATTCGCAAAAAGAAAAGGAATATTCTAAGTATAATATTCAGGTCATTTGGACTGCAAAGCACCAATTGTTACAAAAATAATGTTTGCAACTTCGTGTCAGTGAAAATCAATTTGTACTCTTCTTGATGTCATAATATACGTCTCATCCCCTTTGACTAATGGTAAACAGAAGTCCTACTCACTTAGTTTCCATTAGTTTATTTAAAAATGTAATGACAGTAACTTATGAGCATTAACCGCTGGAGATAATGTTTGGGCAATGTATTTTATATTTATTTATTCATGTAGCATAATAGATATTCATGACAATTTTCAGACAAATATAAGCAACGGGCCATGATCTAAATTAGACATAACACAGCAAGGGAGGAGAGTATGGCAATCAATGCAGAGTGATGGAGAGGAGACTGGACAGATGAGGGTTACAACAGTGAAAGACCATAACAAAGTCACACCTCTGAAAGCCCTTTTAATGCTGCTACTCCCATGTGTTAACCTCAGCTTCTTCACTAGATCAGCACCAGGTAACTCAATAAATCCCATTGGGTGCCCAACACTTTATTTTACTTTGCCTGATTACATAATAGTCTTCTCAACCAATTGATTTCTGACCTGATTCTTTCATTCCTGATTCAACTGATTTACTTAATAGCTTTATTAACTACAATTACCAGTAATTTGTCTTACTAGTCATTTTTCTTTTAATACATTGCATCATTTTTGCTACCCATATGCTTTTAAACTGCCCATTTGTATGGATTATCTTCAATAAATATGTTGTGGCTCATTTGATTCTCTGCATAATTAATTAATTGCTGCTCATTTTGATTCCCTTAATAACTAATTTGCTGTCACACAATTAACAAACTCTTTGATTCCTTATTAATTATTTACTGTCTTTGAATATCTGAATTAATTGACTGTTTAAATTTTCTGTCTTGCTGATTTGACACCAAATTAATTATGCTTTGATTAATCAACTGCTTACTCATCACTTACCTGTATAACGTCCATACCTACCATTCTAGCTGTCTTGATAGTTACTTTGTTTAGTTATATTACAGTGAGGGGGACAGAATCAGGAAGGAGGGAAACAAGGTAGAAGTCAACAATGGAAAACTAACAAAAAATGAGTTTTAGAAGGGATTTGAAAAAGTGTGAGTTTACCTGGAAGGGCCAGGAAGGAGGCACAGGGGAACTAGCACTATAAATGTACTAGATCTTTGCTGAAATTGAAAGAGTTACTGAAGTATCATGGGAAGCCTTTGATTCAGAAACAGTCATTTTTGCCTACTTTGTGGTTCTTTAGACTATTTCGCCCTCAATCTTTATTATCAAGGATTTTGCTGTGAAAAGAAGTGGTCTCTTAGTCATTGCCAGCAAAAGAAAATTATTTTCAGCAAATCCAAAATTTAAAAAAAACCCAATATCATGTCCTATTGTTTTAAGAGCAGAGAGATTTTGGTCCGATAAATTACACTTTATGCAAAAAGTATGGTATCACTTAATTTATCTTAATATCTGCCGTATACTAGTTTAAGCCTTGGTGTTACGAGTTTTGTTCTATTCTGAATTCATCCATACTATACTTAGATTAGGGCTGTGTGTCCTATTGTTAAATAATTACCATTGTTGCTGCTTAATAAGTTAGTAAAGGTAAACTTTCCTCCACTGACACTTATTGTCTTAAGTATTCTTTGATCGCCAGTCAGTTGATTTTTGTGTGTGGCTCTTTTCTCTGTCTATTGGGTGGTCAGTTTCTTTCTTGGAGGAAGCATGGTGAGGCAGAACCCTTTTCATTTAATTACTGCCTTTGACTCCAGCTTCTTATCTTTCTAAAGATATCTCCTCCTGCCTACCTAGTCTCTGCATTATGTTCTACATTGTGTTCTGTCCTCATAGCTGCAGAAATTTTGAGAAAAATAGCATGTGCATTATTACATATTACAAATTCATTTCTGAACAAAAATGTTTATTAGACTGTAAAAGTACTAAGTACTAAGCACTTGCTTAAGTATCTTGATGAATTTAGGCCTTAGTAATGTTCTCCTGAGAGATTTGCTGTTGCAAAAATAGATCTTTTAAGCAGAAGTGTGGCCTTCTAAATTGAAAAGCAGCTTTTTAAAAACTTTAACAGGTGGAGTAGAATTTTTTATTTTTATTATCAAGAAAAATGTATATCAAACAACAAGTATCTTCTGTAGTTATCAAACAAGGTGAGAGGTCCAGGTCAAAGCATGCCTCCCAAGCACTTGTCCTGGCTTACTTCTGTTTAACACCAATTTTATGCCGGTGTAAATCCACAGATTTCAGTAAAGTTTCCAGTAGAGATAAGGAGGTGTTAGTACCATTATACAAGGTACTGGTGAGACCTCATCTGGAATACTGTGTGCAGTTCTGGTCTCCCATGTTTAAGAAGGATGAATTCAAACTGGAACAGGTACAGAGAAGAGCTACTAGGATGATCCGAGGAATTGAAAACCTGTCTTATGAAAGGAGACTCAAAGGGCTTGGCTTGTTTAGCCTAACCAAAAGAAGGCTGAGGGGAGATATGATTGCTCTCTATAAATATGTCAGAGGGATAAATACCATGGAGGGAGAGGGAGAGGAATTATTTAAGCTCAGTACCAATGTGGACACAAGAACAAATGGATATAAACTGGCCATCAGGAAGTTTAGACTTGAAATTAGATGAAGCTTTCTAACCATCAGAGGAGTGAAGTTCTGGAACAGCCTTCCAAGGGAAGCAGTGGGGGCAAAAGACCTATCTGGCTTCAAGATTAAACTCGATAAGTTTATGGAGGAGATGGTATGATGGAATAACATGATTTTGGCGATGAATTGATATTTAAATATTAAATATGATAAATAGGTACACACACACACACACACACTCCTCTACCTCTGTTTTAATGTATCTTTGCAATTTTTTAAACATGTGGAAAAAGAACTGGGAAATGTCTTGTGTTACAACTGCTGGTGAATCACATTTTTTTCAAATATTGTGTTAATCATAATATTAGGGTACACTACTGTTGTTTCTTAAAGTATCAGGTGCAGTTAAATTTACTTTCCTGATTCTATAGGGAAAATACTTTAAAGCAGTTCTTCTCATTTAGGTAATTGTTCTTTTCTACAAGTATTTTTCAATAGAACAGTGTAATTGGAAAAAAAATCAGCTCTTGGTATCACTGAATACCAGCATGTACCATATCTCTGCTCCAAAGGAGAACATTACTATAAAGGATGGTGAGTAAGCTGTGATTTGTTTGTGAAATTCCTAGAGGGCAAAGCTACATAATGCTCTTGAAGCTGCATGTTGAGGTGTAATACCATATCTTAATATAGTTGGCAAATTGAAATTTCAAGCCACACAAAAAAAAATAAAGGGAAGAGAAAGCAAATATTTTCCTTGGGAAATTATGGAACATTTAGAGGCAAGTAACAGATAGGCCAGAGGAAGAAACTTTCCCTTCTTTTCTAATACATCACTGTGAGTAAGTGGTTTCCATTATTTCTGCCATGAATATTTTATTGTGGAAGATATTTTAAACATGATTTTACTTAAATGTTCAAATACAGTACTATGAGTGTGTGGTGGTTGTACCATGAAAAATGTGACAATGTGAGAAATGGCATAATGGATTTTCATATTTGCATCTTGGTGATTTCCAGATTAAATTAGCTCATCTGATAACTAAAAAGAAATTCTTGCTAACTGTCAATTCTCAAGCTCTCCTGGAGATCTCGATGTCAAGTCTTGTTCTTTCTGGCTCCTACCACTAAAGTTCTGCAATCAATAACTTAACAGCTCTTTGCATGACAAAGGAGCCAGAAGGGGTTCAGCATAGTTTCCCAGAGCGGTTTTAGCTATTTAGGGCTAACAGGCATACAAAGGCAGCAAAATATGAAGATATGACTCAGAATTCCTGTTGAATAAGATGATGACATTTTTACACACAAAACTTGAAAGGCCTCATCTGAACAAGTTATATTGTCTTCAAAGGACAATATTTTGTTACTACATAGCAATGTAGGAGTGTTTTCCAAATGTTTGGACCTAGCCAGCCTCTTCTAGAACAAGACATATTTTGTGACTCCTAACCCCAACCATGAGCAGTCAAGTATGGAGTTTTGAAATTAGTTGTTCTCGGACATCATCAGCCATGTCATTGATACTGTGTGTTGTTTGACAAAGGCCTAGCTCCAGGCCAATTTTGATAACGTCTCTTGCACAGAGAAGGGAATATAGTTTTGTACAATGCTATGTGGCTTACACTGCTATGCAATTGGTAGAAGGATCGAATGGGCAAAATGGGAGGAGGAGTGGCACTCTATGTCAAAAATGGAATTACCTCTTTTTGGATCACTGACCATTTGGAAAAAAATGATCTTGAATGCTTATGGATCAATGTGCTAACAGATAAAAGCACAAGATGGAGTATTAGTTGGTGTCTGCTACAGACCACCAAAGCAATGTAGAGAAGAAACTGACTGTCTCCTTACGCAGCTATCTATAATGTGTGCGCATGGGGGGAACTACGTGATTATGGGGTTCTTCAGTTTGAGTGACATATGCTGGTAGTCTCATGCTACAACATCCTTTGAATTTCTAAACAGTATAGATGACAATTTCCTAACTCAAAAAGTGTTGCATCCAACATGGGTAAATTCTTTATTAGATGTTGCCCTGACAGATAAAGAGGAACTAATCACAGAACTAAAAAATAATGGTAGCTTAGGTACAATTGATCAGGACTTGATCACATTTATAATGTGCAAGTAGAATAAAGTCCAGACCAGTAATATGTATATAATTGGTGCTTTACTAGGGCCAGTTTCAAAAGATGAAAACAATTGTGAACACAATCAGCTTGGATGAAGAATTTAATCAGAAGAATGTGAATGATAAATGGAAATAATTTAAGAACACGTTATTCATAGCCAAAGTAGCCACAATCAAGGAAGAAGGTTGTACTGTTTAAAAAAAGTCTGTACTGATTTACAGAAGAAGTGAAAGCAGCTATACAATTTAAAAAAAAATAACAAATGAAAGAAAGGGGAAGTTTATAGTGATGAATATAAATCAGAAGATGGGAACTGTAGAAAATTGATAAGGGAAGCAGAGGGCCACAAGACGAAATCTGTGGCCAGTGGAATTGAGGATAATAAGGAGCTTTTTAACTATATTAGGGAAAAAATCCTATTGTATTGGTCCGTTACTAGATGGAAGTGGTAGGATCATCAGTGATAATGTAGAAAAGGCAGAAGTGTTCAATAAATATTTCTCTTCTGCATTTGGAGAAAAAACAGATGATTCGGTTTCCTCACATGGTGGTGGTGACACTCTTTCCATTCCTCTAATATCTCTGGAGGATGTTATAGAGAAGCTACTAAAGTTAAACATTTTTAGATAAGCAATTTCAGATAACTTGCATCCCAGAGATTTAACAGAGCTGGCTGAGAGCTTGCTGGACTGCTAATGTTGATTTTCAATAAGTTTTGGAGCATTGGGGAAGTTCCAGAGGCTAGAAGGAAGCTGATGTGCCAATTTTTAAAAAGGGGAAATGGGATTGACCCAGGTAATTAAAGGCCTATCAGCCTGACATCAATCCCAGGCAAAATAATTGACTGTCTGATATGGGACTCGATTAATACAAATTAAAGGAGGGCAATATAATTAATGTAAAACAACGTAGGTTTATGAAAAATAGATTCTGTCAAACTAACTTGGTATTTTTAATGAGATTACAAGTTAGGTTGATAAAGGCAATAGTGTTGACACAATATACTTAGACTTCTGTAAGGCATTTGACTTGGTACCACATGACATTTTGATTAAAATCTAGAATGATATAAAATTAACATGGCACATATTAACTGGCTAATTAAAACTGGCTAAGTGGTAGGTCTCAAACTGTAATTGTAAGCAGGAAATCATGTTTGATAAGGTGTGTTTTCAGTGGGGTCCCACAGGGATCAGTTCTTTGCCCTACACAATTTACCATTTTTATCACATGACTTGGAAGAAGACAGAAAATCACCACAGATAAAGTTTGCAAATGACATAAAAATTGTGGGAGTGGTAAATGAAGGAGAAGAAAGGTCACTGTTACAAAGCAGTCTGGATCACTTTGTAAGCAATATGCATTTTAACATGGCTAAATTTAAATGTATACATCTAGGAACAAGGAATGTAGGCCATATTTACAGGAAGAGGGACTCGATCCTGGAAAGCAGTGACTCTCAGAAAGATTTGGGAATCACTGTGAATAATCAGCTAAACATGAGCTCCTAACCTGAAGCTATGGCCCACAAAACTAATGTGATCCTGGGAAGCATGAACAGGGGAATCTTGAGGAGAAGAGATTTGGTGATGGTGCAACTACTGCTGGAATACTGTGTCTAGTTCTGGTGTCCACAATTCAAGAAGGACATTGATATTTTGGAGAGGGTTCAGTGAGGAGTGGTGAGAATAACTGAAGGATTAGAAAACATGCCTTATAGTGTTAGATTCAAGGAGCTCAATCTATTTAGTTTACCAGAGAGACAGCTAAAGGGTGACTTGATTACAGTCTTTAAGTATCTACATGGGCAACAAATATTTAATAATGGGCTCTTCAATCTAACAGAGAAAGGTATAATGTGCTCCAGTGGCTGGAAGTTGAAGCTAGATAAATTCAGACTGGAAATAAGGCATAAATTTTTAACAGTGAAAGTTATTTACCAAGATTCATGGTGAATTCTCCATCACTGACAATTTTTAAATCTAACCAGGATGGGCAGGAATGGTGCCCCTAGCCTCTATTTGCCAGAATCTGGGAATGAGCGATGGGGCATGGATTACTTGATGATTACCTGTTCTGTTCATTTCCTCTGGGGCACCTGGCACTGGCTACTGTTGGAAGACAGGATACTGGGCTACATGGACCTTTGGTCTAACCCAGTAGGGCCATTCTTACGTTCTTATGTTCTAAGAGTGGTTGTTTTTCTAAGGGAATTATTTTATTTTATTTTATTTTAGGAAAGTTCTATGGCCTGTGCTATACAGGAGGTCAGACTATCTGATCGCAATGGTCCCTTCTGGCCTCGTAATCTATGAAATGTTAAATAACGTGCCCAAAAGGTGTTCCTTGTGACATTGCCAGTTTAGGGAATCAAATTTTGATTTTTCAAGGCTTCAAGTTTTCTCAAGAAGAAATATCCTCAGGCTTATCTTTAAGTTCCAGATGTTTTGTTTCAGAATGTTGCAATAACTTCAAAGGTTGCATCATCCAAGCAGCCATCATGTAAGAACATATGATGCTTTAATTTGGAACCAACCAGTGTTACACCATATATGTCATCTCATTTCTTCTTTCTGAGTTTCCATTTAACAACTTACTACTTTCTTTTTCACAAATTGATCCATCCCTTGGCAAGAACTCAACTCCAGCAAAGACTGAATGACGTGTAATGCAGTCATCTGAGACACAGCAATGCCCTCATCTTAGCTGTATTCTCTGACAACTGGCTAGTGTCCCAGTTCAGTGACAGATTTTGTAACAGCCTGCATGCATGCATGCATTTTTGCATCATGTATATAACAAGTACTTAATGTAACTTGTACTGTTTTGAATAAGGTAATTACCAACTATACTCACAATGTTGTAGGATTAGTACTGTTACAAAAGCAGGTTTCAGAGTAGCAGCCGTGTTAGTCTGTATTCGCAAAAAGAAAAGGAGTACTTGTGGCACCTTAGAGACTAACACATTTATTAGAGCATAAGCTTTCGTGAGCTACAGCTCACTTCATCGGATGCATTCCGATGAAGTGAGCTGTAGCTCACGAAAGCTTATGCTCTAATAAATCTGTTAGTCTCTAAGGTGCCACAAGTACTCCTTTTCTTTTTACAAAAGCAGAGACTCTAGCAGTCTGCTGCACATTCTCACAACCTGCACTGTTTGACAATGAAATGATTTTCAGGTTACAAATATAGTGGCTTTAATGGGACTTCTCCTTCTTTTCACGGTCACACTGGACAGCACCACCCTTACACATTCTGTGGGCATCATCTTCGACTCAGCCCTCTCTACCACTCCTCATATGCAGCCTGTACCTAAATTTTGTTGGTTCTTCCTGCATAATAGCTCTAAAATCTACGTTTGCTCTCCACCCACACAGCTAAAACTTGAGGCCTTACTCATCTTGGCCCAGGCCTTCATCAACTTGCACCTCAACTATGGCAACATCCTGGCCCTACTCTTATCCATTTAAACACTGTTGCAAATATTATTTTCCAAGGTCATTGCTTTGACCATGTCACTTCTCTTTCTACGTTCCCTCCACTGGGTCCCCCCTTTTTCCATGACATCAAATAGAAATTACTTGTCTTCACTTTCAAGCCTTTAATGGCCTATCCCCAACTATTTGTCAACTTGCTTACATTATCATGATGTCAGCTCCCACTTCTGCTCACCAATGGTGAAAGCCTTCATTGTCCACTTTAAAAAATTTAAAACAAGCACCTTTGTGCTTTCTCCTTTGCTCTCCTATGCACTTTGGGGAGCTCCCTATAAACTTCTACAAAGTCACCTCATGATCCTCATTCATATCCCTCTCTTGTCCATGATGTCTAAGAAAAACTTGGCAACACTTAGGCAGCTGTTTTGCTGAGACTACTGTCTATCATGTTAACTGGTATTGTCTAATTGTTTGCTCATCCTTCCCTTGTCGGTCCTTACCCATTTTTTTTCTTGTCTTATACTGGATTGTAAGTTTTTTGGGGCAGGTCTTTCTGTTATGTTTTTGCATACAGAACAGTGCTTAGCACAGTGGGGCTTTGGTCCATGATTCCTATACTGCAATACAGAGAATAAGAATATGTCTGATTTAAACTAAACTGTACAGTGTGATATTATCAATTTATTGGAGTGTAGGAACCAATCCTCTACTGGTGTCCAAGGGATGTTCTTTTCTGTTTGACTTCTCTAATTATATGTCTCAAGATTATTAGAATAATTGAGGTTTACTGTCTTTAATATTGAAGGTGATGGTGGTGAGTTTTTTCTCAGTTACTTAAAAAAAGGGCTTTGTATCAATTGACTTCCCATTTACTTAGTTCCCAAGTTAGCTTCCAAGATCTCACATATCATGACGTATGGCACAACAACTCTATCCCACACAGTTGAATTTTTCTGTGATTTATTATGGTACCTTATAAAGTTATAGGAAATAACTCAAAATTGATGCTTGTCATTACAATACAGATGTCCCTCTAATCTGACACATTTTGCTAGGAATTTTTGGGTGGTTGTTTTATTACCTTAATCCTCCCAACCCTTCCATTTTGACTTCTTCCAAGGCAATTTGCTATTTAGACTCTGAGCTGTCCAGTCAACATGTGATTTATAAACTATTTGACCTTAGTTACAACAGCATCCAGTAGCTTCCTTTCCGTTTAAATTGGTATCACATTTTAGTAACGTCTACTTTGGCAGTGTGTAGTGGCAAATAACTGCAGTTCCCTTGACTACTTTACTATTGCCTAGTGACTTATTTTTATCACGTTGCAATGATGCAGAATAAGAATGGGTCTTTTCCTTATTTCGCAAAGTTAATTTACTATGTAAGAAGAAGTTGTAACTATACCATATAGATTTGAACATTTAAAATATAACCCGAAGTAGGCCAAGAGCTTCAGTTTCTGATAAAGAGTGGGGTGAGGAATGTACAATAGACAGTTTTTGTTTTTGTCCCCTGTTTAGTGACTGCATTTTGAGTTAACTGGAGGATTATTTCAGACTACCTAAGGATAAGCAAAAAAGAGGAAATAAGGTGAAGCTAATTAATTTTTAAGGTTGATATTTTTGGAACTCTGTGGTCCCTAGGATTTTGGTGCTTTTCAAAAGGCTTTAGGCTGTAAAAGCTCTTTCAAATGATAGCTTAGGGCTTACTGGAAATGAAAAAACAATCCTCTGGGGGTTTCTGAGTGTGATAATCACGGATTAGAAAGGTCACTCAAATGAGGATCATGTAATGGTCATAATTTTTTGAATTTATATATTCAGCAGTTATACATAGAATAGATATCATTTAATTACAGTGAGCTAATTAGTAATATATTTTTGGATGTTTTAACACTGAGAAAAAATGTTGCAAAGGGTAGAGGAGGAGAGCACAGAATGTGTCTGATTAACTTGGGGTTTACTTTTCAGAAATTGGTAATCAACGATCCCTGCAGAAACTGACAAAGAGGATACTTTCTGCCTTTGATAACGGTTATTACAACTGGTGTAGCCGATCGCTGATTCTTAATGGGACTTGAACAACCTGTTGTAAAGATTACAACTGTTAACTTCAGGGAAGGAAATGAACTTAAAATAAATACATTGTGAAAGTATTGTATATATAATGGTACGTGAAGCTACTTTTGTGATTAATTGAGTTCTTTTAGTAAACCAGAGAACAGAACCGATTTACTGTTGCCGTGGAAATTTAAAGGGTAAATTCTCAGTTAAGTTTCTGTTTTACTCCTTAAATTAATGTGAGGTTAATGCCTAAGATTTTATAAGTGTTTATTCAGATCTTTAATTCTAAAGAATAACTAATTGTTTTAAAAAGAGCTCAATCTGGGGATTCTTCCTTTATACAGTAAATTAAATCCATCTTGCTCTCCATTTCTCCTCTTACTAATTTGAAGCTTTGCTCCAGAACAGAGCCAGCTTTTCTGGTTATACAAAGCTTATAGCCACAGAGAAAATGTAAAAGGAGAATAAGGAGACAGAGACAGAGAGAACTTCTAGCTGTTTTACTTGAAAAGAATCTTCAAATTATAATCTGTGCAAACCAATTCCTTGGGCTGAAAGTTTATCACTTGATTTTCCAAAAGATCAATGGGTTATTCACAGTCCCTTCCACAGCACCTAGATCCAGAGTTTGGGGTCCAGAAAAAGTGTGTCCGTACAACTTTCATATTTTTTCCTTTTGAAGACTCTAGATCAGCTTCACAGTTGGAGGAGGTAGTGCCATGTGAGCTTCCTTTGACAGCACTAGAGCCATTCCAAGATCCAACCAGCTAGCTGCCTGCAGCTTAACCAGCTTCTCTGCTGAGCAGTCAGTGTGACCTTTGACCAAAAGAAGGGGCAGCTCAGTAGCAGGGGTAGTATGATGCAGTGGACTGAGACCAGATAATCCCAGCTGTGACTGTACCTTCCTCAGTAGTCTTTGTCTAGTTTTTGTTTTTGTCTTTGTTTTTGGAGGATACAAATTTCAAATCTGGTGCCAAAAATTAGGCACCAAATTCAAAATTTTCAGATTTAGGTGCTTAAAATTATACACCTATATTTGGAGAAGTTGGCCTTAACCTTTCTGTTTTCATATCTGAAAAGTGGAGGAAATAACATTTACCTGCCTTACAGAGGAGTTTTGATAATTAAGTAGTTTGTAAATTGCTAGATAAATCCTAAAATGAACCAGAATATACACAGATTCCAGAATCCAACTATATTTGACTTCTGAAAATATTGGAAACTATCCACAGGCTCCAAGACAGGCAGCATGGCTCCAGTTCTTCTATAGCAAAGGTTGCGGGGAAGGGAGAGTTTGCGGGTAGGACGTAACGATCTGAGAACACTCATTTTACATAAATTATTATTGGTAAAATGATAGCATCCACAGCATGCTAGTCATTGGCCAAACATAATGAGAAAAAGCCCCTAATCCAAAGAGCTCACCATCTAAGATAACAAGCAACAGATGATCTTGATGAAGGGTGAGGAGAAGGAAAAAATATACAACAACGAATTTTTTTTAAGATAAATATCAGCTTTCCCTGATTTGCCTAATCTCTTGTAGAGATCACAGTAGAAATGGGTGTCAAGGAGAAATTTAAATGGGAGAAATTGACAAGCACTGGTTCAGGCCTGCCAATGTTGGTGTAAGGCAGAAAGTTCCTCTAAACTAGAGCAAGTGGTAACAGCTCTCCAGCGTAGTCTGCCAGCTGACACTGGCTGGACTATAGCAGCACTCCAGATACACACCCTTTGCCTGGCCTAAGGAAATTGCGTCTAGAAGCTGGTGACAGTGGGTGTGCCATACGGGGAATCCCCTCACCAGCCAGAGCTCTGCTATGCCTGTCCTCCACTGGCTAAAGATCCCTTATGAACTGTATGCAGGAGTGAATTTCTAAAGTGTTATAGTATTATTTGTAAAATATAGCTAAAAATCCAACATTGCAACAAAAGAAGCAAACAGAAATCATGGCATTGTTTTGAAAATTATAGAAGCTAGATGCTGGTATATTGACCTGGTTTTAATAGTCATCATTACTGCATTTTAAATGTTGTAGAACAGTAAATTGATTGATCGATTATTTTTATACATTGATCAGTTTAACATTTCTTTCACATTTGGAAGGAACTGATCTTTTGACCTCCAGACTCTTTGGAAGTTGCATGTTTAGTAAATTAATATCTGCTTTTCCAAAGCAATAAGCTATCTTGTTTGTACTCCAGATCTCTTGCTTTTTCTGGAGAGACATTTTTATAACGGAATTATTACTGTTAATTTATATAGGTGCTTTGCAAACAGTATGAAAACAGGGTCTCTTCCCTGAAGTGCTTACAGATCCATCACTTCAGGTGCTCAGACATCACAGTGATGGGCATGATCTAAGAACCAGAAGAGAATTCAGAGCCATCCTCTTGCTTGGATAGCAACATAGTAATATATTACCTTTTTTGTTAGCAACCAGTTATTGTACTCAGCTCTGATAGCTACCTTACTTTCTGGTGCAGTGTCTGACAAAAATGTCTTTCCATTAGTGCTAGATTTTAAATTTTATCCTCGTTGCATGCTCAGAGTTGGCACAGCTTGTAGATTTCAAGTACCTGTTGGGTGGGAAACCAAAAAGTACTTATCTTACAATGAGATCTTAAGTATTTCAGCTGGGTTTTATCAGCACTGAAATATCTTCTCTCTGATTTGGCACTGGAGAGAGATCTTTCTCTCTAGCCCATTAGACCCACAGACACTCCCTCTTTTTCCCTCTCCCCTTCCACGGCTTTGGACAAAGGCTAACAAAGCTAGTCCTGTTTGTGTTCTCTCATTCACTGTACTGAAGCAGTACTACATTCCCATTGATTAAGTAGGGAATAATTCAATGATGATCCTCTGTTAAAGATTCTGCACTACAAGAGCCTGAATTTGCTCCTGACATGAGGAAACTCTGATGTTTTTCTGTTGGAAATTACCCAAACTCTCTTTCCTCTCGGGCAGCTATGATTATTCAGACAGCTTTTACAAAAGAATAAAATGTTTAGGGAATAATTTAACAACCCTTGCAACTTGGCTGATATAGCTCATGCATCCGATTTAGCAAAAATGAAATGTAAAGTTTAAAATCCTACCATTTAAATACTATTTAGCTCTTATATAGCATTTCCAAGCGATTTACAGACTTTGACTAATTGAAACTCACAATATCTCTGGGAGGTCAGTAGGTATTTCCACATTTTACAGATGGATAAACTGAGGCACATTTGCCCAAGGCCAAAGAATGAATTAGTGTGGGCACCTAGATTATAATTTATGAACTACTGCCTCCTATTCCTAGGTTCAGGTCAGCTTCCATACAGAAAATAGAGAAAAAATTGCTATGCTGATTTATATGATGCTCCAGGTAAGTGTGATACACAGGTATCCCCAACTAAACCCACTACCCTCCAGAACTATATGGTAAGAGGAAGATAGGTGCAGAGGAGAGTTCAGTATAATTCTCCACTGTAGGGAGTGCCATCACCCCCAGAAAGCCATTCTTAAAATCTCATCAGCATTAGACAATCAATCATTTAATCAGCAGTACCACTATTCTGGATTGTACTTTTGGAAATGGGAAACATGATAACAGCAACTGGGGCATATGGCAACAAGCAAGGTGGTGATTCCGCACGCCAGACTTCATATGCAATGCCTACAGCTGTGGTTCAGCTTGGTTTACAGACTTAAGAGGGGCGATTTGGACAAACCCCTGTCAGTGCCCACCAGGATCAAGAACTCACTGGACTGGTGGAAAAACCCAGCTAATGCCTGCAAAGGGATCCCCTTTTTTCAGGCACCACCATCATTGCTCCTTACCACCGATGCAAACCGCATAGGATAGGGCATGCATTTAAACGGTCTCAAAAAACAAGGCAAATAGTCAGCTGCAGAGATATCCCTACATATCAATCTCCTCAAGATGAGAGCAGTCAGGAATGCCTGTGCCCATTTCCTCCCATCAATAACAGGATCACAGATAATGATCTTCACGGACAATATAGCCTGCATGTATTATATCAACCATCAGGGAGGAACCAGATTGCCCTCTCTATGCCCAGAGGCAATGTAATTATGGAACTGGTGCATCTCTGACAACATCACCTTGTCTGAGACTTACCTCCTGGACACACAAAATACAGTAGCGGATAAGATCAGTCTCACATTCTCACATGACCACAGGTGGGAGATGCATCTGTTAGTACTTCATGACTTGTTCATACAGGGGGGAACACCATCCATAGACCTGTTCACCGCTTACAGGAACAAGAACTGTCCGCGATATTGTTCCAGGGTGAGGATCAGACAGCACTCTCTGGACAGTGCTCTCCTCCTCCCATGGGACATGGGCCTTCTTTATGCCTTCCCTTCATTTCCCCTTCTGCTGAAGATCTTGCTAAAGATAAAGAGGGACAGAGTTCACATAATTTTGATTGCTCCCACATGGCCGAGACAGACCTGGTACCCTTACCTGACGCAGCTCGTGATGTACCCACCAATCCATCTCCCTTCTGGCCACTGCAAACCTTCTCACTCAGGACAAGTGGTGTACCATACATCCCAACTTGGGGGTCCTCCTCCTCAAAGCATGGCTCCTACGTGGTTCCAGCACCTAGAGAGCTCACACTCAAAAGAAGTACAAGAGGTTCTTCTGCACAGTAAAAAGTCTTACACATGGCACACTTACCTGCAGAAATGGTCCATATTTCAATTTGGGGCACGTCCCATCAAAGCTCTCCAGTGTCGGCAACTTTGCCACATATTCTGACCCTTAAAAAATAAGGTTAGCCCTGAGCTCTAAGGGTCCACCTAAAAGCTATTACAGCCAACCCATAGACAGGGTCCTCAGCACTATTGCACCCGACCACTAAAAGATTCCTTAAGGGAATAACAAATCTCTTCCCTCAAGCTTGACTTCCTACCGCCTTGTGGGACCGAAGCTTAGTGCTGAAAGGGCTGACTAGGCCCCCCTTCGAACCTATGGCCACCTGTTCAATAGCATACATATAGATGAAAACAGTTCTTCTGATTGCAGTTACCTTGGCTAGAAGAATAGGGGAAATAGCAGCTCTGATGGCGCATTCCCCATGCACAGTGTTCTTTCGTATTAAGGTTACACTTATGCCACATCCAAGATTCATCCTTAAACTGATCTTCTCGTTTTACGTGAATCAGTCTATTCACCTTCCCATCTTCTACCCTGCTCCTCACCAAGACAATAGGGAGGCAATTCTGCATAACCTAGACGTTAGGAGAGCCCTTGCATTCTACCTCGAAAGGCCTTCAAGAGCTCCCTTCCTCTCTATGGCAGAAAGATCTATGGACTCAGTATATCAGCCCAAAGACTCTCCAAGTGGGTCTCAAAATGCATCAGACAGTGTTACGAAATCCTTAACATGAGCTCTCTGCACTCAATCTGTACACATTTCATGAGGTCAATCTCTTCATCTGTCACCTTCTTTAAGAATGTCCTCATCTCAGATATCTGCAGAGTGGTGACGTGGGCGTTAGTCCACACCTTCACAGAACATTATTCAATCATTGGGGATGCTGTCTCTGACTTTGGCTCCACAGTACTTTAATCTGTACAAAGCCAAATCCAAAGTCCCAGCTCTACAAGGGGGTACTGCTTGGGAGTCACCTACAGTGGAGCATCCATAGGGACACTTTTTTAAGAAGAAATTACCCCCTTTGTGCAATAACAATGGTTCTTTGAGATGTGTGTCCCTATGGGTGCTCCACTATCCACCTTCCTCCCCTCTACTTTGGAATTCTTGCTATGAGACTGCAGTAGAGAAGGAACTGAGGACGGTTAGTCCGCACGTGCTGGCTAACCTCATGTTACAGCATGAAGAGAGACAATGCATGTGTGGGCCCAACAGATATTGCTACCAAAGTTCTCCAATCAGCAGCACATGGACACAGACGCACCTACAGTGGAGCACCCATAGGAAGAACACACACATCTTGAAGAACCATCGCTACTGCACAAGGTGAGTAACTTCTTCTTATGTTGTACGTGCAAAACTCCTTCCTTTGGCAGAGAGTAGATGAGTGGAAGGAATATGACATGCTTTTTTCTTTTCCAAACTCTAGAATATTCTCAGAATTCCCCCAGTACTTGCTGTGTCTACTTACAGAGCAACAAAAGGCCAAGAAGCAACTTGCAGGACATACCAATAAATATTCTTCTCTTTGCTTCTGTGGAAACAGAGTGCCCTTTTAAATTTAGTACTGTTCAGAATCCGAAATGTAGGTCCCTTAGGATTTGCTTTTTGTTATTTGTGTATGTAATTTATATTTCCGTCATTGTGTATATAAAGAATTCTCCTAGAAGTTATTTGTATGTTGTGTTGCTTAGCATATACATACCAGCTGTATACTTGAGCTAAGGGGATAAATATACTAGTGTTGCATTTACTGATAATGATAGGAATTATCTATCAAAGATCAAACAATCCAAACAGAAAACACTTAGAAAATATAGTTTTGCACCATATTTCTAAGATTATTTGCATTGACTATGCAACAGACGCTTATCCCTAACTGTGCTTGTTGGCTGGAGATTTCTGCTACATTTTAACTATTGAAGAGCCAATTTAAATTAATAAGTAGAGCAGAAGACTGCTGACTCTTAAGCTCTGTTCCAAGTTGTAGTCTGGACTTGCTTTATGATCTTTTACCAAACCACTTAACTAATCCTTCTTTTAGTACCCGATCTACAAAAGTGGGCTACTACCTACCTCTCAGAAGTGTTATGAGGTTTATTTCATGAATGCTTGTAAAGTGCTTTGGGATCCTCTGGTTAAGGGGGACCTGGTATGTACAAAAGATAGTAGTAATAATTGTCTAGGAAATCTTTTTAAAGAC
This sequence comes from Dermochelys coriacea, assembly GCF_009764565.3. Taxonomy (NCBI): domain Eukaryota; kingdom Metazoa; phylum Chordata; order Testudines; family Dermochelyidae; genus Dermochelys; species Dermochelys coriacea. Next base: position 11,331,659 of record NC_050069.1, read on the forward strand.
ACAATAAGAAACAGTGGAACCAACATGTTAATGCATAATGAATTATATTCTTGAACAAATCATGAAATTGTTGAGAGAGGAGGGGCCTTTGATCATCTATAAATCAGGATTAAATAGAACACTAATAGATAAAAAAAAAGTTCTCTTAGCTCTATATAAAATATCTTTTTGCACAAGACATTACAGTTCACCTTTTTGGGGTTAGATTATGTCTTTTGCAAAATAGTAATTGTGGTTACTTTGAGTTTCAGATAGAGAGAAAAATGACTCAGTGAGCACAATTTCCATGGCAGAATGTGCAAGCAATTTCGCAGAGATTTAAAATTGTACAATTCACTTCTCAAAGTAGTGTTACACAGTTCAGCATGCAGTCTGTTTAGTCCGGTGGCATATTGGTGTTTTTTAACACCTCAAAAGCGCTAGCACATGAGAAAAGTGTTATATTTTGTACTAAAATGATATCATTCCGGGGAGCCTGTGAAGGAGTGTACTACCTCTTTAAGGGACAGCCTGGAACCCTCAAACAGAACAGCGTGGGTGCAATAAAGGAGACTCCTTGTTCTGCCCTATTAGCCTGTTTGAACTGGAAGAGGAAGCTGAGCAAGGAGGGAGGAGTCTAGAAGCTGGACAGTCTGCAAGAGGGATTGATCTCTCTCGAGCTCTGGAAGGTTAGCTTCACCAGGCTTTAACTTGGGGAGCTCTGAACCAAAGGGTTCTGAGGCAAGCGACTTTAAACTATTATTCCAAGTGCTCTTTCCCTGGACTTCATTAAAAGGAGGCATACTTATTTTGATTAATTTGTTTTGGTTTCTCATTACCTTCATCTGTACATGAGGATTTATTGATGCTGAGGTGGAGGAAGGGGGCGAACAAAGGTAGGGTCTCATCTGCAGAGCCACACCTTGCCACAAGGAGCATCCAGGGTGTCCCACCACTTTATAGGCCCTAACAGAAGGAAATTTTATTTTACAAATTATGTTTGAATTAAATGGAAGAGTAGATTAATTTAATTATTTATTTTTCTTTTGACTTAGACAATAAAGTGTCCGTACTTAGGATCTGAGCTTGCTGACCATTTAAAAATTACAAATACAAATTTCAATCAAATTACCCCTTGAGCCAAGCAGCAGCTCCATATGAAAATAGGAACACTCCAAGACACTGTCTAGTACTTCAGGCTACCTTAGCTCTCTTCAAAGGCCAGTCAAAATGAATTGGGCATTGTTTTAATGGGGTAGTTAGTCCTGAGTTTGACTATAAAAGAGATTAACCAAAATCATTCAACAATAAGATGTGTTGTATTTTCTTGTTTTAAAATGCATAAGAAAAACAAGGCCCTGAAAGGTTAAGTGAATTGTATAAGGACACAAAACAAGTTAATGACCTATCCAAGAACAGGACCTAGGACTGTGGTTTTCACCAATCTGATTACATGCTAGGCAGGGAATACTTATCTCAGGCTATTTTATTGCATTGCATCTTTGACCTGAATCCAAACATAGTCAAGAAAAATCAATATCTTCTTTAGGCTGTTGGAGATGGCTTTGGGGGTGGAGGAGGATAGCTTGAGTTATTTAATGAAGTTGATTGCATGAGGTGAGCAGTGCCATAGAGTTTACATCCACACACACAAGAGGGAATCTAGTGATTTAGGGAGATATGTATTGTCTCATTCATTGATTTTGTGTTGGATCCACAGCTTCTTAAACTTTTGTGATGCCAGATTAGTCTAACTGAAGCATTTGAGCTCTCCTGTGCATTTCCTACTCAACTCCCTAAACTCATTCTAGCCAGTAGGACAGTATGGGAAAGCAGCAACTATTATTCTGGCAGAAAGGTGGAACCTTGTTGCCAAATTTGAGCTGACACTGGCTTTGTCATGATGAAATTGCTAATAACGAATATTTTGTCAGTTTGGTTAAAAAGACCTAGTCTGTTCTCTGACTAGGGGTATTAAACTTGTTACTGTACGTGTTGTTTCTCCATAAAATAATGGGTGCATCCCAGCCTGCTGTTTAATGTAGCAAGCACTCCCCCTCAAACACTCAAATGATCCAGCTAAGGCATGAAAGGCTAAATAAGAGAATCTATAAGGTTGTGCTTGACAGCAATAAAAGAAAACTTTACAATGTGTTTTGGCTCATGAATTTAACCAGTGGAATTATGAAAGCTTACAGTGTTACCAGGATGATGATTGCCAGTTGCCAATTACAGTTATTTTTAGATCTGCTTACTGTGTACTTAGAAGTCTCTTTGAAAACAGAGATTAACTTGACAGTCTATCTTAATATAGTTAAACTACTACATGTATTATTATAATGAATACCTAACCTTGTTTTATAAAAGAGAATCAAATTGGTTAAAGCCCTCAGAGTCTCATAATTTACCAAATTTAAAGTTATAGTAAAACTAGAGCTTGAGTCTAGTGTACATACACAAAAAGAAAAGGAGTACTTGTGGCACCTTAGAGACTAACAAAGGTGCCACAAGTACTCCTTTTCTTTTTGCGAATACAGACTAACACGGCTGCTACTCTGAAACCTGTACATACACAGTTTCATTTCTTTATGCTCCACTGAGCCAGTTAATTCTCTCCACAAACCAGAATGTGGGACATGTTAAAATTTTAATGAGCAGAACCCCAAGGTATTCACATCTCTGCAGCCTGAGATATTTGGAGGGGAGGGACAGGAAACTCTTTTGGTTCCATCAAATTAAAGAATTTGTAGGCTGTCCCAAATACATCCTGAAGCTAATGATGTCTGAAATTAGGGAAACCCATGGGCTGCGTCAGAGATTGGGGATAGGTGCTGGTGTAAGGAGGGTACGCACATTGTAGGATGCTTTAGAGCAGGAAAGGTGCCATGTGGTAGCATGCATTCTGGTGAAGCAACTTCCCTACAGGGGAAGCTGACAGTTTCCTCATCTGAACAGTTTTCTAGAAAAGGATCTCCTGTACATATGGAAGTATGCACTAAATTCTTGTGCTTCTATCTTCTGCTCAGAGGTGGGGAGATGAGGATGTCCAGCGAAGTAGCTGACTGTACTCAGGGGAAACTGACAGGTTAGGGTATATTTATCGGCCCTTTACACTTCCAGAGTAAGGATTACACTGTTCTGGAGAAATCCTCAGTTGCTTGCCGAGATTACTTTTCTGGAGTGTTTGCACAATTAGTTTGGTACCATGAGGCTGTAGCATGGGGGAGAATCTTGACCATTGTTTCTTTCTATGATGGGGCTAACTTAGCTACAACAAATCAGGAAAGAGATCTTGGAGTCGTGGATAGTTCTCTGAAGACATCCACGCAGTGTGCAGCAGCAGTCAAAAAAGAGAACAGGATTTTTGGAATCATTAAAAAAGAGAGAGAGAATAAGACAGAGAATATCTTATTGCCCTTATGTAAATCCATAGTACACCCACGTCTTGAATACTGCGTATAGATGTGGTCTCCTCATCTCAAAAAAGATATACTGGCATTAGAAAAGGTTCAGAGAAGGACAACTAAAATTATTAGGGGTTTGGAATGGGTCCCATATGAGGCGAGATTAAAAAGACTAGGACTTTTCAGCTTGGAAAAGAGGAGACTAAGGGGGGATATGATAGACGTATATAAAATCATGAGTGGTGTGGAGAAAGTGAATAAGGAAAAGTTAT